>NC_140946.1:5426735-6029235 GCF_014529385.1 Adiantum capillus-veneris
TCCACTCGTATCTCACTGTGCTTAGTACGTGAGTGTCTTTTGGACCTTCTCCTTCACATCACAAGACTTAAGTACTTAGACTTCGACTCTTTTGCTCACCTATACCAGCATGAGCGACACAACTTAAATATGCTCAACTCTTCCAGCTTGAGCAGTACCTAGAATAGCTAAAACGCTTAGACCATAGAGAATATTACTTGAAGCTTTGGGACTAACACCTCACTCATTTTGTGGCTTAGCTACTCGACTCTGACTTGTATAACTTGTCAATTGCAAAACTCATCAAAGAAAAATCCATTTAAATAGAAATCTAAATGCTATGTACACTATACACATGTCCCTAGGGGCTCATATATGGATATTATCCCCATACTCCTCTGTAACACTACTATGAGGACATATACTCTAAATTTTGTCAAAAAATTTATCACAATAAAACGCAAAAATTCAATGCATCTCACAAAACATTGCCCTTTAATAGTCATAATGTTAGGTCCGCATTCAGAATGCCTCCCCCCTTCCTATTTGGAGTCATCCTTTACGACAGGGTATCGCAAAGGGTATGTGTTGTGCTTGGGCAATTAAAAGTTGTGCCTATGCAAGCCTTGTAATGTAGCCCTATTATGCATACACAGTCAATGCATGGAAAAGATTTATGTTGTGCAAGATGTGGGTATAAGCAATTTGCTTATTGGCATTTGTTGGCGAGGCTTCCTATTTCAAGCAATGTAATGGTCTTTGAAGCTCCTGTATCGTTGCTTGATTGAAGCGACTTGCTCTCTTCTAAATGTACTATAATCGTAGGAAGAATTGTGAGAATTCAAGCGGCGATGCACTGACAGCAGTTCGGTTGTTCTTCTTTGGGACCCATTTCTTTGCGATTATTGACTGTTTTGTTGCTGGCGATCGTTTGGAAACCCATACTTGCCCGTGCTTCGTTTGTGTTTGAAGAGACTTCTTTGGGATCCACCTTTTTGTTGTGTGATATCGACAGTAGTCTTTGCTTCATCCCTTGTACGCTTGGTTGGTGACGGGATTCAGGCTTTGAAAGTTGATACTGTGGTTGTTTTGGAATCCAAATGAATTCCTGAATTTTTTGTGCTTGAATCAACTTCTTTGGAGCCCAAACCTGACTTGTGAAAGCTTGCGACTTTGTGATATTCTTACCCGTTCGTACACGCTTTCCTTGTTTTTGTTTTGGTGTTGGATCTTGTGATTTGTCATTAGAGATCTTTGTCTTCTTTATCCATATCTGTTTTTGGCCGATCTGGCTTTTTGGTATCCAGATTTGTCGAGCTTTTTGGCTCTGACTTGTTGTCCTGTTCTTTTGACCTGTCATGGTTGTTGCTGAAGGGGTTAGTGATAGTGATGGCCTGAGTTGATGATAGGGGATGTCGTAAGATTCATCACTATCGCTACTATCCTCAGCAAGGTTGACTTCTTGTACTTTCCCTTGATTTTTTGGCTGGTAGTGGAAAGTTACTGTCTGTTTGCTCGTGGGTGATAGTTTCTTGGATGACTTTTCTAGCCCATTGATTAGAGCATTGTTAGCTCGTGGGTGATAGTTTCTTGGAGGACTTTTCTAGCCCATTGATTAGAGCATTGTTAGCTCGTTGCTCTGGTCGTATTCCTCCTAGCTGAGTCTTTGCCTCCTTATTACGAGCCATGTATGAGGATACTTGTGGTGGCTATGTCTTCACCGAGGACTTTGGAATCCACTTTTGATGCACTTTATTCGTGTAGCGATGACATTGATTCCCGGGTTCTTGATCTTCTTGAAGCTCGAAATGTTCTACAGAGTCATAGAACTCGTCGTCTTCTTCATCTTTTGATTCTCCACATTTCTTTGTTTGCTCCTTATTTCGAGAGCTTCTTGATGTCTAGATCTCTTCGTTTTCCTGGATTACACTTACTGCAAAATAAGGAACGACATCATAGCCATTTTCATCACAAAAATTTGTTGTGGGAGCATTCTCCACGGTGCACACGTCCAGAGTAGCCAAGATGTGTTCCCATCCAAAAGGCTCTAACTCTTCTTCAGGAAATGGTTCTAGGATATAGTCGTTATCCTCTATAACCCGCTCTAGGATACATTCCTCGCGTTTCAAGCTACCACATTGTGAAGCTCCACACATCCACAGTTCTTTAGGCTTACCTAACCAAGCTGGAAGTTCTGATCCTGCTACTGTGGCGGAATCAAACTCCTCGTCACATCCCTATAGCTATGGTCCTTCAAGTTTACCTTTGTTACGATTTCCATATGTCTCAGGTATATATGGTCATAACCCCAATCTTGGACCATTTTCAATTGTTGCATGAATGGTCTTCCCAGAATGAGGTCATAGTTCTCTTCTTGCCAAAGTCAACAACAGCAAGTGTGTTCATATTCGATGCCACAAGAAGTAACAAGTACTTTTTCTAGCAGTCCTAGGGGCTTTTCCTTGTGTCCGTCTGCAAGTTGCAGGGTCATTCGTGTGGATATCAAGGCAGGTTTTTCCCATTTTTTCCAAACCTCTTTGGTTGCAATGGCCACACCAGCTCCACTGTCAAGGATTGCCATGGTTTTTACACCATTGAATTCCAAAGGAAGGGTGGTGTTTCCATCTTCTCCCTCATAATACTCGCCTACCTTGTTTAATGGCACTGGCCTAGTATTTAGTCGAGGCATTTCAAGCTCTTTGATGCCTTTCTCGATTTGAGTCATTGGGGTTTTTACACCAAATTTCTCTAGACATTTACCCACATTAGCTCACATGTTTGGTCTTATTCTAAGCAACTCGGCTAACATTATTGTACAGGTGACTGGGGTAGATAGAATATCTACGAGCCCCTTTGAATCGATGGCCTTGTTGGGAGACAGTCTCTTTGATGGGACTGTAACCACATTTGACTTGGTCTCGTACTCTCCCATGTAGGACGGTAGTGTTCTTAGCGAATGGGGTTGACTATCCATAGATTGTACAGATCCTTTCTTGCCCCGATACGATTGCACGTCTAGATTCATTTGAGATCCAGTCTCAAATTTCTCTATTGGTGGTAGAAACACTCCTCGTTCATCACCAGTTTTGTCTACTCGTCTTCTTAGGTCATCGGCTTCATTGGCCTCTCTGACTTGTTTCCACAATTCATAAAGACCATCTATCTCTTTACAATCCTCAGGTATAGCTTGGTGAAATCCCTCGGAAGAGTTATCCGTGGTATTCAGTACTATCCTTGGTTCTAATGCTGGGTCTTTGAGGTTTGGTCTGTGCTCATGACTAGAATCTGGCTCTTTTAGTTTCTAGTTTAGTGTGATTACTTGTGTAGACATTACACGGATCACATCCACAGGTTTTGCAACTGGTGGTTCTAGTAAAGCTTGGGCTGTTTGAATCATTTTCTTGCACATTTCAAACCTTTGCTTTTCTAGTTCCGCATAGGGATATGTCATCCACCTTTGTTCTTGGGTTTGATTGTTTTTGAGCCTCGCATCATAGGCTTTCAAGAGGGCATCTAATGTCTCATTAACCTTCTCTACCAACACAGATCCTCCTGAACTAGCACTTCTCGATTTCTCATCCGTGGATGGTTCTTCTAGAGGTTTAACCATCTGTGTAAGAGAAGGTGCCTCCTTTTCCTCATGTTGTTTTATCTTCTCCTCAGCTTCCGTAAGCTTCTTAGCTAGGGATTTTTGCTCTTGTTCCCTGCGTGCTTTCATCTTAGTCTTTCTAGCTTTCCAACTATTTCGTTTGCTCTTGGTTTTCTGACTAGGTGCGTCTGTCTTTGGTCCATCTTCTGTCTTTGCACTCATGTCACTTTCCGTGTTCTTTGTCTCTGGATTCTCATCAACTTTCTTTTGAGCTTGTGCTCTCGTAACCACTTGAACTGGTACGACATTTTCATTTTCTGAGCTACTTGGGAGCTGAACAATCCCTAATACATTTGTCATAATTTTCCTGATTTGGTTTGGTTTTTTCGGGCAATCGGGGATCCAACTGAGTGATGCCACACTCAAGACAATAAGCATTTACTTCAGTGATCTCCGTATGAGAACATTGTTTGACCAAGTGGTTGTCACGACTTTTGTGACAATTTGTCTCTGGTTGAGGAGATTCTTTTAGCATTTCCTCTTGGCTATAAGCAAGCTTTGACCTAGACAAGCCGCTGTTTGCAATGAATCGCAATGTCCTTTAGTCCATTTCATACCTTCTTTCTTTCGACTGAAACCCAGGAGGTGGAGGTTGTACCGACCTCACCACTCCATGTGTTTCTCTCACCTTTTGTTGCTCCAAAGGGTAGTACCTACTTTGGTTGCTATACCACATTGTAGCTGGTACTGGCGTTGGTTTATTTGATGCTTCCATCATTGGCATGTATCTCATGTCTACCTGCATTCTAACACCTGGCAGCGGAGGTTGTTGTCCTAAGACACGTTGTGGCCTTAAAACTCCTACTGGTCCTGGAGCATTCCCCGTAATGTATCTATGGTGAGTAGGTGCTTCTGGAACAGGTTGTACATACCTCTCCCTAGCATTTTCCATGCTATAATAACACTCTTCCCCCGTATGGTTCGTCCATTTTCTCTCAATTTCACACCACTTTGGCTCTCCCAAATCAGACCTTACAAGAGGAATCAACCTCTTGACCAAGTCGTCGATAAGCTTTTCTTGATCAATAGGTACCGTTGGCTTGGCAGTGGACTCACTTATCTGTGAAACACTGTGCTGAGAGGATGTGTCATCTCCTTGACTCTTTAAGTCCTTTTCTTTGTATGCCTCACAATTATCCACTAAATAAAGAGCTTCTTTGATCAACTCGTTTAGCGTCATCCTCCTTAGCATATGCAGATCCTTCTGAAGGCCCGCATGTCTCATTTCCTGGATAAAGATCAGCATCAGTCGTGCTTGCATAGGTAATTCCGCTCTCGAACAGAGCTTAACATATCTCTTGAGCTGTAATGATGCTTTGCGTACCGATTCATTCTCTTTCTGTTTGAATCTATGGATTTGCGAGACCGTGTTGTGAGCAATGCCTTTTGGCGAGAATTCTTCAATAAACTCCTCAAAAAGCTCATCTAGAGTCTCAAAATCCCATTTTTCCACCGAGTTGAACCATGTAGGCTGCATCATCTTCTAGGGTCAATCCAAATCCCGCAAACTGTGTCGCAAAATCTGAAACTTCCTCTGCTCTAATCACTCTTCTAAAAGCCGCTACGTGATCTCTCGGATCTTTATCTCCGAAGTATTTTCTGTTTACCCATTTCTGGACTTGGGATGGTCTAACTCGTCGATTGTCGACAAGTCTAACCAGAGACTCTCCCAATCCTTCTCTCATTATCGCTCTTGAAGGGAATCCTGGTGGCTCTCTTCTTGGAACTCCTATAGGAATTCTTGTGTTTGGTGGAGACAATTGTGGTCCTTCATTGACCAAATGTCCACCTCTTTCTAGTACAGTCAGTGGATTTGTGCTTTCTACAACTCTGTATTCTCGTCCATACTTGTCGACAACTATAGATCTCCATTGACACTCGACTCCGTATGTGTAGAGATATAAGAGCTTGTAATCCGTTATCTCTTCTAGGTATGGATCTGAGCACCTATAAAGATTGACCTCATTGTCGTCAATGTATCTATAGAGTCCTTCACTCTCATGACCAATCATCCAAACTCTCTCAACACGATGGATCTTTATCAATTGCAAGTTTGGAAGATCCATTGTGGGAGGATATTCCTCTATCATTGGGGGTAGACATGATTTCTGGGCTTAAGAGCTTTTGCTTGGTTCAAGTAGACTTAGTCCACTGTGTTCGAGTTCTTTGGTTAGGGAAAAGTCGAAACTATGTCCAAAACCGCAACCGTTTCGTCACGATTCTCGCAAATTGTCGCTTTTAAACACCCCTAACTTGCGGATGAATTTTGAGGCCTTAAATGATGTTTTTTTCAAAGTTGAACTAAATGGTTGCCATTGGCATACATTTAGTTCAAGTTTTGCTCTAAGATTTGTAGAGCCGCTCTCAGGCTACGTTTTGATATAAAAACTTTTCCGATCCGATACCGTTTGTGAAAGTTATGGCCAAAATAGTGAAATGCAATTTAGATTGGTCAAAATGAGTCCAAATTCAATTTTAAAAGAAGATTTGGGATCTCTGTGAGACTGTGAACACTCCTGTATAGTCAAAAGTACAGATGGACCCTAAGCTGGCTTGGAGACATACTATGCGTAGGATGTCTATATGCTCAGAATTTAACAAAATTTGGTCTAGAGACTCCCCTTAAGTCCAGCAACCCAATGGTATGCTCAGAATTTCATTTGGACCTAAAAAATGGCCTTGAGACATCCTACGCGTAGGATGTCTTTTTGCTCAGAATGACTCCTTGAGGTGCTGATCACAGTGGTGTGCTCATAAGTTGGTTTGGAGTCCTAAATCAAGCTGGAGACATCCTACGCGTAGGATGTCTTTTTGCTCTGTTTCAGCTCAAACTTGCACTGTAGCTTCCTCTTGATGTGCTAAACTCACAACTATTTTTACTTTTTGATTCTGACACCTATAGGCTGGTCAAATGATCCAAAATCTGTTCCAAAAGCCTGATGTCTGTTCTGATGAATTCCCAAGTCAAATCAACTCCAAATTGGACCAAATTTGCCTAGGGGGCTTGCCTAAGGCTATATGACAGCATGGTATGGTCACAATAGAATTTTGGTTTCATAATTATGTAGTAGACATCCTACGCGTAGGATGTCTTTTTGCTCAAAATGAACCCAAATTTGAACCACAGACTCTCCTTAAGGTGCTGATCACTGTGGTATGTTCAAAATTAAGTTTGGAGTGCAAAATCACACATATGACATCCTACGCGTAGGATATCTTTTTGGCCTGTTTGACCCGAGACTTGACCCAATGCTTCCCCTTGATGTCAGCAACCCAGTGGTATGCTTTAGATTTTGGTTTGGATGTCAAAAAACCCCAAAACTAGCTATCCTTGCCTTTTTCAGTCAAAATGCTAAAGTCTGCTCAATCTTCCCTTTCACTGACCCAAATGAGATGAAATTTATCACATGCACTCAAAACATCATGTATAACATGCACATGAAACCATCCTATGGTTTGGTCTCAAAAATTATGCCTTGGGTACAATTTGGATAGGATGTCTGGCAATTTTCGTCTTTTGGCTTTGATCTGTCACAATTTGGTCAAATTTCCACTTTCCAAGTAAAAATAGGGTAAAACCTACCTTCTAAACACACTGGTAACCTCAGATTTTCAAAATTTCCACCAGATCATCCTGTAGACATCCTACACGTAGGATGTCTACTGCTGATTTTTTGAGACTGAAGTGTCCCTGATGCTTCTTTATGCTCTCAGCAAGTACAAGTATGCTTCACAATTGCAAAAACATGCAAAAATCACTCAATTAAGCCTTTGCTGAAATTTTACGTTTTCTGACTCCGCCTTTTGGCTTTTGGTCAACAAAAATAGGGATAAATAGGGTAAAACCTACCCTCTAAACCCATTGGTGCAGTCAGAATTTTCAAATTTGGTCTCCAGAACCCCCTTGAGACATCCTACGCGTAGGATGTCTATGTTTACAGAATTGCAGGTTTTCTTTACAGAACCCTTGTAAATGCTCTTTTATATGCACATCATCAGTCAGTCATACAAAAATATCCACAAAAGCTTGTTTAATGCATTTTTACCCTCAAAAACACACTTTTTCGTGATTTCAAATGCAATCAAGCACTTTAGCAAATAATTCAGTAATGAATAGCTCTAGATCAGAATCGGATCACTTACCTAAAGCTACTCCTACAAATCATATGGGGTTTTGCATCTATGAGTAGAAAAACGCTTCACTGCCACACACGAACTAGTAAACGCTTTTATCACCTCATAAATCACTGACCACCAACAACTACTCTAATCCATAGATCCTAACTAAACCTATCTAGCCGTATACCCTCGGCAAGACACACGCTTCCTGGCTATCCACTTGATCGCGGAATATCCTCTTCTGGATCCACTTAAGAAAAACGCTTTCTTTAGCCAAAACTAAATCAAGCAACCATCACACGAGTGTTAGTAGGAAACCTACTTAGGTCCTTGTGTCCCCGACAGCGGCGCCAATGTTGGACGGGAGAGACTCACACACCCATGAAGTGCATGCAAACACTACCTAGATCAACATAATGTCAATCGAGGACACAGATGACACGATAGGCACACGAAGGAAATCTCTTAAGCTTGTCAGGCTGAGACCATCCTACACATACAACACTCTGGAAGGCCAACTAAACCACAATTAAGAACCTCACTGCTCTCAACTACACCACCTAGCCACATACACACATACTAAAGGTAACTCACCAAATCATGCCAGATTCGTACGAAACTTAAGGAACACCATTCCCTCACTAGGATACATCTGTCCCTAAGCTTCTACACTCAAAACCCTCACTCTAAACCCATCTGCGGAAAACGCGTAGGATGACAGAGCAGAATTTTGAAAGTGCCCGAAACTGAAATTTATGAGGACCTATGCTTAGCTTATGTCGCCAAGATTCTATAGACTACTAGCACGCAGAAAACAAACATCGTTTGATACACTTACGGCCACAAATAGCTCGTAGATGCGTCGGCGTGTGCGCTTCGTCTCGCGTGGAATGCTTGGCGTTGTCACGTAGATCTCCTCGAGCCTACAACAATGGTGCAGTCGGATCTCCAATGCGTTGAGCGAGCCGGGCGTAGCGGGAGGATGAAGCTCACACTCACTCTCTTTCTCTCTCACACACAATAGACGATAGCGCTAAAGTTTGATTATATAAAAAGTCTTCTTTACAAAATGACCTAGGTACCTTATATACTAAGGCTACCTTAGGTTTAACCAAAAATGGGGTTGAAAGGGTCAAATGGCTTTGTATTTACAATCTAGAAGTGCCATTGTACCCAGATTCTGAAACTAGAATAACTACTCATTACAAATGACGTTTATAGCCATAATCCGCAGCATTTCATAACTCGCAAAAGATAAGACTTTGGTCCGAACTTGAGTTATGTTGTGTTGTTGACCCCGCGGTCAACAATTGGTTACGCTGAATAACAAGTCTTGAGTTCAACTCCTCGTCGGCTAGATCTTTAAGGTCTCTTGGGATAGTTTCCTAAGACGTTAAAACTCTCCTTCTTCTTCTTCTATTTACATCAATAAGCTTAGTTTCCTAGAACACCCGACTGACTCGGATGGATGTCAACACAAAGCACTCCTTGTTGTCAATTGCATCGAGAAAGGCTACCACACTTGATGTATTGTCTAGGATCCATCCATCCCCACACACAAGTTACTGTACCAACCCCATATGCTCTCCCTTCCCATGCCTTGATGCGATTGTGCATCATATGAATACCAGGCCATAAAGTAGAATGGACGCCTCGCTTATAACCCATGGGAAGTAGAATGGCGATTTCTTTTGATTTGAACAAGTGAAAGTCATGGGGCTAGCTTGCCGAGCAAAAGACATATTTTGTCTTTTTTTGTTTGGCAGTCCTCATCTACCCTCCCCCGTGTATGAGCATCAATAAAATCCTTGACAATTAGTCGTTGGCACTCTTCACTTGCACAATGTCACGCTACCACAAGTACCCAAAAGACATTTCTCTGAGTCAAAGACCGAGTCGACATCAGACTTCCACAAGCGTGTTAAACTCAAAAATGTGGAACTAAATGCCATGCACAAGAGTATTACCATGTTAGCAAGTGCAAATATGACATCTGCAATTGCTTGAACATCCATGATTGAAGGCTGCCGTAAAATAGGCAAGCTGCACATGCCTTCAGCTTGTGCACAAACAGGGCTTGGGATCTATAAAGCTTTCTAAGGGAGATTTTAATACACCCACTCTTGTGGTACATAGTTCACTATTGGATTGAATTTTTCAATGAGGAGAATTCTACAGTTTCATTAGCTTTCAAGGCAATTGCTACCAAGTGCCTCAGGGTGGGTGGGATGGATGTGAACCCCACCACTTGTGCAGATGGACTCCAATGTCCTCATTGCCTTTCAGGCAGCTATAATTGACAGCAATGTTCTCCCTTGCAAGCTCACTTCAAAGAGAGAGAGAGAGAGAGACACACGAAATGACATGTTATATTAATCTCTTCAAAAGGCCAAAATGACGAATGAGAATAAAAGGTTACATCCATGCGTGATTCTAGTACAATGTCTGAGGAGCATAAAAAATTAATAAATGAGGGTGCATAGAGTGTGGGTAGGTATGTAAGCCTACTCATCATCATCATCATCAGCACCATCACATAATACATCATCTCAAAACAGATAGGAAGGGGTGCCCCCCCCCCCCCCCCCCCCACACACACACACACACACACACACACAGAGAGAGAGAGAGAGAGAGAGGTGCTAAAAAGTAGACCATTTGTTATCCTCTGGGAAAGCACATCTTTATCTTTCTTTCGGTAAAAGGTGCAAAAAAATTCACATTAAAAACTGAAAAGAGAAAAAACCCTTAAAATCTTAAAAAATGTGGTTCATTCTGGGGAAACCACATCTCTTTCTTTATCTGTTTGAATCAGAATGGAGCGCAGGTAGTCTTTCTTTTCGTTGTAAGTGGTGTACAGAGGCTTGGCTACACCAGCTCTTGTGAATAAGTTGTTCAGATAGTTTTGCATATATGCTTTGTCTGATATATGAATTGGAGAAGCGGCTTTGTTGTGGCAAAAGTATGCAGCACCCATAAGAAACTGCGTAGAAATCAAATTCAAACTTGAACTTATAGTCTCTCTCTCTCTCTCTCTCTCTCTCTCTCTCTCTCTCTCTCTCATGTGGCATTGAGGCTTTCACGGATACAAGTGGTCTCTCCATGGATCTCCATCCGTCATATGTGCACCCTAATCTACTATGCTGATCCCGGCTAGGCCCCCATATTTGCACTCCACAAAGCATGGTAGAAGTGACCAAAGTGTCGCGAGAGAAATGAAATGAACTGCTATATTAACGTCTTCAGAAGGCCAAAATGACCTATGAGACCACAAAGTTACAACATGGTGTGTCTAGGTACAAAAAGATAAAAAGTGGAGTGCTGAAAAAAAATCTCCAAAATATCCAAAATCCCTACCTACTAGATGGTGGGGGGGGGGGCATCTTGCATATCGGGCCAAGGTGACCCGAATCCGTTGATGTAGTCTCCGCCGTGGTTGCTGCACCTCTGACTGCACAATATCCGCTCTAGAGAAGAAGTCTATGATCCGTTGCTGAGACTGGCTAGCCTCTCCTCTCAACAAGTTCTCTCTGTGTCATGGTAGCTCCAGCAAGAACAGACCCAGACATCTCTGGTCTTCATACCCCATGACTCTAGAAAGCGGTCCAAAACCCTCTCTGAACAAGCAATGGGAAGCGACCTCGTATCTCATAGTAAACTGGGCAATGGCATAGTGCAACTCTGTCTCAGCCTCCGTATGACATCGGGGACATGTCGTGGCCTTTGCTGACAATCCGATCTCTGCCAGTCTCCACCCGAAGCAAGTGTGAAGATGTGCGTATCTGGCCAATAGCACACCGTATCTCGTGAGATTATCAGAGTTGAGATCAGTGCATGTCACGAGGACGCGGCAATTGCTAACTTGAGTTATTGGTTTCTTTCCGATGATTTTTGTTTAATTTTTGGGACCCTCTTTTTGAAGTTGCAAATGATCGGACATTGTATGGCCAGTGTGAAACAATAGTTTCACCCGCAGATAAGAAGTTGGTCGGCACTGGAATTCCAGTAGTAAAAGGGTGTCTAGGCTCAGTTTAAAGTCACTTAGGTCCCCTCGCCGCACTTAATAAGTTGGTGGATACTAGGATATTAACTCAATCGAGGCACAGTGCCAAGGCGGGGTCACCCAGAGAAAATCACCCGAGAACTAGGCTACATTGCATTTGAACGTGGTCCCTGTGGTGAAAGATGGTCAGATGACCATTGAGAGTCCAATGGAAGCATTTCCTAAAATTTAGCGAACTGCTATTTTGAGCCACAAAATATATTTGCGTCATTGGAACATTTTATTACTCTGCTGCAAAGTCAACTAATACACTAGTTGAGATTTTTAAGTGGGAAGCCCAATGCGGGGAAATTGCATGCATGAGTGCCAAGTGGCACTTTTTGGCCAATTTACGAAGTCTCGGAGAACAAAACTCGTAACTGACTTTTTGGAGCAATTTTGTAGGTTGATAACTCTGATTTTCAGCCATTTCTCTGCATATTTGAGCTTTCCATGACTTGACCTAGGACCAAGGAGCTCATTTTTAGCATTAGAAGCCATTTGATGTATGTTTACAAGGCTGTTTTGCTTCGTTTTCAGCGATACGCAGGTTTTGGTAGCCATGGAACTCTCCCCTTTTGCATCTATTTATTCACAAATGCATTACAGGTCAAGCGTAGAATAGGGGACGCTCGATTTATGCTGGGGGGATGCTTCATTGAGAACCTGTCACAGGTTAAGAGCTATTGTGTGCAAACTTTCCCTCTCATGTACAATGTAGTGCAAGAAGTAATATCCTGCATACTCTACACTGCTCTCTCTCTCCCCTACGTGCAGTAATGTGATGCCCCACAAGAGGGTCCTTCGTTTGACCTATGTACAATTGTGTGGTCTTATGCTTCTATGTCCAGGCAACAGACTCTTTGAGCAGGAACAGGAGTAGCTAACTGCTACTCCAAAAGTAGCATCGGTGAGGGTGAAAACCTCACCTTACAGGTGCATTTTCAGCACAGGTTATGCGTTGTTTTTGGACTGTTTTGTAGCCGTATGGATGCCAGAAGCATTGGAAATAGTGCCCCATTGTTAGAGGACAATTTCGAGACTATTTAGGACTGAAAACAGGGTAAAAACCAATAAATATTGTAATTGCTGTTTTTCGGCTGAAAACAAAGGGTTTAAGTCCTTGGAAGTGAGTTCCAGCAGTGGGATTTGTTCAGGGTGAGTTTTGGGGCAATTATGCTGCCGAAATTTTGCCAGAACAGGTGTAATCTAGTTGGATACAGGTGAAGATCCCCAGGACTCTAGTTTGTAACTTTACCCTCTAAAGGAATAAAGAAATACTGAAAGGGACGCCAGTTTTTGGGACCTACAGGTTATCAACGTTTGCTTGGAGCATTCTAGCTTCCGAGCTGTGTGTGCTTTGAAGTGTTAATTCCTGCTACAGGTTACTTCTGCAAGGTTTCTCTGAGTGTTAAAGCTTAAAGTAAAGTTTCTGGTGCCAAAGTCTACCACCATACGGGTCGGCTTCATGGTTCCGTTGCCGGGACATAATCACTTTTTCCTCAAGAAGTGAGCCTCGATTGGTTTCGTGAAGACACAGAGTATAGAAATTTGGAATTACACTATGGTTGATAGGACGAATGACACGAGGGAACAGGGTTCCTCTTCATAGGACAGACAGGAAATTCCGCATGTTTTTACATAATCTTTACTGCAAAAATAGTAGCATCCCGATCGGCGATGGCGCTCTCAGCAACTCGCAGAGATCCCTACATAGTTGCGTAAGTAGCTGCATGACGCTGGTGTGTATCTGCCAAATGCTCTGCCCCAAGCTCAATGGTAGCAATGGCTTGCCTGGACTCTTGCAATATATCCTCAGATAGACGAAAAAGTGATGTAGAGTCTGAAACTGTGGAAGATCCCGTAATAGTGTCAGGTGGAAGAGCGTTGGTAAGTGGCACTCTTAGTGGTGGCATTGGGCTGGCAAGTGGCACCGCTCGTGGTGGACTAGGAGCATGCCTCTCTGGTGGAGTAGAGACGGGTGGAGTGGCTGCTACAGGACTAGGCATAGGAGAAGAAGAAACTCCAACCGGGGCTTGGGAGCTAGTCACTGTGGTAGGAGTGAAAATAGTAGCAGTCGAGAGAGGGACACACTGTAGAAGCCACAATTGTGACATGCATAGTGTGATCTGAAGCGCCTGAACATACCATCGAACAAGTAGTGGGAGTATGCGAGGAACGTCGAATAGGTTGCTTCACCCGAAGTTGCTGGCTTTCAGATACTGGCAGTGATACTAGAGATTCTACTGTGTCCACCACTCTCGTCCTCTTTTTCTTCGGTTTCTCAGGTAGATCCATTGTTTGTTCAATAGATTTTTCTTTTGCCTTAGAGTTTTTACGCCGCATATCCGTATCCGCATCCATGGGGCTAACATGACCCAAGCCAACATAGGAGTTGCAAAGCACTGAAAGCTAGATTGCACAGATTGCACCTGAGCTCTGAATCTTTTTGACCGGGACTGTAAGGAGGTAGATAGAATTTGATGAAAGCCACACAGGATGGTGTTGATGAGGCAGTATAGGCCATCGCAGTGAGAGAACATAGTAGGTAGACCACATCTGATCAGGAAGTAATACTTGAAAATGGCCCAGAGCTTTTTATTCCTTACATAGTCAGAGTGACCAGCTCTAAGTAGCTCCTGGCATGCTTGAATGGTCGCATCTTTCGAAAGTTGTGAGTAGGTTCTTGTAGTTGGTTTTACTGAAGGAAAGTTTGTCATTCCCAAAGCATGACCAATGCATGTAGCCGTCAGTGTGTGCCCTCTTACTATGGGAAAAAGCTTGAGAACCTCATGCACCATATCCATGGGGATATCAGTAGGGAGATTGGCCTCTGCCAATGCTGTCAGACCTAGCGTTTGTAGTTGATCTCTTGATAAAACTTCTTGAAGGGAAGGATGAGGCTGCTGCAGATGAAAGTTCAAAGTGAATCTGGTTTGGATTTTGGAGGAAGGAGGCCTAGGGATTTGATGGCTGAGCACATGAGTGTTGGCCTTCTTCTTTTTGTCTTTCACATCTTCTTCCTATTGGCTAGAAGACTCCTTTTAGCTCTGACGATGAGGAAGTTGAAGCAGAGGCCCAAGCTCCCTCCTCTCGGGATAACCAAGCAGGAGAGCAAGAATGATACTCAAAGGCTGGCTATGGCGCCTCACACACAGCCCCTTATCATCCACGCTTTCTCCCCTGAGGTCATCCACGCTGATACATACAACAATTCTTGAATTCCACATGTGAGATGAATGGGAAAAGACTGAGTGATACAAAAACTAGCATATTCTATTTAGAAGGGACACCAAGGAGGGAAAGCAGCAATGCCGGTAGGATGAGAAAGCCTAGAGAAGGCTCCATGAGAAGAGAGAAATACCCAAATAAATATGGATAGATTGAGACCTCAATAACCCATAAATAGACAATGCAATTAACCCGTAACTATAAAAGAGTACACTTCACTGATTTGACAAAGAGCAGGATTCCACTGAAAAACTCGGGGACAGAAGAAGACAGTCATAAGAAGACATACCTAGACCAGGAAAATTGTTGAAAAGTGCCCCAAAGATGAAGGTAAAGAAAGAATGGGATACGGCAAATGATAGAAGTGAGCTGACAGGATGGAAAGTACTAGTGGAAGGAACTTGAACCATGGATTATGGTGAAGGGTAGTAGCATTTAATTCTGGAGCCATTTACTAGCGGTAGAGAAGCACCTTCGTGAGTCATTAATTGTACTGCCCCCTGTGGTAGAATTTCTTGTACCATGAATGGTCCTTGCCAAGCTGGGACCAACTTCTTTTCTTTTTTCTGATATCGAGCCTTATACAGTAGTACCACTGAGCCTTGCATAATTTTTGGTTTTCTGAGATGGCGATCATGCCATGCTTTGCGGCGAAGTTGCTCTACTTCAAGAGCCTGAGAAGCCATACGGCGGCTTTCTTCCAAAAGGACGAGACGAGAGACAGAGGCAAACCCCACACCCCCATTGGCACGCAGACTGCCTACTCGCGAAGATCCTGAGTTGAATTCGAAGGGCCCTATTGCTTCCAAACCAAAGGCTAACTGAAATGGGGTGTGATTGGTCGTGGATTTGAAGGAAGTGCGGTAAGCCCAAAGAGTGCCGTGGATTGCTTGAGCCCAAGATGCCGGATGTAGATGACATGCTTTCTGCAGAAGGGCTATCAGAACCTTATTAGTGCTCTCGGCCTACCCATTTGCTCTATGGTAATACGAACAAGACTTACGATGAAAAATCTTGTAGTTGGCTAGCAAGGTTGAAATCATTTCATTAACAATGTGACTGTCCCTATCACTGGTAATCTCCAAGGACCATCCAAACCTGCACAAAATATTTTCATACAGAAACTTGGCTACAGTATTGCCAATGCAATCAGTTGTCGCCAGTACCTCTACCCACTTGGTTGCATAATCTGTAGCCACCAGCAGATACTTTCGGTTACCTGGTTGGACCGGAGGAGCAATTGGATCCACAAAATCCATGCCCCATCGCTCAAAGGGCAGCCATGCCATAGAGACCTGCAGAGGACGTTTGGACTGCTTGCTTGGTTTAGGTCCACAACGCTGACACACATCACATACTTTCACATAGACAATTGCATCCCGAAAAACATAGGGTCACCATAGACCACTCTGTAGAATCTTAAGGGTGGTGATGTGACCAGGGTAATGGTCACCAGTGGGACCACTGTGGGCATCCTCGAGAATATTCTCAACTTCATGAGGGGAGACACACCGTCTCAGAATACCATCTGGTCCGGACTTGTAGAGCTGGCCTCTAATTAGAGTAAATGGCCTCGACTTTAAAAGCAATCTTCTCTTCTGCAGTGGAGACGCATTCTTAGGGTACAGGCCAGTAGATAGCAAATGCAAGACATCGCCGTACCATTCCGGAGTGGTATCCACCTTAAAGAGATTGCTATCTAGAAAGTCAGTTGCAACCTCTATTGCTTCTTCACTTGTGTGAATGAGAGAGAGGTGGTCAGCAAGGACATGATGTTTGCCGGGTCTGAGTACCACTTCGAAATCAAACTCTTGAAATAAGAGTAGCCATCGCCATACTCGACCTGCAACTTGCGGCTTATTAAGCAGATAGCACAGGGCATGGTGATCAATAATAAATGTGAAGTGGACTCCTAATAAATAATGGCAAAATTTTTGTAAAGCATACACAATAGCCAAACCTTCCCTTCCTGTGGTGCTATAGTTGCGCTCTGCTTTGGTGAGTAGCACTGTAGGGAACAAGGGGAACACAGCCGAAACATTCCGAAACGGCGTTCCAGACGAGTCCCGTTCCCGAAACGGAGATGGGAACGGAACGCTGTTCCGGAATGGGGTGTAACTGGAAAGGTGTTCCGGAATGGGCGGCACACGAGGCGGAATGGCGAAACGGGCAAAAGTAGGCATTTGGGGAAAAAAAGTGGGCTTTTGGGGTTGTTCGGGGAACATATTTGGTGTAGTTTGAGGGCAGGTTATGGGGTTGTTTAGGAGGGAGGTAATTCAATCCTTACTTTGACCGTTCAAGCCCCGTTCCTGTTCCGGCCCCCCCTCCTCCTACCTGTTCCTGTTCCCCGTTCCCGTTCCGGGTAACTATGGTGAGCAGGCGACTTGCATAGTGAACACGGCGATCCAAGTTGTACTCCTTACTAGGCTGAGTCAGCATAGCACCCGCAGCCAGTTGACTGGCATCAGCATACACATGAAAAGGAATAGACCAATTGGAAGCCACTAGGATAGGTGCTTCATGAGGCATTTTTTGAGGTAAGTAAATGCTTCAGCCTCAGGTTTGGACCATTGGAAGGGTACAATAGCACTAGTGAGTTGGGTCAGTGGTTGAGCCACTTGTGCATACATGCGTATAAACCTGCGATGATAGCCTGTGTGGCCTACAAAGCTCTGAACACCTTTAGGGTTGATTGGAGGTGGTAACTTCAAGATTGCTACTATCTTCTCTGGGTCGGGTGCTAAACCTTTAGCAGACACTACATGGCCTAGAATTGTACCTTCAGTGACCAAAAAATGACATTTGTTCAGATTGAGCTTCAGGCGTGCCTCTCTGCACCTGAGAAAGACAGCAGAGAGCGAGCGAGGTGCTCCTCTAGATTCTCTACTGGGATTGAACACTGAGCACCCGAGAATGTTGAAAAATTGTCCATGAAGATGTGAAGATGATCCATGAGAGCAAGGAACAAAATATGAGATATACTGTGCGATTGAAGGAAGGTGGAGCATTTTCAACCCAAACGACATTCTAGTGTAGATAAAAATACCCCAGGGAGTCACGAAAGCCGTTTTAATCTGATCACCTGGATGGATGCCCAACTGATTGTATCCACTGAACCCATCCATGAAACTGTACAATACAAGCCCTGCTACATCTTCTAGCACAAGCTCAGTGAAAGGTGTGGGAAAACCATCTGGGATAGTTACCTTGTTCAGAGCACGGTAATCTATGCACACACGGATTTTATTGGACTTTTTCTAGCTGCTATCACCATGGGTGATAACCACTCAGAGTGCTCCACAGGTACAATGATCCCTGCCTCTTGCATTTTTTCTAACTCTGACTTGACAGCTTCTGCATACTTTGGGTTGAGCTTGTAAGCTCGGCCTCTGACAGGCTTAGCCCCTTCAACCAGAGGGATAGTATGGACACTCAATTTTGGTGGGATCCCTTCCAAATCCTTGTAGGACCAAGCAAAAACATCTTTAAAAGAGTGCATGAAAGGGAATACGTGATCGAGTAGCGCGGGATGCTCCCATAACCAAGCTGCTAAGAGGATGTGTTGAGGATTGTCAGGGTCGCCCAGGTTGACTTCTTTGACCGGAAGTTAGGAGGTGTAGCTAGAGAGGGTGTCACAAACGGGAGCGCATAACAATATAAAATACATTCGGATAAATAGGATTTATCACTTATTACTCAAGCCAGAGGATATAGAGAGAAATAAATAGAGAGAGAGATAGAGAGTGAGAAGATTGACACAGTACTGGGGACCAGAAGATGGGCTGGTCCCTCCCCGTAATAGTATCTTTTTTACTGAGGAGAAGTCTATACAAGCACTTGAACCGAACGTATTACCACGTTCGTTCTAGAATAAGACTTGATGGTTTCCCAGAAGCCTCAACTTCCGATTCCTAGGGCAAAACCCTATTCCAAGGAACTTCCGTTCCTTATTCCAATTCCTCGAGAATCAAGGTTCTCGCCTCTGGATCTCACCTTCCAGACTCAGGGCATGGCATCCTTGCAACTCTCTTTCCAGAGTCCTCTTCCCGCAGAACAACTCTGCTTTCCCGGACACGAAGTCCTTACTTGGGAATCCCAACTTCCGGATCACAACTTGAGAGACTACCTCTCTCCGATCCGTGGATCTACTTCCCAAACTCGGGTACGAAACCCTTGGGCTGATCTAGCTCTAGTTCCTCAGAGCGCTTTTCTCCTGCAGAGGCTCGTGCCTTCCTCTGCTCCTACTCCCTCACGAAGAGGAAGTACACCTGCAATCAAATACTCAAAGATCAGAACATGAAAATCGTTACCTTTAAAGTCTCGACGCTCGAAACGCAACTCGATTCTCGAAAAGCAATTCCTCGGAAGAGATCTCTCCATAGAAAATCCTCTCTTCCAATCCTACACACAAAAGAGGTGTGTTCTCGGGTTCCTTCTCGTAAATCAGCCCCGTCTACGACGTTTATGGGCTGAAAACAGAGAAAAACAGCAACTTGTCGCGATGGAAACACGCTTCGTAGGCACTTCTTCGCGAGGGAACTCGCGCACTGGGTCTTGGAGACATCTGGTACACTTGGGGCAGCCATGGGCATCACCTGCAACGTCTTCTTTACGGCTAAAATCTGCAGTAGCATCTCCTCCTTGCAAAGATTGGTCCTCCCCTTTGAGTGAGGGCATGTAATGCTTTTATAGCTCCAAGCCACGGTCACGAATAGCTGCTCGCATAGAGATCGCGGCATTTTTTTTAAAAATTTATTTATTTTTAATTTTTAAATTTAAATTTATTTTTTTTTCATTTTTTTTTCCCGTTCTGCCAGAAAAAGAGAGAGAAAACGCTGGCTGATCTGTTGCCTTATTTATCAGATGGCTGCCCACTTATAAAATGGGCGGCCGGCGTATTTAAAAAAATAGTCTGAACCTGCCAAAAAACTCAATAAAACCTTATAAGTTAAAAACAATGCTTTCATAGCACTTCCCAGGCGTCCCTGGATGCAATCACACGCACAATTGCAATGCAAATATAAACTTCCTCGCAGGAAAGCATCTGCTTTCCCGAAAAGCAATCCCGCTTTCTCAGAAAGCATCTGTTTTTCCTCAAAGTTTCCTCTGAACCCATCTTCATTCAAGTGCTTGCTTTTCCTTGTGCACAATTCTAACACAGTTCGGAATTTCCTCCTGACTATGGATATTCCCTTTCCGATGCACCCGTCACCCACCTTGTGACGCATCAGGAATACCCATCACCTAGTCCTTTCCTACCGAACTTACGGTACAATCTCCTTCACGATGCTCTATGTCACCCATCCTATGACACATCAGAGATGTCCGTTCCCGGATGGTCGGATACTTCTTTCCGATACTCCCTGTCACCCATCCGATGTGACGCATCAGAAGTACCCGTTCCTGGTGGCCTTACAGATATTCCTGTTTTCAGTGCTCCCGTCATTACTTTGAATGACGCACTAGGAATACTCTGTACTCGGATGTCTCCAGTGAGAAAAGCCCTCTCACTTATAAATCCAATAATTCATTTAGAATTATTTTTCTGTAAGATAAAGCCAATTTAGCAACATCCCTCTCACTTATAAACAATTGTCCTCAACTGTAGAGGTCCAACTGAACTGCCGGGGAGAAACCGGAAAGATTCCAAATCTTGCTCAATGGTGAGTTGAGCTAGTTCTTTCTCAAAAGAGAACTTTAAAATTAATTTAAACAAAAATTCAAAAATTCAATAATTCAATGATTTAATACTTACCTTACCGGTTCATGTCTTTCCTCTAGTACCTCGAGGATATCCTTCACCAATTATCAAACTTACGAGCCATGTAAGAACTCGTCATTCGCGTCTTTCCAACAGATCGGAAGTTTCCTCATCCGAGACTCTGTTAACTCAATTCCACCTTCTGAATCCCGAGAAGAATAATCCTCCTAGAAATCAATCTAGGTATCTGTCCTTGCGCATAATCTTGCGCTGTTAGTCGAGAGGGTATTAAACCTCTTGTGTCCTCCCACATAAGGAATGCCCAAATCATGAGTATTAATCTCGATATCTTCCTTCACAAACAAAGTCTACGATCACCTTAAAGAAGGTTCTTGTCCCGGGCCGTCGCTCAACGTAGGCGGACGGTTCCAATCCGAAGATTCCTTGTGCACGGCGGCACTTCCTTCCAATCTTATTCTGCTGCGAGTTATTACCACTAGCAGTGTTTTCCCGACGCCCATTAGCGTCTCTTTCTTGCAAAATCATAAAAAATGATTCACCTTGCAAGCATCAATGACAACTTGCAAAATCTCAGGCACATAGGATTCTAGCCATAGCATTTTCTGAACGTACGTTCAAACCCGGTTCACAATAGAGCGAACCCTCTTTGAATCTCAGGGATGTTCTCCCATATGTAATTCTTACCATTTTGAAACGGTTGGCGAACTATATTCTTACGAACATAATAGTTCGAATTTATTCCAGCAGCGTGTAAATGCTACTTGACCTTCTCATGGAGAAACACATACCGCAACCAAAAGTTGCTACTATAATGGTAAAAGCACTTCTCCGTAGAGAATCCTTCTACCGAACACATCTCAAATAGAGATTCTCGTGTCGGAATATCCTTGCGCATAAAAAGGCGCTCAAGAGAGTATACCAAACTCCCGTCGAGTTCCTGAAAAGGAAGTTGGTTCATCTCATTCCGTTTAGCAGAAAAAAAATTCAACTGGTAGATGACCCACCTTGGCATAGGTCTGTATCTTTGTGTGTTATCCATGTACCCAAAGGTGTACATAATTCTTAAGCTGTGTTAGAGTTTTGGTGAACCTGGGAAATTACCTTCCCTTCGTAAGATCCTTAGAGCGAAGATGCTCAACTTGACGATCACTTGGCTCGATCTTAGAGCAAAACCCGCTCATCAAATAATCTAGGATTTTAATCCTTGGATTCCTCAAGCACAGGACGTAGTCGTCGCTTGTTCCTTCCCTCGTAAAGAGAGTGTTCATTCACTTGTGCAAAAAGCACTACCATATCTTCCCTTACCGGGTAGGGGGTGTGGGCTTAAAGAGTACTCAAGCTTCATGAAAGCTTTTCTTTGCTTGAAAACTCAGAACGGTTCCTTCATAATTTCCTACCCGCAATAGCAGGTAATTTGTTGGAGAACTATCGGATACCAGATCAATCATGGACCTTCCGGATGGTTAAGCAAAGCAGTTCATCGTATAAACAATGTTCTGACTCAACCTTACTCTCATAAACACTCGAGAGTGATTGTCCTGGTTGACACAACCGTACCTCGTGCAAAAGAGCAAACAAGCATAATGCACTTTATGATTTCCTCAAAGATGTAACTTTGATTAAAAACCTGCCCTCTCACTTAAAGTTCAAGGGTCTTCTATTCAAGAACTCAGGAGTTAGATTTAATTCCCTTACTCCAAACTTTCTGTATTCAATGTTTCCCGTCCCACCACGGGGATTGGATTGTATGTACACTAAGGTGTACACTTTCAGCTTTGTATTGCTGACTCCACCATCTCCTGCAAAGTATCTTGCAGATGGGTTTACAAATTCGGGCAAAATTCCTTCGTTAAATTTGTTCATCTTTCCTTTCTCAGAGAGGATCAAGAATGGAGCTACCTTGGCAAGAGTGAACCACTACTTGCTTTGACTCACTCGTGTTCCTGTTGGGCATACCGATCCCAATCTTCTTGGATGCCTTCTTCAAAGCATAGAGGAAAAAAATTTGTCAAAAAATTCAGCCTTGAATTGAATCCAAGTCTTGTTGTAAGTTCCTTGCAGAGCTTTGGTATACCACCAAGTACTTGCAATCCCCTTGAGGTGTTTAATCACATGCCTCATCTTCAACGCTTTTTCAGAAATTGCCGTTTGCAAAGGCAACTTCAAACTTGTCGAATCAATGCGGTAGCTTTCGGGGCATCTTCCCTTCCGTCAAAAGTATCAAACTTGATTGGAAGTGTTCCTAGGTCTAGAGACCTTCTTCATATCCTTCCCGGAATGATGGGATTTCATGGCTATAGTTCTGGATTCACGTTCATGGATATTTTCTGGATTCTAAAGAATCTCGAGCATTCCGCTCCTTGGATTCTCTAGGTTCTTGAGCATCATGCTCTTGTGGCCTTCAAAGAATCCCAAGCCTTGTGTCGACTTCTTGCAAAGAGATTTTTTTTTTTTCCAACTCTGCGAGCTTTTCCTTGCAGGACTTAGGGTTCCGCATGCTTACTTCTCTCTTGGCTTGTCATGGCTTCTTCCCAGCATCTTCCCAGAGTCGTCCTCTTTATAGAGAAAGAGAGGAGACCATGCTCTGATACCACTGTCACAAACAGGAGCGCATAACAATATAAAATACATTCGGATAAATAGGATTTATCACTTATTACTCAAGCCAGAGGATACAGAGAGAAATAAATAGAGAGAGAGATAGAGAGTGAGAAGATCGACACAGTTCTGGGGACCAGAAGATGGGCTAATCTCCCCCCGTAATAGTATCTTTATTACTGAGGAGAAGTCTATACAAGCACTTGAACCGAACGTATTACCACATTCGTTCTAGAATAAGACTTGATGGTTTCCCAGAAGCCTCAGCTTCCGATTCCTAGGGCAAAACCCTATTCCAAGGAACTTCCGTTCCTTATTCCAATTCCTCGAGAATCAAGGTTCTCGCCTCTGGATCTCACCTTCCAGACTCAGGGCATGGCATCCCTGCAACTCTCTTTCCAGAGTCCTCTTCCCGCAGAACAACTCTGCTTTCCCGGACACGAAGTCCTTACTTGGGAATCCCAACTTCCGGATCACAACTTGAGAGACTACCTCTCTCCGATCCGTGGATCTACTTCCCAAACTCGGGTACGAAACCCTTGGGCTGATCTAGCTCTAGTTCCTCAGCGCGCTTTTCTCCTACAGAGGCTCCTGCCTTCCTCTGCTCCTACTCCCTCACGAAGAGGAAGTACACCTGCAATCAAATACTCAAAGATCAGAACATGAAAATCGTTACCTTCAAAGTCTCGACGCTCGAAACGCAACTTGATTCTCGAAAAGCAATTCCTCGGAAGAGATCTCTCCATAGAAAATCCTCTCTTCCAATCCTACACACAAAAGAGGTGTGTTCTCGGGTTCCTTCTCGTAAATCAGCCCCGTCTACGACGTTTATGGGCTGAAAACAGAGAAAAACAGCAACTTGTCGCGATGGAAACACGCTTCGTAGGCACTTCTTCGCAAGGGAACTCGCGCACTGGGTCTTGGCGACATCTGGTACCCTTGGGGCAGCCATGGGCATTACCTACAACGTCTTCTTTACGGCTGAAATCTGTAGTAGCATCTCCTCCTTGCAAAGATTGGTCCTCCCCTTTGAGTGAGGGCATGTGATGCTTTTATAGCTCCTAGCCACGGGCAAGAATAGCTACTCGCGTAGAGATGGCGGCCGTTTTTTTTTTTTTTAATTTTTAATTTTTTTTTTTTTTTCCGTTCTGCCAGAAAAAGAGAGAGAAAACGCTGGCTGATCTGTTGCCTTATTTATAAGATGGCTGCCCACTTAATAAATGGGCGGCCGGCGTATTAAAAAAAATAGTCTGAACCTGCCAAAAACCTCAATAAAAGCTTATAAGTTAAAAACAATGCTTTCACAGCACTTCCCAGGTGTCCCTGGATGCAATCACACGCACAATTGCAATGCAAACATAAACTTCCTTGCGGGAAAGCATCTGCTTTCCCGAAAAGCAATCCCGCTTTCTCAGAAAGCATCTGTTTTTCCTCAAAGTTTCCTCTGAACCCATCTTCATTCAAGTGCTTGCTTTTCCTTGTGCACAATTCTAACACAGTTCGGAATTTCCTCCCGACTATGGATATTCCCTTTCCGATGCACCCGTCACCCACCTTGTGACGCATCAGGAATACCCATCACCTAGTCCTTTCCTACCGAACTTACGGTACAATCTCCTTCACAATGCTCTATGTCACCCATCCTATGACGCATCAGAGATGTCCGTTCCCGGATGGTCGGATACTTCTTTCCGATGCTCCCTGTCACCCATCCGATGTGACGCATCAGAAGTACCCGTTCCTGGTGGCCTTACAGATATTCCCGTTCTCAGTGCTCCCGTCATTACTTTGAATGACGCACTAGGAATACTCTGTACTCGGATGTCTCGAGTGAGAAAAGCCCTCTCACTTATAAATCCAATAATTCATTTAGAATTATTTTTCTGTAAGATAAGGCCAATTTAGCAACAGAGGGCGTCTTAGAAGATGAAGAGTGAGCTGCCTCTTGGAGCTTCGAGACATTCTGGGCTGGTGTTTGATCGATTGGAAACTCTGCATACTCCTCTTGTAACCATCCTGGTGGAAGCTCCTCGAAGGGTTAGTCTTCAGACACAGCAAAGGGCTTTTGAGTAGGCGGGGTGCCAGACCCGGGGGATGTTAAAGGAAGAGGTGGAACGTTGGCCAATTCATGCAGAGGAGATTTCTTTCCCCTTCGGTGATGTGTTTTAGGTTCACCAAGGCCGACGACCTCCATCAAAGAAACACTTGAATCATGGTCATCAGGGACTAACCCACTTGCTTCTAGGACTGACACAGTTTCTTTTGTACTACTTGGGTCACTGGTGTCAGCCTGAGGATCCGATAGAGAGAGTGTATCCACAGGTGAGGCTTGAATAGAGACCACATAGCATGGCATCTATGTGGTAGCTTCCAACCACTGTAGCAGGTCTTCATCAAAAGAATAGATATAGTGAGACGAGGACTTTTGAAACCGGTGAGAGGTGCTGCTGGATAGGAAATCATATAAGACTCTGAGGGCTATACAGGGAGGTGCCTTTCACTAGGCCCTGCACCTGGGTACAAAGCCTGAATGACTGAGAGAGTGTCACTTCTGAGGGTTGCATCAAGCCGGAGCATATCGTAAAGGGATAGTTTCTGAAAGGTGTTCTTCAAGATTGCTTCCGCTGTGGGTTTAGCTTCTGCGATCTGGGATTCCTCTAGAACTTTGACTTGTTGCAAGTCAACCACTACTTCCAAGAAGGCTCCATCAATGTCTGATAGCATAGAGACAGGCCTGCTCTTAGCACCAATGAAAGGCTCGTCAGTTGGGTCAGGTTGTGAAAGTGGAGATGGACGAGATGGACCTGTTGGCAAGCTGAGACCAAGAGTTGCTCTTTGTGCCCGAGTGAGGATGCCAGCGGGCTCTCCCACTTGTTGTGGCCTAACCGTATGAGTAGCAGGTGATGGCTGAGGGATGGTGTTCACTGCGATCAGATTGATCTTTGGGAATGTGAATTCTTGTTTATTCTGAGTTGGTTTGGGAGAATCCTTACTGTACTGGTCCTTAAACTCCGGACAATGACGACAAGGAGGAGACCCTTCAAGTAAAGGACACTTGCTTTGGTAATGCCCATATTCTCCATATCTGTAGCATAAGATGGGCCGATTTGATGGACGAAACGGGGAACGAGGTGGTCTCTGCTCTTGTTGCATGGAGTTGGAGGCTGATGTGTAGAAACTCTGAGGGGCTGAGGCAGCATGGGTATAAAAACTTTAAGACGGAAAAGTACTTGACATACCTTGGATAGTAGGGGTATTGAGCAAAGGTGGCATGTAATTTGGATGGCCATAGGAGGAAACCATATTGGATGTTGGTGCTAGCCCCTGTTGGAGAGAAGGACCGAGACTTTGTTGTATTTGCCGCAATCCCTTGATATAGTAGCAATCCTTGCCTTCATGTCCAGACTTTTCGCAGAAGTGGAAATAAGCACGAAGGGGACAGTCCTGTGGAGGGTGTTCTGGAGAGCGGCATGAGTTGCACCATTCCATAGCCTTGGTCTCCTGCTGAGACCTAAGCTCTTCTAGCTCTCTCTTGATTTGATCCAAAGCCTTGTGATGTGGGGGTTTCTCCTGTCTATAAGAGACTGATTTCTCCTCTTGAAGAGCTGTTGTAGTTTTAGGGCTTTAAGTTCCCTACGTAGAGAAGTCAAAGGGTCAAATGGACTCTCCAAGAGTACAAAGGCAGTCTCTACCTGAGAAGAGTCGGTAATAGCTTCCTTGCCCCAACCAACATCCTAGTAACATCCGCAACAAACTCCTCCAAGGTGGCATCAGGTCGGAGATTCTCTCTCAGTTTTTGCTGAGAAGTCTTTGGAAGAGCCTTCTCTACCCATTTCTTGACCATGAACTACCAGGTGGCTGAGGAAGCTCGGCGACCAAAGACTTTGTTCGGGTCATGAGTTCTGCAAAAGTTTCTTTGGGCTGAAGTAGTAGGTTGGCCAACTCATCCAGAACCTTTTCTTGGAAATCGCCTGGTCTAAAAGCTTCACAAAATCGTTGTCTTAATGTAGCCCAAGTAGTAAAGTGGTGCTCTGCAAACTGACTGTACCACTTGTCTGCTAATCCATCCAAGGTAGATGGGAAGAGTACCAAGTAGGCATCTTCTCGGTTGAGGCCACGACCTCTGCAGAGAGAAACAAACCTCCGGGCATGGTCATCAAGGTCTTCTGTGGAGAGACCTTTGAAAGTCGGAAACTTAATATTTACCCTAGCTAGAACACTTGTGAGTTCTTCCATGGCTGTCTGTGCAGGAGCTTGTTGCACTGGAGCTTGCTGTAACATAGTGGGTGAGAAGTTTATTAATGGGGATGATTGGGGAGGTGTAGAACTGGTTGAGGGAGAAGGTAGGGGTAATGTGGCTGGTGGACTTCGGCTTGGCATGAAGGGTTGACGCTTCCTGTGGTAGTACTTCAAGGGGCTTAGTAGTGGGCTTTGTCGCTCTTTTGACTGCCTTGTGTGTGTCATGCAGTAACCAAAAACCCACCCAAGCTTTGAGGACGAACGAAGACCTTTACCTCACACTGGTCCAGACTCCTCTAGACCAGGGCCAGTGACTAGACCTCCTGGCTAGACCTGGATGAGAGAGGACTAGACCCAGCCTACTCCTGGCTAGACCTGGACGAGAGAGACTAGACCCAGCCTAGAGACTACTAGACTAGGACGAGAGACTTAGATGAAGACAAGCGATGAGACTAGCTGGTCTAGTCTTGAGCTGGACAGACCACGTTGGACTACTCTACTCCAGACAAACACAGACGAGAGCTTAAACAAGCTAGCTCCTCGACTTGTAGGCACAGTGGAGTGAAACTTCAGTTGAGGTCCCACCGTGATCGCCAAAAATGAGAGCACCTGTAGCGGAGATAATGTGTCGTGCCCTCTATAGTGGTTGCTCCTCAATGCAATGTGCGTGATATTCTCACTCCACAGAATGCGAACACAGAAGACAAAGAAAAACAAAGCAACAACAATACAACTCAGCAGAACATGAACATGAACAGCATGAACATCGACAAACTCAAAGAAACCGATATAGACTCTAGCATGGCATCTCACTCAGCTCCAGCCCAGATCTCATAGGTACAGTGGGGGTGTCGAGGCTCAACTGTGCAGAGATGGTGCAGGCGTGCTGTGTGTAACTGAAGATAATGGACCCTAGACGATGGACCACACAAAAGGAGATCCTCTATATACCCAAACAACTATGGATATATACAACATAAAGAGCCACCAACGGCTCACCAATATCTAATCCAGCTAAACCTATCTCTAAACTGTGGTGGTGGTGCGCTGGCCACGGTGTCGATTGGACCATCGCCCGTATCCCTGCCACATGTCACAGACTCGGCAAGAGAGTCCGTCTAGTGTGGACCTTGACCAACTGTGACTAACTGCCCGTTCGTGCCACTGACACTGTAGCCCTGCTACAACACTCTTTTCAAATTGTATTTCTAGTTCTTTTTTCTCTAGTGTCTAGTATTTTCTCCGGTTCATGTGGAAGAGATTGAGTATCTATGAGTTCCACTATCTGATCATCTTGAATAAGATTATTAGATTGACCCAACTTCTTTTTGAGTCTGCTAACGTGGAATACTGGATGTATGCCACTTGTCTCTTGTAATTGGAGTTTGTAAGCCATCTCTCCAACTTTCTTTAGTATTGTGCAAGGTACACAATACCTTGGCGATAATTTTGGACATGGTCCCGTCTTTATGGTTTCAGACTTTTTAAGCACTTTTAAATAAACTTGCTCCCCTTCCTCAACATTCATATCTTCAAGAAAAATCTTTCGCTGCTTGAACCTTTTCCTTTTGTAGTCCTACTGCATAAGGAGCTCTAGGCTGAAACCCATACATTAACATGAATGGACTATATCCAATGGAAGAGTGCTTGGCACTATTATATGAAAACTCTACTATAGGCAAGTACTCTTCCCGGTTAGTTTCTGTTTACTAACATATGCTCGCAGCATATCTTCTAGGATTTGATTAACCCTTTTAGTTTGACCATCCGTTTGACGATGCTCAGCTGTGCTCATGCTTAGTTTGCTTTCCAACCTCTTAAAAACAACTCTCCAAAAATGCTATTTAACTTCCTGTCTCTATTTGACACAATGTCTACTAGTAAAACATATAGTCGATAGGGATTTTCTACAAATAATCTAGCCAATTCGGGAGTTTAAACATCAGATTTGGTTGGAATAAACCTAGCCATTTTGGTTAATCTATTTGTGCCCCCTCTGTGTTCTAGGTAATCCAATTACAAAGTCCATGGAGATACTCTCCCATTTCCCTAAAGGAATGTCTAATGGATGGAGTAGTTCTCCCATCTTAAGACTTTCAACTTTATTGATCTGACATTTATTACATTCAACCACATATTCTAGGACGTCCTTATACATTCCAAACCAATAAAATTGCCTTTTAACAAGACTACGAGTCTTGTTTACACGTCCCGCACTTGGACTATCATGACACTCATAGAGTATCCGACACCTAATTTTCTCATCTTTGGGACACATACCCTACCTTTGTGGAGAAGATAGCCATCATCTATGGAAAAATTCTTCCACCTAAATCCTTCTAAAGCACCCGTCGATGCTTCATTCTCATTGGAAACCTCTTGTCCTCGATCCCCTTTTTGAATGGCTTCCCATATCTTGGAATATGCAGGATCAACCTTACATTTCCCTCTTAATGATTCATATTGAATCGAGTGAAACTCAATTCATTTATCATAGGCATCCTGCTAAGGGAATTTTCTACCACATTATATTTCCCTTTGTGATACCTAATCGAACTCTTGTAAAAGTTCAGCACATTTGGCCTACGATCCTTCAATTCTGTTTGATTAGAAAGCCATTTAATGCTTTCCTAATCAAACACTATAATAACTTTAGCACCATATAAATAGTGCTTCCATTTTTTCAATACATGTACAATAGCATACAACTCCGTCTCATATATTGAGTAATTTAGGGGTTCCATTTTTTCAATGCATGTACAATAGCATACAACTCACTCTCATATACTGAGAGCGTAATCCTCTACGATAAAATCTAGACATTCCTAAGTAGATCTACTTCTCTTCAAGGTTCTTAGGTTTAGGCCATGGTAAAATAGCTTGAACTTTCTCGGGATCCATCCTGATTCCATCTTTAGAAGTGATATAACCAAGATACTTCACCTCTTCAGCAAAAGAATTCACATTTGGATTCCTTTGCATAAAGAGAGTTTTCTCTGAGCAATTGGAATACTTTTCTAAGGTGTTCTAAATGCTCCTCTCGAGTACAACTATAGATGAGGATGATATCAAGAAATACTACTACAAATTTGCCTAGATAGGACCGTAGAGCACTAATCATCAGCTTCATAAAGGTAGTTGATGCATTGGTAAGCCCAAAAGGCATTATCAAAAACTTATAATGCACATATCTAGTCCTAAAAGCTGTTCTTTCAATATCTTCAACCCTTATTTTAACTTGATGATAGCCAGACCGTAAGTCAATCTTAGTAAAATACTTGGCTCCCTCTAACTAATAAAAAAGATCTTCCATTCTAGGCATAGGGAACCTGTTCTTGATTGTGAGATTATTTAGTGCTCTATAATCAACACAAAGTCACATAGAACCATCTTTTTTCTTTACCAGTAAAATTGGCGAAGCCCATGGAGAATTTTTGGTTTTAATGTAACCTTTATCTATATAGTCTTGCAATTGCCTTTCTACTTCTAAGTGTTGTGCTTGGCCTAATCTATAAGGTGGTTTACAGACAGAATTTGCATCTTCAACTAAATCAATAGCATGATCTACTTCACCTCTTTCAGGAGGCAAACCTGTTGGAAAATCAACAAGAACAACATCTTTAAATTCCTCTAACAAGACTTTCAAATCACTTTCATAATCATTACAAGATAAAAACGAGTAAGAAACTTGATCTTTCATTTCTACATCAAAGTCCTTAGTTACAACACATCGACACCAAAGCATATATACATCACAAGAACTTTTATTTACAAGCTTTTGCAACTCAAGAGAACATAACAAAGGACTATTCAATACATCATGCTCACCCTGTATAACAAACTTTTTACCTTCTTTTTCAAATTTTAGTAAGTTTTGCTGGTAACTCCGTTTCAAAGAAGGTCATAGCCCCCACAAAATATTCAAAGAAGGTCATAGCCCCCACAAACTTTTTACCTTCTTTTTCAAATTTTAGTAAGTTTTGCTGGTAACTCCGTTTCAAAGAAGGTCATAGCCCCCACAATAACCTTCTTTTTCAAATTTTAGTAAGTTTTGCTGGTAACTCCGTTTCAAAGAAGGTCATAGCCCCCACAATAACCTTCTTTTTCAAATTTTAGTAAGTTTTGCTGGTAACTCCGTTTCAAAGAAGGTCATAGCCCCCACAACCATGTCCTGCCCAAAACTAAGTCCGCACGATCCATATTCATAATTTGGACGTCAAGCGTATCTTTATATCCTTATATCTCAACTTCCAAATCGGATACTAGAGTATCCATATCTTTCTGTCTATGGAGACGACATATTGGTGAGCACTTTTTTTGAGAAAGTTTTAGTTTTTAAAAAGAGCATACTTTACAAAGTTGTGTGTGGCAGAGTCATCTATCATGACCCTAACTCTTTTTTCATTTACAAACGTTTTTACCAGCTCATGTGGACCAAAACTCGATTTCTATGCCGGTTGACAAACAACAATTATGCTCTTTGTCCTCATACAACACTTCTATGAATTTATATTTTTCATTACCATTTATCAAAAGTGTTTGGAGGACATGGATTTGCCTATCTTTATGACTCTTGTCAAGACCCTAATTCTTTTCATCGTCTTTTTTCCTTTTATTCTTTGGACAATTCCATTGAGAATGGTCGGGTGACGAACAAATAGAGCATAAGTTTTCCTTTTTAGCCTTTGCAAAGTCCTCTTGGTTCAGTCTAGGTCCTAGTGAAACCCTCTTTGTAAACAATGGTTTACCCTCCTTATGAAATGGGAATTTCCTTTTCTCTTTCAATAATGGCCATGATACCCCCATTTTTGTGGACTTGGCTCAGTTTGAGTGGGATTAGAAGTTGTCAAACAAGTATTATCTTCTGCAATTGCTTCCTCCAAAGTTTTAGGTGCACTTCTTTTTACTTCTCGCTTGAAATGTCTATCTAATCCCCGTATGAACCCTCTTGTTTTGTGAAAGTTATCTATCCCCTAGAGTCTGAGGATTATACTCTGCAATGTAAGTAAGAAAAGGCCTATCCCGTTGCATAGCCTTGTTCCAATCCTCCCAATTTATTTCTGTTTTGTATTTAGGGAGAAATTCTTTCAAAAAAAAAGCTCTCAAATTGAGCCCAATCCCCTAGAATCTCTCTTGACGCCTTGAGACTCATCCACCATTTGTAGACTTTTGGCCCCGATGATAGACTAGCCTTAAGGGGTTGATACTCGGGTGGAGTGTTCTTTCAATCTATGTAGATCTTGCCATTTTTGCTGGAAAGTATAAATGGCACCTTTGTTTCTATCCTTTTCTTCACCATTAAATTGAGGAGGTTTCATATCTTTGAGCACACGGTTGTCTCTAGGTCTCGACTAGGTATCAAGGGAAGGTATAGCAACATCTTTATACAAGGTTCCACCATCCTTGGAGGTGGAGGGCATGTTTGGATCAATCGGTACAAAAGGCTCTATCATCGGCTACTTACCCTTCTTTCTGCATATACTCGGTCAATTTTGTCATCTGGTCCTTGAGACCATCAAGAGCAGCAAGGAAAGTCTGTAATTGTAGTTCTATGTTTTCTACCCTGTGTACTATTCTTCCCCTATGTCCTCAACTCCATACATATTTTGGTCTTTGTTGGTGTTGGTCTCATATGTTTTTTGGTTTTGGTATTTTTCCATTCTGTAAGTTTTTGAAGGAAAAACTTACTTAAACTTCAGAAAAGACGGAAAAAGTAAGTTAAGGAAGCTATGCACAATTGTATATAGTACTTCCCGAAATGTGCCAAAATGGTTCCAATGGAGTGTGTCGATGGCGACCAAGATCTCGCTAAATATCCTAATGTTGCCACTTGTTCGAAATCTGATGATCTGTTAATGAACTGCAGCTTGGTTGAAAGTGTCGATACTGGTACCTTTGCTTTGATACCCTTCATGCTTTATCAAGCAGAAGGAAAATCATGACTGCTTTATGTGTGTAACGCTGCTAAGGGTACTACTGCAATAGTGTATTAATTGCCTTAAGGAGCTTCAGGTTGGCGTTATTATTCTTTCCATGCTATCATCGCCATCTGCCATACGTGATGAAGCTGGGCAGCCTGAGTATTGGGTATATGAGAAGCTTTAGTGGCACTTCAAGACGTAATACGACTGGGAGAGTGCCATATAACTACCTTGGGTACTGGCGGGAAAACTTGCCACCCGTGGTGATGAGGAATATTGCGGCCACCTATATATTGTGTGCCCCAGCTACTGCACAAGTGTAGCTCTACAATATATATGGCGAGCAAACCTACTGCGTGAAGATTGCTTACTGCAGAACGTAAGACGGCTCTGATACCAATGTAGCAAGCAATGGCTAATGGCTATGAAGTGTAGGGAGCTGCAAAGCTTGAGACTCAACACACACACACACACACACACACACACACACACACACAATTTTTTCTTTCTTTTGTAAATCGATTTGATTAATTTACTAGTGGGAAACCTCGAAGCAAGGAAAACCCACCGAAAGGATCATATACAAGGGGAAGAACACATAACTACTCATAGGAAAGCTGTTGTATCTCTGCAATGATATCACCAGCTTCCAAAGCAAACCGTAACGATTGCCTAAGAGAAAGCTTGAAGAGTGGGAACGGGTCTGCGTGAGTATGATGGAACATGTAGGCATTACGCTGACGCCACAGGGTCCAATAAGCCCAGTATCTGACCCACAAAGAAAACCACGAAATGCTGTAGTGTCGGTGAGAAAATACCAAATGCCCAGAACCTTTTGTGAAAGACAATCCCTGGAAAACGGAGCCGCATACAGACCGATACACGGCGAAGGAAATCTCTAGTAATGTAGCCATCCCACAACAAGTGGCAGACCTTCTCTTCTGCAGTTGAGGAACAAACACAAGAAGAAGGGTGAACATGACGTGCCCTAAGAAAAATACTGACCAGGAGCACTCCAAGCAAACAGCACCAAAGAAACAGTCGCTCCTTCAATGCAACTCGCTTTTCCACAAGGTAGAGAGAAGCTTCCTCCACCAGAGATCATATTTATGCATGTGCCAAAGGGCATTACAATGATTAGCAAGCCAAGGTTGTGGTAGAAGAAGAGCATAAATTCGACTAGCAGAAATATCTCGAAAAGGCGTTCTCGAAGATCCCAATCAGACATGCGATCGCCATCAGGCAAAGGTGTAACGGGTAAAAAATCAAGTAACATGTTTTGAAGTTCTCTCCAAAACTGACGGTAATGCATGCCCAGAACGGCCAGCGGCGAAAGGAAACTCAAAAGTATATCCGGCCTCATTGACTACATCCTCAACCACACGAATGCCAAGACCAAAGAGAAAGTAAGCCTGGCGAGGCGAGCGGTCGACCAAAGTACAAGAGAATGCCCGACTCCAATGGAGACTTTCCAAACGAAGCGAATCACCTTCCTGCCAAGTATTCCATGAGAGATGAATCGTTACCTCTTTCCTGGCAGATACCAAAGTGGAAGCAAGAGGACATCCACGAACGTGCCCTTCCATCTTGCCTCCCAGATAGATGGTTGCCAATGGCCAAATGAGGAAGTAACAACATGCTGACCGAGGTATATGCAGGTGTAGGCAACAACATAGCTTTCCTAGCAAGAACATGCCTACACAAGTCCAAGATATTAAGACCACCAAGACGTTTAGGAGTGCAAAGCTTCTCCATCGACATCAAGCGCAAGCCTTTTTTCTGAGCATGGGTCCGCCACAAATGGGACAACATGTTTGACATAAGAGAATCAAGACAACGACGAGGCCAGTGCATCAGTGGCAAAAGGAACTGAACATATGCCATAAGGATACTTTGAACAATTCGCAAACAAACATGTAATGGCCGAGTGGATAACTTCCAATAATGCAATTTGACATTCAAACGTTGCATAACCCAATCCACTTTCTGAGAGTGAGTGACATTTCATCCAATTGAATAACCAAAATGCCTGCTAATCACATTTGGAGAAACAATCTCACTTGGCCACAATAGACTATGCCAATCACAAGAACAAAGAGGCAAAAGCTTTGATTTACAAAAGTTGACTCTAAGTTCAGCCGCAATGCCAAACAATTCCAAGGCTTCCATAATCACTTTGACATCAACCTGATTACGGGGCATAAACAACGAGTCATCGGTATAAGCTTGGCCAATGAAGGTACGACGCGAGGGTAACCGCAAACCATGAAGACGCTCAACAGAGATCAGGTAATCAAGATATATCAATAGGGGGTGAGTGGCAATAGCATACAACATAGCACTAAGGGGGCAACCTTGCCTGACCGAACAACCAAGAGGCCAAGATTCTATTGATTCACCTCTAGGATCCCCGAAGACATACTACAAGCATACAAGAAATAAACCACATTGGCCAATTTAGGACCGAACCCTAGGCACCTCATCATGGCAGCAATGAAGTCCAACTGTACAATGTAAAAGGCCTTTTCTATACCAACTGCCAAAACCAGCATATCTTGCTGAGTGTACTTAGCATACTCCATGCCAATCATAACATTGGCCAGATTGTCCATAATCTAGCGACGTGGAATGAAATCATATTGAACCTGACGGAGTCCTGCAAAAAAATGATCCTTAATGCGGTGCACCAACATCTTAGCCAATATCTTGTAAACCACCGGCATCAAAGTAATAGGGCACGAGTGAGAGAATCGCTCGCAAAGCGCTTGCTTAGGCAACAATTTAAGTAAACCTTCTTTCCAAGAAAGAGGCAAATCTTGTTTCTCCCATGCTGCGTTTATTATGAAAAGCAACGGCTGTTCAAGAGCCTCTCAAAAGGAGAGGAAAAATATCACAGTAAGCCCATTCCAACCGGGAGACCGCCAAGGGCCCAATGCAAGCAATGCACTATGCAATTCTGAATCAGTGAACGGTTCCTCGAGGCAACGTGCATCTTGCGGGGATATGATCGGATGAACAAAAGAAAGCATCAATCGACGCGCATGGCAAGCAGCTGAAGATGCCTGAGGAGGAGCAGCGAACACTTGTCGATAATGCAAAACCATGGCATCACCCAGTTCCTGCTTTGAAGAAGTCCAAATACCTGAGAGAAGCATAACCGCTTGATTGCTCGTGAGACCCTTGTATGATGCAAATGCTTAAAGAATTGCTTCACAGCAGCCTTTATCCATAAAAGATTCTTGACGGGCACGCATCTGCCATTTAGTAATTTTTTCGCTTATCATTATGTTGAATACACACACAAGCTTCACACAACTCTGACATCTCAGAGTTAGACAAAGGCCGCAAATCAGCCAATACTTGCTGCCGTTGACAAGCTTGCTTCGCATCCTTAACATCCCCCCCGAGTGCACTACATGCAATGTGTGCCATAGTCATAAATAACACTTTGCACCCTCATAACAAAGCGATACCAGGCAGCATCAAGGTCAAGATGCATGTGAGCAAACAAAGGGGGAATAATATCAGAAATCATGTCACGAAAAACCTCATGAGTGAGATGAGCATTGCTAATATATGCAACAGACATTTCCTAGGAAGAGGCCGATCACAAAGAGACTGCTCAAAACTCAAGTTCAACAAACAGGGTAGTTATCCAATAATTGCAATGTGTAATCCATGCTCGCGTCACATACAAAATCCTCATATTGTTGTAAATTAAGCAAATACCATCGATCCAATCGCGCTCGATAAGAAGAGTGAGCAACACGCTGAAAAGTAAATCTACAGACATTTGGATGCAAATACTGCCATAAATCAATCATTTGAGTAGAAGCAAAGAGATTATCCCATTCTTGCCTTTCCGCAAGCAACATATGTGAACTACCTGTGGTACTATCATCCATGCCAGGGGTATTATTAAAATCACCGCAAAGGAATGCATTTGAAGTCCATGAGCGAGAAGAGATGTCTCGCCACAAGGTAGCCCTTTGTCCACATGCTGTATGTGTATAAATGTCTCCAAATTCATATACCTGACCATTCAACAGGCATTGAACCACCATCCAACGGCCCTGCAGATCATTATACAACAGAACAGGCTGAAGCTCATGCTGAACCAGCATTAATAAATCTGAATAATCTTGTAAACTAGCATACGCAATCTAATATCCAGCAAAATATGAACACTGAACACTGACTAGCAAAGTCATGCTGATTGTGTTCTTACAAAAACAACTATGTCTGCCCTACATGTATGTTTGTAGTGCTAGGTCAATCGCCATTTATCAAGGTTACATAACCCACGCACATTGTAAGAAATGCATTTAATGCAACTCTATGCATCAGGAATCATATATACAGCGGCAAGAAACACAGGGATCAAGTCGAGGTGCCCATACGGACATCTCCATCCACCACATCCATACTAGAACCCATTCGCTGAGTCAAAGCAAGAAACTTGTCCACAGAATTTACCAGAGAGGTGGAAGTCTTACCCAAAAGTACATCTTTATAAAAGTGCATCGCTTGTTCCCAAGCATCAATCAACGTGCGATTGTCATTGCATGGAAGTTGCTTAAACAATAAATTCTTATTGGTGTTAATCAGAGGAACATAATTAGGACAGGAGGATGGAGTACAAATTTTCACCCTCTTTTTAGGCACCACCCATGAGCTAACATCACTTGACCCAACATTTTTTGCCTTTCACAACATTTTCATTCCCAGCATCAGCAGACTGCGGATTCTTGTTTTTCCCTTTATCTACATTGGGAACCGCCTTCATAGTAGAGACTCCATTCAGTTTAGCTTCACTGACAGATTTGCCTATAGGGGTGGACGAAGGAACAATCGAAAGAGGGGGCTACAAAATTGGTTCTGGACATTCAGATTGCATGTGACCAAATTTACCACATCAGAAACAGGAGTTTGCAAATTTGCCCCATTTGAGTTTAAAAAGGACGCTTGTACACCCATGGGTCCCCTAAATCCACCATAATTTCATCAAAGATATGCTTGTCCGTATCCCATAGAATGCAAAACCTCTTGGTGTTCACATCCAATTTCGGGGGGCAAATCACCTTACCAAGATGAGCAGCCAACAATGGAAGGAAATGTCTTCACGTGCGAGGGAAATCACCAATTTCCACCCACACATGACATTTGTGACAAATAAGGCTTTGATAATCTTTCGTGAGTTCCCATGGCAGAACATGAGTCAACTGCGTGCCAAAGAAGAGGGGAGACATTTCTAGCAGAAGGTTCCTAGCTTCAGTATCCGCCAATAAAACTTCATAGAAACCACGAGCACCAAAATAAACGCCTCGGACAGTCTCGCGTTTAAGAAGGAGATCAACCCATTGTCCGACGTCCTGCGCAATGGGCATTTTTCCCGAGAAAAACAAGATGACCGCATTCATGGCATATTGCGTTACCGGATCCATAAGGTCCTGCACTGGAATACGCACCTCGAGGGCAGGTGCCTGACCATTCCAAGCTTTCCGGGCCTCTTCGAAGTCTTCATACAGACAGCTTTTGCTTTTAGAGGCAGTCTCCGAAGCATTGTCCATGGCTTTACGACGCTTGAAAACACACCGAAACTCTTCTGACATGCAACAGCCAGACCATGGCTGAGGAAAATACCAGACGGAATTTACACTACAAACAACTTTGTTTTTTTTAATTATTATTTTAAGCTATTTACAGAGACCTCAGTAGTATCTATATCTCCCACAGAGGGCGTACAAATGCAAAATAACACTGCCTGAAAAACTGTGCTGGAAAAGAACCAAAAGCTGCGTAGAACACTTGTGCTAAAAACCAGAAAGGTATCGCAAGGAACTGTCTGTGCAGCAAGCCGGAAAAAAGTAACGCAAATGCTGCAAACTGTCACAGGGAAGGCCCACTGGTGCAAGGTGCACAAAGCATTGGTCTGCTGTAGGTTGCACGGTATTGTACTTTGCAGGGCAGCAAGTGCAGGTCGCAGAGGGCGCGCAAGGCAGAGAAACACACTCAGGGCAGGGAGCCGTACGCAGGGCAGGGAGCCAGGCAGAGGGCTGGAACTGCGCAGGGCAAAGAAGGGCGTGAGCAGGCCCAGGAGCACGAGGGAGGGATAGTTGGGTAGGGAGCTCGACCACCCTGCAGGGTGGAGGAGGAGGGGGGGGGGGGGGGGGCAAACCAGCGTCTCTCTCTCTTTCTCTCTCACACGCACGCACGCGCGCGTGCACACACACACACCGGAGCTACCGCCACTCCCCTCTCTTGTGAACCCATGAGGGCGCAGCCAATCTACATGGTAAAGTCCCTTTTTTTAAAGACGCCTGGCCATCTTGACCCTTATCATAAATAAGAGGCGGCTCTCACCTAGGCCACAACCCCTAAGCTCCGAGTGGAAGCGTAGCGTCCACCCAGCTATAGGATTTGTCATAGTATCTTGGAGCTCGGGGGCATCTCTTAGCTCTGTCCATCACATCTTGTTGTATGATGATCCCTCTCTGTGTCTGTGTGATGGGTGGCAACAGGGTGGCGGTCTTCTGGAAGAAGTCTATAAGTTGTGACTGTGTGCCAATCTCTGGTTCCGCTACACGTGCCAATCGTGTCTCTCTATGTCTATGTATCTCCACTAGAAAACGGCCAAACTAGCGTTGATCTCTAGACTCCATAACCTGTTGTAGGGTGGGCTGTCTCGTGAAAAGAGCCTCAAATCTGTCCTTGATACTCTCATATGCTCTACATCTACAGGCAGAGTGCTTCCTTGTCCTCAATCACCCTCTTTGTGCAAAGCTGGGAAAACCTCTCAGCTTGGGGGGTATGGGCAGCTTCTCCTGTTTCTATCTCTAGCAAGTGTAATGATACTCAGAGCTGACCAATTGGCATTAGTGAGCTATGTGGCATGTATGTGTCCACGTAGCGTTGGTTCTAGATGAACCCCTCATCTAGCATGGTCAGGAAGTGCTCGTTGTAATACAACATCTTTGGGGATAGAGGCTCTCTAGGTGCGATCCATGTCTCTTTGGTGTAGAGCTTCCATAAATCCTGTTCGAGTACTCTGTTCCTCTCATTGTGTGGGAGCTGGATGAAGGGAGTGTCCAGGTTATGCTCGAAGGGTGGTAATATATCCATGTCTAGTCCCTGTGCTCCGAACCACTCTCTCACATGCCAGTACCTAGACTTGTGCACGCCTGGCTCTGAAATCTGTCTGAAGGCCTCAAAGGTTCTGGGTGTGAGTCTGTCTGATGGCATCTCTCTCATCCTCTAAATGAGACAAATTGTCAAGAAAATAGTCTCAAATACTTCATACTACCTCTCTACATAACCCTACCATGCTTGTGGGTCCTCAGTGGGTGTGGTCAGGTGAGGCTCTCTAAGAGTCCGCCATGCTCTGTCCCACTATCAATGCTCATGAATAGGTGGTAAAGCTCATGCTCCTTTGCCTTCTTAAAAGCTTGCTGCTTGCGGTGTGTGAGATTCTTCATCTGTCGTCTGGCCTTTTGCTCTGTAATCTTCCCGAGAACTCTCTATGCTCGTGGGTGCGCTAAAGCCCTTTCTACTCATAATCCTTTCAATGGTTCTGTGGCATAGTCCGGAGGGAGAGAGAAACTTTGCCGAGTGTAGAGTACTTCATAATCCCCTCCATGGAGCATGTGTACATTGACTTCCCCCCTCCACCCTCCCTCTGGTGAGTGGGGGCGAATTTGGAGTGTAAAGCAACAAAGGGTGATGTATATAATCTACTCTTGTGTAATCTCTAAGAGATCCAAATGAAACGGGCCTTTGGATCTCGTGCTACAATCTATACCTTGCTTTGCCACTCCTATCTGAAGAGAATGGCCACTCCTCCAAACTCTCGAGAAGTGTTTTGGTGTGTATAATTCCGGTGGATGGACTCCCACTGGATCCCATGGATCCTCGGTAGGCCCCTCTCTAGGCTCTTGTGTGTCTCTATCAGTAGGACAATGTCTCGACTGTTCATCACCACCTCTAGTTGCTTTGGGTGTGTCCATAGATAACCATTACAATTCCAAACCACAAGGTGAATCTCCTCATGCTGTGTTCCATAAGCTGCGAGTCCCTATGCAATGAACTTGCCATCAAAGATGACCCGGCCATTGCAATAAGATGCCTTCTTCCCTTCTTCGCGTGCTTTGAGCACCCTAGGCATGCCCATCTATGTTCTACTTGTATCGGTGTGAGGTTGTGATATAGGTAGATGGGGAGGTGTGAGTTCCCGGAGAGAGAAATGAAATGTTATATTAACGTCTTCAAAAGGCCAAAGTGACCTATGAGATCAGAAAGTTACAATGTGGTGGATCTGATACAAAGTCAGAGTAACAAGATGACAAAAATGAAATGACAGAATGACAAAATAAAATACTATGGAATCCTAAACTGCTAGGTGTGAAGAGAGAGAGAGAGAGAGAGAGAGAGAGAGAGAGAGAGAGAGAGAGGCTTGAAGGAGAGAGGACACTTTATAAGGGGATAGGACCTCTGAATGATCCCAAATTCCAAAGGGGATCTCTCAAAGCCCTAAAACAGCTGCACAAAAATGACGAAAACTCGTTAAAAATTTGTCAAAATGTTAAAAACCAGCCTTATAGGTAGAGGTCAGCTTTCTGGTTTGAACCTGTATAAAAATGAAAATTGCAATAGAAACGAGACAGCCGTTGTTTATTTTTAAAAACATAGGAGGTAGGAAGGAAAGCGCAAAAAAGAGCAGAGGTAGGGAAACTCTAAAGCTCAACAATTTCATTTAATTCATGAAACTGTTAGCAAGACCTCCTTCCCAAGTTATGGCCTCTAAACTCCTTTCTTAAGGGGAAGAAAAGGTTGAAGGGTAAAGGAATACAAGAGCTGAGATAGTTTCTCTAGGTCATTGCTAACAGACTCACTGAATGATAAAGCAATTCTTTGTAGGGATGTCAAAGCTTGGCATTGTAGGGCAGATTAAATCCAATCTTATAGCTTCACGAGTCAAAGGATACCAAATTTTGCATGAAAGGAGATGGTGACAAATCCATTTCCCAAATCAGCACTTAAGTAAATGAATTGTTAACAACAAACTACAGACTCAAACTTTTGGCACAACGCCTTGTGTGATCCACTCCGGAGAGACACTTACACAAGGGACTATAGTGAATAACATAAACACCATCTAACCAGCTGTAAATAAACCTTACAATCTGAAATGGCCTCCGGCACATCTTACTGACAGTATGTGAATGCTTTTGAGCACTTAGGTATGTTTGTCACTGGCTTCCCCTTCTCACATAGCCACCTCTGTGTTTTTTCAATAACCAGACAATGCATGGCCTGAGTACCATTCTAGGTTTATTCCAAAGATTCATTCTGGTTATAAATGCAAAAGCCACCTAGAAACTTAAACGATGGGACTAGCAAGCACCTCTAGTAGCTCCTGAGCACCAAATGTTAGATCCAAGGGCAACTCCACCATTTCATTTGCTTCCTATGTAAGAATATCAAAGGAGTTAAGAATTGCACTTTATAAGGTCTAGTTAAGCACGGGAAAACAGAGCAATTAATGTCAAGAGATAAGATGCAATAGACATGCTGGAGTCACAAAAACTGACACCGTGTTAATTAAACCCAAGTGCATTGACATTCAAATGTTGGAGCCTTGAAGTTATATTTGTGTTGAGCAAAGGCAGTATACAACATAGTGTACTTCAAACAGTACTTATTAATCTGATATAGCTTGTATGCAATTCATTGTTCTCTTCATACACTGCCCATGCATCCCAATGCACTTTATGGCAGTCACTCACAGACAGTTAAGCAGCTTTAAACGAGACTTGAAGTTATGTTTGTATTGAGTGGAGGCACTTTACAGCATAGCGTATTTCAAACAATCTACTTATTAAATCGTGGTTGATGCAACTCCAGACTCAAGAACGAAGGACTCAATGCTAGACCACATACTGATGGCCCAACTGATATCTCTAGATTAATATATGCAATGATGAAATCTCTCCATAGGTGGTGAGTAGATGCAGCAGACCCTGTATGTAGGCTGTGGCCGTTGATAGACCAGGTAGGCATCGGGCCACAGTGATGGCCTTGCTATCACTTGTCCACCTCCGCCAAAGTGCTCCTCCAAAAGTTGCCACGTCAACATCCCAAGTGGGTCCACCCAATCCAACAATTCAGAGTAGGGACTCCGGTCCATAAGAATCCCCATATGCTGACACTCCACTATAGAGGATACCAGCACTGTAGCTCGACTAGGGGTTGCCTGAACTCTCTCTCTCTCTCTCTCTCTCTCTCTCTCTCTCTCTCTCTCTCTCTCTCTCTCTCTCTCTGAAATTTGGGGACCTTCACTGGATCATCACAGGAGGACAGGCCGCAGTGATGGATGGGGGAACATGGAGAAGCCTCTGGTCTCTACGATCTCGCGGCTCATTAGAGCCAAGGCTTCAGTACCACGTGCTATTGTACGAGCAGAGCTAGCTGCCCCCCCACTAGTGGTTGAGGCGCTCACTAGATCTGTCTCCTTCATACACCGCATGTGGGAACTTCCTAGAAACAGATATGCACACCTTGCACTTGAGTCCTCTCGACAGTTAGCCATGCAGGGAGATACAGCATGCTGGTATGGGGAGATGGCATCATGGTTTCAGGCGCATGGGTTCAGCATAGACAGATTGCCTCCCTTCCAGTACTCACTGGATGCGCCCTCTCTGACTCTTACACAGTCCGAGATCACCAGGCTCATTCGCCAGGACTTGACTCAGCTAGACACCAAGAGGACATGGATACAGCCGGCACAGGAGCTGGGCACGAAGATGGCTTTCTATAGAGAGCATCTCCTCCAGCTTACGGAGGATGGTTTTGTGACAGGGCCCAGAAACATGGACACCCACTTGTCTCATGGGATACGATGTGCTATTGGCCAGATACGCACATCCTCACACCAGCTATGGATTGAGACTGAGAGATACAGCGGAGTACCAACAGAGGCCAGGACATGCCCACTGTGTGACATCGAGCTTGAGACAGAGTTGCACTACACATGCCACTACCCCGTCTACCACGAGATACGAGGCCGCTTCCATTGCTTGTTCAGAGAGGGCTTTGGACCATTCTCTAGAGTCATGCGGTACGAGGATCAGAGATGCCTGGGTTTGTTTTTGCTCGAGCTGCGCAGACGCAGAGAGAGCCTGATGAGAGGAGAGGCCAGCCAGTCTCAGAGACAGATCACAGACTTCTTTAGAGCTGCCACTGGACACCCGGAGGAGTTACCACCATAGCAGAGCTCGTCGCCTCACACCAGAGGCACACTGATCGAACGAGCCACTGAGCTGGGGAGATCCAGACGCCCACGACTACGGAGGACTACACAGCATCGACGGAGGCTACATCAGAGGATTCGGATCACTTTGGCTCGACATGCACGACGCCCGGTCAGACTACTGACCATGGAGGAGATTGATGAGATCCGCCAGCAACCGATGCTGGGTCTCCTGTGATCTAGCTATCCCGACTAGCTGTTTAGCTGCTTAGTTCACACCTAGCAGTTCAGGATTCCATAGTATTTCATTTTGTCATTTTGTCATTTTGTCATCTTGTTACTCTGACTTTGTATCAGATCCACCACATTGTCACTTTCTGGTCTCATAGGTCACTTTGGCCTTTTGAAGACGTTAAGATAACATTTCATTTCTGTGTGTGTGTGTGTGTGTGTGTGGGGGGGGGGGGGGGGGGGGGGGGGGGATGGGGGATTTTGTATCGCTTGCAACTTTGTGTGTGTGTGTGTGTGTGTGTGTGTGTGTGTGTGTGTGAGAGAGAGAGAGAGAGAGAGAGAGAGAGAGAGAGAGAGAGAGAGAGAGAGAACTCTCGCGCGCTCTGTGAGCTTTCAGCCTCTGCACGCTGTGTGCCCCCTCTGCCTCTTCGAGCCCTGCGCGACCGCGTGAATTGCCTGCTCTCAGCGTCCTGTCCTTCCGTTTGTTATAGTCAACTCTCAACGCAGAAGGCTGCCCTTGCGCAGTGGACCAGTAGAGCTCTATTAAGATCGCGCTCTGAATTGGTGCATGTGTGTGTGAAGGCTGGTCTTTAATGTCAGCACTCTGTGTGTGTGTGTGTGTGGTGGGGGATTTGGGTGTGTGGTAAGTCCTTTTGCCACTTGTCTGTCGTGCAACTCTGTTCTGCACAACAACTACCCTGTGCAGGCCCTTCATAGCGCGCCAGTGGTTGAAGTTTAACTTCGCCTGCACGCGGTCCTTCTGTCGTTTTGAGTGAGAGAGAGAGAGGTGTAATTTTGAGTGTGTATATTTGTTGGTTCTGTACAATCGTTAGGTCTTCAGTTTGATTAAAGTTTTCAAGCAGCAGGTTTCTGTACAGCCAGCATGTGTGTCTGTGTCAACAGCAGTCAAATATCAAACCCCCCAAAAAAAGAGTTTGTGTGTGTGTGTGTGTGTGTGAGATTCACATGGATTCGACTGATCAGTGTATATACAAGCGCCAGAAAGCCATGGAATCTTTTGATATGGATGCTTTAAGCCTTATCAAAGAATGTTTGCATGAGTACTTCGAGGATGCACGTCAAGCCTGGGAAGGATCCGCTTCCGTCATGGAAGTGCGCATCCCTATACAAGAGCTTATGGATCCTGTTAATATGCACTTAACATGGTGATTCTTTTTCCCCCAGGTAGAATGCCTACGGCTCAGTATGTGGGCCAATGGGTTGATTTCCTACTCAAATGGCAAGCAGTCTGAGGGGCTTACTTTGGTGCGCGAGGGTTCTATGAAGTCTTGCTGGCCGACATGGATGCTCGGGATGCTTTGCTTGAAATGTCTCTTCTTTTTTTTAATACACAAATGACTCATGTGCTACCCTGGGCTCTCATCAAGGACTATCAGAGTCTCATTTGTCACAAGTGTCCCGTCTGGGTTGAGGTGGTCGAATTTCCTCGCACTTGGTGTCACTTTCTTCCTTTGTTGGCTGCTTAGCTGGGCAAAGTCATTTTCCCTCCTAAACTGGACGCAAACACAAACTGTTTTTGTATTCTGTGGGACACAGATATCCCCACACCAACGGATATTTCAATTGATTCTGGGGATGCAGTGGTTCGAAAGCGTATATTTAAGCTTAAATGGGGCAAATTTGCAAATTCTTGCTTCCGCTGTAGCAAACTTGGTCATATGCAGTTCGAATGTCCGAAACCAAACCTGCAACCACCTCCTTCAGCCGTCCCTACTCCTCAACCTCGTTCACCTCCGAAATCTTATACTGAGGTTCAAACCAAAGGTGCTTCCACCTCCTCCCCGACAGCTGGGGCGAATAAAGGCAAAGGGAAACAATTACAATTGTCTGCACTCTCTGATTCTCCAAATATTAAAGATAAAGGAAAAGAACATGTTTCAACCTCACAAACTTGGACAGTGCCTAAGAAACCCACCAAAGTTGCTACAGCTTGTATTCCGGCATCTTCTCGTAATTATGTGTCCCCTTTGAAGAATGTTGCTCATATAAAACTCCCTTGTAATGACAACACTTCTTTGGCTGAAGCTTGGGACAAGGTGGTTCGCTCTTACAAGGAAGTTGTTACAGGAGAAGCCTCTTCATCGCAAGGTGTCTTTATTTTCAATCATCCGGGTCCCGGTCTTGACCCACCTCCTCAAGTCCCTACAGCTGGGAAGGATGTGTCGATGGGCACTCGTACTCGAGTTTTCTCCCCTTTTTCCCGTTTCCTCGCCCACTGTATATACCATAAAGAATGCATAGTTCTTTGAATTGCAACTCCTATAATGTGCGTGGGTTATGCAATCACGACAAGTGGCGGCTTACTTGGCACTATGTACATATATGTAAAGCGGACATTGTGGTTCTTCAAGAGAGTAACCAGCATCAATTTGCAGGACATATTTCTTACTTTGCGGGCTATTGGATAGCTTATGTAGGATCAGCTGGCTATTCTGGAGTGCTTATACTTGTTCGACATGAACTCTTTCCGACCTTGGTTTTCAATGACCTGACTGGGAGATGGATGGTCATCCAATGTATTGTTAATGGGGAAGTTTTTGAATTTGGAGGATTATATGCATACACAGCTTCTGTAGATAGGGCACGATTGTGGAGTGCTATCTCCTCTTATTGTTGGCGTTCCAATGCCTTTCTCTATAATAATGTACCAAACCTTGCAGATAATACTACTGGCCATTCTCACATGCTTCATATGGAATGGCAATCATGTTTATGTTGACATGTAATGGGCTTGATTTGTGGCCCTTTATGCATGTGACTGACCCAAGATTCACTTTTCAGCATAATGCTCAATCTATGTATCGTGCTTGGCTGGATCGCGGGTATCTTTTTCACATGTGACTGACCCAGGATTCACTTTTCAGCATAATGCTCAATCTATGTATCGTACTCGGCCGGATCGCTGGTATCTTTTTCACATGCAACAGTATGATGACTTCGTATGCGAGATGAGGATTGATTATGTTATGTGTCTCTCGGATCACTTTCTCGTATGCTTGAAACTTCATTTTGGCTCTTTTGATGTCAATGACCACCTACCCAAGAAGAGACTTTTGCATCTCAATAATGCTTGTCTCAAGCATGAGCCTTTTCGTGCTACAAGAAGATCCTCCAGAAGTCGAAGAGACTGTGGAAATCCTTCAACCTGAATAGATAATACACCATTCTGAGAGACAACTAAAGTCCGGGAGCCTACATCGAAAGTACTTAGTCAAGTTCAAGAATTACACGCCTTTACATATAAAGTGGATGATTGAGTCCGATCTCAAGGACTACCCAGACATCTTGCACAGTTATGTTGACGCTCTATAGTTGAGGTCAACTGTTTAGAACCAAGAGGGATGTAACTATGTCAGACTTTGTAAATAATTAATAAAGACTTATTTAATTAGTTGTATGCTCATCAGAATAGATCTAGCGGTTTTGGGGCCTCAGGTGCGCCCAAGTTTGGGCCAGAGACCCTAGTAGAAAATACCCTCAAGCCCTAGTGATTCGGAAATCGGGTTCTCAATGAAGGGGTAGATAGTAGCCTCAGATTTCAGGCTCAGAAAATTATGCGCGCTAGTGCAAGCACAGGAATGAGATGGGATCCTTAGAACAACAGTAACTCTAAGTCCTGAATCATTTTTACGGCCTTAGGATAAGCCAATTAAATTATTTTAAATGATTTGCGCTGGACCAAATGGACAAGTGCGAACAGGTAATGCTAGAGCAGTGTCGGGACGGCATTTTACTGGGGAGCAACTAACATTTCATTAGTAGCATTTGTGTGTGCAGTTGCGAGTTAATTTGCACATTTCATCAATAGCCTAGGGACTTTTAAATGTGAAAGTTGAATGGTTTTAAAGTTATTAAGTAAGTGTGCCACTTGGCACACTTACCAATGCAAAACTAGCTCTCTCACTCTCACTCTCACCCTCTCTCTCTTCCTAGCGGCCCCTATTCCTGTTGGCTTGATAAGAGCACCCCCTCCCCCATTTCTCAGTGTTGGCAATGCTCCTACCCCCCTATTGTCAGTATGCTCTACGCATTGGAGCCCTCCATGGAAGCTTGAGAGCAGACCCTTGCGACATATGTGGTGGCCTCGTGCTCCCATTGTTCAGAACAAGGGTTCTCATAACCATAGCCAGCTTTTGGTGAAGTTTCATCGCGAGAAGTTGCAGCAGGTACTCTCTTCGTAGAGTGTGGTGGCTGTAAATTCTTTGTTTTCAACCCCTAATCATCTCTTTTAGGGTGAATTTCAACGAAATACACATAGAATCTAGTTCTTATGTACCTACACTACGCGTACACAAAGTTTGGTGTGATTCCATCGCGAAAAAGGTCTCTATTTCGGCTTTGGAAGGTGCTCAGGTAACATTTTCAGGTTATGTGCAGAAAAACTACAGCAAGCATGTGTGCGTGCATTTTTGTGTGTTTCTCCCTTGTTTTTTTTGCAGGAATGATTAACCATAAAGGGACACAATTAGCGGAAAGTAGACTCTCATTTTCGAGAGCTGCCGTTGAGTTTTATGGAAGATAGACTCGTTTTTGAGAGCTTCCCAAAATCTCATAGCAAAGGGAAAATCGTCTCACTATTCAGAGAGTAGCTTTCGCACTCTCTCAGTCACAAGCAGAAAAGAAAGAATAGAGGACGGGCTATTGCCCTATTCCTATGCTTGTAAAGATTCTCGCTTAGTAATAAAGATAATCTCTTTATGAGGGGGGACCAACCCATCTTCTAGTCCCCAATGAAGTGTCAAGCTTTTCCTCTCTCTCTCTCTCTAATTCTCTTGAGTATTTGAAATACAATTAAAAGTCAGTTTACTCTTCCGTATTTGTAACACCCTCCTCTTGAAATCGCAAACGTCCTGGATTGCATGTCAAATATACATGCCATAGATGATTTAGTGTGGTTAGCACTCTTTTATCATTGCATGTATCCACAAGAAAGGTAATGTAAAATCCAAAAACAGTTTCTACACCTTTGGCTAGTCACTTTAAACTAACCAAGAATATGTGTCCAAGGACATAAGAGCAGGTAGCCTATATGTCTAAAGTTCCATATGCTGCAGCGGTAGGTTCTCTTATATATGCTATGGTTTGGACAAGGCAAGACATTGCACATGCAGTGGGAGTTGTAAGTAGGTTCATGGACAACCCAGGTAAAGAGCACTGGCAAGCTGTGAAGTGGATACTTAGGTATCTACTATGGTTTGGACAAGGCAAGACATTGCACATGCAGTGGGAGTTGTAAGTAGGTTCATGGACAACCCAGGTAAAGAGCACTGGCAAGCTGTGAAGTGGATACTTAGGTAGCAGGCAGCCTTTGTACGGCAGCAGGCAGCCAGCGATTCTCTCTCTCGAGCTGGAAAAGCAAGACGCCCTGTCACCAGTGTGTGACTACTATCTATCCTTTTTGTTGATTTCTTTCTTATTATCTATTTACTTTCACTTTTTGGAAACACCCCTCGGGAAATCTAACTGCCCTGCATTGCATAGCTAGTGTGGAACTGTCCAGAGGGAGTCCAGGCCTGAGGGCAAGAGAGCACTAAGGTTGGACAAGGACTATGGTTAGCCAAGTGGGGTCATTGACTAGCCAAAGTGGAATCCTTTGCTACAGAGGCTACATTTCAGTTCTGGATGTGGCCGCAGTGTACAAAGAGGGTCGGATGACCTAGAAAGATACAATGGCAGCATCTCCTAAAATTTAGGGAACTGCTATTTTGGGACCTGAAAATGTCTTCGCGTCATTACGTGCAGTTTGACATGGGGATCATTTTGTTACTCTGTGGCCAAGTCAACAGAGGCTGCAGGTGAGATATTTTTAGACCCGAGGGTCTAAAGCGGGAAAATGCACAAATGAGTGACACTTGGCACTTTGAGGCCAGTTTACTACTTATAGAGAAGGCAAAAACGTGATTTATAGCTGGGAGGCTCATTTTGCAAGTTTCTGTCACAGGTTAAGAGCTATGGAGTGCTTGCTTTCCCTCTTATGCACAGTGCGGTGCCAGGAGTGATGCCCTGCACGCTACGCACTGCCCTCTCTCTCCCCTTTGGCAGTATGTTATGCCCCTCTAGTGGGCTTTTCATTTGACCAATGTACAGTTGTGTGGGTTCATGCGCGATTGCCGAGGCAAGAGCCTCTTGCACAGGTACTGGATTAGCTAGAGGCTAATCCCCCCGCAGGTACAGGTGAATTCGGAGAGGTTTCACGCCAGAAATCTCGTCCGATTCAAAGGGCAAGTAGCCCTACAGGTGCGGGAGCTCGAGGACTTGCTAGGGATGCGACCGGCACGCGAAACGGAGCCCGAAACAGTGAATTACAGCCTGCTGTGTATTTTTGCAGGTTTAGGGTTTTGGCCCTAAACGGACCCTAATACCCCCAGGAGGTTCGGGGACGCAAGGGGACCGCTGTACAGGTGATCTGGCGCATTTTCAGGGCTGAAAACAGAGAATTCAGCGTGCTGCAGATTCTCGCCAGGTTTTGCAAAGTGCCCGTATGCTTCGGGAAAGTCGGTCAATGCGTGGGAATACTGACCGTGAAGGGTTCTAGTACAGTTATGCTGCCGAAATCGGGCTGGAACAGTGGAAATTCAGCCGAGTTTGTGCGGGGCAGCTTGTAGGAACCACAGCGTTTATTCCCTCTTTTGAACAATAAAGAAATACCGAAAGGGGCGCCTAAGTTAGGGGCCAATCTGGTGTCCGTCTACTCATACAGGTGCAATCTAGCAGCCTGTATCCCTCTCCCCTTTGTTGTGTCTTGAAAGTACAGGTAAAATAGACGACTAATAATGGGTGAAAGCTAAATCAAGGTTTAAAGTAAAGTCTACCGCCCTTTTTGGATTGAACAGGCCGGTTTCATGGTTCCATCGACGGGATTAAATCACTTTTTCCCATAGAAGTGAGCCTTGGGCAGTTTTGGGCTTGAAGACACAAGGGATCATAGACCAGACACAGGGAATTGCAATTATGGCTGACAGACCAGATGATGTGACTGAAGAGGTTTCCTCTTCACAGGGTCAACAGACACATGAAGTGGGTGAGTCCTCAAGACCACCACAGACTGATGCTGATATATTCAGGACCCAGTTGGCTACTGCTGTGGCTATGTTCACACAAGTAATGCAGAACCCAAGGTTTTTAGCCTTTCTGCAACCTCCTGTTCCGTCTCAGCAAGTTGGGTCACTGGATCATATTCAAAAGCCTGTTAAGGCTCGAGCACAGGTGATTCATACCGCACAGTCAATGGAAACACCTGTACACTTGACGGAGAACATGCAGTCTCCACAACGTATGCCTAAGGTGCAAGAACAGGTGGCTGAGATGCCAGTCTTTCAAGCTGTACCAATTCAGCCCGCCACCTTTCAACCGCCTATAGCTGGTTCTAATGGGCAGGGAAGCAACTTACAGGCTATGCAACAGGTCTTCCCACCACCTTCAGTACACCCTGGCTATTTTGGAGGTGGATTGGTATTCCAGAGCATGGCTGGTCATGCACCTGGAAATCAGTTTTATACGCCAGGAACAGTGTTCGGGGGTGCTCAAACGATGATGCCTAACCCCATGTACAGTGTCATGGGTATGCAACCAGGGTTTCAAAGCACTCAGGGACAATTTGGGATGCCACAAGCAAATTTTGGTATGGCTGGAATTACAAATCAGCAGCCAAATATGGCATTTCCAGGTCAAGTTAATAGCGGCCAAGGAACACAGATGAACCCTAATAGTGTTCCCATGTTTCAGTCACTTCCATATGACAATTTAACGCCGCTGGAGAGGCCAACTCCGTACAAAGAAGGTGGCAAAGGTGTGTCATTCACGACCTTTACAGGGTTTGATGACAGGAAGAAGGCTCTTTCATTCCTCCAGCAGTTTGATAAGGCCTATGCAGGGGGAAACTTTACAGAGGCTTCAAAGGTCCGCAAGGCAGCCACTTTCTTGACAGGGAATGCGGGACAATGGTGGACAACTTTATTGCTTCAAGGGCAAGCTCCGTCCACATGGATTTACTTCAAGCAGATTTTTGCAGCAGCTTGGTTATCTGATGATTTCGAAGCAGATGTCATGACAGAATGGCACCAGCTTAATGCTGCCACTTGCAGAAATCTGGATGATTACAATCGGAAGTTTTGGAAAGCTCTACTTCCAGTAACTTCCTATAGGTTTGTGCCATTGACAGAACAGATTGAAAAATACTGTTGTGGCCTACCTAAAGGATTGAGAAAGTACTGTACGAAGACAAAAGTCACTACTTTGACGCAGCTCATCGAGGTAGCAAACACTGGCAATGGTTTGCTCAAGGGAGAAGATTGTGAATTTAACACTGGCGTCAAGGCAGGATCAGGCAAGAAAAATTCAGCCAAGAAGCACGTTCCCAATGAGGCTCCTAAAGGGACTCAGGAGTCAGCCAACGCAGGGAAAGACAAAGCTACGGCTGAATCAGAAAAAGGACCAGCAAAGAAATGGAAAAGACGTTTTCCTCGCAAGTCAGAAGACCAAAAGAAGGTCCTGAGGACAGAGAACAAATGCTTTATATGTGAGCAGCCTGGCCACATTGCTTACAATTGTCCTACAAAGAAAAGGCCAGCTGATTCTGATGACAAGGAAGACAGGAAAGGAAAGAAGCCCATGGCTGGTCTAGTGCCAGATATGGTGGGCGACAAGCTAAATTCAGATGCAAGTGAGCTTTGCAGAGCATGGGGAAAGGTTAGGGATCAAACAGTGCTTATCTTCTTTGATCCAGGTGCCAAAGCCAACTTCATTTCCCCAGAATTGGCTTCAAAGTTGGGAATCAGACCTGAAGAGATGGGGTATACAGCAGAGGCAGGTTTGGCATGTCCTGGCCATACAGAGGCTGTCACACCCATCATTGGAAAGTTGCGTCTACATATCCAGTCCTATGTAGATGCTGAAGAATTTTACATCATGCCACTGGACGGATGTGAGGTGTTGTTAGGTATTCCTTGGTTGTTTCGTGTACAGGGAATCATGGATGCCTACAACAAAAAGATCACTGTACAGAGCAGGGGAAAGACTCACATTCTGGATGTAAAGCTTAAAGGGGAGTCTATTCCTACTGTATCAGCTTCTGCTATTACTTCTGTAATGAAAAAGCATCTTTCTGCGTACTTGGTTTTTGCACGTGAAGTGTCAGATTGTGATGAATCAAATTTATCTGTGCTAGATAAAGAAAGGTCAATGTTTTTACAACAGTATAGTGACTGTTTTTCCGATTCATTACCGTCTCAATTACCGCCAGAGAGACCCGAGGACCATGCGATAGATTTGGTGCCAGGCTGTAGCCCACCAAATAAGCCTCCGTACAGGGTTAGTGCGGCTCAGCAGAAAGAGATAATGGGCCAAGTACAGGAGCTGTTAGAAAAGGGGCTGATTCAGCCCAGTTCATCTCCATTCTGTTCTCCAGTGTTGTTGGTGCAGAAAAAGGATGGCTCATGGCGTATGTGCATCGACTACCGTGCACTGAACAAGAATACCATCAAGAGTAGGTTCCCTATACCTAGAATTGATGATATTATGGACAAATTAGAAGGAGCAGCTATGTTTAGCAGGATAGATCTAAAGAGTGGGTATCATCAGATCCGCATTAGATCAGAGGATGTGCACAAGACTGCTTTTAGAACGACGTTTGGCCTTTACGAATTTTTAGTGATGCCCTTTGGTCTCACAAATGCTCCTGCTACGTTCAATAGGATGATGGACAGAATTTTCCGTCCACACCAGCAGTTTGTTGGTACGTTCTTTGATGACATGATAGTCTATTCAAAGAATGAAGAGGAGCATAGGCATCACTTGGCCATTGTGTTCAAAGAGCTACGCAGTCATAGGTTGCTCATCAATGCAAAGAAAAGTGAGTTTTTTCTGGAAGAGATTCACTTTCTGGGACACATTGTCTCAAAGGATGGTGTCAGAATGGATCCTGCAAAAGTTGAAGTGATCAAGTCATGGCCAAATTTGAAGACGGTGCATGATGTCCGAAGCTTTTTGGGACTATGCTCCTATTACAGAAGGTTTATCCGAAATTTCGCTGAGATTGCTTCACCTTTACATGCTCTTCAAAAGAAGGCAGTCACCTTTAGATGGACACAGAAAGAGATTTCAGCTTTTAATCTCTTAAAGGAAAAGATGACTTCAGATCCAGTCATTGTGTTGCCAGATCTTAGGAAGTCATTTGTGGTCCAGTGCGACGCCTGCGGTAGTAGCATTGGTGCAGTGCTAATGCAAGATGGCAAGGTAGTAGCCTATGAGAGCAGAATTTTGCAAGGGCCAGAGATGACCATGCAGGTCTATGAGAAAGAGTTACTGGCTGTGATTCATGCGCTCTTAAGTTGGAAACACTACCTGCTAGGTGCAGATTTCGTTGTCCAAACGGATCATCAGACCTTGCGATACTTCTTGACACAAACAAAGTTATCTGAGAAGCATATGCGATGGGCAAATATCTTGTCCATGTTCCATTTTCAGATTGTGCATGTGGAAGGCAAGAAGAACGTTGTGGCTGATGCCTTGTCAAGGAAGCCACAAATTTCAGCTGTGTCGATTCCTTATCATCATGAACTTGATGATATGAGAGAACAGTATGCAAATGATGAAGATTTTGCAAGGGTCTTCGAGCAACTAATGGATGGACAACGTCATGAACACTATCTTCTTAAAGACGGGTTCATGATGATGCATGGCAGATTGTGTGTCACAAAGCCATTGCGACGCAAAGTTATGGAAGAGAGTCATGTCCCACCGTATGCAGGGCATCGTGGTATCGATGCTACAGTTAAAGCGGTTGAGACATTCTTCTATTGGCCTACATTGAGAAGGGATGTGGATGCCTTTGTGCGAGAATGCCTAATATGCCAAAAGGTCAAGTTTGACAGGCAAAAGGCACCAGGGTTATTGCAACCACTACCTATTCCAGATAAACCATGGGAAAGTATTGCTATGGATTTTATCTTTGATCTTCCGAGAACGCAGACAGGAAACGATGGTATTTGGACCATTATTTGCAGATTCAGCAAACAGGCTCATTTTATTCCTGTCAGGAAGAAGATAAAGCCAGATCAGATGGCACGCTTGTTTATGAGCAATATTTTCAAGTATCATGGCATGCCACAGTCGATTATTAGCGACCGTGATCCACGCATGACTAGTTTGTTCTGGAGAGGCTTGTTTGAGAATATGGGTACCACGCTCAAATTCTCTTCGTCATTTCATCCTCAAACAGATGGGCAGTCAGAAGAGGCAAATTCTACTGTCCTAGATCTGCTGAAGTGCTATGTGTCAGAGCATAAAGGAAAGTGGGAGCAGTATTTGCCATTGGTGGAATATGCATACAATAATACAATGCATTCATCAACTGGCAAGGCACCTTTTGAGATAGTTGAAGGTGGCAAGAAAGTTCCTCCCATACTGCATACAAAGGACAAGATATTTGAAGCAGATAAGTATGTTCAGGACATGGATGAAATGTACAAGAAGGTCAAAGTGGCCTTAGAAAGGACTCAGGCAAAGCAAAAGAAAGCAGCTGATCGTCACCGTCGTGAAGTGGTATATTCACTTGGTGATTGGGTGCTTTTACGCTTTGAAAAGGCAAGGTTAAAGAAGATGAAGGGCAAGGAAAGACTATTTCCAAAGCTCAGCATGCGTTACTATGGGCCTTTTCAAGTATGCGACATAATCAGTGATGTTGCATATAGGCTGAAATTGCCTGACAGTTGGAAGATTCACAATGCGTTTCATGTGAGTCTTCTCAGACCCTATGTGGGTGATGTGCCAGAAGCTATTCCAGCTGAAGATCAGCCGGAAGTCGAGGAACTTGACGAGATCTTGGTCCCTGAACAGATTTTGGCACACAAAGAAAGGAAAGTGAAAGGCAAGGTTGCTAGGCGTTACTTGGTAAAGTTCAGAAACTATCCACCAATGGATGCTAAGTGGATGGAAGAAGGTGAACTTGCAGAGTCACCAACTGTGTTATCACTTTACCTGGAAGCCTTCGATTTGCAACCTACCTTGACCCCTTGAGTTTCAAAGCTACATGGATTGTCAGTGTGACAATGGCTTCTGAAACAAATGATGTACATGGTATTTAAAGTGAGCTCAAATGAAATACCTGTTACATGAATGTTAGAGCTGTACAGATTGTCAGTTTGGCAATTGCTCTTATGGAATGTCCAAAAGTTTGCTTAGTGCTATAGAAGTGAGTATTTCTTGTCAGTTTGTCAAGGATACAGTGATTGCTTCTATTGAAGAGTACATGTGTAACTGCATTCTTAAACTGTCGGTTTGGGTATGCTCGAAAGTGTTACGGGATCCAACGTGTACTATAAGACAGTGGCAAAATGTGCAGCTACCATTTTGTCATTGGAACGTTAGTGACTCAAAGCAATGGCAGAGTGCGAAGCTACCACTATGTCATTGGGACAGGGTTCACACGCAGGCAATACATGAGTCGACGAGGTGTTGAATACACCAGGGTTGACAATGAGCATGTATGTGTCGTACATGTGTCGACAGGTGTTGAATACATCAATGTTGACTAGGAGCTTGTACGACATAGATGCAAACGAGGACGTTTGAGATTTCAAGAGGGGGGTATGTCACCAGTGTGTGACTACTATCTATCCTTTTTGTTGATTTCTTTCTTATTATCTATTTACTTTCACTTTTTGGAAACACCCCTCGGGAAATCTAACTGCCCTGCATTGCATAGCTAGTGTGGAACTGTCCAGAGGGAGTCCAGGCCTGAGGGCAAGAGAGCACTAAGGTTGGACAAGGACTATGGTTAGCCAAGTGGGGTCATTGACTAGCCAAAGTGGAATCCTTTGCTACAGAGGCTACATTTCAGTTCTGGATGTGGCCGCAGTGTACAAAGAGGGTCGGATGACCTAGAAAGATACAATGGCAGCATCTCCTAAAATTTAGGGAACTGCTATTTTGGGACCTGAAAATGTCTTCGCGTCATTACGTGCAGTTTGACATGGGGATCATTTTGTTACTCTGTGGCCAAGTCAACAGAGGCTGCAGGTGAGATATTTTTAGACCCGAGGGTCTAAAGCGGGAAAATGCACAAATGAGTGACACTTGGCACTTTGAGGCCAGTTTACTACTTATAGAGAAGGCAAAAACGTGATTTATAGCTGGGAGGCTCATTTTGCAAGTTTCTGTCACAGGTTAAGAGCTATGGAGTGCTTGCTTTCCCTCTTATGCACAGTGCGGTGCCAGGAGTGATGCCCTGCACGCTACGCACTGCCCTCTCTCTCCCCTTTGGCAGTATGTTATGCCCCTCTAGTGGGCTTTTCATTTGACCAATGTACAGTTGTGTGGGTTCATGCGCGATTGCCGAGGCAAGAGCCTCTTGCACAGGTACTGGATTAGCTAGAGGCTAATCCCCCCGCAGGTACAGGTGAATTCGGAGAGGTTTCACGCCAAAAATCTCGTCCGATTCAAAGGGCAAGTAGCCCTACAGGTGCGGGAGCTCGAGGACTTGCTAGGGATGCGACCGGCACGCGAAACGGAGCCCGAAACAGTGAATTACAGCCTGCTGTGTATTTTTGCAGGTTTAGGGTTTTGGCCCTAAACGGACCCTAATACCCCCAGGAGGTTCGGGGACGCAAGGGGACCGCTGTACAGGTGATCTGGCGCATTTTCAGGGCTGAAAACAGAGAATTCAGCGTGCTGCAGATTCTCGCCAGGTTTTGCAAAGTGCCCGTATGCTTCGGGAAAGTCGGTCAATGCGTGGGAATACTGACCGTGAAGGGTTCTAGTACAGTTATGCTGCCGAAATCGGGCTGGAACAGTGGAAATTCAGCCGAGTTTGTGCGGGGCAGCTTGTAGGAACCACAGCGTTTATTCCCTCTTTTGAACAATAAAGAAATACCGAAAGGGGCGCCTAAGTTAGGGGCCAATCTGGTGTCCGTCTACTCATACAGGTGCAATCTAGCAGCCTGTATCCCTCTCCCCTTTGTTGTGTCTTGAAAGTACAGGTAAAATAGACGACTAATAATGGGTGAAAGCTAAATCAAGGTTTAAAGTAAAGTCTACCGCCCTTTTTGGATTGAACAGGCCGGTTTCACGCCCTCACCTGTCCTATTCTTGCAGGGGAAAAAGTGACCAGCTGCCCTATTTTTGCCAAGCCTTTTCTCTTGGGATGAAATCTGCCGGTGCTAGGAGCAGAAGAAGAAGAAGAAGATTCGCCAACACTGGGAGGAAAAGAACAAGCTGCAGCAAATTTCCGTCACTAAGAAGAAGTTGCCGACGATGCCCATGGCTGCCCTCCGTGTATCAGATGATGCCAGGACCACGTAGGCGAGCTCCATCGCAAAGAATCGCCTACGAGGATTAAAAGATAAGGTTTTCCGTGCAGAAATCTCTTCCAAAAGTCGTTTTTGAGAACCGAGTTGCGTTCCAAGTGTCGAGACATCAAGGTAACGTTTTCAAGTTTTGTTTCACTGAGTATCTGTTTGCAAGAGTGCTTCCTCTTTGCGAGGGAGTAGGAACAGAGCCTTTGTAGGCGGAAGAAGCTCTGAGGAACTAGAGCCAGATCAACCCAAGGGTTTCGTACTCGGAATTTGGGCATGGAACCATGGATCTAAGAGAAGTAGACTCTCGAGTCGGGATCCGGAAGGAAGGACTTCGCGCTCGGGAAAGCAGAGTTCATCTGCGGCGGGACTCTGTGATTAGAGTCGGGAAACGGAAAGTAGGGATGTTATGCCCTAATTCTGGGAGGTGATTTCCAAAGGTACGAACGTTAGTGCTCGGGTAGGAACGGAAGTTCCTAGGAATAGGGCTTTGCGCTGAGGATGGAAGCTGAGACTTCCGGAAACCATCAAGTCTGATCTAGAACAAACGTGGTAATATGCTCGGTTCAAGTGCTTGTATAGACTTCTCCTCAGTAATAAAGATACTATTACGGGGGTGGACCATCCCATCTTCTGGTCCCCAGTACTGTGTCAATCTTCTCACTCTCTATCTCTCTCTCTATCTATTTCTCTCTATATCCTCTGGATTCAATAATAACTGATAAATTTTATTTCTCTGAGTACATTTTATATTGTTATGCGCTCCCGTTTGTGACAGTGGTATCAAAGCATGGTCTCCTCTCTTTCTCTGGAAAGGAGGACGACTCTGGGAAGATACGGGAAGAAGCCATGACCAGCCAAGAGAGAAGTAGGTAGGTGAAACACTAGGCCCTGCAAGAAAAGCTCGCAGAGTTGGAATTTTGTTTCTCTCTGCAAGAAGTCGACACAAGACTTGGGATTCTCTGAGAAAGCGACAAGAGCATGATGCTCAAGATCCTTCAGAATCCAGAAGATATCCATGAACATCAATCCAGAACCATAACCAAGAAATCCCGTCATTTCGGGAAGGATATGAAGAAGGTCTCTAGACCTAGGAACACTTCAATCAAGTTTGATACATTTGACGGAAGGGAAGATGTTCCGAAAGCTACCGCTTTCATTCGACAGTTTGAAGTTGACTTTGCAAATGGCAATTTCTGAGAAGCGTCAAAGGTGAGGCATGTGACCAAACACCTCAAGGGGAATTGCAAGTACTTGGTGGTATACCAAAGACTTAGATTCAATTCAAGTCTCAATTTTTGGACAAATTTTTTTCCTCTACGCTTTGAGAAAGGCATCAAAGAAGATTGGGATCGGTTTGCCCGATAGGAGCACGAGCGAGTCATGGATTATGCGAATGAGTATTTGTTCACTCTTTCCAAGGTGGCTCCATTCTTGAACCTCTTTGAGGAAGAAACGATAAAGAAGTTTAACGAAGGACTTTTGCCCGATTTTTTTAATCGCATCCCCAAGATACTTTGTAGCGGATAGTGGAGTTAGCAGTACAAGCTGAAAGTGTACACCTCAGTGTACGTAGAATCTAATCCCCAGAGTGGGACGGGAATCATTGAACACAGAAACAATGAATTTTGTTACCTCTCCTCGAAGGATACGTTGCTATCCGGAGAAAGTTTGGATAAGGGAATTCAATCTAACTCCTGAGTTTTTGAATAGAAGACCTCAAACTTCAAGTGAGAGGGCAGGTCTGATCAAAGTTACATCTTTGAGGAAGTTACAAAGTGTGTTTTCTTTTTCGCACGAGGAATACATAAGTCTAAACAAAATTGATCACTCTTGAGTGCTTATGAGAGTAGGGTTGAGTCAGAACATTGTTTTATACGATGAACTACTTTGCTTAACCATCCAGAAGGTCCATGATTGATCTGGTATCCGGTAATTCTCGAACAGATTACCTGCTACTGTGGGTAGGAAATTATGAAGGAACCATTCTAAGCTTACAAGGAAAGAAAAGCTTTCATTAAGCTTGAGTACTCTTTAAGCCTACACCTCTTACCCGGTAAGGGAGATATGGTAGTGCTTTTCGCACAAGTGAAGGAATACTCTCTTTACGAGGGAAGGAACAAGCGACGACTACGGCCTATGATCGACGAATCCAAGGATTAAAATCCTAGTTTATTTGACAAGCGGGTTTTGCTCTAAGATTGAGCCAAGGGATTGAGCGTCTTCGCTCTAAGGATCTTACGAAGGGAAGGTAATTTCCCAAGCTCACTGAAACTTATGTACACCTTTGGGTACATGGATAACACACGAAGATGCAGATCTATGCTAAGGTGGGTTATCTACCAATCGAACTTTTTTTTTGCTTAACGGAATGAGATGAACCAACTTTCTTTTCAGGAACTAGATGGATTAAATTCGAACTATTATGTTCGTAAGAATATAATTCGCCAACCGTTTCAAAAACGGTAAGAATTACATATGGGAGAACATCCCTGGGAATCAAAGAGGGTTCGCTCTATTGTGAACCGGGTTTGAACGTACGCTTAGAAAATGCTATGGCTAGAATCCTATCTGCCTGAGATTTTGCCAGTCAACATTGATGCTTACAAGGTGAATCATTTTTTTTAATGATTTTGCAAGGAAAGAGACGCTAATGGGCGTTGGGAAAACACTGCTAGTGGTAATAACTCACAAGAGAAAAAGATTGGAAAGAAGTGTCACCGTGCACAAGGGATCTTCGGATCAGAACAATTGGCCTACCCAAAGTAATGGCCCGGAACAAGAAACTCTTTAAGGTGATCGAAAACTCTATTTGTGAAAGAAAGACATCGAGATTAATGCTCTATGACTTGGGCATTCCCTATGTGGGAGGACACAAGAGGTTTAATATCCTTTGGACTAACATCGCAGGATATTGCTCAAAGACAAATACCTAGATTGATTTCTAGGAGGATTATTCTTCTCGGGATTGAGAAGGTGGAATTGAGTTAACAGATTTTCGGATAAGGAAAACTTTCAATCTGTTGGAAAGACGTGAATGATGAGTTCTTACATGGCTCGTAAGTTCGATGATTGGTGAAGGATATCCTCAAGATACTAGAGGAAGGACATGAAACGGTAAGGTAAGTATTGAATTATTGAATTTTGGTTTAATTTAATTTCTGAGTTCTCTTTTGAGAAAGGACTAGCTAAACTCACCATTGAGCTAGATATGAACTCTTTCCGGTTTCTCCCCGGTAGTTCAGTTGGATCTCTACAGTTAAGGACAACTGTTTATAAGTGAGAGGGATGTTGCTAAATTGGCTTTATCTGACAGGGAAATAATTCTAAATGAGTTATGGGATTTATAAGTGAGAGGGTTTTCTCGCTTGGAACACCAAGAAAAATAATTCTAAATGAATCATTGGAATTTTAAGTGAGAGGGTTTTTCTCACTGGAGACATCCGAGTAAAGAGTATTCCTAGTGCATCGTTCAAAGTAATGACGGGAGCACTGTGAACGGGAATATTTGTAAGGCCACCAGGAACGGGTACTTCTGATGCGTCACATCAGATGGGTGACAATAGAGCATTGCGAAAGCCAGACGCCAAGAGTGCGGGCTGGGCCATTTGACATGGGACCCAAGAAACATGAGGCCTACTACCAACTAGGTGGCCTCTCTGAGTGCAAACCATGGGGTTCCAAACAAGGGGCCGTCTCAAGCGCTCCTCTGTGCAAGTGGGCCGGTGTTTCTCCAGGCCACCCCTCCGCTGCTCCTAAGACCGAAGCAAGCTCGCAGCAAATTGATCCTCCAACCTCCTGCTCAAACCAACTCTGCGCACCTCTGTGAAGATCCACCTGGTGGAAGGGCTTCAAGGACCTCCTGCATGAGGGACTTGAGCTTGAAGTCAGTGAAGCAACAACTCCTTCCAAGGCTCCTCCCTTGGAGCAGTTCTTTGACAACAAACTTTCCAAGGACTCTGCTCTACTATGCTTGGCCTATGATCCCTAGCCCCCCCTAAGAACACGGTAAGGTGATAACCTGCCAGGCTACTTTGGCCCGAGTTAGCTGGTTGTCACGCCTTTCGTGCCCTTACCAAAGAAAGTTCCTGATCAACATCTGTAAACTAGCTGATACAAGAGCTCGAGAAGATCCAGCAAGACGTGATATACCACATAGTAGCCAGAAACACTTGGTCGGCCACTACAACTCTGCCTGTCAAAGAGAGCCGTGCCGAACTCCAATGCAGCGACTTCCTACTAATGGACAGGAGGGGAGCAGTCTGCTGCTCAGGGGACAAGTCGAGGCCAACCTGACAACCCAAGTAACGAACTGCAGTCCCAAGGGGAATACATCTAAGACCCTCACCTGGTGACCAGTCAAGCGTAGGAGCACTGCCAACCCAAAAAGAAACTGTCTTCCTCCGGTTGATCAGTGCCCCTAATGCACAACAAAACACCTCAAGAGCCTGCTCACACCTATGCTGATTGGCCTCCTAGCCATCGAAGTACAAGGCTGAATCGTCGGCAAACTCAGTTTCAAGGAGCTCATCTGTCCTAATAGGAAGCGGACGGCCACGCAAGCCAACCTGCTGAGAAATCAAAATCTACTCATCGCCTCAGCATGGAACAAAAAGAGGAAGGGGGCTAGAGGGAAACTGTCTGACGGAACGCATGAGCAAGAAGCGCTCCCCTCTTCCCCCTGCCAAGAGCACCTGACTGTACGCACGCTTGTAGAGAGCTGCCACGCCTCTGATCCAAGCATCTGAGAAACCCATCCTGCGTAGAGTGCCCTCCAGGAAGTCCCAGTCAACTCTTTCGTAGGCCTTCTCAAAATCGAGAAAGAGTATCCTCTCCTCCGAGACGCGTAAGGACAGACGCCTCCAAAAAAGTGAAGATGTTGTCAAGGATACTACGTCCCTTGACAAAACCAGTCTGTGTCCCATGTATAATGCTCTCTAGTAGTGGCCGGATCCTCAACAGCTCAAAGCCTTTGCCAGAATTTTTAGGATAAGTTGAGTGTGCAAAACGTACTGGAATGCGCTGCAAAGATTTGAACCAAGCAAGTCCTAGTACTCCAAGAAAAAGCTGGGAGTCAGACCATCCTCCCTTGGACAACTACCTCGAGGGAGTGCTCTGAGGGCCTCATGAAGCTCCTCTAGCTGGAGAAGGAGCTCAAGTCTCTATGCATCTCCTCAGTGACAAGGCAAGGCATCTGTGCCCAAACCTACTCTCTACATGCATCCTAACGCTCTGATTGAGGCTCAGCTGACAACAAATCACGATAAAAGTCAGTAGTAGCTGCACGCATATCCTCAAGCTCTGAGCAACTGACCCGTCGGGTCTCCTCAATTGGCTGACACTGGTGAATGCATGGCGTGGCCCCACCCTCTCAAAAAACTTCCCAGTAACTCTGTCACCTACCTGGGTCCACTAAGATGCCTACCAATGGAAGGAAAACTCATGACGCCACTCCTCAATGCTAGTGAACTCCTATCTAGCCTGCTGCATCTTCTCCTCCAACCACTCCAACCAAGAACTATCTGGCCCCGTCGGAGACGCTTCTCCTACTCCCTGGCTGCAAGAGCTACAGACTCCTGGACGAAGAAGCAACTAAGCTCAGTCACTATAGAGGCCACTCTACCAGCAGGGGTGTCCTGCGTATCCAAGCACTCTGTCCAAAGTGCCTCCACCAGCTCTCTAAGCTCTGGATCAAGCAAGATCCTCTTAGGGATGCCTAGCATCGTACCCCCTCTCCTCGGTCTGTCTGTGATAGTGAGAATCACTGGCGCATGGTCGAAGAAAGTAGTCCCTGCCAGGATAAAAACAGATCCTCCCATGTCACAAATGTAGTCACTGGCGTAGAAGCGATCTATCCGAGATAGATTCACTCCTCCTACTCTGCGGCGGTCAGAGCGAGAGAGAGACAAACTGTCTGGGGGCCTCACAAAGCCTAAATGCTGCAAAACATCAGAAACCCTCAAAATACATAGATGCTCCCAAGATGCCAACTTAGCCTCGTGCATGGTAGCATGGCCATCTCCAATCCTGTCCGAGGGATCCTCCAACATGTTGAAGTCTCCCTAGACACACCACTTCTCTCCATGCGACAAAGACTCTACAATATGAGACCAAAACTCTGCTCGTCCACTTGCCACATTGGGCGCATATATGTTCAAGAAACCCATGAGGCAACCCTGAACCTGCATAGTAATCCACTGAACCCTACCTCGCACAATAATATCTCTGCCCACAAATGGCCTGCTGCCATGAATTCGCAATAGTCATACATACCCCTACCTGGATACCTCCAGGTCCAAATGAAGCTGACCAAAATGTCTCATAGTGACCATGCAAAATCTGACCACATTGTCTAATGTGGCTCTCACAGAGATGATGCTTTTGTAGCATAAGAATATCAATCTGACCACCCCAAGTCATCGCTAAAGCTCATCACGCAACCGACCCCTCTGACGCAGGAACTGGATCCTCTTAATCCCTCCACATTCCATGAGACAATCCTCGTGGAGTCAGTGAGAAAAAAACAGATGCTGCAGCAGTAGCAACCTCGCTATCTTTGAGGCCGTCTTGGATCAAGAGTAATCCGCATCCGAACGACCTCTAGACATCCACATCTGAAGTGACTGTCCCACCGAGGCCCAAGCTGAGCGTGCAGTCTGTAGGGCGACATCCTCTATCCAAGAATCCTCATGTACAAATACATAGCAAGGGGGGCTATGAGTGTCAGCAAACAAGTGCACCACAAAGTGCCTGCAACCTGCTGTATCCGGCGGTGTCACACTAAACTTGTCTAAGAGCCAAAGTGTCTGTACGAGATCTATCACTCCAAGTCCCCTAAGTGGTGTGAGAACTCAATAACCTCGATGATCCTTGCCGCACAGTGGAAAGGAGAAACCTACCATTGTATACAGAGCCTCAGTGCCTCGGGCTGCTAGAAAGAGGACGTGAACTCCCTCCAGGTCGGGAGAAGGGTCACCAAGGAATGGTGTGAAGCTGTAGTCGAAGAAGTCCCATTGTCTGCGAATGTCAAAGCTGGTCAAACCACAAGGGACTGCTGCATAAGGAGAGGTCACGACCAGAAGTGACGTCCTGAGGTGGGGATGTCCTCTCGAGCCATGCGACTCGTAGCGAAAAGACAACCAAGAGATCCTGAGTATTTTTATAATAAGCCAATCTACTTGATGTGAATTTTGCAAATGCATTATGGGCACAATTGAGGAAAGAGAGAAAGATTGTTATTATCGTTTTTTACATGGGAGGATACAAAATTGTTTTAAAAATGAAATAATAGTGTGTCTGTCTAGTCCCCCTGCGTTTGCCGAGGAGTGTGGGATGGATCGAGAGATGAGGCTGAGGGTCCCACTGGGGAGAGAGAAGGAGCGAGAGGAGGGGTTGGGGGTGTAGGTGGGGGAGGAGGAGGAGGCGGCACGAAGGAGTTTGAAGGTGGAGGAGGGGGAGGAGGTGGAGCTGAGGTGGAGAGGGCCTCCTCAGTGGGCTCCTGCTGGAGGGGTCAGAACAGTTTTGCTCTCGGAAACCAATGTTGCTGAGCGAAAAATTTGGCGTATTGGAGATCCTTGGAGTACCATAGCATCTGTCGAGCACAGTTGTCGACCTGTTCATTCATAAACGGTGGGTGGAGATGGACCTTACTCTTCTCCCGACTTGTCGGCAGGAGGTCGATGCCCGTTGGAATCCTCGTTCTTTTCTTCTTCACCCGAGTGGTTGGGTGCAACAATTTCCTCTATGCGGAATTTTTGTCGACTAAATCTATGTGTGCTACAAGTAAAGGGATCGGATCCTCCGTAGAAAAAGAATCGACTGAGCTCTCATACCACTGTAGAGGACTTGGATACCCCAAGCCAAAGATCTAATGTAACACACGTGAGAGAAACTAAAATAATTGAACAAAACTGAGAGAGATACAACACGGCACAACGGAGTTCCGCGCCCAAAAGTACTCGCCCCAAAACTAGCACCCCTTCTTGGTATTTCTTTATTATTACGCTTCAACAAGTACACTGTCCGAGGATCCTCTCTCTCTGCGGTGCTCCCAAAACCAACCTACCAAAAGAGGAGGCCATGGCACACTTATAAAGGCCCCTAGCCAGTTCAAAAGCAGTTAAATGAAAAGCACTCGCTCCCAAAAGCTAGCGCTGCTGGTAGCCTCCGCAAAACGTGGCCGTCCATATTATGCCACTTCAATAAATCCGTACAGCGCTACCACGTCAGTAGTTTCTTCGCAATTTTGGGTCCACGCTTTTATTAAGAAGATTTTAAACTCCTTGACTGGTTTCCATAAGTTAGGCTGGTTAGGTTTTTAATCCTAACCCCCTTCTTGGCCCCTTGATAGGAACCTGCAAGTTGATAAAACTTCTTTTGTCTCTTTTGCTAGGATTTAGGCCATGCCACGTCATCACTTTGTGACATTGGGAGAGGTGTATTCATTTGGGAGGGAAATGTTGAACCTCCTGGAAGATTGAGGCCGAGGACCGCCCTCTGTTCTCGAGTGAAGACACCAGCAGGCTCCTCTACCAACTGCAACTTGTCTTGAGGGGCAACTACATGGGCAAAAGGTGGCGGCTGAGGACTGGTACTAACTACGATCAGATTAATCTTTTCCGGTTGGCTTTGGCATGGGCTCGAAGATGTGGATGTGCGTTGCTTTGAGCAGTCCTTACTGTAGTGATCCTTGGCATCAGGGCAATGTTTGCAAGGGGTAGACCCTTCGGAAAGAAGACGTTTACTTAGGTAGTGCCCATATTCCCTGCATCTGTAGCACAAAATGGGTCGATTACATGGGCGAGATGGGAGAAGAGGTGGTCGCTGCTCGTGTTGCATGAAGTTGGACATTGACGTGTAGAAGCTCTGAAGGGCTAACGGAATTTTAGAATGATAAAAGCTTTGAGATGGAAAGGAACCTTGCGTATGAGGGGTAGTTAGCAAAGGGGGCATGTGATTCGGATGGACAAAGGGGGAAACCATGTTGAAGTCAAGTGTCAACCCTTGTTGAAGGTAAGAGCTAGGCTATATTGTAGTTGCCCAAAGGGGGCATTCTTGTGGAGGATGCCTTGGAGAGCGACATGAGCTATACCGGACCACACGCTTCGACTCCTAATGAGCCTGGTGATCTTCTACTCTCTCTTGATTTGTTCCAAAGCTTCTTGATGTGGGGACTTCTCCTGTCAAAGAGAGAAGGACTTCTCCTCTTGAGGAGCTCATTGTAATTTCAGTGCTTCGAGTTCCCTGCCTATAGAAATCAAGGGGTTAGAGGCACCTTCCATAAGAACTGAGGTGGTCTCTACACTTTTTTTTTGGGGGGGGGCGGGCGTTTTTCACTAGCCTCCTTGCTCCCTCTATCCTGGTAGCAACAATGACAAACTCCTCCAAGGTTGCTTCAAGTGAGAAAGTCTCTCATAGCTTCTCTATTGAGATGTCTTGGGGAGAGCTTTCTCCACCCACTTCTTGACCACAAATTCTCATGGTTGTTGGGGAAGCTTGGTGACCAGAGACCTTGTTCTAGTCACGAGTTTTGCAACAGTATCATATTGAAGCACTAAGTTTGCCAATTCATCCAACACCTTCTCTTGGAAGTCACTTGGTATAAAAGCTTCATAGAACTTCCCCGTAGTGTTGCCCAAGTTGTGAAGTGGTTTTCTGCAAACTAATTTTTACCATTTATCTGCGAAGCCGTCCAAGGTTGACGAAAAGAGCACTAGTTAGGCATCTTCCCTATTGAGGCCATGACCTCTACATAGAGATACAAATCTCCTAGCATGGTCATCTGCATCCTCCATAGAGAATCCCTTGAAAGTTTGAAACTTTGTGTTCACCTTGGCAAATTACGCTTGGTAGCTCCTCTGGTGTTGCCTGCTCAGGAGCTTGTTGTAACACAGTTGGTGGAAAGTATATTGGGGGAGGGGACAGGGGTTGTGGGGAGCTTGTTGAGGAAGAGGATAGTGGAAGCGGGAGTGGAGGACTTATACTCGGTGAGAAAGGCTGACGCTTCCTGTGGTAGTATCGCAGAGGACTCCGTAGTGGGCTTTGTTTATCTTTAGGCTGCCTTGTACGTGTCATGCAGTAGCAACACACCCACCCAAGCTTTGGGCACAAAGACCCTTGAGCTTGCTGAACAGCAGGCTATAGACCCACTGGACCAGACTCGACTAGACCACTCCAGCTAGACTAGGGTAAGAGACTAGATCAACTAGATTAAGCTGGATGAGGCAAAGGCCAGCTAGACCAAGCTCGATGAAGGCGAAGGTGGGCCAGACCAAGCTAGACCAGACGAGTCTAGGTCAACATGCTAGACCACAGTCTAGGCCAGGCGAGAGACTAAACCAACTAGCTTCTCGGTCATGTACGCTTAGCGGAGGGAGACCACTTGAGGTCCCATCTGGCATGCCCAAAATGAAAGCACGTGTAGCAAGAAAAGTGTGTCGTGCTCTCTAGTGTGGGTGCTCTTCAATGCACCGTGCAAGAAACCTCACTCGAAAAGAATGAAAATACAATAGAGCAATGAAACCAAGAAAACTCAAAAGAGACAACAACAGACTCTGAACTCAATGGAACTCAACTAACTCATGACCATAATGTCAAACCATAGAAGCATGTGTATCCCTTCTTAGAGAGGTTTAAGGGCTGATATTCCCCTCATGCATTATCTGTGAAGCGCACTATGGAACCAATACAAACTCTGGCTGGCAGTACACTCAGCTCCAAGCCCAGGAGTCACAGGTACAATGGGGGGGTCGAGGCTCTGATTGTGCAGGGAGAGTGCAAATGCGAGGTGCTGGACTGAACACGAGACTCAAGACTCTAGACTCAGAAGACGTCTAGGAAGGCATGCAACGACTAAAACCAACTGAGCATACATACAACCATAAAGAGTAGCCAATGGCTATACCAATGTAAGCATCGACTACTCTCTCAAGGTATTAGCGACAACTCTCGCTTGCAGCACACACACCTCCGGACAAAGTGCTTACAGGGTAAAATGGGGGTGTCCAGGCTCACATTGTCTATGGAGAGTTTTCTGTGCATCAGTAAACTCTTGACAAAAAAATCGTACCAAACTCATATCAGACTCCTCATATATACAATGGCTATCCATCAGGCATAACTCTAGCAAAATATCTCTGAACAGACAACTATGCATATCTACAGATTGTAGTGGCGGAGGTAGAATGACCACCGTGTTCACTCGACATTAATCCACAAAGTCATGCATAAGAGCTACCAAATAGCAGGCTCTGTCCCATGTAGTCAATGCGACTCCCACCAATCCAATCTGTATGTTTGTCAAGCATGTTAAGTCGCCCCCTATTTTCATAATCATAATCCTCATGGAGTCTAAGAAAACTAAAAAGCTAGCTAGCGTGCAATTTCAGGTAGGATTGGAAGGGTTAGATGCCGCTGAAGCACATGCCAAAGCAGTACCAAGGTCACTCTGACTTCACAATATGCCTCAGCCTCATGAGTATATGCATAACAAGGCGAAACAACAGCATCCCCCAAAATTTTAACTCAAGCCAGTTCTGACTCTACTATTGCTTGTACATTTCATCTCTCTGTATTCAAGTGCTAAAGGCATTGATGTGCTGTGCATGATTCTGTATCACTGTATCATAGATACTTACTTAAACTTTTGTACTCAGCTATTTTGCCCATTAAGAATTATTTTGGTGAATAGTCTAAGAATAACAAGCGTATGTGAAGGCAAGCTTACTCTTTTACACCTGCCCAATGCATTAATCACTAGTATTGCAACAACTGGATAGTACCAATGCATATCAAGCACACGCCACTTCTGCATAACATGGAAACATCAGAAACCGTTAACAACAGTTGCCCAGTTTGAAATATGGACTTGAATCCCAGAATTCAGGTTAACATATGAAGGTCTGTATTGATATACCTTTAGAAAAGGAAGCAGCACTCTAATCGGAAGCTGTACAGGGTCTCTAGGTTTATGTTCTGGCAGACATGCCTTGAGACACACCTCTATGATTTCTTGATTGTCCTTAAAAACTCTCTGAAACATTTAATCCCGTTAGTTACTCTCATGCATTTGTGAGGCCCTTTTGCAACCTTGTATTCTTAAATGCATTTTGGAATAGCAGGCCTAATTCCATTCTGATCAATCTCAATCAATCAGGCAACATAAGTACCAGTGCAAGCAATAAACATTTGTTGCTAAGATATAAATACTTTGTGGAAGGCTCTTTAGCTCAGTCAAGTTGATTTGCATGGTTTTATCTTTTAATTGAAACATTTTGTTGACTCAGAGTAACACAAGATTACCAAGCACTCCTTTTGAGAAGATGCCTGTACACTATCAAAATTTGGCTTGATCTTACTGTTCCAAGCCGGTACTAAATCATCAACAATCAAACTTGACGCCTTTCGGAAACAAAGAGGTAAGATCTATCAGAAATGTATGCTCTTAAAGTTTTGAATGAATTTGCTCATACAAAACTCCACACCCTGTAATGCAGATAGTAATCAAGACAAATCTATCAAACACGCATTTCCCTTTAACTTGTGAACGTAGGAATGTACGCCTTCAAAGATTATCAAAAGAACATTGTTATACGTCTAATGGTTTGAATTCTGAGATACCTCAGAATACACAACTTTCTTTTCCATATTTCTGGGTGACATGCCTAAGATCACAAAGAAATTTGTACATGAGTTGATGCAACTAGCAATCTGTTTAACTTTGGGTACTAATTATGCAGCTCTTTCAGAAACAAATCATTACAAAGTTACAAGGCTTAGCTTGAATCAGCACATGTTATTTTAATAAACACTTGGAAATTGGGAAACGCTTTTCCAGCTTTTATGGGTCTATGTGAGAGTTCTATCCATGGTTTATTGATGACCTCCACCTGTCTTTGTAAGGCTCCTCTATAGTATTGGTATCCTGTGACCTAGAGGTAGAGTGAAAATGCATAACCTGAAAGGCATGTCACCATGGGATTGTGGATGTTCTCCTTCATGGAGGAGCATGAGAGCAGTGAGTCGTAATGAGGGTGGCAAGTAGTGAGACTGAAGGCTGGCAGTATAAACAATAGAAAGGCAAAGTGTGCCTCCTTTTCTTACAGAGAGGAGCCAGTAGACGCTTCATAGTTTCTGAGAAGAATGTGGTCCAGCTGCGACCAAATGGTCTCTATTGTATCTTCAAGGCCAGCTCCAACGAATAGAAGGCTGATTAAATGGCTTGATCCATATGCAGAACTCGGCCTCAGCATCCATCTTCCCAAACGCGAGGTAGACAATTGTAAAAGGAAGGTAGAGATAAATGCATACATGTAGTCATGAAAAGTCAGACCAAAGAAGCTGCAGCCCAATAACCTGCAGCACTAAACAGTAAGAATCAAGAGAATAGTTACAGCAAATTGGATGATCAATGTATAGGAACTAAGGGTAGAAATAGACACCAGTCCCCCTGTGTGTCAGCAGCTATCAATATGCTGCATGGAAATCAATGTTCGGGAAAAGTGTGCGGCGTGCCTCAGCTTAGCCTTGAACCAGTTGGAAAACCAGATCAGCCAATTGAAGGGAGGGAGAGAAGGAGAAAATCCGGTTAAAAAATTTAAGAAAATAGAGTTAAATTGCAAAAATTACCGGTTATTTTACAAAATTTTCGCTTTGGATCTACCCTAAAGGGAATTTTGTATGTTTGTGAAATTGATTTTTTCCGAACACTGATGGAAATTAACCAGAGCTCTATCGCTACAGTTTTCGAAGAGACAGTTTGTTGCCATTTCACATCATGCAAAAAAGACGACAACACTCCTTGGTGAGCTGGCGACACTAAGGCTGCGTTCAGACTGCTCAAAAGGATCAAGCCCCTTTTCCACTCTGCGCAGTCTGAATAGCTGCTCCTTTGGTTGGTCCAGCTTAGCAAAAAGCTTACATGCAGGGGCAGTCTAAACGCTGCCTAGTCAATCTCCACTCCCCTCAGGAGTACCTGACACGGATCCTACCAGACGGGATGAATGGTCTACATACATTGAGAAATGTATATTGTGTAGAATCTCAAGCCGTCAAGTGGACTGTGAACCCTGCACGCATCGAAATTTTGCGAACCAGCATCTGATCATTGTGTGAAAGGTGTGTGTACTCAACAGTGCAAACCGTGTGGGAACTCGGGTGACAAGAGGACCCTACAGTTAGTGTATGTATAATGTTACTATGAGTGGTGTTTTTAACATTTTAACTTTCTGGTCTCATAGGTCACTTTGGCCTTTTGAAGACGTTAATATAACATTTCATTTCATCTCTCTCTCTCTCTCTCTCTCTCTCTCTCTCTCTCTCTCTCTCTCTCTCTCTCTCACACACACACACACACACACACGGATACATACCCACACACACACTACACACATACACGCATACACACACGTACTCCCTCTCTTCCCCTTCTCCCCTCTTCTTCACAATATGAAGAGAGGGTAGTTACGAAGACAACCATGTCTTCCCCCATCATCAAGACGCCGACATCGACAATGAAGACAACCTTCATGCTCACGAACAAGAGGCTTGCACAATTGGAGAAGGACATGAAAGAATGGCGGATGGAGAGAGAGATATGGGAGGAGGAGAAAGCCACCTTCATCAAGCTATGGAACGAAGAGGAGGACATGAGAGCGGAAATCCAAAATCTCAAAGAGGAGAAGGAGAGAAGGGAACGGGAGAACGAGAAGGAGAGGGAGAGATGGAGGAAAGAGCAAGAAGAGATGAAGGCACAAATCGATCTCCTTCATGCTTCCATCACATCCCTCACCCCCGAGGAAGGAGAGATTAAAGAAGAGGCTAAGGAAGCCCTCAAGGAGAAGATCACCAAAGCCCTCACCGCAAGCATTGAGGACAAATTAGAGGCCACCAAAGAAGGATGGGTCGAAGTGGTCAAAAAGAACATCAAAAAGGTAGCAAGAGAGGAAGCCCAAAAAGATGAGGTACTCATCGTACACACAACCATCGAGGAGGAGAAGATGCGACAAGCTCACCGTCTCAATGTGCGAGTGACCGGCATCAAAGAAGAAGAAGGGTCTACACCCGAGAGCGATGGGAAAGCTTTATGCAAGAAAGTGGGATACAAGGAAGAAGAGATCCCTTTCTCCAAAGTTTGGAGAGCCGGCAAAGATCCAAAGAAGAGAGCTCTCATCCTCCAATTCGCCTCCGAGGAGTCTCGAACTTCTTTCCTCCGAAAGAGGGTCATCTTGAGAGGGCTAGAAGGCCCCCCGATTTATCTTGATGATGACCTCACAAAGATGCAACAAGATCACCGTCGCGCGTGCATGCCTAGAGTCCACCAAGCCTGCAAAGTAGGGAAGAAGGCAGTATATCGAGATGGTAGGGTTATCATTGATGGCAAGACCATCGCATAGGGACTCACGGCCTGTGGGACACACAAGGAGATTCATGTCACGGTTTGGAATTGCAATGGAGACCTATGGACACACCCAGAGAGACTTGAGGAGGTGATGAGAGGTCGAGACATCATTCTACTTACAGAGACACACGAGAGCCCAGAGAGAGGGTTACCACGGATACATGGATTCCAGTGGGAGTCTCTACATCGGGGATGTATGCGCCAACACACCACTCGCGGCTCAGGAGGAGTGGCCATACTCTTTAGACAGGGGCTGCACAGCAGACTACAGATTGTTGCCCGGGACCCACAGGCCCGCTACATGTGGATTGGCCTCGAGCTCTCACGAGACAGGATCGTCTACATTGCCCTTTGCTACTTTGCTCCCACAGGATCCAGATTCGCCCGTATTGAGCAGGAGTCACCGTACGCATGCCTCACGGAGGAGATTATGGAGTACTCCACACTGGGTGAAGTCTTCCTTATGGGAGACTTCAATGCTCGTACGCGCAGTGAGCAGTGTGAGGCATATGACCACGAGGACCCAGAGGCACTACACACTCTAGATGAGGAGGCTACTATGAGAGATACAGAAGACAGAGCTCCAGTCACAGCCTACAGACGACATCTACTTCGACTTGGCTCCCAGCACCGTCTCATTATTTATAACGGGATGGTCCAGTGGCCCACCTCAGGGGGCCTGACTTGTATGCCACATGGAGTTGCAGAGGGAGGGAAGAGTACAGTCGACTATATTCTGGGACCCAGGGAGGCTACACACCTTATCACATCCTTCACCATTCCACCCATACCCATCGGAGCCGACCACACATACCTCTCTTTCTCCATCACCGGAGATACCATCCCACAGCTCCACAGCACACACTCCACACACCACCATCCATTTCACACATGAGCTAGCCTCTCTTTACTCGGCCGAGGTCGAGCATGGCCTATGCCTCCTCCACCCATCCACACCACTCTCAGTTCTCACATCACATATCTCTTCCGTTCTCCACACTTCAGCTATTAGCTCTTTTCCACACACCACTCACACAGGACGAACTCCCCCCCCCCGGGACTATGCCTCAGAACCGCTCGTATGATGATGAGTGCAGAGAGCTATACCGACGCCTCCGTGCACGGCGAGCCTTAGGAGAGATCACAGAGAGAGAGGCCAGACGGCATATGAAGACGCTGACACGCCAAAAGCGGCGAGCATTCGAAGAGGCACAGGAGCTTAAGCTATACCGCCTATTCATGAGCATGGATAGCGCGACGGCATGGCGCACCCTGCGCGAGCCACGTCCGACTACAGCTATTGAGGATCCACAGATATGGCATGATTATGCAGAGCGACTTTATGAGGTGCCAGGGCAGCCTCCTATCCCACAGCCACACGAGCCACGCCCCACGTGCTCCTCCTTCTTTACAGCAGAGATGGTAGAGAGGGCCATACGCCGCATGCAACACAGACGATCAGCTGACCATACTGGATTACAGAGTGAGCACATCATTTATGCGGCCTCCACTATAGCCCCGTTGATTGCACATGTCTTCAACCGGGCTATAGGGGAGGGCTTCCCAGAGGAGTGGACACAGCACACCATAGTGCCTATCCACAAATCTGGCGACACCCTGGACCCAGGAACTACAGGACTATCATGATTGGCCACACGATGGCCAAGCTATATGGAGCAGTACTTGAGGCACAGCTCAGCTGCTACGCAGAGATCAAGGGTCTACGAGCTCCAGGCCAGGCAGGTTTCAGACGAGCTCTCTCCACCACTGATCACATCTTCGTTCTGCGCTGCCTCATTGATGGGGCAAAGGCGCGGAAGAAGAGGCTTTACTGCTGCTTTGTGGATTTCCGCAAGGCCTTTGACACAGTCCCACGCGAGAGACTCTTCCAACGCCTTCATAGCATTGGGGTACCAACAGAGATGATTTGGGCCATATATGCTCTCTACGAGAGGGTGACGGGTCGAGTTCGTTGCCCAGGCGGTTTTTCAGAGACCATTGCTAGCACCATTGGTGTTAAGCAAGGATGCCCACTCTCCCCGACACTCTTTGGGCTCTACATCGACGAGATCTCCGACTACATACTGCGAGCAAGGGGAGAGGGGAGCGACTTGGCAGGTACTCCGGTCCACATCATGTTATATGCTGATGATATTGTGTTGATTTCAGAGTCACCCGAGGGCTTGCAACGCCATCTTGAGGCCTTGGACGAATTCAGCACACACAGGGGGTTGATTGTGAACCTTGGCAAAACCAAGGTTATGATCTTTCACACATCCAGTGCAGTGAGGAGCGCTGCCACCTTCACAGCAGCAGGAGGACAGGTTGATGTAGTCACCTCCTATTGGCATCACATTCACCAGCCTACCAGGACCCTTCACTATGAGGCAGGCTGCTGCTGACAGGCTCACCCGAGGATATGTAGCTCTGGCCATGCTAGAGCGGAGATGCCACCAGGCACACTTTCAGGAGCCCCGCACGAAGGGCTGGCTTTTCGACACCTTAGTCACCCCGGCCTTGATGTACTCGGCGGCAGTATGGGCACCAGGATTGACAGCTGACCAGTGGACACAACTTGAGAGGCCACAGGTATGTATGATCTCACGCTTGCTCCGCAGCAAGAAGACAGTGCCACATGACATTATTAGAGCCGAGCTCGCCACACCACCTATGGTTGTAGAGGCACTATTCCAGACAGTCTGCTTCATCCAGAGGATGAGAGAGCTACCTCCTGACAGACTTACTCGTAGAGAATTTGAGGCAGCTATACAGCTATCAGAGAGTGGGCATGAGAGAGCATGGTACTCACAGGTCAGAGCATGGTTTGAGGGACACGGTCTTGACATGGAGAGCCTACCACCATTCCAGTACGACCCCCACTCACCATATGTTCACCTCTCTCGCAGTGAGAGGAACTTGGTATTGAGACAGGATCTGTGGCAGCTATACACTAGGAGAGTCTGGGAGTCACCTGGCTTGGCGACGAGGATGTCAGATTACAGAGACCAGTTTCTCACCATTTTGTCTGGGGGGTTCATACACAGACCACGCTACATGGACACATATATGCCACATAGCTCACGGGTGGCGATTGGTCAGCTGAGAGTGGCTTCACACAGGTTAGAGATTGAGATCGGGAGACATACTGGTGTTCCCAGGGAGGAGCGAGTCTGCGGAGCCTGCACAGAGGAGGTGGAGAGTGAGGAGCACTTTGTATGTAGATGCAGAGCATACACTGAGATCAGAGGCAGGTATGAGGCCTTATTCAGAGGACAGCCCACTCTCCGAGAGATCATGGACTCTCGAGATCAGAGACAGCTCGGACGTTTCTTACTAGAGATACACAGCCATCGGGACACACTACTACAGCCACACACAGCTATACAGACAGAGGGGAGACAGTCACAGCTCACAGACTTCTTTCAGAGGATTGCCGCCCCTCCCTCACCGGACACTCAGAGGGAAGTGACACTCCCACAGGCGGAGGTGAGCCGAGCTAGACGACGCCCACGAGTCACAGGCTACAGGGGCGCGAGCTCCCACCACCGACAGATCGAGGAGATCCGAGCCCGGGAGCGCCGTGCCACTGAGGAGCGAGTGGCTCGGATGAGGGCCGACCCGACAGCTTTCATCCGGGTAGCCTTGGCACCAGACCCGCCCATGTACCACATCTTACATCCCCCCATTAGTACAGGATGGAGCTAGATAGCTTGATGCATTCTCATGATTGTACTACCTTGAGCATATAGACATGCATATACCCCTAGAGATAGAGCTCCATCCCTCCTCAGATACTCCACTACCTACATTCAGTTCAGTTTTGTTTCATTTGTCTTTCCGATAGACGGATGACATACACACCATGTACATTTGATTTGTCTCATAGGCCGATTTCGGCCTGACATAGACGTTAAAAATCTTTCTCTCTCTCTCTTAGTTTAGGATTCCGCAGTATTTATATCTTGTTAACCCTAGTTTAATTTATTTTGTTAATCTGACTTGATATCAGATACACCGCATTGTAACTTCCTAGTCTCATAGGTCACTTTGGCCTTTTGAAGACGTTAATATAACATTTCATTTCATTTTTCTCTCTCTCAGGCTTGGCTGGTGGGACTGATGACCAACAGCAACGCGAGCACGCTGATGTGAGTGCACAGGGGAGGAAGCTCGTGAACAAGCTGGCAGGGGTCTCCACGTGCAGGTTGCTCCTTTGCGTGCGCAGGCAGAGAGAGAGTCCCACAGAGGGGGATGCGTTCAGGTGGCGTTCAGTGCCTTGATAGGGCCTATCAGATCCGTAGGCCAACCAACCTGGGGCTGCGTGTGTTTTTCATTCCACTACAGGTGCTGGTACGGGAGCGCGTCCCACTGAGGCTGCATCTCGTGTTTTTGGCATGGTATATTCCCTGCGCCCTCCGGGGTAGCTTTTTGTTCGCAAGATTTCCTAACCTAGGGGACTACGTGTTATTTGTTGGACAGTTTTGGACAGGTTCAGATTCAAGGCAACGGACGCAAGGCCTTCCATTGCATCTTGCTTTATGGTTGATGCCCGCAGTGGGCTGGGGTTGTGCTTCTTCCCGATTCGGGTTGTGGATTAGTGAATCTCTGGTCAAAAATCTCTCTCTCTCTCTCTCTCTCTCTCTCTCTCTCTCTCTCTCTCTCTCTCTCTCTCTCTCTCTCATACACGTAGGATTCAGTGGGCAATTCTGTGTGCGAAATGGTAAGTGAGCCCGATACATCTCTTGAACAACAAAACATGGAAGCAATCTCCCCTGCATAGGACCCTGCACAGGACACGGAAGCCGTCAATGTCTCACCTGTTTGCAAGTCGTGAGCAAAGGCAACCTTCATGCTCACGAACAAGCGGATGGCGCAAATGGAGAGGGAAATGAAGGAGTGGAAAACAAAGATGGAAGGATGCTGGAAGGAGAAGGCCAACCTCCTTCAAATGGTCTTCAATAAAGGCGCACAATGGAAGAAGGAGAAAGAGAGCCTTGATGCAGAAATACAGACACTCAAAGAAGAAGTCTCAGCCCTCAAACAGGAGAACCCAAACGCCAAGAGAACCCTCGGTAATAGATGAAATCAAGGAAATCAAGGAACAGGTAAGGATGATCACAGAGGAAGAGAAACTGAGTGTGGCAAAGACATCTTCATGGGCGGAGATGATAACAAGGACACAGAAAAAGGCGGATGAGGCCGAAAATTGGATTGAGGTCGCCAAGAAAGGGAAAGGTCAAGAAACTCCTTGTACACCGACGCTTATCAACATGACCCTCGAAGAGGAACAAAGAAGGCGGATGCGAGCACTGCATGTGAGAGTGACCAGTCTCAAGGACATAAACAATGTGGAGAAAGAGGTCAAAAGCCTTACATCCATGATGGGGATGGAGGAGCCTTTGCACACAAAGGCATGGAGGGTAGGTAAGAAAAGTGATGGCACGAGAGAATCTTCAAAGGGGAGAGCTCTTATACTACGCTTCCCCTCGTTAGAAGAGAAGAAGGAATTCTTGAGGAAGAGGCCTACTCTCAAAAAGACAAGTATTTTCCTCGGTGATGACTTGACTCTCTCACAGCTCACACATATAAGAGAGGTAATGCCAGAGATTACAGCGGCAAGGGAGAAGGGAAAGATAGCCTTCTACAGAGATGGACGGGTGGTGATTTTAGAGCGGCGCACTGCATGACGGTGCGAGCCCTATGGGACCACACTGAAGATGGCTACCTGGAATTGTAATGGGTCTATGAGGTTGGACGTGGGTGCATTTGAGGCCAGTTTCAAAGACAAGGATATTGTATTCTTCTCAGAGACTCATTAGGCCCCTGGACAGGTGATTCCACATGTGGCGGGATACAGATGGGAGACAGCTCACAAGACAAATGCGAGATCTAAGCATGGGAGTAGAGGTTCAGGAGGAGTAGCAATGCTATTCAGAGAGAAACTACAACCATTACTACATATTGTACGAAGAGATGATCATGCTAGATATATGTGGGTTTTGAGACTGAGAGCTGACATAGGTTGATTGCTATATATTGCCATATGTTACTTTCCTCCCAGTACATCATTGTATGTTGCATCCAGAGGGCAATCGCCTTTCTCTATTCTAAATGATGACATATGGGAGTTTTCTAGGAATGGTGATATCATTCTCCTAGGGGACTTCAATGCCCGAACGGGCAACTTGTAGACAGCCTTCTACGACACTTCAAATAAGATTCTTAGAGAGATGGATGTGGGTGAGTTGGGACTTGACAGATGCTCAGATGACAGAGAGCAAACGGAGTATGGGAGATACCTCATGGAAATGACGACTGCACATGGATTAGCCGTACTTAATGGCTTATAGCGATTTCCTGGAGCAGCCGGTTTCACATGCTTTCCACACAAAGATGGGGCCAGTACAGTGGATTATGTTATGACACAACCGAACTTTGTCCCCTGCATTCAGGATTTCACATTGGGAGCCAGGCTAGTGGGCATAGCAGTAGATCATGCTCTCTTGACACTGTCCATTAAATTTCAGTATAGTACAACCCAGACATCAGGAGGCAGGTCACACACCCACTATACATTTACACCAGAGACTGATTTCAGTTATACAGAGGAGATCTGGGACCGTCTATTGGAAGGCACAACTGGCACAAATGGTACAGGCCTCTCAGTAAAGGAGTGCACCTCTCTATTGACTGAGACACTGCATGGGGCTGCATCAGTGGCATACCCACACACTCAGCCAGACTAGAGACGACATTCTGGGAGCATGCCCTAGAATAATTGGTATGATGAGGAGTGCAGAGAGATGAGATCCCAGCTTCAGAGGGATCTTCTTTTAGGAGTCATCACTTATAGACAGTCTCGGATTGCTTTCCGACGCCTTGTGCGACGGAAGAAGCGAGCTTACCTAGCTCAGATGTAGCGAGACTTATATCAGATGTTCTTGAGTAGGGACTCAGGAGAGACATGGCGACTCTTCCATGAGCACTTCCCTCCCACAGTGATTACTTCACCTGATGTGTGGGGCCAATATGCGACATCATTATATACGGTTCTTGGACAGGAACCCCTTCCAGACCCTACCAAGCCTTGCCCAACTACGAGCACTTTCTTTACACTTGAGATGGTACAAAGGGCCATCGACAGGATGAGGACCGGGAAGGCATATGATCATGACGGTCTAGTAGCAGAGCACTTAATACATGCCAGGGATATGCTGATGGAGGTTCTTGGAGTGTTGTTCAATCGTGCCATGTGTGAGGGATTACCTGAGACCTGGAGTTTGTCTAATATTGTGACCATCTTCAAGGCTGGTGACCCTACAGAGCATGGGAACTACTGCACTATTATGGCTGGACACACATTGGCACGGTTGTATGCATCTATTCTCGAGCAACGCTTGAGTAATTGGGCAGAGCGCGAGGGTGTACGAGCAAAGGGTCAGGCCGGCTTCAGGAGGGGTTTCTCCACTCTTGATCATATTCTGACACTCAGGGCCATCATTGAGGAGGACAAAGCACATGGGAGACGGATCTATTGTAGCTTTGTGGATTTTCGCAAAGCATTTGACATGGTACCAAGAGCTCGATTGATGCGTAGACTACAGGAGATGGGGGTGCCCATAGAGGTGATTTGGGGGATTATGGCTTTGTACAGATCAGTGATGGGACATGTACGGAGTCCGGAAGGGGTATCTGATTTAGTTCACTCTACTATTGGAGTGAGACAGGGCTACCCATTGTCTCCTACTCTATTTGGTATGTATGTTGATGAGGTGTCTAATTACATTGACAGAGACAGTGACAGGGCCTCCCAGCAGGCAGGGACGTGGATCCCATTGTTGCTATATGCTAATGATATTGTGCTGATATCTGACTCACCAGAAGGTATGCAACGACATTTGGATGCACTACATAGTTTTGTAGAGGATAGTGGATTGTGTGTAAACCTAGGTAAAACCAAGGTTATGATGTTTAACACCACACCGCAATGGGTCAGGAGATCAGTACCTACTTTCAAATATGGTCAGGAGATTGTGAAGTATACAGATGCATACACTTACCTGGGGGTAGTCTTTACTGGGCCGAGATTTTCTTTGAGAAGAGCAACAGAGACTAGACTAACTAGAGCTGGTGCGGCTCTGCGAGGAATGGAGAGGATGTGTTCGCAGGTTCAGTTCCAGGAACCTAGGACAAAGTTATGGCTCTTTGATACTTTGGTTGCCTCTACTATGTTCTATGGGGTGCAGGTTTGGGGACCTTCTGTAGGCCAGGATGGTTGGAGGCGTATGGAGAAGCCCCTGGTATCTATGATCTCTCGACTGATTAGAGCCAAGGCTTCCGTACCGCATGATATCATTCGAGCGGAATTAGATGCCCCCCCTATGGAGATTGAGGCGCTTACCAGATCAGTCTCCTTTGTACACAGTATGTGGTTTACTACCAGAGATAGATATGCCAGGATGGCTCTAGAGTCCTCCAGACAATTAGCTCTTAATGGGGATACATCACGCTGGTATGCACAAATGGCATCATGGTTTCAGACACATGGTTTCACCATGGACAGGTTGCCTCCTTTTCAATACTCTCTACAAGCACCCTTGAGGTCTCTGACGCGGGTAGAGATTAATAGACTCATTCGTTAGGATCTAATCCAGCTCGACATGGATAGAGCCGATACAGGAGTTGGCACAAAGATGTCTTGCTATAGAGAGCATCTTCTCCACCTCACGGGGGATGGGTTTGTGATTCGACCTAGCTATATGGACACACATCTTTCTCATGGTTTGCGTTGTGCCATTGGCCAGATACGCACGTCCTCACATCAGCTCGAGATTAAGAGTGGCAGATTGAGAGGGACACCAGCAGATAGCAGGATATGCTGCTTATGCCATCTAGAGCCAGAGACAGAGGTACATTACATATGTCATTGCACAGTGTACTATGAGATACGAGGCCGTTTTCATTGTCTATTCAAATAAGGTTTTGGGACTCTATCTAGGGTCATGAGTTATGAGAATCAGAGATGTCTCGGGCTATATCTACTTGAGTTACACAGGCATAGAGAAACTTTACTGAGGAGAGCTGAAGAGAGACAACCCCAGAGACAGATCACAGATTTCTTTACACTAGATATTGTACACCCAGAAGAACAGACAGAGGAGCTGCCTCATGGTCTACCCTCACTACTGGCATTCTCATAGACCGAGCATTGGAGCTAGGAAAATCTAGACGACCCCGATGGAGAAGAGGAGCTACACAGTTTCGAAGGAGGCTACAACAAAGGATTCGAGCCATACTTTTTCGTCGTCCAGAGTGCAGATGAGGATGGATCTCTACTTCCCTCCCATATTGTCTACACATTGTACTGCTTAGTTCACACATTTCACGCCTTTCACCTTTGACACCTATCAGCTTAGTTTAGGATTCCGCAGTATTTATATTTTGTTATCCTAGTTTAATTTATTTTGTTTTAAAAAGATCCTTCTATTAGTTAATGAAAACTGCCCATAGGGCTATAACCACCTCTGCAAGAGAGGGCTACAACAAACATGATGGGCAGACTCTCCCAATGAAGAAAACAGCATATATACAACGAGGCTACATCAAGAGATGGGAGGAGGGAAGAGCCACACAAGTGGACGGTAGTGCCATCTGAGCACACCCTGGACAATGGTGTAGAAAGGTCCAGAGCGCCAGAGTCGAAGGAAAGCCTCGCGGCGCTCTCGCATGCGGTCGGAGCTGCCTCAAGCTGTCCTCTGAGAGTATGGATCAGCTCTAGCCAAAAGTCACGAACAGTCTCTGTTGGTGGCACAGGGCAAGCCTCAAAGATGCGGAAACAACGGGCCTGCCAGATGAACCAAAGTGTCAGGCCACTAATGAGCTCCCAACACTCCTCTCTCTCACTGCACCACTCTTGTGGAGTAAGCTCTGTAGTAGCAGGCTGGAGTGTAGGTCGCCCCCCCTGCATCACTATCATCATGCAGGTGGAAGATAGCTCACACTGAAGTGCCGGGCCCGTAAGGGTGGACCAAGCCGCTGCCCCCCAAGGGTACTGTCGAGCCGTGGAGAGAGCGGGCATCAGCTGAAGAACTCGTAGCCACACCTGCTGGGCCGAGGGACGGTCCAAAAGACAGTGACACTGACTCTCCACCAAGTGGTCACAAGCTGCACATGGGGCCGAGAGACCACTATGCACTAGCCAGCTCCCTACTGCTATAGCTCTGTGTGCGACCAGCCACTGAAACAAGGTGACTCGTCTCGGCTGCCTGGAGTCCCACAACCTCTCCCAAAAGGCTGCCAAGAACTCGACTGTGAGACCCTCCTCCTGCCAATGACGTGCTGCAGCTGGGCGAGCCTCTCTCTGTGCTGCTAGTATATGACATCCCAGTCGAACAGTGTACTAAAAGAATGGGACTCTTGGGATCCCACTGTACTCGTGCCAGTGGACAACACTCCCAAGCCCACAACCTCCAATGTCCAGTCTTAAGAGCTGCTGGGTCAGGGTCTATGACGCAAGTCCTCCCACAGATGCCCACTACTCGGATCCTCTGAAAACAGCACTCTGCTACCTGCGGGGCCTCTACTGCAACTCGCTGTAGTCGTCCCCCACCCTGAAGCTCGAAGAACAGGGCTGGGACAGTCTCTAAGCAAGCCTTGACTGAGATGAGAACCTCCAGTCGTGTGAAGGCTCCCATCCAACGGGGTGCTACTGGCTTGAGACGCGTGAGCCACTCAGCTGGAACTGACTCTGAGATATCCTGACACATGCTCTGCACCGCTCTCATGCCCTATAGCTGGAACCCCTGCACCTCCTCTGACAAACCTATGAACTCTAGCCAGTCGCCTAGGAAACATGAGGCAGACTACCAACCAAGTGGCCTCTCTGAGAGCTAACCATGGGGTTCCAGACGAGGGGCTACAGTAGACGCTCCTCCGTGCACGTCCGCTGTCTCTGCACCAGGCCACGTCGTAAGAGCTCCCAAAATCGAAGCAAACTCACAGCGAAGCGGTCCTCCAATCTCCAGCTCAAATCAAGTCTGCGCATCTCTGTAAAGATCCATATGGTCCAAGGTTGCTAAGGGCCTCCTGATTGAGGTACCCTGGCACAAAGCCGTTGTAGCAAGAACTCCTTCCAACTCTCCTCAACTGGAAGATGTCCTCTGACGATGAACTTCCCAAAAAGGCTCTGCTCTGCTGTGCTGGATCAATGATCCCAAGCCCTCCCTGAGAACAAGGAAGCGTGATGACCTGCCAAGCCACCTTGGCTTGGGCTATCTGAGTGTCACTTCCTGACCAAAGGAAGTTCCTGATCAGCCTCTCTACCTGGCTGATACAAGAACTCGAGAAGATCCAGCAGGAAGTGATGCACCACATAGTCGCCAACACCTGGTTGGCAACTACTACTCTGCCAGCCAGAGAAAGTCATGCTGAGCTCCAATGTAACAACTTTCTTCTGATAGACAGGAGAAGGGGAGCAATCTGCTGCTCGGGAGACAAGTCCAAACCAACCTGACAACCCAAGTACCGAACTGCAGTCCCTGGGGGAATCCACCTGAAACCCTCTCCTGGCATCCAATCTGACACAGGAGCACTACCAACCGAGACAGCCCTGTCTTTCTCGAGTTGATCAGTGTGCTCGATGCACAACAGAAGGTCTCCAAAGCCTGCTTACATCTGTGAAGATTGGCCTCCTGGCCATCTAAGGACAAGACTGAGTCATCGGCAAACTCAACGTACAGTAGCTCATCTCCCCGAATAGGGAGTGCTAAGCCCCGTAGACCAACCTGCTGTGACACCAAAAATCTGCTCATCGCCTCCGCATAGAACAGAAAGAGAAAGGGGGCAAGGGGACAGCCCTGTCTGACCAAGCGTGTTAGCATGAAGCGATCACCTCTTCCTCCTGCCAAAAGTACTTGACTGTGAGGCTGTCTATACAAGGCTGACACCCCTCTGATCCAAGCATCTGAGAAGCCCATCCTGCGTAGAGTGCCCTCTAGAAAGTCCCAGTCAACTCTGTCGTATGCCTTCTCAAAATCGAGAAAAAGAATCACGAGGTCCTCACCACGGAGCTGTGCCAGGGCAGAAGCCTCCCAAAAAGTAAAGATGTTGTCAAGGATACTGCGTTCCTTGACAAAACCTGTCTAAGTCCCATGTATAAGGCTCTCTAAAAGTGGCTGAATCCTCAAACTCAGAGCCTTGGCAAGAATTTTGTAGGCTGAGTTGAGGATGGTGATTCGGCGCCACTGTCGGATCTCATCCAAGGAGCCACCCTTCTTGGGAATGAGGTAGATTAGGCCCTCACTCATGCTGTCAGGCATCACTCCTGTGTGCAAAATGTATTGAAAAGCACTACAGAGATCTGGGCCAAGCAGGTCCCAGTACCCCAAGAAAAAGCTGGGAGTCAATCCATCCTCACCTGGACAGCTACCATGGGGGAGGGCCTTAACAGCCGTGTGCAGCTCCTCAAGCTGAAGTGGCATCTCTAGCCTCTGACGCATCTCCTCAGTCATAAGACAAGGCATTTGTGCCCAAACTTGCTTCCTGCATCCATCATGCCACTCTGACTGGGGCTCTGCAGACAGTAACTCACGGTAGAAGTCAATAGCAACTGCACGCATATCCTCGGGCTCACAAGCAACGGACCCGTCGGGCCTCCTCAACTGACTGACCTTGGCATGCGAGTGTCCAGGTCCCACTGTCTCAAAGAAAGCACTAGTCACTCTATCACCCACCTGAGTCCACTGAGATGCATGTCGGTGGAAAGCAATCTCATGTCGCCTCTCCTTTCTGCTAGCAAGCTCCTGTCGAGCCTGCTGTAACTGCTCCTCCAACCAAGGACTGTCTGGATGCTGCTCCTGCATCCTCTGTAGTGAAGCAATGCCCCGTCTGAGACGCTGCTCTACCTCTCTCGCTGCAGCCCTGCGAGCCAGAGACTCCTAAAGGAAAAAATGGCTAATCTGAGCTAGGCCTGAGGCCACTCTGTCAGCAGGAGAATCCTGTCTGTCCATGCCCTCTGTCCACAGAGCCTCCACCCTCTCTCTGAGTGTCGAGTCCAACAAGACCCTCTCTGGGATGCAAAGCATCGCGCTCCCACTCCTCTGCCTTTCTGCCACTGTGAGGATCAGTGGTGCATGGTCCGATAAGGAGGTCCCTGCCAGGATGCCCACTGATCCTCCCAACTCACTAAAGTGGTCACTAGTGTAGAAGCGATCTATCCGCGATAAATTCACACCTCCCACTCTGCGGTCCAAGGCAAGACTATCTTGGGGCTTTACAAAACCAGAGTGCTGCCATGTATCCGAGACCCTCAGAGTCATACAAAACCTCTCCCAAGCTGCCAACTCGACTCCATGCACAATAGCATGGCTGCCACCAATCCTGTCAGAAGGGTCCTCCAATATGTTGAAGTCCCCTCCTATACACCAATGATCTGCCTGTGGCAAACTCTATAATCTGTGACCAAAACTCTGCACGAGCACTCGCCACATTGGGCGCATAGATGTTCAGGAAACCCACAAGGCAACCCTGAACCTGCATAGTAATCCACTGAGTCCTGCCTGGCACAATAATCCCTCTACCCATAATGGCCTACTGCAATGAGTCCGCAATAGTCATACATACCCCACCCTGGATGCCTCCAGGTCCAAAAGCAGCTTACCAAAAAGTATCATAATGTCCCAGCAAAAGCTGACCACATCGCCGAATGCGGCTCTCACACAGATGGTGCTTCTGAAGCATAAGGAGATCAACCTCTCCTCCCACAAGGCAACACTGAATCTCCTGACGCAATCGGCCCCGCTAATGTTGAAATTGGGGCCCACCTAGTCCCTACACGTTCCATGAGACGATCCTCATGGGGAGCGAGAGAGAACAGATGCTGCCGCAACAGCTAGACGGGCTATCTTTGAGGCTGGCTTGGATAGGGAGTAATCCGCATTTGAGCGTCCTCTAGATACGCGTTCCTCTAGATACGCGTGACTGCAGTGAGTGCCTAGCCCAAGCCCAAGAAGAGCGAGCCTTGCGTAAAGCAACCTGCTCTGTCCAGGAGTCCTCATGAATGTATACATAGCATGGCAAACACTGCGTATCAACAAAGAAGTAAACCACAATGTGCCTACATCCTACTGAGTCTGGGGGTGTCACCGCAAACTTGGCCAATGGCCACAAAGTCTGTAGCATGTCTGTAACTCCTAGTTCTCCCATGTGGTGAGAGAACTCTAGGACCTGTGTATGCAACCATCCCAACACTGAGTCGAGAGTCCACTCTGTCTCGGCCCTGCCGCAAAGGGGGAAGGAGAAACCAGTTGCTGAGTCCAAGGCCTCTGTCCCCCTAGCGGCAAGGAACAGAGCATGGACCCTGCAGCAGGATGCCTCATGGTCTGCTGAGGGATCGCCGAGAAAACGAGTGAAGCCATAGTCGAAGAAGTCCCAGCGGCGCCGGATGTCAATGCTCGTCAGACCACGAGAGATAGCTGGAAGGGAAGATGTCTATACTTGCAGAGGGGGCCGTAAGAAAGGCTGACCCTCTCTCGCTAGGCGACTTGTGGCAAAGGCGCTACCAAGAGATCTCCTAGCCGCGATGGCGCAGCGAGGGGGGGACAGCAACAACGAGCGGGTTCTCTACTTCGGGAAAAATTTCTGAGACGGCTCCTGGTCTCATAGGTCACTTTGGCCTTTTGAAGACGTTAATATAACATTTCATTTCATCTCTCTCTCTCTCTCTCTCTCTCTCTCTCTCTCTCTCTCTCTCTCTCTCTCTCTCTCTCTCTCTCTCTCTCTCTCTCTCTCTCTCTCTCTCTCTCTCTCTCTCTCTCTCTCTCTCTCTCTCTCTCTCTCTCTCTCTCTCTCTCTCTCTCTCTCTCTCTCTCTCTCTCTCTCTCTCTCTCTCTCTCTCTCTCTCTCTCTCTCTCTCTCTCTCTCTCTCTCTCTCTCTCTCTCTCTCTCTCCTCTCTCTCTCTCTCTCTCTCTCTCTCTCTCTCTCGCAGAGACCGAGGGTTTACGAGCTCCAGGCCAGGCAGATTTCACACGAGCTTTCTCCACCACTGACCACATCTTCGTTCTGCGCTGCCTCATTGATGGGGCAAAGGCGCGGAAGAAGAGGCTTTACTTCTGCTTTGTGGATTTCCGCAAGGCCTTTGACACAGTCCCACGCGAGAGACTCTTCCAGCGCCTTCACAGCATTGGGGTACCGACAGAGATGATTTGGGCCATATATACTCTCTACGAGAGGGTGACGGGTCGAGTTCGTTGCCCAGGCGGCTTTTCAGAGACCATTGCTAGCACCATTGGTGTTAAGCAAGGATGCCCACTCTCCCCGACACTCTTTGGGCTCTACATCGACGAGATCTCCGACTACATACTACGAGCAGGGGGAGAGGGGAGCGACTTGGCAGGTACTCCGGTCCACATCATGTTATATGCTGATGATATTGTGTTGATTTCAGAGTCACCCGAGGGCTTGCAACGCCATCTTGAGGCCTTGCACGAATTCAACACACACAAGGGGTTGACTCTAAACCTTGGCAAAACCAAGGTCATGATCTTTCACACATCCAGTGCAGTGAGGAGCGCTGCCACCTTCACAGCAGCAGGAGGACAGGTTGATGTAGTCACCTCCTATGTCTACCTTGGCATCACATTCACCAGCCTACCAGGACCCTTCACTATGAGGCAGGCTGCTGCTGACAGGCTCACCCGAGGATATGCAGCTCTGACCATGCTAGAGCGGAGATGCCACCAGGCACACTTTCAGGAGCCCCGCACGAAGGGCTGGCTTTTCGACACCTTACTCACCCTCGCCCTCATGTACTGGGCGGCAGTATGGGCACCAGGATTGACAGCTGACCAGTGGACACAACTTGAGAGGCCACAGGTATGTATGATCTCACGCTTGCTCCGCAGCAAGAAGACAGTGCCACATGACATTATTAGAGCCAAGCTCGCCACACCACCTATGGTTGTAGAGGCATTATTCCAGACAGTCTGCTTCATCCAGAGGATGAGAGAGCTACCTCCTGACAGACTTACTCGTAGAGCATTTGAGGCAGCTATACAGCTATCAGAGAGTGGGCATGAGAGAGCTTGGTACTCACAGGTCAGAGCATGGTTTGAGGGACACGGTCTTGACATGGAGAGCCTACCACCATTCCAGTACGACCCCCACTCACCATCTGTTCACCTCTCTCGCAGTGAGAGAAACTTGGTATTGAGACAGGATCTGTGGCAGCTATACACTAGGAGAGTCTGGGAGTCACCTGGCTTGGGGACGAGGATGTCAGATTACAGGGACCAGTTTCTCACCATATTGTCTGGGGGGTTCATACAGAGACCACGCTATATGGACACATATATGCCACATAGCTCACGGGTGGCGATTGGTCAGCTGAGAGTGGCTTCACACAGGTTAGAGATTGAGATCGGGAGACATACTGGTGTTCCCAGGGAGGAGCGAGTCTGCAGAGCCTGCACAGAGGAGGTGGAGAGTGAGGAGCACTTTGTATGTAGATGCAGAGCATACACTGAGATCAGAGGCAGGTATGAGGCCTTATTCAGAGGACAGCCCACTCTCCGAGAGATCATGGACTCTCGAGATCAGAGACAGCTCGGACGTTTCTTACTAGAGATACACAGCCATCGGGACACACTACTACAGCCACGCACAGCTACACAGACAGAGGGGAGACAGTCGCAGCTCACAGACTTCTTTCAGAGGATTGCCGCCCCTACCTCACCAGATACTCAGAGAGGAGTGACACTCCCACAGGCGGAGGTGAGCCGAGCTAGACGAGGACCACGAGTCACAGGCTACAGGGGCGCGAGCTCCCACCACCGACAGATCGAGGAGATCCGAGCCCGGGAGCGCCGTGCCACTGAGGAGCGAGTAGCTCAGATGAGGGCCGACCCGACAGCTTTTATCCGGGTAGCCTTGGCACCAGCCCCGCCCATGTACCACATCTTACATCCCCCCATTTGTACAAGATGGAGCTAGATAGCTTGATGCATTCTCATGATTGTACTACCTTGAGCATATAGACATGCATATACCCCTAGAGATAGAGCTCCATCCCTCCTCAGATACTCCATTACCTACATTCAATTCAGTTTTGTTTCATTTGTCTTTCCGATAGACGGATGACATACACACCATGTACATTTGATTTGTCTCATAGGCCGATTTCGGCCTGACATAGACGTTAAAAATCTTTCTTTCTTTCTCTCTGTGTGTGTGTGTGTGTGTGTGTGTGTGTGTGTGGTCTCATAGGTCATATTGGCCTTTCAAAGACGTTAATATAACATTTCATTTCATTTGTCTCTCTCTCTCTCTCTCTCTCTCTCTCTCTCTCTCTCTCTCTCTCTCTCTCTCTCTCTCTCTCTCTCTCTCTCTCTCTCTCTCTCTCTCTCTCTCTCTCTCTCTCTAGAGATGGTGACATCATCATTCTAGGGGACTTCAATGCTAGGACTGCCCATCATCAGACAGTATTTTATGATACTTTAGAGGAGATGCTGAGCGAGTTGGATGTTGTAGAGACGGACCTATCCAGACTATAACAGGATGGGGAACATGCTGAGTATGGACGACACTTGATAGACATGGGGACTGCACATAGATTGGCCATCTTGAATGGCCTACAGAGATTTCCCGCTACGGGGAGTTTTACATGCTTTCCACACAGACATGGAGCCAGCACATTGGATTACGTCATGACACAGCCGAGACTCATCTCTAGTATCGAGGATCTCACGGTTGGATCCAGACCTCTTGGTGTGGCAGTGGATCATGCTCTTGTGTCGTTGACCATCTCTTTCCAGTTTAGTGTAGCACACAAGCTACGGGCAGCAGCCCTACTTGCTACACCTTCACGCGGGAGACGGACTCTGTATACATAGATGGGATCTACAGACGCCTGTGCATAGAGGAGCCAAGGCGACCTCTGGAAGAGCTTACTACTATACTGACACAGACATTACATGATGCAACAGTAGAGGCATACCCACACACCCAGCCTGAGCATAGACGCCGTTCTAGGAGCATGCCCCAGAACAGCTGGTATAATGAGGAATGTTGCGACTAGAGCTAGACTTCAAAGGGAGGTGCTTTTGGGGGACATCACTCACAGATAGTCACAGATTGACTTCAAACGCCTGGTGCGGCGAAAGAAGAGGGCATTTTTGGCTCGCCTAGAATAGGATCTATACTAGCTATGTCTGAGTCAAGATTCACATGAGGCATGGCGGCTCTTTCATGAGCACCCCCCCCCCCCCCCCCCCCCCCCCCCCCCACCATTACCTCTACAGAGGCCTAGGGCCAGTACGCATCATCTCTGTACACAGTTCCTGGACAGCCGCCCCTTCCTAACCCCCCCGATCCATGCCCACACACATGTGCTTTTTTCACCGCTGAGATGGTGAAGAAGGCCATTGACAAGATGAGGACTGAGAGAGCATATGATGATGATGGCTTAGTGGCTGAGCATTTCATGCATGCCAGAGATCTACTAGAAGAGCTTGTAGCAGTTATGTTTAACCGTGCCATGTGTGAGGGCTTGCTTAATACTTGGAGCCTATCTACTATTGTACCTATTTTCAAGTCAGGAGACCCTATGGAGCTTGGGAATTATCGCACTATCATCATTGGACACACATTGGCACGGTTGTACGCATCCATTCTTGAGCAACAACTGAGTAGATGGGCAAAGAGGAAGAGGATACGCACAGCCGGGCAGGCTGGGTTTATGAGAGGTTTTTTTACTCTTGACCATATCTTGACACTCAGAGCCATCATTGAGGAGGGCAGATCACATGGGAGACGGATCTATTGTAGCTTTGTGGACTTCTGCAAAGCATTTGACACAGTACCCAGAGCTAGATTGATGCGTAGATTACAAGAGATGGGAGTACCCACAGAGCTCATTTGGGGGGTTATGGCATTATACAGGTCAATAGTGGGGCATGTACGCACCTCGGAGGGTCTATCTACAGCGATTTACTCCACTATTGGGGTGAAGCACGGCTACCCACTCTTTCCTACTCTATTTGGTATGTATGTGGATGAGGTTTCTCACTACATTGAGAGAGATGGTGATAGAGGTGCACCATAGTTACCCGGAACAGGAGGGTCCGGAACGGGGAGGAGGAGGGGGGGCCGGAATGGGAACGGGGCTGGAACGGTCCACCTAAAGTAAGGATTGAATTACCTTCATTCAACTTAGTCTCAAATAAACTCCTAAACAACCCCAAAACTGCCCGCTAACCTGCCCTCAAACTGCACCAAATATGTTCCCCGAACAACCCTAAATCTACCCCCAAAAGCCCACTTTTTTACCCCCAAATGCCTACTTTTGCCCGTTCCGCCCCGCATTTTACCGTTCCGCCTCATGTTCCGCCCCTTTTGGAACACTGTTCCGGTTACACCCCGTTCCGGAACGGCGTTCCGTTCCCATCTCCGTTTCGGGAACGAGACTCGTCCAAAACACCGTTTCGGAACGTTTGGGCTGTTCCCCCCGTTCCCTGTTACAGTGAGGTGCACAGCTGGCAAGGACATGGATTCCACTATTGTTATATGCTGATGATATTGTGTTGATCTCTGACTCTCAAGAGGGGATGCAACGTCACTTGGATGCTTTGCATAGGTTTGCCCATGAAAGTGGTTTGTCTGTCAACCTTGGTAAAACCAAGGTCATGGTATTTAATATTACCCCACAGTGGATCAGGAGGTTAGAACCCGCATTCACATACGTCCAGAAGACAGTCGAGTATACAGATGCTTACACTTACCTTGAAGTGGTTTTTAGTGAACCAGCATTTTCATTGAGGAGAGCAGCAGAGACTAGATTGACCAGAGCCCATGCAACATTAGGTAGATTGGAGAGGATGTGTTCACAGGTTCGGTTCAAGAGCCTCAAACGAAGCTCTGGCTCTTTGACACTTTGGTGGCTTCTGCATTGCTCTATGGAGCTACAGATATGGGAACCTTCATTGGATCGTCACGGGAGGACGGGTCGCACTGATGGATGGGAGACATGGAGAAGCCTCCTTGTCTCTATGATCTCACGGCTCATTTAGAGCCAAGGCTTCAGTACCACGTGCCATTATCCGAGCAGAGCTAGCTGCCCCCCCACTAGTGGTTGAGGCACTCACGAGATCTGTCTCCTTCATACACCGCATGTGGGAACTTCCCAGAGACAGATATGCTCGCCTTGCACTTGAGTCCTCTCGACAATCAGCCATGCAGGGAGATACAACATGCTGGTATGGGGAGATGACATCATGGTTTCAGGCGCATGGGTTCAGCATAGACAGATTGCCCCCCTTCCAATACTCACTCGATGCACCCTCTCTGACTCTTACACAGTCCGAGATCACCAGGCTCATCCGCCACGACTTGACTCAACTAGACACCAGGAGGACATGGATACAGCCAGTACAAGAGCTGGGCACGAAGATGGCTTTCTACAAAGAGCATCTTCTCCAGCTTACGAAGGACGGTTTTGTGACGAGGCCCAGATACATGGACACCCACTTGTCTCATGGGATGCAATGTGCTATTGGCCAGATACGCACATCTTCACACCAACTGCGGATCGAGACTAGGAGATATAGTGGAGTACCAACAGAGGCCAGGACATGTTCCCTGTGTGACATGGAGCCTGAGACAGAGTTGCACTACACATGGCACTGCCCCGTCTACTACGAGATACGAGGCCGCTTCCACTGCTTGTTCAGAGAGGGATTTGGACCACTCTCCAAAGTCATGCGTACGAGGATCAGATATGCCTTGGTTTGTTTTTGCTCGAGCTGTGCAGACACAGAGAGAGCCTGACGAGAGGCTAGGTAGTCTCAGAGACACTGGACACCCGGAGGAGCTACCACCATTGCAGAGCTCATCGCCTTACACTAGAGGCACATTGATCGATCAAGCGACCGAGATAGGGAGATCCAGACGCCCACGACTGCGGAGGACTACACAGCATCCACGAAGGCTGCATCAGACGATCCAGATCACTTTGGCCCGACATGCACGACGCCCGGTCAGACTACTACCATGGATGAGATTGATGAGATCCGCCAGCGACCGATGCTTGATCTCTTGTGATTTAGCTATCCTAGCTAGTTGCTTAGTTCACACCTAGCAGTTTAGGATTCCATAGCATAGTATTTTTATTTTGTCATTTTGTTACTTTTTGTTACTCTGACTTTGTATCAAATCCACCACATTGTAACTTTCTGGTCTCATAGGTCACTTTGGCATTTTGAAGACGTTAATATAACATTTCATTTCATTTCATATCTCTCTCTCTCTCTCTCTCTCTCTCTCTCTCTCTCACACACACACACACACACACAAAACAAAGAGAAACACACTAAGGAACTGGACATCTTGCCAGTTACCAAGGTGTTGCTTTATTATCAAGGGGTTATGTGACATGTCGAGCACGGGTGGAATGGAAAACCATAATAGCCTTGGCCTTACGCTTAATGCTAGCAACTCAGGCCCACTACAACAACATGCAACCAATGTCTCCAATACTTAGCAAGGGGTTATGTGACATGTCGAGCACGGGTGGAATGGAAAACTATGATAATCCTGACCTTGCGCTTAATGTTAGAAACTCGGGCCCACTACAACAACATGCAACCGATGTCTCCAATACTTAGCCAAGGCAATAACAACCATCCAGGAAACAGCAATTGACGAAATGTGAGAAGCACAACGCATGTTGTACGTAGCCCAGACAAAGGCGACCTGGAGCTACAGCAATGAGCAAACAATGGCATGCAAAGCTGCAATGCTGGTTCTAGCAGCACTCTTGTGCATCGCGAGGCGTGGTCCCGCTAGAATAGTGAGGGGTAGCACCTTGCATAAAGCCACCAGGCAAAAGAGTGCTAAATTCTACAACAGACTTGACACCGATTGCAGTATCCGTGTGCTGTAAGCAATCCACGTCACGACGCACTATGGAGACCCACGGACGTAGGCAGACTCGACAGGCTATTGAGGCGAGTGCGAAGCAGAGCACGTCGACCACCTCTTTGTGTTTCTCTCCTCCTCCTCCTCCTCCTCCTCCTCCTCTCTCTCTCTCTCTCTCTCTCTCTCTCTCTCTCTCTCTCTCTCTCTCTCTCTCTCTCTCTCTCTCTCTCTCTCTCTCAGCGAGAGAACACTACTGTGCCTCCCGTCTCCCTTGGGTGAGGAGGCAGCCATAGGGGAGGCCACAGAGCCCTGCTCCTTCTTGGGTTAAAGGCCCAAATGGCCCCCCTTCTGTGTATAGTTTTAAAGTTTATTAACCTTTGGCCAAGTTCACGTTGAACTTGGCCACTAACTTTAAATTGGTCCTATACATTTAATAAAGGGAATGTGAGTCAATTTACTCACTAAGTCATTTCCCTCAAGAATCCTGTAGCGCTCCCTCTCTTTCTCTCTTCGTTCTCTTGCGCTCCCCCTTCTGCAGGCACTCGCCTCTCTCCAAGGCACAAGCCCTCCACATCTTCGCATGCTCTATCACTTGCGCACACCGCCGCTCGCTCATCAATTGGTATTAGAGCCCAATTAGGGTTTGCTCCCAAACCTGCAAACGCTGATTTTCAGCCAAGGAGCTCAACTTTCACGCGAGATTATGCAATGTCATCGCCAAAGGACCCGTCCCCGGACACTAGAGGGCTCCCGGTAAGTCAAATTGACCTAAAACAGGCTGAAATTAGGTCAAAATCAGCAAATTACAAGTTTTGCAAATCATGTATTAAGGTGTGGGAACATCTTTGTTAAGTCCCCGCTACCCGAAAACAAAGAAATTGCCGAAAAACAGGTCCCAAAACAAGTGTTTTCAGCAAATTTCAAGTTTTTGCAAGTGTATTTTTGAAGTGTCTACATTGGAAAAAGTGCAAATTGATGCAATCTACGCACATTTGACAAGTTTTGGCTATGTATGACTATTTGTGGCTCAATTTTGTGCAATTTGATGCTACAAATTGAGGCTTTTTCTCATGCATGCTTCTAAAGGCTGTGCATTAACCTTATGTATGTTCTATGAGGCTAAAAACAACTAAAATTGTTGTTTTTGAGCACAAATTCACTCGCTGAAATTTCCTGCGTGTAAATTTCAGAAATGGTTTTTTGTGCCTAAATCGACCGATTTTGCCCCAAATTACTCCCGTGACCATTTGGAGCTGTAGTGCACTCCTGTGAGATTATACTCTGGTTTTGGTGCATTTTGCCCAAAAACTCAGCATATAAGCCCTTTTATTCGTGCAACTATGGTCTCATCTTCTTCGGATGTGAAGAACCTCTTCGAGATTAGGAGGTTCGATGGAACAGGTTTCGACCTTTGGAAAGACAAGATCCAAGGAATCCTATTTCTTCAGGATTGTGAAGGGGCACTTGACCATGTAAAGCCACAGAATATGACGGATGAAGCATGGGTTAGCCTGAATAGGAAGGCAATTACATACATAAAAATGGCCATGACCGATGAGACAGTCATTGATTTGAAAGGTCTCACAAGTGCTTTTGATGTGTGGGAGAAGTTAAAGGGGATGTATCAGAATACAACGCCTGTCAACCAAGTGCATTTGATGCGAAAACTTGTTGGCATGCAACTAGATGAGTCCAAGAGCGCTGCAGAGCACGTGTCATTGTTCATAGGTACTTTGTCGCAGTTACAGGATTCAGGTTTGCCTCCTTTTGATGATAAGCTGAAAGCTATCTTCTTGCTTATGACCTTACCCGATTCATGGGAAACATTGGTGGTTTCATTGTCGAATAACCCCAATTTGACCTTTGATGGTGTTAGGGATTCTATCTTGAATGAGGAAACCAGGAGGAAAGCAAGTGCAGAGGGAGGCAGCTCTGCCAACATGGTTAGAGCCAGGACAGAGAAGAAGAATGTCTATGCATAAAGGAGTAAGAGTAAGAGTAAGGAAAGGGGAAATGTCAGCAAAGGCAAGGGTGATGTGACTTGCCATCAGTGTGGCAGGAAAGGTCACAAGAAACCCGATTGGAGGTACTACAAAGCCGAGTTAGAACGAAAAAAAAATGGCGGAGACAAAAAGAAAGAGAAGAAGGAAGTCAAGACAGATGCACATGATAGCTCAAAGGACAAAGAGAAGGCCAATGTGGCTTCTAGTGTTGTGATTGAGGAGCTGCCAGATGTGCAGGATATCTTGTGTGCCACTTTGTCAGATGATGATGCTTATGACCTTGATGCCTCTCTTAATGTTCATTCACAGGACATGCAGATCACCAAGAGCGATCTTATTGATGCTTTGTTGACTGTCAATGATGCATTATCCCAGGCTTGGATAGTTGATTCCGATGCTTCATTTCATGTGACTCCTATCAAGGAGTGTTTCTCTACTTTTGATGCAGGAAAGCATGGCCATGTATACCTTCGAAACAATCATGCATGTTCTATTGAGGGTATTGGCACTGTGCATCTCTCCATAGATGGCACAAATGAGCTTGTCTTGCATGATGTTAGATATGTGCCGGGAATCAAGAAGGGTCTGCTTTCTGTTGGTGAGATGGATATGCATGGTTATAGCATCTTGTTTGAGAGAGGATCATGGAAAATGACTAAAGGCTCAAGGCTAATTGTAAAGGGCACAAAGAAAGGGACACTTTACTGCATGCATGGAAAGGCCGTGTTGGGCAAGTTTATTGCATTGGCTGAAATTAACTCTCCCATGGAGTTGTGGCACAAGAGGCTTGGCCACATGAGCCAAAAGGGCCTTTCTAAGCTTTGTACTTTGAACAAGCTTGATGCTAAAGGCACAAAAGCTTGACTTTTGTAATGAATGTCAATATGGCAAGCAAGTAAAGCGTTCTTATTACTCCCGTGTTTCTCGTAAATCTTGTGTGCTTGATCTTGTACATTCTCATGTATGTAGCATGCCTACTAAGTCTATGGGAGGTGCATGCTATTTTGTCTCCTTTGTTGATGATCATTCTAGGAAAATTTGGGTTTATTTGCTTAAATCTAAGGATGAAGCCTTTGCTGCATTTAAGAAATTTCATGCATTTGTGACCACCAAAACAGGTAGAAAACTAAAATGCTTGCGTACGGACAATGGAGAGGAGTTCACAAGTGCTGAATTGAACAAATTTTGTGAAAATTTGGGCATTAAGAGGGAGCTTACTGTGCCATACAACCCCTCTTCTAATGGTGTGGCTGAAAGATTCAATAGGACACTTTGTGAGAGGGTGAGATGCATGCTCTCCATAGCTAATCTCTCCAAAATGAGGGGATTAAGAGGGAGAGGGATTAGGAGTTCACAAAAATGCTGAATTTAACAAATGCTTGCGTACGGACAATGGGGAGGAGTTCACAAGTGCTGAATTTAACAGATTTTGTGAAAATTTGGCCATTAAGAGGGAGCTTACTGTGCCATACAGCCCCTCTTCTAATGGTGTGGCTCAAAGATTCAATAGGACACTTTGTGAGAGGGTCAGATGCATGCTGTCCTGCTTGAACATTTGATTTTTTCAATCGAAATACATCTGTATGCGAAACTAAAGTTGGTTTTTTTTTCAGCACATTCGTTTTGCACATATTACATTTTTTCTCGACACTTATGGTTCATTAGGCATTTGGAGCAGCCAATGAATAGAGCGCTCACACTATCAGGCAAAAGCGGTGTATCGTAAAAATACACGACATGGAGGCGGAAGAAAAAAGAGCACTTACGCATTTTTGGTTGCGAAGCTTTTGTGCATGTTAGACCTGAGTTGAGGACAAAACTAGATGCCAAGTCCATTAAAGGCCTTTTCATGGATATGGTGAAGAAGGCGAAATGGGTTATAGGATTTGGTTACCTCAGCTCAATAGGGTTATACGCATCCGGGATGTTGTTTTAAATGAGGCAAGGCTGCTTCAAAACAATTGTTCCTCAAAGCATGACCATAAAAGGGTCAAATTTCAGCATGACCAGCCACTTGTTAGGCCTATTCTTGAACCTCAGGATGCACCACATATGGCTGAAAACGTAGATGATTCAGTGGTGTTTAAGCCAGAAGACGTTGGGCAGCAAGTTGAGGCTCCTGAAGGCCATTTGCAACCACGAAACAATGCTGAAAATGGTGCTGAAAATGATGTACAGCAGCCCATTGTTGATGATTTTATCATGCCACCTCATGTAAACCCATTGCCGGAGAATGTGGATCATTCGGTGAGGCGGTCTACTCGTCCAAGATGGCTTGTGAGTAGATATGATCCCTCTTTGCATTACATTATGTTGACAGATGAGGGTGTCACCAGCGTGTGACTACTATCTATCCTTTTTGTTGATTTCTTTCTTATTGTTTATTTACTTTCACTTTTTGAAAACACCCCTCGGGAAATCTAGCTGCCCTGCATTGCATAGCTAGTGTGGAACTGTCCAGAGGGAGTCCAGGCCTGAGGGCAAGAGAGCACTAAGGTTGGACAAGGACTATGGTTAGCCAAAGTGGGGTCATTGACTAGCAAAAGTGGAATCCTTTGCTACAGAGGCTACATTTCAGTTTTGGGTGTGGCTGCAGTATCTCCTAAAATTTAGGGAACTGCTATTTTGGGACCTGAAAATGTGTTTGTGTCATTACCTCCGGAATGACAAGGGGAACATTTTCCTACTCTGCCGTGAAGTCAACTGGGCAACCGATTCGGAGATTTTTAGGCGGCAACCCCGAAACGGGAACTAGGCTGTAAATGTGCCAAGTGGCACATTTCTGTGCACTTTCCTCATGCATGAAGAAGTGGCGCTGAATTTGAAGGGAGAAGAGGCTCATTTGCAGATTTTGTCACAGGTTAAGAGCTATGGAGTGCTTCCCTCCTATGTACAGTGCGGTGCCAGGAGTGATGCCCTGCACGCTACGCACTGCCCTCTCTCTCCCTTATGGCAGTATGTTATGCCCCTCTAGTGGGCTTTTCAATTGACCAATGTACAGTTGTGTGGGCTCATGAGAGATTGCCGAGGCAAGAGCCTCTTGCACAGGTACTGGATTAGCTAGCGGCTAATCCCCCATAGGTACAGGTGAATTCGGAGAGGTTTCACGCCAGAAATCTCGTCCGATTCAAAGGGCAAGTAGCCCTACCGGTGCGGGAGTTCGATGACTTGCTACGGATGCGACCGGCACGCGAAACGGAGCCCGAAACAGTAAATTACAGCCTGCTGTGTATTTTTGCAGGTTTAGGGTTTTGGCCCTAAACGGTCCCTAATACCCACAAGAGGTTCGCGGATGCGAGGGGACCGCTGTACAGGTGATCTGGCGCATTTTCGGGGCTGAAAACAGAGAATTCAGCGTGCTGCAGATTCTCGCCAGGTTTTGCAAAGTGTCCGTATGCGTCGGGAAAGTCATTCAATGCGTGGGAATACTGACTGTGAAGTGTCCTAGTACAGTTATGCTGCCGAAATCGGGCCGGAACAGTTGAAATTCAACCAAGTCTGCGCGGGGCAGCTTGTGGGGAACCACTGCGTTTATTCTCTCTTTTAAACAATAAGGAAATATCGAAAGGGGCGCCTAAGTTAGGGGCCAATCTGGTGTCGGTCTTCTCATACAGGTGCATTCTAGCAGCCTGTATCCCTTTCCCCTTTGTTGTGTCTTGAAAGTACAGGTAAAGTGGGCAACAAATTAAATGGGTGAAAGCAAATATGGTTTAAGTTTAAAGTCTACCGCCCTTTTTGAAAGTACAGGCCGGTTTTAGAGGGAGAACCTCTTACGTATAAAGAGGCAAAGACATGTGAGCACAGCGACAAGTGGGGGCTTGCTATGCAGGAAGAGATTAAAGCTTTGCATGCTAATCATACTTGGATTTGGTGGAATTGCCCAAAGGAAGGAAAGCTATTTCTAACAAATGGGTGTATAAAATCAAGACAGTTGATGCAAAACCCAAGTATAAGGCAAGGCTAGTTGCAAAGGGATATGTTCAAACCAAGGGCATAGACTTTTAGGATGTGTTCTCTCCTGTAGTGAAGATGACCACTTTGCGTGTATTGTTTGCCATAGTGGCTGCTCTTGATTTGAAAATGGACCAAATGGATGTACATACCGCTTTCTTGCATGGTGATGTGGAGGAAGAGCTTTACATGAAGCAACCCGAGAGTTGTTTTATTCCTGGCAAGGAACATTTGGTATGTATGCTCAATATAAGCTTGTATGGGCTGAAACAATCATGTAGACAATGGTATAAGAAGTTTGATCGCTTCATGCTTAAACATGGTTACAAAAGAAGCCATGCAGACCATTGTTTGTATACGAAACGTGATGAGGATGGCAGTCCTATCATTCTTGTGCTCTATGTGGATGATATGTTGATAGCTGCAAAGAAAAGAAGCACTATTGATGCTCTTAAAGGGCAGCTTAAATTTGCATTTTCAATGAAAGACCTCGGGGCAACTAAACATATACTTGGAGTGCGAGTTAGAAGGCAAAGGGACCAACGCATATTGTATTTGTTGCAAGAAAAGTACATTGAAAAGGTGCTGGACAGATTTAACATGGCTGAAGCAAAGCCTCTTGGCGTGTCATTACAGCCATATATCAAGATCTCCAAGGATGACTGCCCCAAGTCACAGGAGGAAGCCAATGACATGCAAAGTGTGCCTTACGCTTCAGCTTGTGGTTCACTTATGTATGCTATGGTTGCTACTAGGCCTGACATAGCCCATGCGGTTGGAGTTGTGAGCCGGTTTATGGCTAATCCAGGCAGGTTGCATTGGGATGCAGTGAAGTCCATTATGAGGTACTTGAAAGGGACTAAAGACAAATGCCTCTGCTATGGTAAAGGACCATTGGAGTTGAAGGGATTTTGTGACTCTGACATGGCTGGTGATGTGGACACACGGAAATCCACAAGTGGCTATGTGTTTACTCTTTCAGGAGGTGTTGTTTCATGGTGTTCTAGATTGCAAAAGATCGTTGCATTGTCTACCACTGAGGCTGAATATATTTCAGCCACTGAGACTTCCAAAGAAGCCATTTGGTTGTCACGTCTATGCAGTGAGTTTGGTTTGCCTGCCAAGGCACCTATGCTTGGTTGTGATAGCCAGAGTGCCATATGTCTGGCAAAGAATTTCATGCTTCATGCACGCATAAAGCATATTGATGTGCGGTATCACTTCATTCGAGAAGTGCTTGAGGATAGCCTTATTACATTGGTTAAGGTCCATACAACACAAAATCCAGCAGATGCTCTCACTAAGTGCTTATCCAAAGCACAACATCATCTATGCATACAGATGATGGGAGTCACGTAGCTTAGAGGCACCATTTATGCCTGTAAGTGGGAGGTTGTTGGGTTAAAGGCCCAAATGGCCCCCTTTTGTGTATAGTTTTAAAGTTTTTTAACCTTTGGCCAAGTTCACATTGAACTTGGCCACTAACTTTAAATTGGTCCTATACTTTTAATAAAGGGAATGTGAATCAATTTACTCACTAAGTCAATCCCCTTAAGAATCGTGTAGCGCTCCCTCTCTCTCTCTCTTTGTTCTCTAGCGCTCCCCCTTCTGCAGGCAGTCGCCCCTCTCCAAGGCACAAGCCCTGCACATCTTTGTATGCTCTATCACTTGCACAAACTGCCACTCGCTCATCACTCCCCACTTCTAGTAGCAACCCCGCCCAGCTCTGCTCGCGTGCACTCCCCCTCTCTGTAGTGCTCGCCAGTTTCGGCCTGTGCTCGCCCGGCCAATCTCAGCCTCGCCAGTCTCAGCCCAGTTTCGGCCTCTTCTTAGGCCGGCCAATCTCAGCCTCCCCAATCTCAGCCTCGCCCAAGTTGAGCCTCGCCAATCTCAGCCTCTGCTCGCCCGGGTCTCGACCTGCTACACAGAGAGACCTCTTTTAATTTAATTTGATTATAAGCCCTTAAGGTGATTTGTTCTCTTGAGCGAGTGCCCACCATGGCCACTCGGGCCTCTTCTCGCGGGAAGCCCACATTCGCCGGCGTCGTGGAAACACCCCCAAAGGTGGACAGCATGGCCCGGCTTCAACATGAAATCGAAAGACTTCGCAAGGAAAATAACGCCTTGAAGGAAAGACTCGTAGCCATCGAGTCTCGCCTCACTACAGTGGAGGACTCCAACAAGGGGAAGACGGAACAAAAGGAAATTAAGCTCATTACGAAGGCAGAAATCACCCTCACAGAGAAGGTCAAAACTAAAGTACACGATGTGATTTTTCGCGAAGTTGAAGTTCGTGTGGCGTCTATGCTACGCGAACAACAGTGACAAGATGCTGTTGCTCTCAATGTCCGCATTGGCGCTCCCGAGCGATTGGCAAGGAAAGGAGGACCCCATGTTCCACGAGTCTTTCGCTCGCATCCGAACAACAACCCCCATGATACAATGGGATCCAACAACAATCACCACTCTCGCTCACGAGCATCGCACCAACCATGCAATTCTTACCTTCAAGACCAAAGCGGATCGAGTCAAGCTCCTTGAGCAATCGAAGCTTCTCAAGAACACAAAAATTTGGTTTGCCGAAGATCTCACACCCACCCAACTCAAACAAAAGGAGGCCGAACTCCAAAAGATGCGAGAAGTGCGCACAACAGGGAAATGGGCAGTTTACCGAGAAGGCAAAGCCATCATCCAAGAGTTTCGAACTCCCAAACCGCCCCCCCCCCCCCCCCCCCCCCTCTCCTCACCTACCTCATCTTAGATTTTCGTTCATCCCACCTTATCTTTTTTCCCCCACTCGATGGACCCTCAGGCCTTAACTAATATGTATCAGACGGAATCCTTCTTTGTACTGTTTTGTTCTGGTCCTATAGGTCATATATGACCGCCATGGACGACAAATCTCTCTCTCTCTCTCTCTCTCTCTCTCTCTCTCTCTCTCTCTCTCTCTCTCTCTCTCTCTCTCTCTCTCTCTCTCTCTCTCTCTCTCTCTCTCTGCGATAGAGTGCCATGTGTCTCAGTAGCTTCAGTTTTGAGGGTCGCAAGCTCAAGTTAAATTAGTGATGATGTTGCTTTGATTTGGAGAAAGTCGAGAAAGAAGAGGCGGAGAAAGAGTTGTTACGTAGTTGCAAGCACATAGTGCAATTTGACATTCAATCGTTGCATGACCCAGTCGATTTGTTGTCGTATTAGTAACCTGCCAACCAATAGGATATCCTTAATGCCTGACCACCACATGCGGATCGAGAATCTCGCCATGCCACAAAAGATGATGCCAGTCACAAACAGCAAGAGGCAAGAGTTTCGATTTCCGAAAGTTAACCCTAAGGCATGCTGCCAAGCCAAAATGTATCCAATGCCCGCATAATTTCACGCACATCATCCTGGTTATTACGAGGCATGAACAACGAATCATCAGCATAGGCCTGACCTGCAAAGTCTTTCCCATTGGGTAACTTAGAGCCCATGAAGACGACTGAGCGAAGTCAAGTGATCCAAATACAATAAGAGAGGGTGAGTGACAATGGCATACAACAAGGCGCTAAGCGGGCAACCCTGTCTGACAGAACATCCAAGAGGCCAAGGTTCTGCAACTCTCCATCAAGGAGGCCTGAACATGTACTGCGGGCATACAAGAAGTAAACAACATTGACCATCCTTGGGCCAAAGCCAAGGGTCCGCATGGTAGCATCAATGAAATCCCATTGAACCGTATCAAAAGCCTTTTCAATATTTGCCATATTCCATTCCAATTAATACATTAGCCAGATTATCCAAAATCTGGAGACGAGGAATAAAGCCATATTACGCGGAATGGATACCAGTCAAAAGAGGTTCCTTTATACGATACACAATGATCTTAGCCAAGATTTTATAGATCACCGACATAAGAGAAATTGGGCGCCAATGCGAGAACTGCTCACAAAGCGCTTGTTTAGGCAGCAACTTCTATAAACCCTCTTTCCAAGACAATGGAAATCTTGTTTCACCCACGTAGCGTTCATCATATAAAGTAAAGGTTCTTTCAAAGGCTCCCAAAAAGAAAGAAAAAATTCCACAGTGAGCCCATCCCAACCAGGCGAACGCCATCTTCCAAGAGCAAGCAAAGCTGAGTGTAATTCATTCTCTGTAAAAGCCACCTCCATGGCCAAAGCATCCTGAGACAAGACAATTGAACCGAAGATAACAAAAGTTGTTGTGTATGAATAACTGTGGCAGATGCCACGCAAGGAGCGGGAGCGGCGAAAACAATCCTAAAATGGGACACCATGGCATCTGCAAGCTCATGCTTCGGAGCTGTCCAAGCTCCTGTTCGGAACATAACCCTCTTAATAGTTTGAGAGGCCCTCGAATGATGCAAGTGCTTAGAGAACTGCTTTGAGGCACATCCCTTGTCCACAAACACTCGATGACAAGCACGAGTTTTTCATTTATCCAATTTTCCTTTGTCAATATGGAGCAGACACACCCTGGCCTGACAAAGGGCCGTGGATTCAGTTTCCGACAACAGACGTGTGTCAGCTAAGAGTTGAAGCTGTTGATACACATCCTCAACCTCACCACGTAATTGAAACATGTAATGCTTGCCATAGTCCTAAATTACACTCTGCACACGCCCAACAAAGTGAACCCGGGCAACATCAGGATCAAGATGCATTTGAGCAACCAAAGGGAGAATAACCTCATAGATCATCTCACGAAATACCTCGTGAGAAAGATATGCATTTTTGATATGCAACAGACGCTTCTTGAAAAGAGGCTGATCATAATGTAAATGCCCAAAGCGCAGCAGCATTACAACAGGAGCATGATCAGATAAAAGCAAAGAACGGTCGATGCTCATTTTGCACACAAACTCGTCAAATTGTTGCATGCCAAGGACATACCATCGATCTCATCTTGCACGATATGCAGAAAAAGCATTATGTTGAAATGTATACCCCGAAACATCAAGATGCAAGAGGGTCCACAGGTCCAACATCCCTGTACATGCCATAAGATCCGTCCAAGCTTTCAATTCTATGCTTAACATGTGAGAATATCCTGTGGTGTTATCAGATGAAGCCGGCGCATTGTTGAAATCGCCACAAAGCAACGGATTGGAAAGCCATGGATAAGAAGATATCTCACGCCACAAAATAGCCCGTTGTCCCAAGGTCGTGTGCGCATAAACACCACCAAATTCATAAATCTAACCATTGATCGTTCATTGGACCACCATCCAACGACCCGCCGGATCATTATACGCCAGAACCGGCTACAACTCATGCTAACCATAATGAGAACACCCAAAAATCCCAACGAACTGCACATTATATGAAATGAATTTTACACAACTATGCATTTGAGAGATATGTACAAAGGTGAAATAAGGATCGGACTAAGTTGACGTGCCCATAAGCACACCAACATTAACAGCCCGCGACTCAACCACAGTATTCTGCATGCCTGTCTCAGAGGCAACTAAACTTTCAGATTCTTGAGAAGTCCCATGAACCACTGCATCCCTGTGAGAGTGCACCACCTTATTCCATACATCTGCAAGAGTGCAATTATCATTACAAGGGAGGGGTTTTTGTCTTGCAGATTTAACCTCAAGAGGTACATAATTACAAGAAAGCTGCGAGAGCATCTTAACAGTCTTCCTTGGGGGTCACCCAAGGAGATCCTTCCGCCGAGTCCACATTTTTCCCCTTGTTTTTGGTTTCCGAGGAAGAAAGCCACTTTCCTTAACCTAGAGGGTTTGTGGAAGCAAGAAATTAAAATTTGCCTTTCTCCAAAGGTACAACATTAGGCAATGCAGAAGCTACAACAGCGGCAGATCTGCGATTAGGAACTTCTCTCTCATTAGAGATCGCAAGCTGAGAGACAGCAAAAAGAGGGGGTTGCAAAACAGGCTCGGAACATTCACATTGCATATGTCCAAATTTCCCAAAACGAAAGTATGAATTTGCAAATTTTTCCCATCTAAGCTTGAAAGGGCGTTTCCCAATGAGTGGGTCCCCCGAATTGATAGTAATACCCTCAGGGGTGGGAACATCCGTGTCCCGAAGCACACAGAAGCGATTTGTATTAGCATCAAGTTTGGGAGGACAAATCACTTTTCCCAAACGAGAGGTGAGCATAGGAAGGAAGTGGCGCCAAGTGCGTGGAAAATCAAGGATTTCCACCCATACAGGGCACTTATGACGGATCAGGCTTTGATAGTCCTTGGTAAGTGCCCACGGCAATACATGTGTCATCTGAGTACCAAAAAACAGGGGAGACAACTCAAGCAGCATGTTATGGGCATCGGTATCTGCTAGCAAAACTTCATAGAATCCTCTAGCACCAAAGTAAACGCCTCAAACTGTCTGGCGTTTAAGCAAGAAGTCCACCCACTGACCCATGTAGCAGGGCTACAGTGTCACTTCACAGGACGGACAGACAGTTGGACAGTTAGTTACAGTTGGTCTGGTTCACACTCGACGAACCCTCTGGGTTGGGGAGTGACAGGTGGCACGGTACCGATGGTGGTCTAGTGGACATCGTGGCCAGGTCACCACCACCACTCAGTTTGGAGATAGACTTAGCTGACTCGACATTTATGAGCCGTTGGTGGCTCTTTATGGTTGTGCATATGAGTAGTCGTTTTGGGCCAGTTGCATTATCTTGTACGTAGTCGTTTAGAGTGGGTCTATACACAGAGCACGTCTTCACCATCCCTGCACATCTGAGCCTCGCCACCCCCATTGTACCTGTGAGTCCTGAGCTGGAGTTGAGAGTGCTGCCACACCAGAGTCTGTATCAGTCTTTGAGCTAGTCGAGTCATATGTTCTGGTCTGTTGTTGCGTCTTTGTGAGCTCTGTGATCTCTATTGTTTCCTTTCTGTTCAGTCTGTTTGAGTGAGATTGTCACGCACATTGCACCTAGGACCACCCACTGTAGAGAGCACACCACCTTATCCACGCTACAGGTGCTCTCATTTTGGCGACCACGATGGGATCTCAACTCAAATCTCACTCTGTGAGGTGCAAATCTTGAAGCTAGTTAGGTCTATCTAGCTTCGCCTACCTTGCCTAGCTTCGCCGACCTTGCCTTGCACTGTTCCCCTCTCGCCTGGTCCAACTGGTCTAGTCCTCTCTCGCCCTGGTCCAACTTGTCCTCATCCCTAGTCTAGACCTCCTCGACCCTGGTCTAGTCCTCCTCGTCCCTGGTCCAGCCTCGTCTAGTCACTTGCCTGGTCTAGTAGAGTCTATACCAGTCTTCAGCACGTTCAAGGTTTTCTTGCCCAAAGGTTGGTTGGATTGGTGGTCACTGCATGACACATACAAGGTGGTCAGTCGAGCGTCAAAAGCGCACTACTAAGCCCTCTGAAGTACTATAACAGAAGACGACCTTTGGTACCAAGTAGAAGTCCATCACCCTCATCACCTATCCCTCCACATACATCACCCATTCCCTCATCCGCTTCCACATCTTCCAGATCACCTTCTCCAGTAAAGCTTTCTCCTATTCTGTTACAGCAGGCTACTCAGCTACAGGCTCAGCAAGGGGCCATGGAGCCGTTGGCTAGCGTTTTGGCTAAGGTAAACATCAAGTTCCCTACATTCAAAGGACTCTCTTCAGAAGATGCTGACAACCATGCAAGGAGGTTTGTATCTCTCTGTAGGGGTCGTGGTCTTAACAGGGAAGATGCTTACTTGGTACTCTTTCCATCCACCTTGGATGGCTTAGCAGACAAATGGTACAACCAGTTTGCAGAGAACTATTTTGCAACTTGGGCAGCCTTAAGGAAACAGTTATGTGCAGCTTTCAGGCCCGGTGACTACCAGGAGAAGGTGTTGGATGAGTTAGCCAACATGATGCTCCAGCCAAAGGAGACTTTTTCAGAGCTTATGACTTAGACCAAGTCTCTGGTTGCCAAGCTTCCTCAGCAACCCGGTGAATTCATGGTGAAGAAGTGGGTGGAGAAGGCGCTTCCCAAAACTTCTTAACAAAAACTCCGAGAGAGTCTCCGGCCCGAAGCCACTTTGGAGGAGTTCATCGCAGCTGCTACTAGGATAGAGGGGGCTCGGAAGCTGTTCAACAACTCCCCTCACATAGAGACCCCCTCTGTGTTTCCGGAAAGTCCTGCTAATCCATTGACTTCTTTACGTAGAGAACTTGAAGCCCTAAAACTACAACGCGCTCTTCAAGAGGAGAAAAATATCTCTCTTCGCCAGGAGAAAACCCCACATCTTGAGGCTTTGGATCAAATCAAGAGAGAGCTAGAAGAGCTTCAGTCTCAACAAGAGACTAAGGCTATGGTATGGTGCAGCTCGTGTCGCTCTCCAGGGCATCCTCCACAGGACTGTCCCCTTCAGGCTTATTGCCACTTCTGCGAAAAATCTGGGCACGAAGACAAGGATTGCTACTATATCAAGGGGTTGCGGCAAATACAACAAAGTCTAGGTCCTTCTCTCAAACAAGGGCTAGCACCTACATCGAACCTGGTCTCACCCTATGGCCATCAAAACCCGTTGCCACCTCTACTGACAACACCTCCTATGCAGCAAGGTATGCACAACAATTTTCATCTCCTAGCTTTTATCATGCTAGTACTCCTTCAGCTCCCCAAAGCTTCTACACGTCAGCCTCCGGTCCCATGCAGCAAGAGAAGAGACCACCTCGCCCCTCAAATAGGCCAATTTTGTGCTACAGGTGCGGGGAGTATGGACACTATCAGAGCAAATGTCCCTTACCAGAAGGATCCCCGCCTTGCCGACATTGCCCTGAAGCTAATGATCACTATAGTAAGGATTGCCCAAAACAAAGAGCGTCCACATCTGCAAGCACAAGCCAGAACCAGCAGGAGTTTACATTTCCAAAGCTTAACCTCATCACAGTAAGCTCCATTCCACAGGCACCGCCTTCCACTCTTGTAGTTGCCTCTCAAGAAGGGTTGAAGGTTGAAGCAAGTGGAAGAGCCGGCTGGGGTGCTCACACGGGCACAGAGAGCTGCTCTTGGCCTCAGCCTCCCTAGCGATCCAATCTTTCCATCTCCTGTCACACAAATGAGTCAAACTCCAGTAGTAGCTGACAAACCAGCAGGTAGTGTCAAGAGCCAACCTACCTCGCTTCTATCAGATATTGATGGTGCTTTCATCGAAGCAGTAGAGGACTTGCACAAGCTTAAGATACCAGAGCAAACTCTCATCAAAGGGAACAAGACCACAGCAGAGTCTGACTTGAAAAACACTTTTCAGCAAGTGTCACTGTACAACATGCTTCGACTTGATGCAAATTTTCGAAGTGACACCCTTTCCATCATCCAGTCTCTATACCCTGGTGCAGGGCCTAGTGGAGGGCACCTACCTGTACAGCCCTTGGAGTCCTACATGATTTCATATCCAGCTGCTCCCCTCACCGACTATAAAAGTTCACCAACTATAAAAGTCCTCGTCTCACTGTGTCTATTCTTGGGCATCAATTCTCAAGCGTCATAGTGGATGGTGGATATGGGATCAATCTGATGCCAGAATTTACTATGTTGGCCACTGTTACATCGGCAGACCAGAGCACCGTCTACCCTGTGGGCATAGTAGAGAAGGTGCCTTTGATGATACAAGACTTCACATTTAGCTTGGATTTTGTGGAGCGCAGTCTTCACCAGGTGGAGGGAGGATTTCCCTTGCTGATTGGTAGACCATGGTTGAGGCATACTAAGGCAATTCATGATTGGGGCAATGACGCCATGTGGATACATACTCCTGGCTCCCCCATGCAACCAATTCAACTCGAAGGAGGTATGGATCCAATGGTTCATCACAACTCATTTTCAGTTTAGTCCAACCCCGACCCTGAGAAGCCCATCGCTCCTGACGTTTCTAACGAAGACCTGCTGCAGTGGTTGGAAGCTACTGCCTTGATGCCGGTAACTCTCTCTCTTCCAACTCCTCAGGCGGACACAGATGTCACAAGTCCTACACTGGACAGTAATCCTACAGCAGACAATGGACCAATCGAAGAAGTAAGTGGGTCAGCCCCAAATTCTCATGATTCAGATGATCCTCCTATGGAAGCCCTCGACCTCGGGGAACCTACCAGACATCACCGAAGGAGGAAAAAATCTCCTCTGCATGAACTCGCCAATGATTCCGCCTTCCTCTGACATCTCCCAGGTCGGATGCCCCGCCCACTCTAAAGCACCCTCTTATGTCTGTATCTGAAGATTTACCCTTCAATGAGCTTCCACCAAGATGGTTACAAGAAGAGTATGCAGCAATTCCAATCGATCAAACGCCAGCACATGATGTCTCAAAACTCCAAGAGGCAGCTCATTTTTCAACTTCTGAAGTATCCTCCACAGTTACAAGAATTGGATTGTGCAAGAATTGGGTCTCCACACAATCCCTCTGGTTGAAGGGGCTAAACCTGTCAGAGACCGAGCTTATAAGCTCAACCCGAAGTATGCAGAGGCTGTCCAGTCAGAGCTCAAGAAAATACAAGAGGCAAGGATCATTGTACCTGTGGAGCACTCTGCGTGGTTATCACCCATGGTGATAGCACCTAAGAAGCAGTCCAATAAAATTCGGGTGTGTAGATTACCGCGCACTAAATAAGGTAACTATTCCAGATGGTTTCCCCACACCTTTCACTGAGCGTGTGCTCGAAGATGTAGCAGCACATGTTTTGTACAGTTTCATGGATGGGTTTAGTGGATACAATCAGTTGGGCATCCATCCAGGTGATGAGCTGAAAACGGCTTTTGTGACTCCCTTGAGTATTTTTATTTACACTAGAATGTCTTTTGGGTTGAAAAACGCTCCACCGTCTTTCAATCGAGCGGTATATTTCATCTTTTCTCCGCTGCTTACGGATCATCTTCGCCTCTTCATGGACGATTTTTCGACCTTCTCAAGTGCTCAATGTTCAACCCCAGTGAAAAATCTAGAGAAACACCTCGCTCAGCTCTCTGTTGTCTTCTCCAGGTGCAGAGAGGCACGGCTAAAACTCAATCCTAACAAAGTGGGAATCTTAATCTTAAAGTAAAAATCTTAGGGTCAGCTAATCAAAGAGGGACTAAACATTCCTGACCATACAAAGCTTTAAAGGGTGACATTCCGAGGCTGCAATAAGCAAACTCAACTAGGGGAAGAAACATGATCCATTGATGGGGCTGTTGGTTGTAGTATGCTTGAAGCATATCTTCAATGACTTGATTCGCTCACTCAGTTTGGCCATCAGTCTCCGGATGATATGCTGAGCTGAGATTAAGTTGGGTACCAGAGATCGAAATATGGCTTGCCAAAACTTAGAAGTAAATTTGGCATCCCGATCACTGATGATTCTTGTAGGGATTCCATGTAATCTTACTACCTCTTTGACAAATACTTGGGCTATGTTGATAACGGTGGTTGTCTGCTTGACTGGAATTAGATGAGCCACCTTAGTGAGCTTATCTACTACGACAAAAATAGAATCATAGTTTCCAGTTGTCTTTAAAAGACGAGTGACAAAGTCCATACTCAGACAATTCCCACTTCATCTGAAAAAGATCTAGGGGCTAAAGCTTTCCAGGTAGTAAAGAAAACCATCTGCTAAGGTATAGTCAGTTAAGTGTTCCCTCGGGTTCTTAGCTTGAATCTCTTGCAGAAGAGGCTTAAAATAGGGTTTACCTGAATTTTTTGTTTAACTTCCTTGGGTAAAGAAGAGCTAAGGAGTGAATTTGTCAGGGTTGATGAGGACAGGACTGTTGGTCAAGAGAACTTTCAGTCTATTGAAGGCAGCATCTCTCCCCAGCAAAAAAAGAAAAAGTTGTCCTCAACTCAAATAATACGTAATTGATGAAGTTTCTTGGATACATCTTGCGACTTAATTTCTTGTTAACGCTTTCAACTTGACTTCTCTCTTCCACTTCTTCATCCCCAAAAATCTTGCTACTATAATATTGGAGTCATGGAAAATCTTTCTTAATAAGTCATCTTCTTGAATAAGTCATCGTGTTTGTGGCTTCTTCGATACGCTACTTCTTCTTTATAAGCTACTGGTAATCCCTTCTTTATCAGCACTTGTTATCCTCTTATTTTTTTCGATCTTCACTCTCTTGTAACTTAGTCATTTTCTTCTTTGATGGCGTCTTGGCAAGAAGACTTGGTTCTTCTTGTATGCATCTTACTTGCAGAGTGCCGATGAGGCAGTTAAAAGACAGTTCTTAGAGCGATACAAAGATCTCCTCTTTCCTCAGTCAAATTCTTGTGTCGACCAGACGATATGGAAGACATGGCGACATCTCACAAGAGTGACTCTCTGGGGAAGATACCATTTCCCCAACAATACCCAACTTGCTATGGTTACAGAAGCTCTGAGACTTGCCCTCGATACTACAGCGTCAAAAGGACACGCGATCCTGGGTTCTCCGCAAGGTTGTTCTTACTTGTGCAGTTTATCCCGCATTCTAAGATTTGCGTTGATACCATCTCGAGTCTTCCTCTTAGAGGTCCTTTTCTTTTCTCAGCTCACGCCCGAGAAAGAGAGTGGGAACTTTAAAGTGAGAATCTTCACTCAAGACTATTGTAGACGAAAGACCATTTGCACAAATTAAAAGTACACAATAAAGAGAAGTCATTAAAAACTCATTGGCAATTGAAGAAGAGAGACTGACATTTGAAGAAAAGGAAATACTGACAATACTTAATTTTTTCAAAAAGGGTTATTTCTTCAATTAAAGCCAAAAAGGATTACAAGGGAGGCAAGAAGTAATTACAAAGAGAGGCAAGAAAGTTTACAACTCATGAAGATCCTCTAATATATGTTCACATAACCAAGTATCGCAAGCGCCACACATGTTAGTTAGGACGCTCTCCCTCTGGAATGCTTCTACGAGAAATAGCTTGAGCAATTTCTCGGGTATGAATTGAGAAAAGAAAGAGCCCTCTAAGAGGAAGACTCCAAATGGTATCAAGACAAATCTTGGAATGGGGGATGAACTGCACAAGTAAGAACAACCTTGCAGAGAACCCGGGATCTCGTGTCCTTTTGACGCAGTAGTATTGAGGACCAAGTCCCAGAGCTTCTGTAACCATAGCAAGTCGGGTATTGTTGCGGAAATGATCTCTACCCCAGAGAGTCACTCTTGTGAGATGTTGCCATGTCTTCCATATCGTCTGGCCGACACAAGAATTTGGTTGAGGGAAGAGATCTTTATATCGCTCTAAAAACTGTTTTTTAACTGCCTCATCTGCACTCTGCAAGTGAGAGATGCATACAGGAAGAACTAAGTCTTGTTGCCAAGACGCTATCAGATAAGAAAATTACGAAGTTACAAGAGAGTGAAGATTGGAAAAATAAGAGGATAACAAGTGCTGATAAAGAAGGGACTACGAGTAGCTTATAAAGAGGAAGTAGCGTATGGAAGAATCCACAAACGCGATGACTTATTCAAGAAGATAACTTATTAATAAAGATTTCCCATGAATCCAATATTATATTAGACGATTTTTGGGATGAAGAAGTGTAAGAGAGAAGTCAAGTTGAACGCGTTAACAAGAAGTTAAGTCGCAAGACGTATCCAAGAAGCTTCATCAATTACATATTTTATTCGAGTTGAGGACAGCTCTTTATTTTTTTGTTGGGGAGAGATGTTGCCTTCAATAGACTCAAAGACTTCTTGACCAGCAGTCCTGTCCTCATCAACCCTGACAAATTCACTCCTTACCTCTTCTTTACCCGAGGGAGTTCAACAAGAAATTCAGAGAGACACCTATTTTAGACCTCTTCTGCAAGAGATTTAAGCTCACAACTGAGGGAACACTTAACTGACTATACCTTAGTAGATGGTCTTCTTTAGTACCTAGAAAGATTCAATCCCTAAATATTCCCCAGATGAAGTGGGAATGTCTGAGTATGGACTTTGTCATGGTCTTCCATAGACAACTGGCAACTATGATTCTATTTTTGTCATAGTAGATAAGCTCACTAGAGTGGCTAATCTAATTCCAGTCAAGCAGATAGCCAACCATCGACATAGCCCAAGTATTTGTCAAAGAGGTAGTTAGATTACATGGAATCCCTACAAGAATCATCGGTGATCCGGATGCCAAATTTACTTCTAAGTTTTGGCAAGCCATGTTTCGACCTCTGGGTACCCAACTGAATCTCAGCTCAGCATATCATCCGGATATTGAAAGTCAAACTGAGCAAGTGAATCAAGTCATTGAAGATATGCTTCGAGCATACTGCAACCAACATCCCCAGCAATGGATCAAGTTTCTTCCCCTAGTTGAGTTTGCTTATTGCAGCCTCAGAATGTCACCCTTTAAAGCCTTGTATGGTCAGGAATGTTTAGTCCCTGTTCGATTAGCTGACCCAGCTCTTCATGTTCCTACCACTAAGTCTACCCTAGAGGAGATAGATCATCAACTTCTTGTCAGTAGAGACAACCTGAAGAGAGCTAGTGATAGGCAGAAGAGCTACGCTGATCTTCACCGCTCTGCTAGAAGCTTTAGAAAAGACAAACAAGTTTTCCTCAAAATCAAACCCAAACACAACTCCTTAAAGCTAGGGAAATTCTATAAGCTTGCATTCAGATATTGTGGACCTTTTGGAATCAAATCAATATCTTCCTTTTTGTCCAAACCCTTGATCATATTTTGGTTGGTTCTTCGGAACAACTTATAATTATTCTTCAAGATATCGATGGCACTTGTGATGTAATTTTTATGCAAATGTAATCAATCATCATATTTATGGAATTCAAGCATCTCTAGTCAGTCAATTCTTTTGAGATTCAAATCGTCTACAAGTCGAATTGTAATGATACAGGGAATATCTGATTACCAAGTGAAAGATGAGATAGTAAGCTATAGACATAAGAGAAATAAGGATGGAGGAAATAAATTGGGTACACAAGGTGAGGAAATATTGCAAGATTAATTAAAAGATCAGTATGAAATCCTTCAATTGTCAAGAACATGGTATTAGTTGGATGATATCAATAGAGAAGTGAGTCAACGCTCAAAACAGAAACAGTTAGAGTCTAGGTAAGAATGATAAGATTTTTACAAACCATATAGAGAGTAAAGTGAAGAAATGATTTTCAGACATCACAAGAGAAAGACAATCAGGTCACACCAAAGAAAAGTATCTAGTTGAGTAAGATTACATTCAGCAATTAAAGTTACCTCGAGTCATTAAGACTTGTTTATGATTAAGACTTTTGAGTCGGCGCTAAAAATGGAAGAGACATGTATTATTCAAGGTCCATACTAGCTGTCCTTTAATCTAAATATGTAAAGATACTGACCATCCTCAATCATAAGTTGACCAAAGATGGAGTCAGTCTACTCTCTAAAGCATGTCCAGAGCTGAGGACAGCTCTTTCTATTTGTTGGGGAGTTTGTAAGGTCCCTCCCTAAACCCTAGAGCCATTCAGAAAATTTTCGGCTTAGAAAATAATTTAGAAAAAGTAAAACCAACAAAGAAGTTATACGGACAACGAGACTTTGCTCCCAAATGAAAAGACAATGATATTTTTGATAAGAAATTACGTCATCCCTATATTTTTCCTTTAAGATTAAGATTATTTTTATACTTCCTCGTGAAAATCCGTGTGGCAACTGATCTAGATCGAGAACTAGGAGAAAAAGAGACTAACTTAATTGAAAGGTAAAGTTAAGAGATAAGAACTAAGAAGAAAATTGGGGTCCAATAGCATTTGAGAAGAGAATTTGGAGACCAATAGGAATTGAGAGGAGAATTGGGATCCAATAGAAATTGAAGAGAAATTGGGGTCCAATAGGAATTGAGAAGAGAATTACACACACCTTTTTCCTATATAAACACCCCCTCTCCTTTATATTTTTAGAGACACACATATTGTTAAGCTAATTGTATACTTGCCATGCTCAAGATTATGCTTAAGTAACTCAAGGTTTCCATTAAACCTTGCTCTTACTCTCTCCCTCTCTTGAAGACCAAACCCTCAACTCTCTTCCTCTCTTGAAGACCAAAAACTCTTGAGAGTTTTGTGAAGAAGCTCCTCTTTCCTTCCTCTTCACCATAAATCCCTTTCGTTTCTCCTTGAGCCTCACATCTCTTTAAGAAGGACTTCAACCCCACATCCCTCTTACTTAGAGGAGTTAATCTTCATTTCTAGTAGGTTTAATTAAATGTGTTTTAATACTAGAAAGGATTATTGTCCATCATTTTAGTTTTAAGCTTTAATGGAAACCTTGCAATTAGGGTAAGTCATAAGAGTATCTATGCATCATAAAGCTAAGCTTCAAAGGTAGATTTTCATTCGTAAGCTAAGCTTTAATAGTAACTTTACTCTTAGATATAAGCTTTAGCGATTACCTTGCATTTTTAAGTTTTAAGCTTTAATGGAAACCTGCAATTAGGGTAAGTGATAAGAGTATCTATGCATCATAAAGCTAAGGTTCAAAGGTAGATTTGCACTCATAAGCTAAGCTTTAATGGTAACTTTGCACTTAGATGTAAGCTTTAGCGATTACCTTGCATTTTTAGGTTTTAAGCTTTAATGGAAACCTTGCAATTAGGGTAAGTGATAAGAGTATCTACACATCATAAAGTTAAGCTTCAAAGTTAGATTTGCACTCATAAGTTAAGCTTTAATGGTAACTTTGCACTTAGATATAAGCTTTAATGATTACCTTGCATTTTTAGCTTTTAAGCTTTAATGGAAACCTCGCAAATAGGTTAAGTGTTAAGAGTATTTATACATCATTAAGTTAAGTTTCAAAGGTAGATCTGTACTCTTAAGCTAAGCATTGATGATAACTTTGCACTTAAGTGTAAGCTTTAGTGATTGCCTTGTATTTTAGGTTTAAGCTTTAATGAAAAGCTCAAAAACTCATAAATTATAGAAGGTACTTCTAGCTTTCTAAAATGGAAAGCTAGGTACCATAAGAAAGGAGTAGTTGTCTAAGCTCGACACAAGTAATTCAATTTTTGGTATTGAAGAGTATTTCTAAAAGTTTTCAATTTCAAGTTTGTTTGCAAATACGGGATGGGAGAGATAGGGGATAACTTCGAGGAATTGATCGCCGTGTTGTTTGAACCGAAAACTCTACAAGCTTCCATGGAAATGTCCCATGGATGGCAAAGGATTGCAAAAACCTGCGAATCCACAAAAACGGGGATTGAACTTAAAAAGTTGGCATTTCCGAAGAGACATTAAACTATCAAATGCCTATGACAAAAACTCGCTTGTATTTTCTAAATAAACTTGGCTGATAGATAATTAATGAAAGTAGGAATTAAGGTTGATAAATGAATGAACCTGGAAATTACCAACTAGGAGTTAAAAGGAATCTCGAGAGGTGATAGGGATAGCCCATTGCAAAACATAGATTTAACTAGGAGTTTTGAAGATTGTCTGGAAATGACCGAGAACCAAGATGGATCTTCTTGGAGTCAATTTGATTGAAAGGCCGGCCCATTGAGAGGATTCTCTTGGGGAACTTGTCGGAAATTGGCCCTTTTCGGCTAGGGCAGCGTAACTGGCAAGTTGTTCTACTTAAGCATGCCCGAGGGATAAGAGATTAATGGGTTTGTTTTATTTTTGCCCGACCGGGTGAAGTACCCGCGGTATCTTATTGGAAATTGGTCATAATCCGGGTATGGCCTGATGCCAATAGTTGGCTGAGAATGGTTATTCTCAAGGCGGATGGTGTGAATTTAATTAAGGAAATTTGTTCGACTTGGTTGCTTAAAAAGGAACTGGAAAGGCTAGGAATATAGGGGCTATCCTGTGCATCTGTCACCAGATGGTGCTATACCTCTCGAAATAAAATGCTTAGGAAAGAATAATTAAACTACTTGATGAGCCGTTCCCAAACACTTAATTCTGGGAACATTGTGAAGGTGTTGCCATTTTGATGGCTTGTAACCGATTATCTTGGCCTGAATGGGAAGGCAAGATGAATTGGTTGAAACTAAATGTGTTGCATGATTAGTAATAAAACTAATTACAAGCTAATTATACCAAATGAAGGAAAGAAAATGAATTAAAACTTTCTAAATAAAGATCTGGTGGGAACAACCAGATGAATTTCCCTGAACGAGGGTATGCAACAGATTGCATGCTGCTTGTTGTTTGATGATGTCTGATAGACTGTTGTCTTCTTGATTTCGAAGTAGTTAAGTACTACCTCGGGAAGGGTTTTTTATGAAATGAATCGGTGGGTGGGCGGATCCGGAGGGTCAGATGGCCGGATGTTGATTTAAAAACTTTTATATCAAACGATAGGACTACGTGGGATAAAAATGGGTAATCGGGGACGAGCGAGACCAGGTAGGATTGTAAGATCCCTCTTCTTAGCGGAAAGTGATAACTGCCGTGCCTGCTTGTCAGGAAAAAGGGATTATTACTATGAGCCAAGGGAGAACAAGAAAGCAAGAGCAGATCCTCAAGTTAAAGATAAAGAGAATCAAGACTAAGAACCAAGATTTTGGGTGCGGAAATCTGTCGAGGACAGATTGATTATAAGAAGCAGATAGAATCATTGAATGAAGGGATGTACCCCCTTCGGTTGGCAATCGAGATAGGCCGGAGTCCTCTCTGAGTGTCGGTCCCAAGTGGGAGGGATACCTGCACATAGATCTACATCATTCCTTGGAACGGTCTGGAGGACTGAGGGATCTGAGGAGGGTCGAGTTTGGGTATGGCCCTCACATTGGGTTGGCGTTCGAGATAGACTGGAGTCCTGTCTGAGTGTCGGTCCCAAGTGGGAGGGATACCTGCAGATAGATCTACGTCACTCCCTGGAACGATCTGGAGGACTGAGGGAGGTGAGTAGGGTCGAGTCTGGGTATGGCCCTCACAAGTGGTATCAGAGCAGATTGTACCCCCTTGGGTTGGCATTCGAGATAGGCCGGAGTCCTGTCTGAATGTCGGTCCCAAGTGGGAGGAATACCTGCAGATAGATCTACGTCATTCCCTGGAACAGTCAGGAGGACTGAGGGAGGTGAGTAGGGTCGAGTCTGGGTATGGCCCTCACAAGTGGTATCAGAGCAGATTGTACCCCCTTGGGTTGGCATTCGAGATAGGCCGGAGTCCTGTCTGAATGTCGGTCCCAAGTGGGAGGAATACCTGCAGATAGATCTACGTCATTCCTTGGAACAGTCAGGAGGACTGAGGGAGGTGAGTAGGGTCGAGTCTGGGTATGGCCCTCACAAGTGGTATCAGAGCAGATTGTACCCCCTTGGGTTGGCATTCGAGATAGGCCGGAGTCCTGTCTGAATGTCGGTCCCAAGTGGGAGGGACACCTGCACATAGATTTACGTCATTCCCTGGAACAGTCTGGAGGACTGAGGGAGGTGAGTAGGGTCGAGTCTGGGTATGGCCCTCACAAGTGGTATATGAGCAGATTGTACCCCCTTGGGTTGGCATTCGAGATAGGCCGGAGTCCTGTCTGAATGTCGGTCCCAAGTGGGAGCGATACCTGCAGATAGATCTACGTCATTCCCTGGAACAGTCTGGAGGACTGAGGGAGGTGAGTAGGGTCGAGTCTGGCTGGGTATGGCCCTCACAAGTGGTATCAGAGCCTAATTTTGAATCTTGGACCTTGGAATCTAGAATATTGGATTTAAGGTTAATGCATGAGAGAAAAACAACTCAGTCTAGCACCCAAATTTCAATTATATTACAAAATGAAGTCTTGATGTTCCAATAAATTATTCAAAAATTTTCAAGATGGTTGGGGATCTATTAGAAGAAATTCAACGGATTCTCTATGAGAAGATGGAAATTGTGATGCTCGAGGAAAGACTCGCTATGTTGGAACATTTTAGGAAGCTCATAAATGAGAGATTTATGAAGGTTGGAATTTATCAGGATTGGAAGATTACATGGAATGGCAAGGATGGCATTTTTGTTTACATCAATACAATGAAAAATTGAGTACTTATCCACTGAATTGAAGAAGTCTTGTTGAGCGCAAGAGATGTAGATTTTTCAAGTTTTCTATTGTTAGGACTTCATGAGAATTCAAGATTACTGTAAATCGTACCAAGATAATCTTGAGATAGAAGGATTTTTTTTTAATCAAGTGAAGAATTGGATTGCCAAAAATTCCAAGTCCTAAGAAAGAATATTAAGAGTGCAAGTGATGACCAAGCGTTTTTTTTTTTTTAAGTCCGACCAAAAGAAATCCCTTAAAGATGCGAAAGTACAAGAGATAAGCTCACAAATTCTGCGGATCATTCAAAGATTTGAGAAGAATAAGAAAGAAAACTTATGAGTTAACCAAGAACTTTAAAGTGGGAATCTTTACCCAAGACTATTGTAGACGAAAGACCATTTGCAGAAATTAAAAGTACACAGTAAAGAGAAGTTATTAAAAAAAAAAAAAAATTTTGGCAATTGAAGAAGAGAGACTGACATTTGAAGAAAAGGAATTACTGACAATATTCAATTTTTTCAAAAAGGGTTATTTCTTCAATTAAAGCCAAAAAGGATTACAAGGGAGGCAGGAAGTAATTACAAAGAGAGGCAAGAAAGTTTACAACTCATGGAGATCCTCTAATATATGGTCACATAACCAAGTATCGCAGGCGCTACACATGTTAGGACGCTCATCCTCTGGAATGGTTCTACGCGAAACAGCTTGCGCAATTTCTCGGATATGAGCTGAGAAAAGAAAAGGACCTCTAAGAGGAAGACTCCAGATGGTATCAACGCAGATCTTAGAATGGGGGATACACTGCACAAGAAAGCACAACCTCGCGGAGAACCCACGAACTCGTGTCCTTTTGACGCAGTAGTATCGAGGGCCAAGTCCCAGAGCTTCTGTAACCATAGCAAGTCGGGTATTGTTGCGGAAATGGTCTCTTCCCGAGAGAGTCACTCTTGTGAGATGTCGCCATGTCTTCCATATCGTCTGGTCGACACAAGAATTTGGCTAAGGAAAGAGGAGATCTTTGTATCGCTCTAAGAAGTGTCTTTTAACTGCCTCATCTGCACTCTGCAAGTGAAAGATGCATACATGAAGAACCTAGTTTTCTTCCCAAGACACCATCAGATAAGAAAATGACTAAGTTACAAGAGAGTGAAGATCGAAAAAAAATTAGAGGATAACAAGTGCTGATAAAGAAGGGATTGCCAGTAGCTTATAAAGAAGAAGTAGCGTATCGAAGAAGCCACAAACACGATGACTTATTCAAGAAGATGACTTATTAAGAAAGATTTTCCATGACTCCAATATTATATTAGAAAGATTTTTGGAAATGAAGAAGTGTAAGAGAGAAGTCAAGTTGAAAGCGTTAACAAGAAGTTAAGTCGCAAGACGTATCCAAGAAACTTCATCAATTACGTATTTTATTTGAGTTGAGGACAGCTCTTTCCTTTTTTGTTGGGGAGAGATGCTGTCTTCAATAGACTCAAAGTCCTCTTGACCAACAGTCCTGTCCTCATCAACCCTGACAAATTCACTCCTTAGGTCTTCTTTACCCGAGGAAGTTCAACAAGAAATTCAGGTAAACCCTATTTTAGGCCTCTTCTGCAAGAGATTCAAGCTAAGAACCCGAGGGAACACTTAACTGACTATACCTTAGCAGATGGTTTTCTTTACTACCTGGAAAGCTTCAGCCCCTAGATCTTTCTCAGATGAAGTGGGAATTGTCTGAGTATGGACTTTGTCACTCGTCTTCCAAAGACAACTGGAAACTATGATTCTATTTTTGTCGTAGTAGATAAGCTCACTAAGGTGGCTCATCTAATTCCAGTCAAGCAGACAGCCACCGTTATCAACATAGCCCAAGTATTTGTCAAAGAGGTAGTAAGATTACATGGAATAACCTTGCAAGCTCGCTGCTGCTGTACTCTCCCGCTGCGCCATCGCCATCACCTCCTCCCCCCCCCCCCCCCCCCCTCCCCCCCCCCCCCCTCCCCTCCCTCCCTCCCTCACGTGCTGCCCGCTGTCCTCCTCGTGCTGCCCTCAACCCCCGCTGCCCCCCACCTGCTGTCCCTCCTGCCTGCCCTCTGCCCCCGCTGCCCCCCCCCTCGCGCTGCCCTGTTCCAGCCTTTCTGCCCACCCTCAGCCCCGTGCTGCCGCCACCCGCCCTTAGCCTCATCCCATGCTGCCGCCTCACGCCCTCATCCCTTAGCCCAAACCCGCTTTATCCCCCCCCCCCGTCTCGGCCCGTTCACCCATCAGTTTGGGCCCCCCGCCTCGGTTGCTCCCTGCAGTTTCGCCACTCTCGGCATCTGTTCCAACTCCTTGGAGCAGTGTTTGCGCGCCCTTCTGCAGCATCCTCCCGTTGTCCTCTTCTTACGCCACAGCAGTAGACACAGATGGAGGCTCCAGCTTCGCCACAGAGGGACTCGCCTGAAGCCCCCTCGCCCGACCCCACTGAGCCCACCATTCGACTTGCTCTTTCGCCGACAGAGCAAGCGAGCCTTGCCGCAGAGGTAGAGCGCTTGCAGGCGACTTCGGTCATCTGCAAGGTTCTCGGCACTCGACCTAGCACAGGAGAGCTGCGAGACCTTCTCCAGGCCCGCCTTCTCGCAGAGGTTGGCAAGATCTTGGATGTCTAGATTCTCAGACGGGGGTACTACCAGATTGAGTTCGAGACTTCCGAGATGGCCTCCAAGGTCATTGCTATGAGTCCACTGGCCATCCGAGCATCACGCGCCCACTTTCGACAGTGGCGACATGGTTTTGACCCAACTTCGGATGTGCTAGTAGAGGAGGCAAACATCCCCATCTCAGTCTGCTTTCCAGGTTTACGGAGGGAGTACCTTCCACTTCTCTCCAGGATTGGCTCCGCCATCGGGACAGTCCTGGAGACACCTCGTACGGCAGCATCAGTAGCTGCCAAGGCGGCTGCCATCCCTTCACTTCGAGTTTTGGTCAGAGATACCCACACGCTCCCGAAGGTCATCCTTCTACCTCGGGTGAGTGGGGGTTGGTTTCGACAGAGTGTGGAGTACTCGGGTCTCCCGAACCAATGCTTCATTTGCAGAAAGATGGGCCACCTAGCGAAGGCCTCTCCACGGAGGAGACCACGACCCGCACCCCAGCCTCAGCCCCAACCTGCCAAGGCTGGGCCGCAGCCACAGCCAGCGACACAGAGCACAGATTCAGCGCCACCCTCCAAGCCTGGGGCTCCAGCGGAGGAGGGGTGGCAGCAGGCCCGTGGCCGTCGACGCCAGGGGCCACAGCAACAGCCTCGCACTCAGAGTGGCCCCCAGGTGCCTACTCAGCAGCAGTGGGTTCCCACGGGGAACCGCTTTGGGCCTCTTGAGCAGGAGGAGCCTCCTTCGCCGGCCTCCACCTCCGCTTCACCCTCGCCAGCCGCTCCGCCTTCCGATCTCCCCTCCTCCTCCTCATGCCCTCCCCCGCCCTCTGCTACCGCTCACCCCCCACCTCGCCCCCCCCATGTCTCTGCCGCCCCACCCCGCTTCTCCTCTCCCCCGTCCCCCCCAGCCCCTTCTCCCCCTCCTCCTGCTTCAGTACCTCAGTCGGCTCAGGAGAGTGGACCCTGGCCGGCGGCTAGGAGATCTCTTGGCAGCGCCTTTGCCACGAGTCGCCTAGCGAGAGAGGGTCAGCCCTTCATGCGGCCCCCTCTGCAGATTCGGACATCTTCTCTTGCAGCTATCCCGCGTGGTTTGACGAGCATTGACCTCCGACGCCGCTGGGATTTCTTCGATTACGGGTTTACTCGTTTTCTTGGCGACTCCACAGCACACCACGAGGCAGCCTGCTTCAGAGTCCACCCTTTGTTCCTCGCCGCTAGGGGGACAGAGGCCTTGGACTCAGCAGTTGGTTTCTCCTTCCCCCTCTGTGGCAGGACTGAGACAGAGTGGTCCCTCGACTCAGTGGTGGGATGGTTGCATACACAGGTTCTCGAGTTCTCTCACCACATGGGAGAACTTGGCGTTACAGATTTGCTGCAAACGTTGTGGCCACTGGCCAAGTTTGCGGTGACACCCCCAGACTCAGCAGGATGTAGACACATTGTGGTGTACTTTTTTGCTGATACGCAGTGTTTGCCTTGCTATGTATTCATTCATGAGGACTCCTGGACAGAGCAGGTTGCTTTACGCACGGCTCGCTCTGCTTGGGCTTGGACCAGGCACTCACTGCAGTCTCGCCTATCTAGAGGACGCTCGGATGCGGATTACTCCCCATCCAAGCCTGCTTCGAAGATAGCTCGTCTTGCTGCTGCGGCAGCATCTGTTCTCTCTCGCTCCCCATGAGGATCGTCTCGTGGAACGTGCAGGGACTAGGTGGGCCCCAGTTTCAGCGACAGCGGGGCCGATTGTGTGTGGAGCTTCAGCGTTGCCTTGTGGGAGGAGAGATTGATCTCCTTATGCTTCAGGAGCACCATTTGTTTGAGAGCCGCATTCGGCGATGTGGTCAGATTTTGCGTGGATGCTATGGTACCTTTTGGTCAGCTGCTTTTGGACCTGGAGGCATCCAGGGTGGGGTATGTATGACTATTGCGGACTCACTACAGCAGGCCATTGTGGGCAGAGGGATTATTGTACCAGGCAGGGCCCAGTGGATTATTATGCAAGTTCAGGGTAGCCTTGTGGGTTTTCTGAACATATATGCGCCCAATGTGGCCAGTGCTCGTGCAGAGTTTTGGTCACAGATTGTTGAGTCTTTGCCACAGGTTGACCAGTGGTGTGTAGGAGGGGACTTCAACATGTTGGAGGACCCTTCTGACAGGATCGGAGGCAGCCATGCTACTGTGCATGGAGTCGAGTTAGCAGCTTGGGAGAGGTTTTGTATGACGCTGAGGGTCTCGGATACATGGCAGCATTCTGGCTTTGTGAGGCCTCCAGAGAGTCTTGCCTTCTCTAGATCGGACCGCAGAGTGGGAGGAGTGAATCTATCGCGCATAGATCGCTTCTACACCAGTGACCACTTCAGTGACTTGGGGGATCAGTGGGCATCCTGGCAGGGACATCCTTCTCGGACCATGCACCAGTGATTCTCACAGTGGCAGATAGGCAGAGAAGTGGGAGCACGATGCTTCGCATCCCAGAGCGGGTCTTGTTGGACTCAGCACTCAGAGAGAGGGTCGAGGCCCTATGGACAGAGGGCATGGACAGCCAGGCTCCACCTGCAGACAGAGTGGCCTCAGGCCTAGCTCAGCTTAGCCACTTCTTTCTCCAGGAGTCTCTGGCTCGACGGGCTGCAGCGAGAGAGGAGGAGCAGCGTCTTAGACGAGGCATTGCTTCACTACAGAGGATGCAGGAGCAGCATCCAGACAGTCCATGGTTGGAGGAGCAGTTACAACAGGCTCAACAGGAGCTTGCTTGCATAGAGGAGAGGCGCCATGAGTTTGCCTTTCATCGACAGGCATCTCAGTGGACTCAGGTGGGTGACAGGGTGACAGGTGGTTTTTTTGAGACAGTGGGACCTCGGCACTCGCATGCCAAGGTCAATCAGTTGAGGAGACCCGATGGGTCAGTTGTTTTGTGAGCCTGAGGATATGCGTGCAGTCGCTACTGACTTTTACCGTGAGCTACTGTCGCCTGAGCCCGAGTCAGAGAGACAGGATGCATGCAGGGAGCAGGTTTGGGCACAGATGCCCTGTCTTGTGACTAAGGAGATGCGGCAGAGGCTTGAGTTACCTCTTCAACTTGAGGAGCTGCACACGGCTCTTAGGGCCCTCTCTCGTGGTAGCTGTCCAGGTGAGGATGGGTTGACTCCCAGCTTCTTCTTGGAGTACTGGGACCTGCTTGGCCCAGATCTTTGTAGTGCCTTTCAGTACATTCTGCACACAGGAGTGATGCCGGATAGCATGAGTGAGGGCCTGATTTACCTCATTCCAAAGGAGGGTGGCTCCTTGGATGAGATTCGACAGTGGCGCCCCATCACCATTCTCAACTCAGCCTACAAAATTCTTGCCAAGGCTCTGAGTTTGAGGATTCAGCCACTTTTGGAGAGCCTTATACATGGGACTCAGACAGGTTTTGTCAACGAACGCAGTATCCTTGACAATATCTTCACTTTTTGGGAGGCTTCTGCCCTTGCACGGCTCCGTGGGGAGGACCTTGTGATTCTTCTTCTCGATTTTGAGAAGGCATACGACAGAGTCGACTAAACTTTCTAGAGGGCACGCTACGCAGGATGGGCTTCTCAGAGGCTTGGATCAGAGGGGTGTCAGCTTTGTACAGACAGGCTCACAGTCAGGTGCTTTTGGCAGGAGGTAGAGGTGAGCGCTTCATGCTCACACGATCGGTCAGACGTGGTTGTCCTCTTGCCCCCTTTCTCTTTCTGTTCTATGCGGAGGCGATGAGCAGATTTTTGGTGTCACAGCAGGTTGGTTTGAGGGGCTTAGCACTCCCTCTACGGGGAGATGAGCTTCTGGACGCTGAGTTTGCCGACGACTCAGCTTTGTACTTAGAGGGCCAGGAGGCCAATTTACACAGATGTGGGCAGGCTTTGGAGACCTTCTGCTGTGCATCGGGCGCACTGATCAACTGGAGAAAGACAGTGGCTTTCTCGGTTGGTAGTGCTCCTGTGCTAGATTGGATGCCAGGAGAGGGTTTCAGGTGGATTCCTCCAGGGACTGCAGTTCGGTACTTGGGTTGTCAGGTTGGTTTGGATTTGTCCCCCGAGCAGCAGATTGCTCCTCTTCTCCTGTCCATCAGGAGAAAGCTGTTACATTGGAGCTCAGCCCGACTTTCACTGGCTGGTAGAGTAGTAGTTGCCAACCAGGTGTTGTTGGCGACTATGTGGTACATCACTTCTTGCTGGATCTTCTCGAGTTCTTGCATCAGCGAGGTACAGAGGCTGATCAGGAACTTCCTTTGGTCAGGTCGCGACACTTAGATTGCCCGAGCCAAGGTGGCTTGGTCGGTCATCACACTTCCTTGTTCTCAGGGACGGCTTGGGATCATTGATCTAGCACAGCAGAGCAGAGCCCTTCTTGGGAAGTTCGTCGTCAGAGGACTTCTTCCAGGCGAGGAGCCCTGGAAGGAGTTCTTGCTGCAGAGGCTTCCTGCCACGGTGCCTCAATCAGGAGGCCCTTCGCAACCTTCGACCAGATGGATCTTTACAGAGCTGCGCCGAGTTGGTTTGAGCAGGAGACTCGAGGACCGATTCGCTGCGAGCTTGCTTTGATCTTGGGAGCTCTTATGGCGTGGCCTAGAGCAGAGACGGCCAACGTGCACGGAGGAGCGCCTACAGCAGCCCCTCGTCTGGAACCCCATGGTAAGCACTCAGAGAGGCCACGTGGTTGGGAGTCGGCCTCATGTTTCTTGGGGTCCCATGGCAGCAGGTCCAGCGCACTCTCTAGGTGACTGGCTAGAGTTCACAGGTTTGTCAGAGGACGTGCAGGCTGTCCAGCTACTACAAGGCATGAGAGGGGTGCAGAGCATGTGTCAGGACATCTCAGAGTCAGTTCCAACTGACTGGCTCACGCCTCTCGAGCCAGTAGCACCCCGGTGGATGGGAGCCTTCACACGACTGGAGGTTCTCATTTCAGTCAGGGCTTGCTCAGAGACTGTCCCAGCCCTGTTCTTCGAGCTTCAGGGTGGGGGACGACTACAGAGAGTTGCAGTAGAGGCCCCGCAGGCAGCAGAGTGTTGTTTCCAGAGAATCCGAGTTGTGGGCATCTGTGAGAGGACTTGCGTCATAGACCCTGACCCAGCAGCTCTTGAGACAGGACACTGGAGGCTATGGGCTTGGGAGTGCTGTCCACTGGCACGAGTACATTGGGATCCTGGTGAGTGGCTATGGAGGGACCCATTCTCTTCTGCAGACCGCCCAGGAGTCCCTTTCTTTCAGTACACTGTTCGGCTTGGACGTCATATAGTTGCAGCACAGAGTGCGGCCCGCCCCGCTGCAGCACGTCATTGGCAGGAGGAGGGTCTCACAGTTGAGTTCTTGGCAGCTTTTTGGCAGAGGCTGTGGGACTCCAAACAGCCGAGGCGCGTCACCTTGTTCCAGTGGTTGGTTGCACACAGAGCCACAGCAGTAGGGAGCTGGCTTGTACATAGTGGTCTCTCGGCCGCATGTACAGCCTGTGACCAGTTGGTGAAGAGTCAGCGTCACTGTCTTTGGGACTGTCCCTCGGCCCAGCAGGTGTGGCTACGAGTTCTTCGGCTGATGCCTGCCCTCTCCACGGCTCGACAGTATACTTGGGGGGCAGCGGCTTGGTCCACCCTCACGGGCCCGGCACTTCAGTTTGAGCTATCTTCCACCAGCAGGATGATAGTGATCGAGGGGGGTCGACCTACACTCCAGCCTGCTACAGACCTTACCCCACAGGAGTGGAGTAGTGAGAGAGCGGAGTGTTGGGAGCTCATCAGCGGCCTAGCTCTCTGGTTCATCAGGAGTGGAGCAGTGAGAGAGCGGAGTGTTGGGAGCTCATCAGCGGCCTAGCTCTCTGGTTCATCTGGCGGGCCCGTTGTTTCCGCCTCTTTGAGGCTCGCCTTGTACCACCAGCAGAGACTGTTCGTGACTTTTGGCTAGAGCTGATCCATACTCTCAGAGGACAGCTTGAGGGACTACAGGGCAGCTCCGACCGCATGCGGGAGCGCCGCGAGGCTTTCCTTCGACTCTGGCGCCCTGGGCCGTTCTACTCCATGGTCCAGGGGGTGCTCAGATGGCACTACTGTCCACCTGTGTGGCTTTTTCCTCCTCCCATCTCTTGATTTAGCCCCATTGAACATATGCTGTTTTTTCATTGGGAGAGTCTCCCCACCATGCTTGTTGTAGCCCTCTCTTGCAGAGGTGGATGTAGCCCTATGGGCAGTTTTCATTAACTAATAAAAGGATCTTTTTCTCAAAAAAAAAGATTACATGGAATCCCTACAAGAATCATCAGTGATCGGGATGCCAAATTTACTTCTAAGTTTTGGCAAGCCATATTTCGATCTCTGGGTACCCAACTTAATCTCAGCTCAGCATATCATCCGGAGACTGATGGCCAAACTGAGTGAGCGAATCAAGTCATTGAAGATATGCTTCGAGCATACTGCAACCAACAGCCCCATCGATGGATCAAGTTTCTTCCCCTAGTTGAGTTTTCTTATTGCAGCCTCGAAATGTCACCCTTTAAAGCCTTGTATGGTCAGGAATGTTTAGTCCCTCTTTGATTAGCTGACCCAGCTCTTCATGTTCCTATTGCCAAGTCTACCTTAGAAGAGATGGATCATCAACTTCTAGTCATTAGAGACAATCTGAAGAGAGCTAGTGATGGACAAAAGTTCTATGTTGATCTTCACTGCTCCGCTAGAAGCTTTAGCAAAGGAGAACAAATTTCCTCAAGATATCGATGACACTTTTGGATCTAATTTTTATGTAGATGTAATCAATCGTCATATTTATGGAATTCAAGCATCTCTAGTCAGTCAATTCTTTTGAGATTCAAATTGTCTATGGTGTTTTACAAGTCTATTTGTTATGATACGTGAAATATCTCATTACCAAGTGAAAGATGAGACACTAAGCTATAGATATAAGAGAAATAAGGATGGAGAAAATAAAAGCAAGGAGATATTGCAAGATTAATTGAAAGATTAGTATGAAATCCTTAACTGTCAAGAACATGGTATCAGTTGGATGATATTAATTGAGAAATGAGTCGACTCTCAAAACGAAAAAAGTTAAAGTCAAGATAAGAATGGTAAGATTTTTACAAAGCGTATTGAAGCTAGATAGAGAGCACAGTGAAGAAATGATCTTCAGACCTAACAAGAGAAACAAAAACCGGTCACACCAAAGGAAAAATACCTAGTTGAGTAAGATCACACTCAGTAATTAAAGTAACCCCGAGTCATTAAGACTTGTTTATAAGACTTTTTAGTCAGCACTAAAAATACAAGAGAAGGGTATATCTAAGGCCCATACCAGTTTTGTGTCCTTTAACCTAAATACCCTATAGTTACTAACCATCTTCGATCATAAGTTGACCAAAGATTGAGTCTGTCTACTCTCTAAGGCCTGTCCCGAGCTGACGACAGCTCTTTCTTTTTATTGGGGAGTTTGTAAGGTCCCTCCCTAAACCCTAGAGCCATTCAGAAAATTTTCGGCCTAGAAAATAATTTAGAAAAAGTAAGACCAACAAAGAAGTTATACGGACAACGAGACTTTGCTCCCGAATTAAAAGACAATGATATTTCAAATAATAAATTACATCATCCCTATATTTTTCCTTAAAGATTAAGATTAAGATTAAGATTATTCGAAAAATATAATCTTGTCGTAGATTCTTCCAGAGCTCGCTGCCCCCCCCCCCCCCCCCCCCCCCCCCCCCCCCCCCCCCCCCCCCCCCTTTCTCTCGCCCTCGCGCTGCCTCCACCCCCCGCGCTGCCCCCTCGACGTTGCGCTGCTTCCCTCGCCCAGCCCTGCCCACCACCCTTGCCCTCTGCTGCCCGCCACCCTCGTCCCTAGCTGCCCCCAAGCCCGTCCGCTGCCCCCCATTCCCTAGCCGTTTCTCCCTCCCCCCCCCCCCTCTATCCTCATTGCTCCCGAAGGTCTTCTTTGCACCTGGCTCTGCAACACTTTTTCTTCGGAAAAGTGCTCGGCGTTCTCGGTGTAGATTTTCTTCACCGTCCGCTTCTTCGACTCGGCAATAGACACAGATGGAGGCTCCAGCTCCGCCACAGAGAGACTCGCCTCAAGCCCCCTTGCCCGACCCAGCTGAGCCCACCATTCGACTTGCTCTTTCGCCGACAGAGCGAGCGAGCCTTGCCGCAGAGGTAGAGCGCTTGCAGGCGACTTCTGTCATCTGCAAGGTTCTCGGCACCCGTCCTAGCAGAGGAGAGCTGCGAGACCTTCTCCAAGCCCGCCTTCTCGCAGAGGTGGGCAAGATCTTGGATGTCCAGATCCTCGGACGGGGGTACTACAAGATCGAGTTCGAGACTTCCGAGATGGCCTCCAAGGTCATAGCTAGATGAGTCCACTGGCCATCCGAGCATCACGCGCACACTTTCGTCAGTGGCGACATGGCTTTGACCCGACTTCGGATGTGCTAGTAGAGGAGGCAAACATCCCCATCTCAGTTTGCTTTCCGGGTTTACCGAGGGAGTACCTTCCACTTCTCTCCAGGATTGGCTCCGCCATCGGGACTGTCCTGGGCACACCTCGTACGGCAGCATCAGTAGCTGCCAAGGCGGCTGGCATCCCTTCACTTCGAGTTTTGGTCAAAGATACCCACACGCTCCCGAAGGACATCCTTCTACCTCGGGGGAGTGGGGGTTGGTTTAGACAGAGTGTGGAGTACTCAGGTCTCCCGAACCAGTGCTTCATTTGCAGACAAATGGGCCACCTAACGAAGGCCTGTCCACGGAGGAGGCCACGACTTGCACCCCAGCGTCAGCCCCAGCCTCAGCCACAGCCAGCGGCAGAGCGCACAGATTCAGAGCCACCCTCCGAGCCTGGCGCTCTAGCGGAGAAGGGGTGGCAGCAGGCCCGTGGCCGTCGACGCCAGGGGCCACAGCGACAGCCTGGCACTTAGAGTGGCCCTCAGGTGCCTACTCAGCATCAGTGGGCTCCCACGGGGAACCGCTTTGGTCCTCTTGAGCAGGAGGAGCCCCCTACGACAGCCTCCACCTCCACTTCACCCTCGCCAGCCCCCCCACCTTCAGATTTCCCCTCCTTCTCCTCATCCCCTCCCCCGCCCTTTGCTCCCGCCCACTCCCCTCCTCGCCCCCCTGTCTCTGTCGCCCCGCCCCGTTTCTCCTCCCCCCCCCCCCCCCCCAGCTCCTTCTCCCCCTCCTCCTGCTTCAGTACCACAGTCGACTCAGGAGACTGGTCCCTCGCCGGCGGCTAGGAGATCTCTTGGCAACGCCTTTGCCACGAGTCGCCTAGCGAGAGAGGGTCAGCCCTTCTTGCAGCCCCCTCTGCAGATTCAGACATCTTCCCTTGCAGCTATCCCTCGTGGTCTGACGAGCATTGACCTCCAATGCCGCTAGGATTTCTTCGATTACGGGTTCACTCGCTTTCTCGGCGATTCCGCAGCAGACCACGAGAAAGCCTGCTTCAGAGTCCACGCTTTGTTCCTCGCCGCTAGGGGGACAGAGGCCTTAGACTCAGCAGTTGGTTTCTCCTTCCCCTTCTGTGGTAGGACCGAGACAGAGTGGTCCCTCGACTCACTGGTGAGATGGTTGCATACACAGGTTCTCGAGTTCTCTCACCACATGGGAGAACTTGGAAATACAGATTTGCTGCAGACTTTGTGGCCACTGGCCAAGTTTGCGGTGACACCCCCAGACTCAGTGGGATGTGGGCACATTGTGGTTTACTTCTTTGTTGATACGCAGTGTTTGCCATGCTATGTAGTGGATTACTATGCAGGTTCAGGGTGGCCTTGTCGGCATCCTGGCAGGGACATCCTTCTCGGACCATGCACCAGTGATCCTCACAAAGGCAGACAGGCAGAGGCGTGGGAGCACGATGCTTCGCATCCTAGAGCGGGTCTTGTTGAACTCAGCACTCAGAGAGAGGGTAGAGGCTCTCTGGACAGAGGGTATGGACAGCCAGGCTCTACCTGCAGACAGAGTGGCCTTAGGCCTAGCTCAGCTTAGCCACTTTTTTCTCCAGGAGTCTCTGGCTCGACGGGTTGCAACGAGAGAGGAGGAGCAGCGTCTCAGACGAGGCATTGCTTCACTACAGAGGATGCAGGAGCAGCATCCAGACAGTCCATGGTTGCAGGAGCAGTTACAGCAGGCTCGTCAGGAACTTCCTTGCATGGAGGAGAGGCGCCATGAGTTTGCCTTTCACCGACAGGCATCTCAGTGCACTCAGGTGGGTGACAGAGTGACAGGTGCTTTCTTTGAGACAGTGGGACGTCGGCACTCGCATGCCAACGTCAATCAGTTGAGGAGACCCGATGGGTCAGTTGTTTGTGAGCCCGAGGATATGCGTGCAGTTGCTATTGACTTTTACCGTGAGTTACTGTCGGCTGAGCCCCAGTCAGAGCCCCCGTCAGAGAGACACGATGCATGCAGGGAGCAGGTTTGGGCACAGATGCCCTGTCTTGTGACTGAGGAGATGCGCCAGAGGCTAGAGATACCTCTTCAACTTGAGGAGCTGCACACGGATCTTAGGGCCCTCCCCCATGGTAGTTGTCCAAGTGAGGATGGGCTGACTCCCAGCTTCTTCCTGGAGTACAGGGACCTGCTTGGCCCAGATCTTTGTAGTGCCTTTCAGTACATTCTGCACACAGGAGTGATGCCGGATAGCATGAGTGAGGGCCTGATTTACCTCATTCCAAAGGAGAGTGGCTCCTTGGATGAGATTCGACAGTGACGCCCCATCACCATCCTCAACTCAGCCTACAAAATTCTTGCCAAGGCTCCGAGTTTGAGGATTCAGCCACTTTTGGAGAGCCTTATACATGGGACTCAGACAGGTTTTGTCAAGGAACGCAGTATCCTTGACAACATCTTCACTTTTTGGGAGGCTTCCGCCCTAGCACGACTCCGTGGGGAAGACCTTGTGATTCTTCTCCATTTTGAGAAGGCATACGACAGAGTTGACTTGGACTTTCTAGAGGGCACGCTACGGAGGATGGGCTTTTCAAATGCTTGGATCAGAGGGGTGTCAGCTTTGTATAGGCAGGCTCACAGTCAGGTGCTTTTGACAGGAGGCAGAGGTGAGCGCTTCATGCTCACACGATCGGTCAGACAGGGTTGTCCTCTTGCCCCCTTTCTCTTTCTGTTCTATGCGGACGCGATGAGCAAATTTTTGGTGTCACAGCAGGTTGGTCTGAGGGGCTTAGCACTCCCTATACAGGGAGATGAGCTTCTGGACGATGAGTTTGCCGACGACTCAGCCTTGTACTTAGAGGGCCAGGAGGCCAATTTACACAGATGTGAGCAGCCTTTGGAGACCTTCTGTTGTGCATTGGGCGCACTGATCAACTGGAGAAAGACAGTGTCTTTCTCGGTTGGCAGTGCTCCTGTGCCAGATTGGATGCCAGGAGAGGGTTTCAGGTGGATTCCTCCAAGGACTACAGTTCGGTACTTGGGTTGTCAGGTTGGTTTGGACTTGTCCCCCGAGAAGGAGATTGCTCCTTCTCCTGTCCATCAGGAGAAAGCTGTTACATGGGAGCTCAACATGACTTTCGTTGGCTCGTAGAGTAGTAGTTGCCAACCAGGTGTTGTTGGCGACTATGTGGTACATCACTTCTTGCTGGATCTTCTCGAGTTCTTGTATCAGTCAGGTAGAGAGGCTGATCAGGAACTTCCTATGGTCAGGTCGCGACACTCAGATTGCCCAAGCCAAGGTGGCTTGGTCAGTCATCACACTTCCTTGTTCTCAGGGAGGGCTTGGGATCATTGATCCAGCACAGCAGAGCAGAGCCCTTCTTGGGAAGTTCGTCTTCAAAGGACTTCTTCCAGGCGAGGAGCCCTGGAAGGAGTTCTTGCTGCAGAGGCTTCCTGCCACGGTGCCTCAATCAGGAGGCCCTTCGCAACCTTCGACCAGATGGATCTTTACAGAGCTGCGCCGAGTTGGTTTGAGCAGGAGACTCGAGGACCGATTCGCTGCGAGCTTGCTTTGATCTTGGGAGCTCTTATGGCGTGGCCTAGAGCAGAGACGGCCAACGTGCACGGAGGAGCGCCTACAGCAGCCCCTCGTCTGGAACCCCATGGTAAGCACTCAGAGAGGCCACGTGGTTGGGAGTCGGCCTCATGTTTCTTGGGGTCCCATGGCAGCAGGTCCAGCGCACTCTCTAGGTGACTGGCTAGAGTTCACAGGTTTGTCAGAGGACGTGCAGGCTGTCCAGCTACTACAAGGCATGAGAGGGGTGCAGAGCATGTGTCAGGACATCTCAGAGTCAGTTCCAGGTGAGTGGCTCATGCCTCTTGAGCCAGCAGCACCCCGGTGGATGGGAGCCTTCACACGACTGGAGGTTCTCATTTCAGTCAGGGCTTGCTCAGAGACTGTCCCAGCCTATTCTTCGAGCTTCGGGGTGGGGGACGATTACAGCGAGTTGCAGTAGAGGCCCCGCAGGAAGCAGAGTGTTGTTTCCAGAGGATCCGAGTTGTTGACATTTGTGCGAGGACTTGCGTCATAGACCCTGACCCAGCAGCTCTTGAGACAGGACACTGGAGGCTATGGGCTTGGGAGTGCTGTCCACTGGCACGAGTACAGTGGGATCCTGGAGAGTGGCTATGGAGGGACCCCTTCTCTTCTGCAGACCGCCCAGGAGTCCCCTTCTTTCAGTACACTGTTCGGCTTGGACGTCATGTACTTGCAGCACAGAGAGAGGCCCGCCCCGCTGCAGCACGTCATTCGCAGGAGAAGGGCCTCACAGTCGAGTTCTTGGCAGCTTTTTGGCAGAGGCTATGGGACCCCAGACAGCCGAGGCGTGTCACTTTGTTCCAGTGGCTGGTTGCACACAGAGCCACAGCAGTAGGGAGCTGGCTTGTGCATAGTGGTCTCTCGGCCGCATGTGCAGCCTGTGACCAGTTGGTGGAGAGTCAGTGTCACTGTCTTTGGGACTTTCCCTCAGCCCAGCAGGTGTGGATACGAGTTCTTCGGCTGATGCCTGCCCTCTCCACGGCTCGACAGTACACTTGGGGGGCAGCGGCTTGGTCCACCCTCACGGGCCCGGCACTTCAGTTTGAGCTATCTTCCACCAGCAGGATGATAGTGATGCACGGGGGGCAACGTACACTCCAGCCTGCTACAGATCTTACTCCACAGGAGTGGTGCAGTGAGCGAGAGGAGTGTTGGGAGCTCATCAACAGCCTAGCTCTCTGGTTCATCTGGCGGGCCCGCTGTTTCCACATCTTTGAGGCTCGCCCTGTGCCAGCAGCAGAGACTGTTCGTGACGTTTGGCTAGAGCTGATCCATACTCTCGGAGGACAGCTTGAGGGACTACAGGGCAGCTCCGACCGCATGCGGGAGCACCGGGAGGCTTTCTTTCGACTCTGGCGCCCTCGGCCTTTCTACACCGTTGTCCAGGGGGTGCTCAGATGGCACTACTGTCCACCTGTGTGGCTCTTCCCTCCTCCCATCTCTTGATTTAGCCTCATTGTATATATGCTGTTTTTTCATTGGGAGAGTGTGCCCATCATGCTTGTTGTAGCCCTCTCCTACAGAGGTGGATGTAGGCCTATGGGCAGTGTTCATTAACTAATAGAAGGATCTTTTTCTCGGAAAAAAAAGATTAAGATTATTCCCACTTTTTGGTCACTGAGGGCACACTTCTAGGCCATGTGGTGTCTGCCAAAGGTTTAACACCAGACCTAGAGAAGATCGTGGCAATCTTGAAGTTACCACCTCCTATCAATCCGAAAGGTGTTCAGAGCTTTGTAGGCCACACAGGATATCATCGTAGGTTCATACGGATGTATGCACAGGTGGCTCAACCATTGACCCGACTCACTAGTGCTACAGTACCCTTTAAATGGTCAAAACCTGAGGCTGAAGCATTTGAATACCTCAAAAAGCGCCTCACTGAAGCACCTATTTTAGTGGCTCCAGATTGGTCTCTTCCTTTTCATGTGCATACGGATGCCAGTCAACTGGCTGTGGGGGCTGTGCTGACTCAGCCTAGTAAAGAGTACAACTTGGATCGCCCTGTTCACTATGCAAGTCGCCTGGTCACCAAAGCAAAGCGCAACTACAGCACCACCGAATCGGAAGGTTTGGCTATGGTGTATTCTTTACAAAAGTTTCGTCATTACTTGTTAGGGGTCCACTTCACTATCATTACAGATCATCATGCGCTGCGCTATCTTCTGAATAAACCCCAAGTTGTAGGAAGAGTGTGGAGATGGCTACTCATATTCCAAGAGTTCAACTTCGAAGTAGTGCTTAGTCCAGGCAAGCGGCACGTCATGGCCGACCATCTCTCTCGCATACACACAGGTGAGCCCAATACTGGGGTTGATGATGATTTTCCTGATAGTCATCTTTTTAAGGTGGACACAACCCCAGAATGGTATGGAGATGTGTTGCATGTGCTCTCTACTGGCCTATATCCTGAGAATGCTTCTCCCTTGCAAAAAAGAAGACTCTTGTTGAAGTCTAGACCGTTCTCTTTGATTAGCGGACAACTCTATAAATCTGGGCCAGATGGTGTGCTGCGCAGGTGTGTCTCCCCTCATGAAGTAGACCACATTCTGGAGGATGCACACAGTGGTCCTACAGGTGGCCACTACCCTGGTCACATCACGGCGCAAAAAATCTTACAGACAGGCTTATCGTGGCCCTATATATTTCGAGATTCTATTGCTCATGTCAAGATGTGTGATGTCTGCCAGCGATGTGCGCCCAAGCCAATCAAATCGCCCTCTGCACGTATCTATGGCGTGGTTGCCCTTTTAAAGATGGGGCTTGCACTTTGTTGGTCTAGTTACTCCATCTGCTCAAGCAGGCAATCGTAAGTATCTCTTGGTAGCAACAGATTATGCAACAAAATGGGCCGAAGAGGTGGCTACCATCGACTGTACATCCGCCACTGTCGCAAAATTTTTGTATGAAAATATTTTTTGCAGGTTTGGGTGTCCTCTAGAAGTCACCAATGATCGAGGTAGTCATTTTGTCAACGACTTGATCTCCACTCTCCTCACGAATTACAAGATTTTTCATCGCAAATCTTGCTCTTACTATCCTCGAGAAAATGGGCAGACTAAAAGCACTAACAAAGTGCTAATCGCGCTTCTCAAAAAAGCTTGTCATCTGCATCCAACATCTCAGGCTATCCTCGGCACAATTTGGGCTTATCGCACCTCCTTCAAGGCAACCACTAACTACACCCCATTCCAGCTAGCTTTTGGCTTAGAAGCAATTGCACCATATGAGTTCAACTCAGGTTCAGCAAGAGTGGGAAGTGTTCGTGTCACAGCTGGGATTGCTTCAGCAAACTTCTCTCGTCTCTCAATGTTAGAAGAAAGCAGGAGGTTACCTTCAAATGCTCTCCAAGCCGAGCAGATTCGTCGCAAAGCGTAGCATGATCGCCATCTCCGAAGGCCGAAAATAACGCAAGGCTCCCTGGTGCTACTCTATCAAGCTAAGTATCTAAAGAAAGCCAAGAAGCTGGTTCCAGCCTGGCAAGGGCCATTCAGGGTACATGAAATTTTGCCACAAGGAGCAATCCAGTTAGTAACTTTGAACGGTGTTGCATTGCCTCTGGTAAATGGCTCCAGAATCAAGTGCTATTACTCCTCTGAGTAAACGGTTTACAACTATGCAACTATTCCGCCATCTGTAGGTTCTATATCCCATCTCTCACCTCCCGACTATCTTTCCACCAGAACGGGTGTTCTGTTACTGTCTCAGTTACTGCTCTCCTCCCCACTATCTTTCCACTAGAATGGGTGTTCTGCTACTGTCTCAGTTTCTGCTATGTCTGTAGAAGTTTCTACATTTTTCTCCTAAGGTATCTTTTCTCCACTAAGTCTTGGTAATTGGGTATTGTCTTGAACTTCTTCAGTCCAAACACTCCTCGAATTGTTTCTATCCTCAGTGTTATTTGCCATTAAGTACTAAGGTCTTTTCAGTAAGCTTATAGTCGGGAGTCTCAAAGGGTCGTGGCTCTGTTCAGTTGGAACAAGTGGACTCTGCTCAGATGGCGATTGAGAAAGTGAACGATATGTAATCAAGGACTTGATGAGGCTAAACATTCACTAATGTCTATGTGAAGAATATGGCAGAGTTCATGTCAGATAAGACTGTAGGACCGTCTTTGAAACCTTTGGTCCCATTAGCAGTAAAGTTCTTATTCTAGCTCCAGGAATGGGCCTTTAGAGCTTCTTTACTTTTGTGCTCAAAAACTGGCTACGAGTAAAAATTGCTTGCGAGCCTTAATCCCTAATCACCTTCTTTTCTCTAAGCTTCAATACCAACAGATTAAATTATCCCACTCTGCAACCATCAGCTTCTCTTCCTTCTTTTCTTCTTTTCCCGTGTATCTGCCCACTGCGTCCTTCTCTCCCCTTTGTATCTGCAAAATCGTCCGATTCCATACCTCCCTCTACCTTCGCCCCTACCCTCTACCCACCCCCTTGCCCCTACCCTCGCCCCTTCTCCCCCTCAACCCTCGCCCCTACCTTCTCACCTCTCGCCCCTACCCTCGACCTTCTCCCTCACCCCTACCCTCTACCCATCCCCTCGCCCCTACCCTCTACCCTCGCCCTCGCCCCTCACCCATACCCTCTCCCTCGCCCCTACCCTCTACCCACCCCCTCCCCCTACCCTCTCACCTCTCGCCCTACCCTACCCTCCCCCTCGCCCCTACCCTCTAACCAACCCCTCGCCCCTACCCTCTCACCACTTGCCTTACCCTCTACCCACCCCCTCGCCCTACTCTCTCCCTCGCCCCCTACCCTATCTCTACCTACCCTCTCCCATACTCACCCCCTCGCCCCTACCCTCTACCAGCCGTCTCGCCCCCTACCCTCTCTCTACCTACCCTCTCTCTACCTGCCCTACCCTCTCTGCCCTTCGCACCTATCCATCAGAAATCTCCAAAACGCACCTACCAAAAATCTCAAAAACGCACCCTACCAAAAATCTCAAAAACGCGTCTATAGAATCTTCTGCTCTCTACATCAACCTCCTTCTAGTGTCGAGATCTCGTAGTCGAAAATTCTACCAACTGTACTCACTATGGCAAGAGGTAGCAAGAAACAGACAGCAGAAGGTGGTAGCAGCAAAAAGAATTGTTGCGAAAGAAGAAAGCTGTGGCTGCAGAATCAGAGGAATCAGAGAGTGAGGAGATGTCAGCAAGCAGTAGCCACTGTCACAAAGTGATGACGTGGCGGACAGCAGAAACCCTAATTTCTGTCAGAAACCCTAAAATTCTTGCAAACCCTAATTTTTGCCAAAAACCCTAAATTCCGGAAATCGCGGAGGCGGATTTTTTTATTTTTTTATTTTTTTTTTAAAATTTGGAAAATGATGAGCGACGCGAATTTTGCTTTTGCTTTTTTTTTTATAAAAAAAAGAGAAAAGACTCTCTAAGAGAGAGAGAGAACTGATGCTTTTGATTTTAAAAGCTTTTGGGGCTCTGCTTTTGGGCATCCCTTGTAACCTTTAAATTAGTGGTGAGGGCCTCACTTCTCAGGGCATCTGGACGCAGAGTCTGAGAGTGAAACCCTAACCGCTCTCTTGTACTTTGATGATTGATTAATATAAAAAGAAATACCGAAAGGCGCGCTAGTCTTTGGGGCCAATATCTCTAGGCACGGAACTCCGCCGGGCCAGTGCAAATCTATTGTGATCTGTGAATTGTTTTGAAGTGGTTATTTGGTGTTGTCGCGGTTGATTCTTGACTTGGAGTGTCCAAGTCTGTTACAGTGGTATCAGAGCACGGCCGATTTCTCTTCTACGGGAAATCCGATCCCCGAATTTTTTTTCCGCGGCACCTATGGCTTCAGGCAATGATCAGTCGACTCCCTCTGCATCTGGAGATGCGGGCTGGGATCACAACAAAGATTCAGGCAGAGAGTATGGCCCGCCTCGGCCTACTTAGGCGGAGCGGCGAGAGATAGAGCGTCGCCAGTTGATCGGCGATGCAACAAAGATGATGCTCAATTTTGCCAAGGACCTGAAGATGGCAAAATATATGAACCAGACCTCGTTGGAAGAGGTACAGATGGAGTGGCAGAGAACCACAACACCACTCCCGAAACCCGCTCTCAAGAAACCTTCTGCCTCCAAGAAATATACGGAGAAGGAACTGGAGAACGTGGTTGATGCACGGATTGCTCAGCTTTTTGACGCGCAAAAGATAGCCAAAAAGCACGGCAAAAAGCAGAAGAAAGGCACTGACTTCCCGGGATATTTGGGTCGTCGGTCGACATTTGACAAGGCAAAGAAATTGAAGAAGCGCGTCAAGTTTCAAGACCTACCCAGTTCTTCTTCTTCTTCTTCTAACAGTTCTTCTAGCTCCTCGGATTCGAGCGAAGAAGATAGAAAAGGTAAAAACGAAGCAAGAAGCAACGCTTTGGAAAGGGCAAGAGAAAGGCAAAGAAGGCTAAATCTCGCCCAGAGACTGACAGTTCTATTGAGGACTCGTCTACAGACAGCTCAGATTCCGATGACGGAAAGTTTTATGCGAACAAGAAGAATTTTTACAAAGCCAACCAGTATGACTTTCTCGAAGATAAAAGCAAGAAAGTCCGAGAGTTTAAGGAAGGTGGCCACTCGATCAAGTTCGATACTTTTCAGGATACTCAGATGCTTCGAAGGCTTTGTCTTTTATACAGCAGTTTGACATCGCTTTCGCGGGAGGACGCTATTCAGAGCACTCCAAGATTCGGAGAGCTGCCTCTTACTCTAAGGGGAATGCTCGTACTTGGTGGTCCACGCTTCTATTAAGCAAGACTGTGCCAGTTACATGGCTGAAATTCAAGAGGCTTTTTATTTCTTCTTGGTTGACTCAAGAGTTTGAGCGAGATATACGAGCTGCTTGGAACCATCTCCGGATGACCAAGAGCGATACAGTGAATTCTTATTGTGAAAGATTCTGGAGCTCTTTTCTACCCGCCTCTTCATTCAAGAAGATCTCATTCAGAGAACAGATTGAGCGGTTTACCTTGGGTCTACCTACAGAGATCCGAGATCACTGCTTGGAACAGAAGTCAGCTTCTATTCAGGAGTTGATGAGTCATGCGAAGCGGGGCTTTGCCATTCACTCTGGCAGTCTGACCTACCCCACAGATGAGGCCATGACACAACGAGCCGAACAGACTTCTGGGAATGAAAGTAGAATGAAAAAGAGCAACCCAGAGAAAAAAAAAGGATGCACGACCCAAGCTTACTCCTGAGGAGAGAGCTCGCTTCATCAGAGAGGGGAAGTGCTTTCGATGCGGAGAACATGGACATATTTCCGCAAAGTGCCCTAATAAGGCACAGAAAGAACAGAATGATAAAGACGACGACAGGTCTGAGAGTTCGAGAGCAGCTGAGGAATGTGGCAGAAAAGGCAGATAGAAAAGCAGAACTGGTACCACATGGCATGGGACCTGCACCGAATCTAATGAATGAAAGTACAAACTTTGCCGCTTTCGGGGCAAAGTGAAGGATCAGGAAGCTCTTTTGAAGGAGCCAAGGCCAACTTCTTTTCACTTGGAATTGGCGGCTCGATTTGGAACTACGCCCGACGGACTGACGCCACAGGCGGAGGTAGTTCGACTGGCACCCGGATGGGATGTTGCCATTACACTGAGCATTGGCAAACTTCGTTTGCAATGACGGGGGTGTTCAGGGCACGCGAGTGACGGTCTACTCAAGATCCCTTCGTATTACAAGAACTACGCCGTGGTTGACTACCGGGCCGAGAAAGCGACTTTGATAAATGAAGGGCTTGGAGATTGAACTTGATGAACTTCAGTTTTCTTACTCATTCTTTTGGGAGAACTGAACAATGGATAAAAGTTGAATATGTTTTGACCTGAAGAAAAGAACGCCAAGATTTTTTTTCTCCACGCTCATGTCGATTTCTTTTGAGAGGGCCTGAAGATCATACCATTGATCTGATATCTGGAAGCACGCCACCGAATCGGCCACCTTATCGTGTGAGCCGAGTACAGAATGAAAAGATTATGAACTCAGTGAAAGACCTCTTGGAAAAGGGTCTTGTCTAGCCTAGTACTTCACCGTATTGCTCTCCAGTTGGTTTTGGAGAAAGACGGATCTTGGAGAATGTGCATCGATTATAGCACTCTCAACGAAATCACCATCAAGAACAGATTTCCGATTCCTAGGATCGATGATATACTCGACAGGTTACAGGGATCCTCGTGCTTTAGCAGGATTGACTTGAAGAGTGGATATCATCAGATCAGGATAGCGCCAGGAGATGTCTACAACACAGCTTTTCGAACGACTTTTGGGTTATTTGAGTTTTTGGTGATGCCTTTTGGCTTAACCAATGCTCCTGCGACATTTAACCGGATGATGAACAGGATTTTTCAAGAGTACAGGCTATTTGTTGGCACTTTCTTTGACGACATCATTGTTTTCTCCAAGAATGAGGCAGAACACAGAGATCATCTGCTTCAAGTCTTTCAGGCATTACGAGATCACACATTACGAGAAATTCACTACAGGACCAGATTTGACTTTGCCGGACTTGCAGAAGTCATTTGAAGTATTTTGTGATGCTTGTGGTCGTAGTCTGGGTGCGGTCTTGATGCAAGAAGGCCATGTCATAGCTTACGAGAGTCGTTTGTTCTCTAGGCCGGAGATGACAGCACAGATTTATGAGAAAGATCTTTTGGCGGTTATCCATGCTCTTACTCAGAGGCGGCATTACCTACTCGGAGCGGATTTTACTTTCTTTACATACCATCAGAGTTTGCGCTACTTCTTGTCACAGAAGCAGCTTTCGGAAAAGCAGATGCGGTGGGTGAACATCTTGTCACAGTTCCACTTCCAGATTGTCCATGTGCAGGGACAGAAGAATGTGGTGGCAGATGCTTTGTCTCGAAAACCCTTGGTTCTGGCTATTTCCGCGATACATCATAGGAGCTTCGAGGATATGGTCAATCAGTGTGCCACAGATACAGATTTTGCAGATATTTTCACACGGATACGGGATGGGGAGACAGTAGCTGGATACTCCCTTCGAGAAGGCTACTTGATGAAAAAGACTATGTTGTGCGTTACACAGCCGTTGAGGGAAAAGGTTATGATTGATTGCCACTGTCCACCTTTTACGGGTCACCGCGGCATTGCTACCACCATGAAAGGGGTAGAGAGAGATTTCTTTTGGCGGAGACTGAAGAAGGATATGGAAGAGTTTGTGCGCAGTTGCTTGGTATGCCAGAAGGTCAAGTTTGACAGGCATAAGGCACAGGGATTGTTACAGCCTTTACCCATACCCACCCGCCCCTGGGAAAATATTGAAATGGATTTCATTTTTTTTATCTCCCGAGAATACAGAATGATCACGATGATTTTCCAATTACATGGCACGTATGAGACGATTGTCTCCGACAGAGACCCCAGATTTATGAGTTTGTTTTGGAAGGCAATTTGGGAGAACATTGGCACGCGGTTGCAGTTCTCGTCATCGTTCCACTTGCAGACTGACGGGCAATCTGAGATTGCCAATTCAGTGATTTTAGATTTATTGAAGTCTTGTATCTCGCATCAGAAGACTCAATGGGAAAAGAACTTACCTTTGGTGGAATTTGCCTACAATAACACGATACACTCTTCGACGGGGAAGACGCCATGTGACATTGTTGAAAGTGCTGCGAAGGTTCCATCCTTCCTGAGCACGAAAGATTAGAAATTTGAAGCGGATGAATATTCGCGAGATTTGGATACGGCTTTTGCCAAGGTTCGCGAGACTTTGCAGGAGTCTCAAGAACGACAGAAAAAGGCAGCGGATCGCCATCGTCGCGACTTGAAACTGAAGGAGGATGATTGGGTGCTCTTACTTTTGAGAAGGCACGCCTAAGAAAGAAAAAGGGAAAGGAGAGGCTTTTTCCAAAGCTTAGTATGTGATACTACGGACCTTTCCAGATTACTGACAAGATAAATGATGTCTCCTTCCGATTGAAACTGCCAGATACTTGGAGGATTCACAATGCATTGCATGTGAGTCTCTTGAAACCTGTTAAGGGTGATGTGCCTGATGATGGGGAGCCTGAAGAGCAACCCAAAGTGGAAGAAAACGAGGAGATCCTTGTTCCTGAACAGATTTTGGCACATAATGATACGAAGAAAGGTAAAGTCCGAAGGCGGTTCTTGGTTAAGTTCAAGAACTTTCCTGCATTTGATGCGAAGTGGATGGAGGAGGAGGACCTAGCAGATACTCCTCGGATTGTGAAACTTTACCTCGATGTTTTGGTTTAGCATAGTCTACTCCAAACGGAACCCAGAATTCAGCTTGGCCGGAGATCTGGTGCAGTGGGATGCACAAGAGGGGAGTCACTCCACTCCTTTGTCAACAGATGCCTCGATTTTGATACTAAAGTCACTGATGTCTTTTTGAGCTTCAGGGATACTGAGAGCTGACAGTATTCTGCCGGATGACTTTATGAAATGGAATTCCTGATTATGATACTGATTTGTTCTTGACTTCTTGTGAGTGCAGGAACTGATAGCCGAAATGACTGCAGCATTTTGGTGTGATTGATCTCGAATAGACATGGTTGCAATAGGGGTTAGTCAATCGGACATCGATGAGGTCCCGATTGGACCTAGATGTGATTGTTAGCTACATTGCCGATAAATCATGGTCTAAGATCCAAATGAATGTTGAATGTCATGTGATGTCCTGTGATGTCTGGTGATGTCCTGTGATGTCGTGTGATGTGACTGTCGATTTTGTACATGTGCTAGATGTGTGTTCCTAGTACGTAGGTACTAACAGTCAGTGTCTGCTAAGACGGTTTATGGCTTTTGTCGGTTTTGCAGGCGTAATCGCGGTCGATTACAATGCTTTCAAGAGGGGGGTATGTCACAAAGTGATGACGTGGCGGACAGCAGAAACCCTAATTTCTGTCAGAAACCCTAAAATTCTTGCAAACCCTAATTTTTGCCAAAAACCCTAAATTCCGGAAATCGCGGAGGCGGATTATTTTTAAAAAAAAAATTGGAAAATGATAAGCGACGCGAATTTTGCTTTTGCTTTTTTTTTATAAAAAAAAGAGAGAAGACTCTCTAAGAGAGAGAGAGAACTGATGCTTTTGATTTTAAAAGCTTTTAGGGCTCTGCTTTTGGGCATCCCTTGTAACCTTTAAATTAGTGGTGAGGGCCTCACTTCTCAGGGCATCTGGACGCAGAGTCTGAGAGTGAAACCCTAACCGCTCTCTTGTACTTTGATGATTGATTAATATAAAAAGAAATACCGAAAGGGGCGCCAGTCTTTGGGGCCAATATCTCTAGGCACGGAACTCCGCCGGGCCAGTGCAAATCTATTGTGATCTGTGAATTGTTTTGAAGTGGTTATTTGGTGCTGTCGCGGTTGATTCTTGACTTGGAGTGTCCAAGTCTGTTACAGCCACAGCTTGGATGACATAACTTCTAGCGACCCCAGTGATGAAAGCTACAAAGCAGACTCGCCCTCTGAGTCAGAAGCACACTCCGAGTCAGATGCTTCGAGTGATCAAGTGGACCATACAAGAACAGCTCAAAAGAAAGGGAAACAGCCAATCATGAGTCATATAATCAAGAGGCCTGCAACATCCAAAAATCGCACCGAGTTCTCTTTGGACTTTTATTTACAGCAGCCTCGACCATCTCTGAGCGAGGTATTTTCCAATGCTCAGCTGCACACTCTAGGTCTCACAGCATTGGCTGATGCCAATCTACCTAACATTGTTCCCATGGAGATGATATATCAAATGTTAAAGGATTTTTCCAAACTAAGGGGCCACAAGTTGACAGCTACAAGGCTTGGCCATGCCATGAGTATGACTAGCTTTCCATCTGTGAAGCCGGCTACACGCACTTTTTCTAAGCTGTCCAAGGATGCCACAATTCAAGCATGTCAAGAACTGCTCAGTTCGGATCACCCAAACTATGAAAGGAACAAACGGATTCTGGCAATCTTCAAGTATTACTTTCTCACTAGAGAAGCCAAAGAAGATAAAGAAAAAAGTGATCTTCCCACTATCTTCTCCCACTGCGACGGCCTCTACTGTTTAATCCACACCATACCCTGTGGATTCCACCAGATTCTCTTCACCTCATTGCAGTCTAGGGCTAAAAGATTTCGGGCCCAAGTGCAATCTATGCAGTTAAGCTTCAAATGTTTTGCAACACCTCTTTTGGCATGGGTCATAAATATATATGTTAGCCTCGACGAAGTGGATAAAGATCCACAGGAACCCTCGAAAGGGAAAAGAAAATCTGTAAGCATTCAGGCTGACCCTACAGTTACCAAGAGAAAGAAGATAAAGGCAAAAGTGGCGAAGGATACAGTGCAGTCTTTACTCTCCTTGCCAGTTTCAGAGAGCCAGCAGACTAGGGTGACACGTCTTCCTAGTCACACTCCATCTACTTCTACCCCTAGTTCTACTGTGCCAGCAGCACCAGTGTCTATAGCACCAGCACCAACACCAACACCAACACCAGTCTCTACTTCCACCCCTCCTCAGAGCAGGGTGGCCGCTGCGACTTTACAAGATCCTCTCCCTTCTTCTCCCATCTTCACTCATACTCCAGTCAACATATCTCACTCTCCATCTACAATAACCATCTCAGAGGTACCTACCACACCAGTTGTACCACCTCCTAGCTCGCCGACTGTTCCACTTACACGTCCTCCAATATCCCATGCATCTGAGGGATCTTCAGGGATGCTCGACTCTACTTCTCTGTTTTAGCTTTTTGAGAAGTTACTTCAGGACTCACGGGCTGCTATTGCCACCATAGAACTAGGTACAGAGCAACTAGCTGCCACGCACCAGCGTCACTCCGCCACATGCAGCTATGGAAGGATCTCTGAGAGTCGCCGAGAGTGCCATCGCAGATAGAGATGATACGATTTTCGCATTACAACAACCATTGAAGATTAAGTCAAAGATTATTGACGACCTAAGAGCACAGCTATCACGATTTCAAGAGACGCTTTTGTATGGTAATAGGTCTACACAGGTTCCTGTGGGATACAGATGGACTGGGCCAAGGACTCAAGGTCCAGACTCCTGCAGGGTATGGCTATGCAGGAGCAGCAAGTCTCTCTCAGCAGTTCTTGGGATCGTACACACAACCAGGGACACAGGTCCAGACACCTGCAGGGTATGCAGGAGCATCAGCAGGTCCCTCTCAGCAATTCTTGGGATCGTATACACAGCCCCCAGTCCAATACTATACTTCGTCGGGGCCTCAAGGTCAGATACCACAGAGCATTCCTTGTTGTGACGGTGTTGATGGTGCACACCGCCATGGTTGTGTCACTAGGCGTCCTGAGTACACTTCAGGGCAGGTACTTCCATCCGCTGTGGAGCAGGTGGCTGCTCCAACCACAGGGAGCCAGTTTGTTCAGAACATAGTCCAACAGCCGCAACGTTACACGATCGATTTGATGGCTCCCCCGGACGTCGAGACTTCCGGTGCGGCAATGGCGACGACACTTTCTCTTGGATGACAGGACTTCACTACTTGCTACTCCTTTCATTGTACATATGGTTACTTTTTGCAGTTTTTCACGGTTTGGTTCATCGAGACAGTGACCAGTCTTGTGGCGGGCAACCTGTAGCAGGGCTACAGTGTCACTTCATAGGACAGACAAACAGTTGGACAGTTAGTTATAGTTGGTGTGGTTCACACTAGACGGACCCTCTGGGCTGGGGAGTGACACGTGGCAGAGTACCGACGGTGGTCTGGTGGACATCATGGCCAGGTCACCACCACCACTCAGTTTGGAGATAGACTTAGCTGACTCGACATTTATGAGCCGTTGGTGGCTCTTTATGGTTGTACATATGAGTAGTCGTTTTGGGCCAGTTGCATTATCTTGTACGTGGTCGTTTAGAGTGGTCTATACATAGAGCACGTCTTTACCATCCCTGCACATCTAAGCCTCGACACCCCCATTGTACCTGTGAGTCCTAGACTGGAGCTGAGAGTGCTGCCACGCCAGAGTCTGTATCAGTCTTTGAGCTAGTCAAGTCATATGTTCTGGTCTGTTGTTGCGTCTTTGTGAGCTTTGTGATGTCTATTGTTTCCTTTCTGTTCAGTCTGTTTGAGTGAGATTGTCACGCACATTGCACCGAGGACCACCCACTATAGAGAGCACGACACCTTATCCACGCTACAACCCACGTCTTGTGCAGTGGGTATCTTGCCTGGGAAAAACAGAATAACCGCATTCAAAGCATATTGCGCCACTGGGTCCATTAGTGCCTGAAGAGGAATGAGCACTTCAATAGCGGGTTCGTGCCCCTCCCAAGCATTCCGTGCACCTTCAAAATCCTCTAGCAGACAGACTCGGATTTCACCCATTTCCAAAGACTCAAGTGCCATCTGTTTTCTTTGTTTATATGCAGTAATAAAGGGCGCTCCAAAATCTGACATATACACACACTCTCTCTCTCTTTTTTGGATTTTATGATTTTTGATTGCTTTAAACTCTGTACAGAAACACACAGACTATGTACATTCAACCACAGAGGGCATATATCGAGCAATTGAGCACTAGCATGAAAATCCTCTGCTGAAAGAAATCTTTGTTGATTGACTCCACAGGGGCAACTGGCCACGCTGAGATCCTCTATGCAAGGCTGGACAATTTTTGCAGGTTGATTACACACACACACTCGGCAAGGTGAGTACCCAGGAGATAAAAGCAGGTCGCAGAGGAAGACTAGAATCTGTGCGCAGAGCAAGACAACACAGGGGCTGCAGGGCGCAAGCGTGTAGGCGCTCTTGGGCATAGGGTAGGGCAGCACGAGGAGATACAACGCTCTGGGCACGCTTTCGCACGCAAGGATTTCTATATCTCTCTCTCTCACACACACGTGCGCGCGCGCACACACATAGTGAACTACCAGGCCACCCTCACACACTTTTTTTGTAAATCTGATTTGATTAATTTACCAGTGGGAAACCTCATAGCGAGGAAAACCCACCAAAAAGATCAGATACAAGGGAGAGGACACAACTATGTTCTGCGATGTAAAATCGCTAAAAACAAACATAGAAGAGTTGCAAGATTCTAGGGATATGTCCCCAATGTCAAAGGCGAAATGTAACGATTGCCTCAACGAAATCTTGAAGGATGGAAAAGGATCCACCTCACGATGGTGAAACATACGGAGATTGCAATGGTGCCACAGAGACCACAGCGACCTAAATCTGACCCATGCGAAAAAGATGGCAAACCATTGAAGGGAAGTCGGAAGAATGCCAAAAAGCTAGAAACGTTTGTGGAAAACCATCGAGGGAAATCGAAGATTCATTAAAGCAGAAACGCATCAAAGGAATGTCCTCGTGCAGCGACAATCCCAAAGCAGATGTCTGACATTCTCATCAACAACCGAGAAGTTGATACAACGAGAGGAGCTAATGTGACGCGCTGCAAGGAGAGTTCCAACCGTAATAACTCCCATCAAACAACGCCAAAGAAACAGACGCTCCTTAAGAGGCAAGTGAGACTTCCAAATCGCAGTGAGAACCTGTCTCCACCATCGTTCAAATTTATGCAAAGCCCAGAGCGCATTACAGTGATCAGCCAGCCAAGAGTCTTGCACAAGAGAAGCATAGATATGTTGGGCAGAAATCGCATCCATAGGAGTGTCCCATAAAGTCCAATCTTGCATACGACAACCACCTGCTAGCAACGGAATAGGGAGGAAATCAGCCAGCATATGCTGAAGCAGGCTCCAAATCCGACGATAATGCATGCCCAACCCACATCATCTATTGTGCATACGCCACGATGAGAGAGGAAGTAGGCTTGACGAGGCGATTGATCAACTAGGGTAAGCGAGAACACCTTACTTTAATATATGATTTCCAAACGCAAGGAATTCCCATTTGCTTGCTGCCTGCCATGCCAGTAGAGATGATCCGTAACATCTTTCCAAGCGGAGAGCAAGGCAGAGGTGAATAAGCAACCAGGAACATAACCATCCATCTTGCCAAACACAATCTCCCAAAGGGAAGTCCGCCAACGACCAAAAGTGGAAGTGGTAGCGTGCCGACCTAGATCAGCAACCATAACTGTCCATGGTTGAGATTGCCACACAAGAGTAGGTAATAACATAGCCTTCCTTGCCAATGCATGGCGTCAAAGGTCCAAAATATTTAGCCCCCCAAGACGCTTCCGAGTGCAAAGTTTCTGCATTGCTAACAAACGGAGGCCTTTCTTAAGAGAAGTAGTGCACCACAAGTGAGATACAATATTAGACATAAGCAATGAGAGACAAGAGCGAGGCCAGTGCAACAACGGCAAGTAAAATTGAACATATGCTATCGTGATATTTTACACAATACGAAGTCGAACATGTAGCGGCCATGTAGACAGTTTCCAATAGTGCAATTTGACATTCAATCGTTGCATAACCCAATCAATTTGCTGTGTATTGGTTACTTGCCAGTCAATAGGGTATCCTAAGTGCCTAACCACCACATGCGGATCAAGAATCTCACGAGGCCACAAAAGATGATGCCAGTCACAAACATCCAGAGGCAAGAGTTTGGATTTGTGAAAGTTAACCTTAAGGCCTGCTGCCACGCCAAATGTATCCAATGCCTGCATAATTTCAGGCATATCATCCTGGTTATTGCGAGGCATGAACAATGAATCGTCAGCATCATAGGCCTACCTTGCGAAGTCTTTGCCATTCGGTAATTGCAACCAATGAAGATGACCGAGTGAAATCAAATGATCCAAATACAACAACAAGGGGTGGTTGGCAATAGCATACAACAAGGCGCTAAGCGGGAAACCCTGTCTCACAGAGCATCCAAGAGGCCAAGGTTATGTCAGCTCCCCATCAAGGAGACCTAAAGATGTACTGGGAGCATACAAGAAGTATACCACATTGACCATCTTAGGACCAACTCCAAGGGCCTGCATCGTGGCAACAATGAAATCCCATTGAACCGTATCGAAATGTCTACTTGCATCACAAGTACATCCTATTGGGTATACTTTGCATATTCCATTCCAATCAATATATTAACCAAATTATCCAGAATCTGGCGACGAGGAATAAAGCCATACTGCGCAAAATGGATACCAGCCATAAGAGGTTCCTTGATACGGTTCAGAATGATTTTAGCCAAGATTTTATAAATAACCAACATAAGGGTTATCGGCCGCCAATGCGAGAACTGCTCACAAGGCGCTTTTTTTGGGCAATAACTTCAGCAAACCCTCTTTCCAAGACATCGGCAAACACTCGCCCGTGCAATGTTCATCATGTAAAGCAAAGGTTCTTTCAGAGGCTCCCAAAAGGAGATAAAAAATTCCACAGTAAGCCCGTCCTAACCAGGCGAACGCCATCTGCCAAGAGCAAGCAATGCCGAGTGCAATTCATTTTCCGTAAAATCCGCCTCCAAGGCCAAAGCATCATGAGGCAGGACAGTTGAATGCATTGTAGATAACAAAAGTTGGCGTGCATTAATAACTTCAGCAGATGCCGCGGGGGGGGCGACGAAAACATTCCTAAAATGTGACACCATGGCATCCGCAAGCTCACGCTTTGAGGTTGTCTAGGCTCCAGGTCAGAACATAACCCGCTTAATAGTTTGAGAAGCCCTTGAATGATGCAAGTGCTTAAAAAACTGTTTCGAGGCACATCCCTTGTCTAGAAAAGCTCAATGGCGAGCACGAGTCTGCCATTTAACCAATTTTCATTGATCATTATGCTGCAAACTCACACGAGCCTAACAAAGGGCTGTCAATTCACTTTCTGACAACAAACGTGCGTCAGCTAAGAGTTGGAGCTATTGATACATATGTTTGGCCTCCTCAACATCACCGCGTAATTGAAACATGTACTGCTTACCATAGTCCTGAATTACACTTTGCACTCGTACAACAAAGCAAACCCAAGCAACATGAGGATCAAGATACATTTGAGCAACCAAGGGGGGGATAACATCATAAATCATCTCGCGGAATGCCTCATGCGAAAGATAAGCATTGCCGATGTGCAGCATGTGTTTCTTAGAAAGAGATTGATCAGAGGGTAGTTGCCCATAGCACAACAGCATCACAACAGGAAAGCAAAGAATGCTCTATACGCATTTCGCATACAAGCTCATTAAATTGTTGCATGCCGAGGACATACCACCGATCTAATCTTGCACAGTATGTAGAAAAGGCATTATGTTGAAATGTGTACCCCGAAACATTAGGATGCAAGAGGGTCCACAAGTCCAACATCTGTGTGCATGCAACAAGATTTGTTGAGGCTTGCAATTCTATGCTCAGCATGTGGGAATGTCCTGTGGTATTATCCGATAAAGCGGGTGCATAGTTAAAATCACCACAAAGCAAGGCATTGGAAAGCCATGGATAAGAAGATATCCTCATGCCACAAAGTAGCTCGTTGTCCCGAGGCTGTATACACATAGACACCACCAAATTCATAAATCTGACAATTGATCGTACATTGGACCACCATCCAATGACCCTCTGGATCATTGCCAGGATTGGTTGCAACTCATGCCTAACCATAATCAAAACACTCGAAAAATCTGACAAACCAGCATATGCTATCCAGTATCCTGTAAAGTAGGAGCATTGCCCAGCATATTGAATATGCTGATTATGCTCTTGCAAAACCACAATGTCTGCCATACATGTATGTACATAGTGCCAGGTTAATCTCCATTTGTCAGGGTTACATAACCCACGCACATTATATGAAATGCATTTAACACAACTATGCATTGAAGACATATGTACAAAGGCAAAGTAAGGGAGGGACTAAGTTGACGTGCCCATAAGCACATCAACATCAGCAGCCCGTGACTCAACCATAGTATTCTGCATGCCTGTCTCAGAGGAAACAAGGCCTGCAAGTGATTGAGAAGTACCATGAACCACGGCATCTCTGTAAGAGTGCACCACCTTATTCCATGCATCCGCAAGAGTGCGATTATCATTACAGGGAAGTGGTTTTTGCCCCGCAGATTTCACTTCAAGAGGTACATAATTACGAGAGGAGAGCTGCGAATGCATCTTAACAGTTTTCTTGGGACTCACCCAAGGAGATCCATCCGTCGAGTCCACCTTTTTCCCCTTGTTTTTGGTTTCAGGAGTAGACAAGGACTTTTCCTTTACTCTGAGGATTGGGGGAAACAGCAGGTTTGACCTTGCCCTTATCCACAGATAAAACGTCAGGCAACGCAGAAGCCGCAGCAACGACAGATCTGGAAATGATGGACTTCCCTCTCAATAAAAACCAAAAGCTGAGGAACATCTGAAGGAGGGGGTTGCAAAATAGGCTCAAAACATTCAGATTGCATGTGTCCAAACTTCCCACAACAAAAACATGAATTTACAAATTTTCCCTATCTGAGCTTAAAAGGGCGTTTCCCAATGAGTGGGTCTCCCGAATTGACAGTAATACCTTCAGGGGTGGGAACATCCGTATCCCAAAGCACACAAAAGCGATTTGCCACCCTCACACACACACATACACACATACTTTTTTTTTTTTTGTAATGCCAGATTGAATTACAAGTGGGAAACCTCAAAGAGAGGAAAACCCACATAAAGTATTTCTAGTTGAAACTCAGAAACAGTCAAAGTAGAGCTGGTAATGGCTAATAGGGAGCTCATCCAAGTCATAAGCAACTTGAAGAGACTATCTAAGTGATATCTTGAAGAAAGAAACATATTCCACCTGAATCTGCTGAAACATGAGGGAATTCCCTGCTTTCCACACTGTCCATAGTACCCAGAATCTAACCAAGCCGAAAAAGTATGAATACGGCCGAAGCAAAGGCGGAAGCACTCCAGAAAAATTTACCAAATTGTGATCCAGGGAAACGCGAGTGAAGAGCTGAAGAGATGCTATCCACAAACTGTGGCGTACGAGAACAGGACCACAGTAGATGTGATATATTCTCAATGCCTGCACCACAGCGAACGCATCGCGAAGAGGCCAATCTCCTAGAGCGCATGAAATTTTCCAGTAGGGAGAACCCCAATAGTACATCTTTATAGAAACAATCGCTCCTTGAGAGGTAGCTTAGCATGCCACACTTTCATAACTTTACTCCGCCACCAAGTAACACTCTTATTCTTATTCTACACCTTGCAGTGTTCTTGGATCCAGAAAGACAACTGCAAATGATAGTACACTTTCTTTGCCGATATCGAACCAATTGAAGAACCATCATAAGGCCAATCACAAATTCGATTGTCTTCAACTAGCGGCGCGATGGGAGATATAGAATCGACGAACTCCGTAATGGTGTCCCACATGCGCCTGTAGTGTGACCCAAGTCCAAAGGTAACAGCAGCCTGTCTGAACCAGAGCACCTGTCCTTTAGCGTCTATCACATGAGCTATCTTGTCAATACCTTTGTGGGAGAGAAAGTAAGCATGTCTAGGAGAGCGTTGAACAAGAGTCTGAGCAAAAACTCTGCTCCAATACAAACTTTCCAATCGAAGTGAATTTCCACAGGCGTCATCTCTACCATTCCACAACAATTCTGTTGTGACCACCCTCCAATCTGCCACTAGACTGGAAATAAAGGGGCATCCCGGAATTGTAGCCTCAACTTTACCAAAAACCAAATCCTAATACAACGGTTGTCAATGGCCGAAGGCTGGCGTAGAAACCGCATGAGAGCACAAAAACGCAAGCATCTGCGTCCAAGGTTGTTTTTGCTCAACCAACACCAACAACAAAGTAGCCTTCCTTGCTATAACATGAGAGCACAAATGAAGGATATTCAAACCACCACAACATTTTGGAGTACAGAGCTTATCCATCGCAAGCAATCACAAGCCTTTTTTGTGAGAGGAAGTGGACCAAAAGTGCTCCAGAATCCAAGACATGAAATCCCCAAGACGACGGGGTGGCCAATGCAACAATGGTAGGAAAAATTGCATGTATGACACCAAACTAGATTGCACAATTCTGAGTCTTACATGGAGCGGCTAGGTAGACAATTTCCAATACTACAATTTAGACCTCAGTTTATTCTCAACCCATTGCAACAATTTCGCATTGTTAACCGACCAAGCCAGCAGATAACCAAGATGTCTCACAATTGGATCAGGCTTTACTATCTCACCGCCATAACAGAGCATGCCAATCCATTTGATGCAACAACAGCAATTTAGATTTTCGGAAATTTACTTGCAGACCTGCAGCCAACCCATAAATATGCAGTGCTTCCATAATACAATGAACATCCTCAGGATGATTTCTAAGCCAGAACATGGAGTCATCCGCATACGCTTGTGCCACAAAATGATCATGAGCTGGCAGTTGCAGTCTATGTAGCCAACCAAATGCTGTCAAGGATTCCAAATACAACAGACAGAGGATGTGTAGCAATAGCATACAACATGGCACTCAAAGGGCACCCTTGCCTGACCGATCGACCAAGATCCCATAACCGAGTCAACTCACCGTCAAGAATTCCAGCAGATTGACTTTTCTCTTCAAGAAAATAGACTACCTGGCGCATCGTGGACCCAAAGCCCAAAGCCGTCATGATTTGAGCAATGAAGTCCCAGTGAACAGTGTCAAATGCTTTCTCTATATCAATCTGCATGATAAGCACATCTTGTCCAACATATTTTGCATACTCAATTTCAATAAAAGCATTGGCAATATTATCCATAATTTTGCCTGCGAGGAATAAATCCATACTGAGCCGAATGTATGTCGGAAAACAAATGGTCAGCAGCACGAGTAGCTATCATTTTCGACAACAATTTGTAAACAACCGGCATAAGCGTTATTCGTCGCCAATATGAGAAGTATTCACACAATGCTTGCTTAGGCAACAATTTCACCAGTCCTTTCCACGATTGCGGAAAGATTGCGTGGTCCATGCATGGTTTATCATGAAAAGGAGAGGCTGCTTAAGGGATTCCCAAAGGCGAAGGAAAAATTCCATCGTAAGCCCGTCCAATCCAAGCAATTTCCAACGACCAACATGCAACAAACTGTCGTGCAACTCATCCTCAGTAAAACTCGCCTCAAGGGTGTCTACATCATTCATTGTCAATATAGGATGTACATACGACAACAATAACTGTCAAGCTTGCAAACCTCAGTCGAGGGGGCTTCAGGCTTGGCAAAAACACGTTGAAAATAATCCACCATTGAGTCCGCCAATTGACCCAGAGCACACACTACACACACAACACACCACACACACAAGCACACACTACACACACACACTTTTTCTTTTGTAAATTTGCTTTGATTAATTTACAAATGGGAAACCTCAAAGCGAGAAAAACCCACGAAAAAGATCAAACAATGGGAAACCTCAAGGCAAGGAAAACCCATAGAAAGTATTACAAATTGTAACTTAAAAACAGTCAAAATAGAGCTGGTAATGGCTAACACGGAGCTCCTCCAAGTCATAGGCAACTTGAAGAGACTGTCTAAGAGATATCTTGAAGAAAGAAACATGTTCCACTTGAATCTGCTGAAACATGAGCGAATTCCGTGCTCTCCACACTCTGTCCACAATACCCAGAACCTAACCCAGCCCAAAAAGTATGCATACGGCCGAAGCAAAGGCGGAAGCACTCCAACGATCTTGAAAATTTTACCAAATTGTAAGCCAAGAAAACGTGAGCAAAGAGCAAAAAAGATGCTATCCACAAACTATCGCATACGAGAACAAGACCACATAGATGTGGAATATTCTCAATGCCTGCCCCACAGCGAACGCAGCACGAAGAGGCTAATCTCTTAGAGCATAATAATTTGCCAGTGGGGAGAACCCCAACAAAACATCTCCACATAAACAGTCGCTCCTTGAAAGGTAACTTGGCATGCCAAATTTTCATAATTTTACTCCGCCACCAAGTAACACTCTTATTCATATTCCATACCTTGTTATAGTGTTCTTGGATCCAGGAAGATGACTGCAAGTGACAGTACACTTTCTTTGCAGATATCGAACCAATCGAAGAACCAGCGGAGAGCCAATCGCAAATTCTTGGATCCAGGAAGATGACTGCAAGTGACAGTACACTTTCTTTGCAGATATCGAACCAATCGAAGAACCAGCGGAGAGCCAATCGCAAATTCTATTGTCTTCAACTAGCAGCGGGATGGGAGATATAGAATCGACCAATTCCATAATGGTTTCCCACATGCATTTGTAGTGTGACCCAAGTCCAAAGGTAAGAGCAGCCTGTCTGAACGAGAGCACCCGTCCTTCAGCATCTATCACATGTGCTATCCTATCAATACCTTTGTGGGAGAGAAAGTAAGTTTGTCTAGGAGAGCGTTGAACAAGAGTCTAAGCAAAAACTCTGCTCCAATGCAAACCTTCCAATCAAAGTGAATTTCCACAGGCGTCATCTCTACCATTCCACAACAATTCCTTCGTTACCAAATTCCAATTTGCCACTAGACTTGGAAGAAAACGGACATCCCGGAATTGTAGCCTCAACTTTACCAAAAACCACATCCCAATACGACGGCTGCCAATGGCCGAAGGTCGGCGTGGAAACCGCGTGAGAGCACAAAAACGTAAGCATCTGCGTCCAAGGCTGTTTTTGCTCAACCAGCACTAACAACAAAGTAGCACTCCTTGCTATAACATGAGAACACAGCTGAAGGATATTCAGACCACCACAACGTTTTGGAGTACAAAGCTTATCCATCGCAAGCAATCGCAAGCCTTTTCTGTGAGATGAAGTGGACCAGAAATGCTCCAAATACAAGACATGAAATCCCAAAGACGACGGGGTGGCCAATGCAATAAAGGCAGGAAAAACTGCATGTATGCCAACAAAATAGACTGCATTATTGTGAGTCTTACATGGAGCGGCCAGGTAGACAATTTCCAATAAAGCAATTTAGACCTCAACTTACATTACAACAATTTCGTATTGTTAACCGACCAGGCCAACGGATAACCAAGGTGCCTTACAATTTGATCAGGCTTCACTACCTCGCCTGGCCATAACATAGCATGCCAATCCATTTGATGCAAGGGCAGCAATTTAGATTTTCGGAAATGTCGCTAGCCCATAAATACGTAGTGCTTCCATGACACAACGAACATCCTCAGGTTGATTTCTAGGCCACAACATGGAGTCATCCGCATACGCTTGTGCCACAAAATGATCATGAGCTGGCAGTTGCAATCCATGCAACCGACCAGATGCTGTCAAGGAGTCCGGATACAACAGCAAAGGATGTGTAGCTATAGCATACAACATGGCACTCAAAGGACATCCTTGCCTGACTGATCCCATATTCGAGTCAGCTCACCGTCAAGAATTCCAGCAGATTGATTGTTCTCATAAAGGAAATAAACTACCTGTGAATTCCAATAAAAGCGTTAGCGATATTATCCATAATTTGCCTATAAGGAATAAATCCATACTGAGCCGGATGTGTGCCGGAGAACAAATAGTCAGCAACACGAGTAGCTATCATTTTCAACAACAATTCCTAAACCACCGGCATAAGCGTTATTGGATGCCAATGCGAGAAGTATTCACACAATGCTTGCTTAGGCAACGGTTTCACCAAACCTTCTTTCCACGATTGCGGTAAAGATTGCGTGGTCCATGCATGATTTATTTTATCATGAAAAGGAGAGGCTGCTTAAGGAATTCCCAAAAGCGAAGGAAAAATTCAACCGTAAGCTCGTCCCAACCAGGCGATTTCCAATGACCGAGATGCAACAGACTGTCGTGCAACTCGTCCTCGGTAAAACTAGCCTCAAGGGTAGCCACATCATTCATTGTCAATATAGGATGTACAAAAGACAACAATAATTGCCTGGCTTGCAAAACCTCAGTCGAGGGAGCCTCAGGCTTGGCAAGAACTTGTTGAAAATGATCCACCATTGAGTCTGCCAATTGACCTTTCTTGGTCATCCATTGCCGAGCCTCGTCTTTAACCCTTTTGATAGAGGCAGATGTCCTCGAATGATGCAAATGCTTAAAGAATTGTTTCGATGAGCAACCTTTATCCATAAAAGCGTGTTGCTTAGATCTAATTTCCCATTTTTCAAGTTTTCTCTTATCATTATGCATCAACGAAGTTTTAGCTACGCATAATTCCTCCTGTTCTGAATCAATAACTTCGCAAGTCTCCTTATCTTCCTGCACTTTATTTCTCAACTTGTACATGTACCACGAACCATAATCCTTTATGATTGCTTGAATGCGCATGACAAACGATACCAGGCCACATCCACATCAATAAACATATGAGAGACAAGTGGAGGAATCGCCGCTTCAATCAAAGTTTGAAATGCTCTATGTGAAAGATACGCATTATTAATATGCAACAACTACTTACGAAGGAGCAGGAAATCTGCATCCAGGATCCATAAGTTGCTGAACCGGAACCGGAATTTGCATCCAGGATCCATAAGTTGCTGCTAACATTTCCAAGCATTCCGAGCATCAGCAAAATCCTCAGACAAACATTCTTTGATGATATTCGTAGCATCCATCGAGGAAAGATCCACCTGCTTCCTACGCTTATATACAGCTTCTTCTGCTATATCCAATCAAGACTGCACTTTCTAGAACACATACCGGACTAGCACCCACTTTATATATTGTTTTTTTTGTTTTTGTTTTTTTTACTATCTAGGAAAGACTCTGCTGAACACACCAACAAAAGAAACCTCGTACTGAGAGAATATACACAGATACACCAACGGCCTCTCACATCAAAACCTGACAGAATGGCCGCGTGCAATTGAAAACTGTCTTCAACCATCGGCGCGCTGAGAAGGGCCTCCGCAGTGTTGGAGTTGCGCATGGCAAAGTCGCGTGACAAACAAGTGGCAGAAGAGATCACCTACACCCGAAACCAACCATTGCCGCCTTACACACTCACTACAACACACACACACCGAATTGACACAGTTGACATAAGGCAGCAGATCGCGCAGAGGCTACAACAGGTCATGCGAATTCAGTTTGAGTTTGTAGCACCTCGTGCAGGGTTCTGACAACTCGTAATGGCAAGTTCTCATAGCTCTCGCCTGCTACAGTCGAGTGCAGTCACTGGCACGCAGGCAGAGGACAGTCACGGCAGAGCTCCGTAGGGTTGGGGACGCACACGCAAGAGAGGAGAGACCACAGGTGCTTGCGTGACAGAATGCTTGCAGAAAGAACGCAAGGCAGGACTTCTCTCACGACCACACGCGCGCGTGCGCGCGCGCACACATCAGTCCGTAAATTGGGCACTTACACTTCGTGCTCATTGCTCGCCTCTTGACCTGCACCACACAGACACACAACACTAAGTGTACACATAATACACACACATACACTTTCTCACACTCATGCATCGCATACAATAGGCACCCACATATAAAGGGCACTCACCCATAAGAAACGATAGCTTGATGACGCCTTGCCATGCACCATGTGGCAAAAGCGCACGATGCCCTCACCCTCACTGTTATGGCAAATGCGATATCTATCAACTCATGATTATATATTTTCTCAATGCCTTTGCTTTCTCAGGCTCTCACATGTTTGTTACTCATCTTTTTGTTACAGGATGTTTTGTTTGTGATCTGGAATCGTTAGCACGGACACTCTCACTAGCATATTGGGACACCGTTTTGTGTATCTAGGGTCGTTTATTCCGTGACGTATTGAATGCTGGCATGATGAGTTGCACGTTGAAGATGGATACTCTCTCATTTCATTTTTGACGATATTGTGTTGATTTCCGACTCTCCGGAGGAGATGCAGCGTCATTAAGATGCTGTGTCCACATTTGCCCACGATAGTGGATTGTCTATTAACCTGGGGAAAACCAAGGTTATGGTGTTTAACACCACACCACAGTGGGTCAGGAGGTCAGCACCCACTTTTACATATGGCCAAGAGACGGTGGAGAATACAGATGCATACACCTATCTTGGGGTAGTCTTCAGTGCACCGGCATTTTCATTCAGGAGAGCAGCAAAGACTAGATTAACGAGAGCTTATGAAGCCTTGGGAGGACTCGAGAAGATGTGTTCGCAGGTTCAGTTTCAGGAACCTCGAACAAAGCTATGGCTTTTTGACACTCTAGTGGCTTCAGCTTTGCTCTGTGCAGTCCAGATTTGGGGGCCCTCAGTGGACCACCAGGGCAGGTCTGGTAGCATAATGCATTGATGGTTGGAGATGTATAGAGAGGCCTCTAGTTTCTATGATCTCTCGGATGATTTGGACTAAGGCCTCAGTGACACATGAGATTATTTGAGCTGAGCTAGCTTCCCCCCCTCTCGTAGTTGAGGCCCTTACTAGATCAATTTCCTTCAGGCATAATTTATAGGACCTCCCCATAGACAGATATGCTCGGCTAGCCCTTGAGTCATCCCGACACCTAGCGCCACAGGGGGACATAGCATGCTGGTATGGCTTCAGAATGGATAGACTGCCACCATTCCAATAGTCCTTGGATGCACCCTCCCTATCTCTCACATGGACAGAGACCACTAGACTTATACGTCAAGATTTGATTCAGCTAGATACCAGGAGCACATGGATAAAGCCGACATAAGAGTTGGGCACGAAGATGGCTTTCTATAGAGAGCATCTCCTCCAACTAACAGAGGATGGATATGTGATCAGACCGGCATATATGGACACTCATTTAATCCTATGGGATATGATGTGCTATCGGTCAGATGCGCACATCATCGCATCAGCTAGAGATTGAGACTGGCTGATTTAGGAGAGTACCAGTAGAAGCCAGGATATGCCAATTGTGTCATATAGAGCCAGAGACAAAGTTACATCACATTTGTCACTGTCCGGTATACTATGAGATACGAGGCCGCTTTCATTGTCTATTCAGAGAGGACTTTGGACCGTTGGCTAGAGTCATGAGATATCAGGATCAGAGATGCCTCGGGTTGTTTTTGTTGGAGCTACGCAAACACAGGGAGAGTCTCTTGACGAGACCAGGCAATGGGAGACATTCACAGAGGGAGATCACTGACTTCTTTAGAGCAAGGACTCAGCAGCCTGATGAGCATGCTTCACAGCAGACTTCCGAGCCCACTTCTACCAAAGGTATATAAGCGGACATAGCCACTGAGCTCGGGAGAGCTAGACGCCCACGACTACAAGGGCGACCACAACATCGACGAAGGCTCCTTCAGAGACTCGGGAGTATTCTAGCACGACATGGGAGACACCCAGTACGACTACTTACAGAGGCGGACATTCACAAAGCTCTTCAACACCGATGCACAATACTTTCTCGGACAACGGCCAATGCCGGGCATCATTGGGCATGGTTGATGACCCAGACATTGGATTAGATCCACAAGGATTGTATCACTTTGGTCTCATAGGTCATTTTGGCCTTTTGAAGACGTTTAAAACAACATTTCATTTCATTCTCTCTCTCATTTCATTTCATCGTCGGGCATGGTTAATGACCCAGACATTAAATTAGATCCAGAAGGATTGTATCAGTTTGGTCTCATAGGTCATTTTGGCCTTTTGAAGACGTTAATATAATATAACATTTCATCTCTCTCTCTCTCTCTCTCTCTCTCTCTCTCTCTCTCTCTCTCTCTCTCTCTCTCTCTCTCTCTCTCTCTCTCTCTCAGACCTGGTATTAGATTCACCACATGTAACCTTTTGGTCTCATAGGTCATTTTGGCCTTTTGAAGACGTTAATATTACATTTCATTTTATTTCATTTTCATTTCTCTAGTGGAGGCATGGAGGCTTTTCAATGAGCACACTCCATCGCCAGCCATCACTTCCATAGAGACATGCGGGGTATATGCTACATCTCTCTATACAGCATCGGGGCAGCCACCTTTGCCTGACCCTCCGAGGCAATGGGCATGCCGAGAAACATATACTTTCTTTACTGCTGAGAAGGTAAGCAAAGCCATTGACAGGATGAAGACAGGAAGAGCACAGGATCATGATGGTCTGGTAGCAGAGCACTTTATCCATGCCAGAGATATGCTTGCAGAGCCTCTTGCTATGATGTTTAATAGATCCATGTATGAGGGTTTTCCTGAGACTTGGAGTATGTCCACGATTGTGCCTATCTTCAAGTCGGGAGATCCTATGCTTCTTGGGAATTACCGCACCATCATGGTTGGTCACACTCTAGCTAGGCTATATGCATCAATTCTTGAGCATGAGTTGAGTGGCTGGGCAAATGGCATCTTGGTTTCACCTACATGGCTTTAGTATGGATGGTCTACCCCCATTTCAGTACTCTCTGGCATAGTCACAAGGGACGCATTCCGGGACAAGGAATGGGGGACGGGAGATGGGGCTCAAGTGTAAAAAAGAGGGCGGGACGGCAAGTGGGGATGGAAAAGTGGGGACGGGAAGCTCGAAAAAGGGCGTCCTCTGTTACTATGCTCTCTGGATGCACCCTCCATCTCCCTCACTAGGATAGAGATTACCAGGCTCATCAGACAGGACTTGATTCAGTTGGATACGAAGAGGACATGGATACAGCCTACACATGAGCTAGGTACGAAGATGACTTTCTATAGAGAGCATCTTCTCCAGCTCACGGAGGATGGTTTTGTGATCAGACCAGGATACATGGATACTCGGCTATCCCACGCGATACGATGTGCTATTGGTCAAATACACACATCCTCACATCAGCTAGAGATCGAGACAGGCAGATTTGGAGGAGTACCCGTTGAGTCCAGGATTTGTCCGGTGTGCCAGATAGAGCCCGAGATAGAGCTACATTACATATGTCATTGCCCAGTATACTATGAGATACGAGGCCGCTTTCACTATCTATTCAGTGAGGGTTTTGGGCCACTTCCTAGAGTTATGAGATACCAGGATCAGAGATGCCTCGGATTATACTTACTGGAGATTCGCAAACACAGAGAGGACCTCTTGAAGAGGGGCACAATGAGAGAGATCCAGCGACAACGAAAGAGTACAGATTTCTTTCAGTCAGAGACAAAGGAGTTCGAGCAGCCCCCTCCACAGTATAACATCACCAGAGGCACCAGAGGCATACTGCTTGATTGGGCGATAGAGTTGTGGTGGTCCCGTCGCCCACGGATGAGGGGGCCCTCTCAACATCAAGCAGATTGCAACAGAGGATCCATACCACGCGACATAGGAGCCGTCCCGACAGAGTGCCTACCTTGGAGGACATTGAATCTCCATAGCCTTTTGGATACTGATGTATATGTATATGATGCCTCGATTGTCAGAGAGTTCCATTGTATTAGCTCACACTTTGTATTCCCTTTGTATCAGCTTTCACCCCACCCCTACCCACTTTTTTCTTTTTAGTTCTTTGTACTTTTTGTACCCAAACCTGGTATTAGATTCACCACATGTAATCTTTTGGTCTCATAGGTCGTTTGGCCTTTTGAAGACGTTAATATTACATTTCATTTCATTTCATTTCTCTCTCTCTCTCTATCTAGTTCACAAGTATGGGTTATGAGTGATCATGTGTTTGGTCTATCACCACACTAAGTGCCCCCATTTGCATTTGGTGTTGGGTGATAGGACTTTTGCGTCCTAGCTGCGAGAAAAGCTAGGTGCTGCCCCCTATTTGCTAGGTAAAGTGTTCCGTCCTAGGCTCGTGAGGCAGAGATGGCAGGGCAGTGGTGTGTAGAGACCACACTACCCCCGACTGTTCCGACTTTCCCATCCTCAACAGGATTACTTGTTTTTCAGTGGCTGGTTGGAGACCAAGGGGCAGCCGTGCGAGTTGGCTACAGTGGACATACACCCTTCAGTTTGCCTTGGGTTTCCGGGTGTTTAGTGGAGAGTCAATGGGTGCTGCTTATTGGATTGCCCGCAAGCACAGCAAAGTTGGCTTAGGATTCTTCGTGCGATAGCCTCCATCCTCCTAGACATGGTCTTCAAGATGGTAAGTACAAAACGTTGGCTGTGGGAACATGGGATCAAGAATGCAACAACCTCTTTTAGCAAGGTACCGGGCAACTCCAGCTATGTCTGATTAACATCATAAAGCTGTATACTAATCCAAAAAGTTGCAATCTATCTTTTTGGTTGGAGAAGGGCATGCATGAGGGCAGACAGTTCTTTGTTTATGATGTTTGTATCTGAGTGGTAGCCTTATTTTCAGGTCCAAAACAAAGGCAAGTAAATCAAAGTTTTGCCACATTAATTGACATCTGAAGTCGGCTGAGGATTGAACTTGTAGGTGAAACCAGCATCCAACATTTTTGCTTTCCAAAAACTGCAAAGGCATAGAGCAATATTGAATATCGTGGCAATCGCATATTTAAAAAACTGCATTTCAAGACCAAACTACTTGTGGGATTTTGGCTTCAGCACAACCTCGTGAGTTTTCCTTGTCCTAAACGAAAACGGCAAACCATACTGATACTCGGTGAAGAAGCAGTGCATTAAGAGAATGGAAGGAAATTTTTTTAATGGTAGGCATCTGAGACATAAGTGTGTCAGATCGCAGACACGACTACCCTTGTCACAGTCCGGTCTTGAGAAGCATAGGCAAAGATGTTGATCCATAATCTGACTGGCAGGGAACTGAAGTTTATCATAGGAGCTCATCAATAAAAGCTTAGTTTGAACACAGAAAAGTAAAGCACCTTGGGAATAGCACCAAGATGTTTCCCTAGGTTCAAGGAAATTGCAGAAATACCTTGATTGTTCCTTACAAAAGCTTTTATAATTGTCACAAATATATCAACTGTACACATAGAAGTGTGCATATCTCCACTATACAATCACTACAGCTCTCATTTTTTATGTTTGCAAACTTATGACTGGCAGGTTCTTTGAGTAACAACATTAAGAAATGAGTTCAAATACTGCATACCTGATGCCACAAAGAAAATAGCAGGAAGAAACTCCAGGGTAGACATTTGGTAAGAACCTTTTTCTCCATTGAGCTCAAGAAGCTCCATAAATATTCTCTCCAGGATATCTACTGCACATTATGGCTATTATTTATGCTTTGTTGAAAATTAAGGAAGTACACTCACATTTCTAAATGGCTAAACACTCACCAGAGATAACAACTTTCCTTGCCTCTTGAAACAATTGAACAAATTGAGCCTGCACAAATCCATCTGACACAGTAAAGATTCTCAATCCTGCAAATGGAAACCACCTAAAAAGATGCACAATCTCTTAGCTGTGGTAGGAAGCTTCATGAAAGTGATTGACAACATACAGCTATACATCCAGACTGTGGCATTCATATTGGTTCTGCCACACGAGATGGAGGTATGACTGTAGCCAGGGCCGTAGCAATGTGTGAGGGCATTCATAGCCCACATGCTGAAAATTCTTGCAATTGAAGCATGTGCCAATGAATATGCCCAATTTGAGATATGATATGCAACACCAAATAGAGACAACATTGAAATGCACCATGACGGAAGTAGGAGAGGGTACCTCTATACCCCAAAGAATACACAAAAGGTATTTGAATTGCCATCAGCGATGGCAGACAAATCTTCTTTCCAAGCTAGGAAATTGGGATGATGTAGCAGCTACCAATTTCGCGAAACTAACAACCTCCATGCATACCAAGCACTGATGCCAAATCTAGATTTCATAGACCGTGCATGTATATGGCAATACATTCACCAATGCGCACCTATGACCTCATAAATCGCCAAACAACATATAACATGCTCTCAACTTTAACACACACACCTTTTTCTTTTTGTACTTTACACGCACACACTTTTTTTTGTAAATCAGTTTGATTAATTTACTAGTCAGAAACCTCGAATTGAGGAAAACCCACCGAAAAGCTCAAATACAAGGGAAAGAACACAAAAGTGTTTGGCTGTACAATATGGCTAAAAGCATTCATAGGAAAGCTGATGTGATTTCCAAGGTGAATCGTAAAGATTGCCTAAGAGAAATCTTGAAGAACGGAAAGGGGTCTGCATCAATGTGATGGAACATATAGACATTACGCCATAGTGTCCAATAAGCCACATGATGATAATCGTGAATCGTTGCAATGTAGGTGAGAAAATGCCAAACGCCCAAAACCGTCTGTGGAAAACCATTGCTGGAAAACAGGGCCCGCATACCCGCCGATATGCAGAGAAGGAAATCTTTAGTAATGCAGCAATCCGAGAGCAGGTGGCAAAGATTCTCTTCCACAATCGAGCAACAGACACAAGAAGAAAGGTGGATATGACGTGCCCTATGAAAAGTGCCCACCAGGAGCACTCCAAGCAAAGACCACTATAGAAACAATCGCTCCTTCAAAGGCAAATGGCTCTTCCACGTGGCGGAGAGAAGTTTCCTCCACGAGATATCCGATTTGTGCATGTGCCAAAGGGCATGGGCATTACAGTGCTCAGCAAGCCAAGGTAGCAAAAGAGCATAAACTCGATTGGTAGAAATATCTTGAAAAGGCGCTTTCCAAAGATTCCAATCATACATGCGCTCACCATCAGGAAAAGGTGAAGTTGGCGAAAAATCAACCAGTATGTGCTCACAGTAATGCATACAACGGCGAGCAGCAAAGCGAAACTCAAAAGTGTATCCAACCGCATCCACCACATCCTCAACCACACAAATGCCACGACAAGAGAGGAAGTATGCCTGGCTAGATCACAGCCATAAGGTATGTTTAGTTGTCATAACAGAACACATTGAGTTGCGCTCGCTACTGCTGAACACCCCCCCCCTGCTGCGCCATCCCCCCCCCCCGCTGCCCTTGCACTGCCCCCCGCCCCCGCCTGCCCTTGCGTGCGGCAGCCCAGCCCGCCCACCCCCCTGCTGCGCGTACCCCCCCCTGCCCCCAGCTCGCACTGCCCGCCAGCTGCCCCCCTCTCGCGCCGCCATTCAAACCCCCCTCCCACCCGCCCGCCCGTTGCCTCTTGTGGCCCCGCACACTGCCCGCCTTATTCGATCTTCCCCCCCGCCTTCTTCTCCCCGAAGCCTCCTACACTTGGCTCTGGCAGCACTGTTTCTTTGGCACAATGCTCTGCGCGCTCGGCTGCAGTAGCTTCACCGCCCGCTTCTTCGACACAGCAGTAGACACAGATGGAGGCTCCAGCTCCGCCATAGAGGGACTCGTCCAAAGCCCCCTCGCCAGACCCTGCTGAGGTCAACATTCGACTTGCTCTTTCGCCGACAGAGCAAGCGAGTCTAGCCGAAGAGGTAGAGCGCTTGCAGGCAACTTCTGTCATCTGCAAGATTCTCGGCACCCGACCTAGCAGAGGAGGGCTGCGTGACCTTCTCCAAGCCCGCCTTCTCGCAGAGGTGGGCAAGATCTTGGACGTACAGATACTCAGACTAGGTTACTATCAGATCGAGTTTGAGACCTCCGAGATGGCGTCCAAGGTCATCGCCATGAGTCCATTGACCATCCGAGTAGCACGAGCCCACTTTCAACAGTGGAGACATGGTTTCGACCCTGCTTCGGATGTTCTAGTAGAGGAGGCAGACATCCCCATCTCCGTCTGCTTTCCGGGTTTGCGGAGGGAGTACTTACCACTTTTGTCCAGGATCGGCTCAACCACTGGGACTGTCCTGGAGACACCTCGCACGACAGCCTTAGTAGCTACCAAGGCGGCTGGCATTCCCTCAATTCTCGTTTTGGTCAAAGACACTCACATGCTCCCAAAGGTTATTCTTCTCCCTCGGGTGAGTGGGGGTTGGTTTAGACAGAGTGTTGAGTATTCGGGCCTCCCGAACCAGTGCTTCATTCGTCGACAGATGGGCCATCTAGCGAAGGCCTGTCCACGGAGGAGGCCTCGACCTACACCACAGCCTCAGCCCCAGCCTGCAAGGGCCGGCCAGCAGACACAGACACAGACACAGCCTGCCTGGACAGAGGAGGTTGCTTTACGTACGGCTCGCTCTGCTTGGGCTTGGGCCAGGCACTCGTTGCAGTCAAGCATATCTAGAGGACGTTCGGATGCGGATTACTCTCCATCCAAGCCAGCCTCGAAGATAGCCCGTCTAGCTGCTGCGGCAGCATCTGCTCTCTCTCGCTCCCCATGAGGATCGTCTCATGGAACGTGCAGGGACTAGGTGGGCCCCAATTTCAGCGTCAACGGGGCCGACTGCGTCAGGAGCTTCAGCGCTGCCTTGTGGGAGGAGAGATTGATCTCCTTATGCTTCAGGAGCACCATCTATGTGAGAGCCGGATCGGGATGTTGTGGTCAGCTCTAGCGTGGACGATATACCACTTTTTGGTCAGCTGCTTTTGGACCTGGAGGCATCCACCCAAGGTGGGGTATGTATGACTATTGCGGACTCTTTGCAGCACGCCATTGTGGGCAGAGGGATTATTGTGCCAAGCAGGGCTCCGTGGATTACTATGCAACTTCAGGGTTGTCTAATGGGCTTCCTGAACATCTATGCGCCCAATGTGGCGAGTGCTCGAGCAGAGTTTTGGTCACAGATAGTTGAGTCTCTGCCGCAGGCAGAACACTTATGCATAGGAGGGGACTTCAACATGTTGCAGGACACTTCTGACAGGATTGGTGGTAGCCATGCTACTGTGCATGGAGTTGAGCTGGCAACTTGGGAGAGGTTTTGTATGACTCTGAGGGTCTCGGATGTTTGGCAGCACTCTGGTTTTGTGCGGCCCCCAAACAGCCTGGCCTTCTCTCGTTCGGACCGCAGAGTGGGAGGAGTGAATCTATCGCGGATAGATCGCTTCTACACTAGTGACCATTTCAGTGACTTGGGAGGGACAGTGGGCATTCTGGTCAGGACTTCCTTCTCGGACCATACACCACTGATCCTCACAGTGGCAGACTGGCAGAGGAGTGGGAGCACGATGCTTCGCATCCCAGAGAGGGTCCAGTTGGACTCAGCACTCAAAGAGCGGGTAGAGGCTCTCTAGACAGAGAGCTTAGACAAGCGGGATTCTCCTGCTGACAGAGTGGCCGCAGGCCTAGCTCAGATTAGCCGTTTTTTTCTCCAAGAGTCTCTAGCTCGCCGGGCTGCAGCGAGAGAAGAGGAGCAGCATCTCAGACGGAGCATTGCTTCGCTACAGAGGATGCAGGAGCAGCATCCAGACAGTCCATGGTTGGAGGAGCAGCTACAGCAGGCTCCTCAGGAGCTTGTTAGCATAGAGGAGAGGCGACATGACTTTGCTTTCCACCGACAGGCAGCTCAGTGGACCTAGGTCGGCGACAGAGTGACACGTGCTTTCTTTGAGGCAGTGGGACCTCGGCATTCGCATGCCAAGGTCAGGCATTTGAGGAGGCCCGACGGGTCAATTGCTTCTGAGCCCGAGGATATGCGTGCAGTTGCTACTGACTTTTACTGTGAGTTACTGTCTGCAAAGCCCCACTCAGAGCGCCAGGATGCATTCAGGGAGCAGGTTTGGGCACAGATGCCTTGTCTTGTGACTGAGGAGATGCGTCAGAGGCTAGAGATGCCAATTCAACTTGAGAAGCTGCACATGGCTCTTAGGGCCCTCCCCTGTGGTAGCTGTCCAGGTGAGGATGGGCTGACTCCCAGTTTTTTCTTGGAGTACTGGGACCTCCTTGGCCCAAATCTCTATAGTGCTTTTCAGTACATTTTGTACACAGGAATGATGCCTGACAGCATAAATGAGGGCCTAATCTACCTCATTCCCAAGGAGAGTGGCTCCTTGGAGAGATTCGACAGTGGCGCCCCATCACCATCCTCAACTCAGCCTACAAAATTCTTGCCAAGGCTCTGAGTTTGAGGATTCAGCCACTTCTAGAGAGCCTTATACATGGGACTCAGACAGGTTTTGTCAAGGAACACAGTATCCTTGACAAAACCTTTACTTTACTCTTTGGGAGTCTTCTTCCCTGGCACGGCTCCATGGTGAGGACCTAGTGATTCTTCTCTCGATTTTGAGAAGGCATACGACAGAGTTGACTAGGACTTTCTAGAGGACACTCTACGTAGGATGGGCTTCTCAGATGCTTGGATCAGAGAGGTATCAGCTTTGTACAGACAGGCTCACAATCAGGTACTTTTGGCGGGAGGTAGAGGTGATCGCTTCATGCTCACATGTTCGGTCAGACAGGGCTATCCTCTTGCCCCTGTCCTCTTTCTGTTCTATGCGGAGGCAATGAGCAAGTTTTTGGTGTTGCAGCAGGTTGGTCTACGGGGCTTAGCACTCCCTTATTCGGGGAGATGAGCTTCTGGACGCTGAGTTTGCCGACGACTCAGCCTTGTACATAGATGGCCAAGAGGCCAACCTTCACAGGTGTGAGCAGGCTCTAGAGACCTTCTGTTGTGCATCGGGCACACTGATCAACTGGAGAAAGACAGTGGATTTCTCAGTTGGTAGTGCTCCTCTACCCGATTGGATGCCAGGAGAGGGTTTTACGTGGATTCCCCCGGGGACTGCAGTTCGGTACTTGGGTTGTCAGGTTGGTTTGGACTTGTCTCCCGAGCAGTAGATTGCTCCCCTTCTCCTGTCTATCAGGAGAAAGTTGTTAAATTGGAGCTCAGCATGACTTTCTTTGGCTGGCAGAGTAGTAGTGGCCAACAAGGTATTGTTGGTGACTATGTGGTACATCACTTCTTGTTGGATCTTCTCGAGTTCTTGTATCAGCCAGGTAGAGAGGCTCATCAGGAACTTTCTTTGGTGAGGACGTGACACTCAGATAGCCCGAGCCAAAGTGGCTTGGTAGGTCATCACTCTTCCTTGTTCACAGGGAGGGCTTGGGATCATTGACCCAGCACAACAGAGCAGAGCCCTTCTTGCGAAGTTCATCGTCAGAGGACTTCTTCCAGGTGAGGAGCCCTAGAACAAGTTCTTGCTACAGTGGCTTCTTGCTAGGGTGCCTCAAGCAGGAGGCCCCTGGCAACCTTCGACCAGATGGATCTTCACAAAGATGCGCAGAGTTGCTTTGAGCAGGAGACTGGAGGACTGCTTCGCTGTGAGTCTGCTTCGACCTTGGGAGCTCTTGCGGCGAGGCCTGGAGCAGAGACAGCCTACTTGCACGGAGGAGCGCCTATGGCAGCCCCTTGTCTGCAACCCCATGGTTAGCACTCAGAGAGGCCACTTGGTTGGTAGTCGACCTCATGTTTCCTGGGGTCCCATGCCAGCGGGTCCAGCGTGCTCTTTAGGTGATTGCTTAGAGTTCACAGGCTTGTCAAAGGAGGTGCAGGGTTTCCAGCTACAGGGCATGTGAGGGGTGCAGAGCATGTGCCAGGACATCTCAGAGGCAGTTCCAGCGGAGTGGCTCACGCCTCTTGAGCCAATAGCACCCAGGTGGATGGGAGCCTTCACACGACTGGAGGTTCTCATCTCTATCAGGGCCTGCTCAGAGACTGTTCCATCCCTTTTCTTCGAGGTTCAGGGTGGGGGACACCTATAGCGGGTTGCAGTAGAGGCCCCGCAGGTGGAAGAGTGCTGTTTTCAGAGGATCCGAGTAGTGGGCATCTATGGGAGGACTTGTGTCATAGATCCTGACCCAACAGCTCTTGAGACTGGACACTGGAGGCTGTGGGCTTGGGAGTGTTGTCCATTGGCACGAGTACAGTGGGATCCTGGTGAGTGGCTCTGGAGGGACCCCTTCTCTTCTGCAGACCACCCAAGAGTTCCTTTCTTTCAGTACAATGTTCAACTGGGACATCATATACTAGCAGCACAGAGAGAGGCCCGCCCGGCTGCAGAACCTCATTGGCAGGAGGAGGGTCTCACAGCTGAGTTCTTGGCAGCCTTCTGGGAGAGGTTGTGGGACTCCAGACAGTCGAGACGAGTCACCTTGTTTCAGTGGCTGGTCGCACACAGAGCTACAACAGTTGGGAGCTGGCTAGTGCATAGTGGTCTCTCGGCCGCATGTGTAGCTTGTGACCATCTTGTGGAGAGTCAGCGTCACTGTCTTTGGGATTGTCCCTCGGCCCAGCAGGTGTGGCTACGAGTTCTTCGGCTGATGCCTGCTCTCTCCACTGCTCGACAGTACACTTGGGGAGCAGCGGCTTGGTCCACCCTCACGGGACCGGCACTTCAGTTTGAGCTATCTTCCACCAGCAGGATGATAGTGATGCAGGAGGGGCGACCTACACTCCAGCCTGTTACAGAGCTTACTCCACAGGAGTGGTGCAGTGAGAGAGAGGAGTGTTGGGAGCTCATCAGTGGCCTGACACTCTGGTTCATCTGGCGGGCCCGTTGCTTCCGCATCTTTGAGGCTCGCCCTGTGCCACCAGCAGAGACTGTTCGCAATTTTTGGCTAGAGCTGATCCATACTCTCAGAGGACAGCTTGAGGGACTACAGGGCAGCTCCGACTGCATGCGGGAGCGCAGAGAGGCTTTCCTTCGACTCCGACATCCTGGGCCTTTTTACACCATGGTCCAGGGAGTACTCCGATGGCATTATCGACCACCTGTGTGGCTTTTCCCTCCCCCCATTTCTTGATTTAGCCCCATTGTACATATGCTGGTTTTTTTCATTGGGAGAGTCTCCCATCATGGTTGTTGTAGCCCTCTCTTGAAGAGGTGGTTGTAGCCCTATGGGTAGTTTCAGTAACTAATAGAAGCTTCTTTTTCTTGAAAAAAAAAAAGTATGCCTGGCGAGGCAAGCGATCAACCAAAGTAAGAGAGAATGCCCGCCTTCAATGAAGACTCTCCAAACGAAGGGAATTTCCTTCTCGCCAAGCATTCCATGATAGATGAATAGTAACCTCTTTCCAAGCAGAGATCAAAGTGGAAGCAAGAGGACATCCAGGAATGTGCCCTTCCATCTTACCAAACACAACCTCCCAAATAGATGATTGTCAATGGCCAACAAATGAGGAAGTAACAACATGGTGACCCAAGTAATAGATATGCAAGCATAAGAGTCCACGGTAGAATTTGTTGCGCAAGTGTAGGCAGCAGCATAGCCTTCCTAGCAAGAACATGTTTGCGCAAGTCCAAGATATTGAGACCACCAAAACGTTTAGGAGTGCAAAGCTTCTCCATCGACATCAATCGCAAGCCTTTTTTGTGAGAATGAGTTCGCCACAAATGAGACATAATGGCTGACATAAGAGAATCGAGACAATGACAAGGCCAATGCATCAGTGGCAAAAACAGTTGAACATACACCATCAGGATACTCTGAATGATTCGCAGGCAAATATGTAATGGCCAAGTGGATAATTTCCAGTAGTGCAATTTGACATTCAAGCGTTGCATAACCCAATCCACATTTTGAGTGTGAGTGACATTCCATCCAAATGGATATCCCAAATGCCTGGTAATCACATTCAAAGGAGCAATCTCACCTGGCCACAGTAGACTATGCCAATCGCACGAACGAAGTGGCAGATTTTTGGTTTGCGAAAGTTAACTTTAAGACCAGCTGCAATCCCAAACAATTCCAAAGCTTCCATAATCCCTTGGGCATCAACCTACTGATTGCGAGGCATAAACAACGAGTCATTCGCATAAGCCTGCCCAATAAAGGTACTACCCAAGGGTACTACAAACCATGAAGAAGCTCAGTGTAGATGGTCTTTATTGCGCAACACCAACATCTTAGCCAATATCTCGTAAACCACAGGCATCAAGTAATAGGCCATCAGTGAGAGAATTGCTCGCAAAGTGCTTGGTTAGGCAACAATTTAATGAAACCCTCTTTCCAAGATAATGGCAAATCTTGTTTCTCCCATGTTGCATTTAACATGAAAAGCAATGGCTATTTTAGAACCTCCCAAAAGGAGAGGAAAAATTCCACAGTAAACCCGTCCCAACCAAAAGATTGCCAACGGCCCAATGCAAGCAATGCACAATGTAATTCAGAATCCTCAAGGCATTGTGCATCTTGCGAAGAAAGGATCGGATGAACATAAGAAAGCAACAATTTGACGAGCTTGGCGAGCAACTGAAGATGTCCGAGGAGCAGCAAACACATGTCGATAATGTGGAACCATGGCATTAGCAAGCTCTTAGTTGGAATAAGTCCAAGCACCGGAAGAAAGCATAACACACTTAGGATGAAGATGTCTAAGAAGGAGCAGCAGACACGTGTCGATAATGTGAAACCATGGCATTAGCAAGTTCCTGTTTGGAATAAGTCCAAGCATCCGACGGAAGCATAACACGCTTAATTGTTGTGAGACCCTTGTATGATGGAGATGCTTAAAAAATTGCTTTGAAGCGCAACCCTTATCCATAAAAGCCTGTTGACAGGCACGCATCTGCCATATAGAGATTTTTCGCTTATCATTATGTCGAACACGCACACAAGCTTCACACAACTCAGACATTGCAGAGTCAGACAAAGGCCACGAGTCTACCAATACTTGCAGCTGTCGACAAACCTGCTTCGCAACATTGACATCTCTCCGCATGCACTCCATGTAATGCATGCCATAGTCATGAATAACACATTGTACCCTCACGACAAAGCGATACCAGGCAGCATCAAGATCAAGAGGGGGAATAACATCAGAAATCATGTCTCGAAAAACCTCATGAGTGAGATAAGCATTGTTAATATGCAGCAGACGTTTCCTAGGAAGAGGTCGATCACAAAGAGATTGCCAAAGTACAAAGTCAACAAAACAGGGTAATAATCCGATAACTACAAGATGTAATCTATCCTCATATCACATACGAAATCTTCATATTGTTGCAAATTAAGCAAATACCAACGATCCAACCGTACTCAAGAAGAAGAGTGAGCAACAGGCGGAAAGATAAATCCAGAAACATTTGGATGCAAATATCCCCATTAGTCAATCATCTGAGTAGAAGCAAAGAGATGACAAAATGGTGTTGGTTATGCTCTTAAAGAACAACTATGTCCGCCTTACATGCATGTCTATAGTGCCAAGTGAGTCGCCACTTGTCGTGGTTGCATAACCCCCACACATTATATGAGATGCAATTCAAAGGACTATGCATTTTGTACTGTATATACAATGGGCGAGGAAACAAGAAAAGAGACTCAAGCATTGGTGTCCATTCACACATCCTCATCTGCAGTGGGCACATGAGGTGGCATAGCATAACCTCGACTAGTAGTGCTAAAGATAGGGGACCCATGTGATGAAGAGGCTTCCCCTGTAACCACTTCATTGTAAGGAAGAACAAACTTTATCCCAGGCCTCAGCCAAAGAAGTATTATCATTACAAGGGATTTTTTTCTAAGGGACATTCTTCAATGGGGACACATAGTTACGAGAAGATGCCAAAGTGCGGCATTTAACAGTTTTCTAGGCACCAGCCAAGCCCGAGAAGCTACAACCTGTTCTTTGCCTTTATCATCAACATTTGGAGAAGCAAGAATCGGCTGCAATTGTGCTTGCTTTCCTTTTCCTTTAGTCGACTAAGCCATGGCAGGGGAAACCGACGGACCTTTGATCAGTGGCTTAGTAGAAGATTTTAGAGGTTGCGTAGACGGAGCGGAAGGGACAGCTGAAGGAGGTGGCTACAGATTTGGTTCCGAACATTCGGAGTGCATATGACCAAATTTTCCACAACGAAAGCAAGAATTTGCAAACTTATCCATTTGAGTTTAAACGGGCACTTTCCAACCACTGTATCTCCCAAATCAGCCGAAATGTGTGCTGGTGTAGGGATGTCAGTGTCCCACAAAATACAAAACCGATTTGTGTTGGCATCCAACTTAGGAGGGCAAATGATTTTGCCCAACTGAGGAGCCAACAACAAGAGAAGAAAATGATGCCAAGTACGAGAAAACCACCACCTCGACCCAGACAGGACACTTATGACAAATAAGACTCTGGTAATCCTTGGTGAGAGCCCAAGGCAATACATGAGTCATCTACGTGTTGAAAAAAAGTGGAGACATTTCGAGCAAAGCATCCCAAGCATCCATGTCGGCTAGCAATACTTCATAAAAGCATCATGCACCAAAGTAAACTCCTCGGACTGCTTGCCGTTTGAGCAGGAAATCAACCCATTGGCCTACAACCTAAGCCGTAGGCATTTTCCTAGGGAAGAAGAGAATCACTACGTTAAGGGCATATTGAGCAACAGGATCCATAAGCTCCTGTACAAGAATACGCACTTCCGTGACGGGAGTAGGGCCTTCCCATGCTCATCGTACATCTTCAAAGTCCTCATGCAAACATTCCTTGATTAGGGTTAAAGCATCCATAGTTAAGCTTTCCATGGCTTTCCAATGCTTGTATATACATTGTTCACTAGATTCCATGCGAAACAATCACCACACTTTCCACATTGCTCTTATAAATTCTTTGACAAAAACTCTGTTGTACACCTGCTGAACACTCATTTTTAGTTTTTGTGTTTTTATTTTTTTGTTGTAAATCAAATTTATTTTTTTCCACTCTCTCTCTCTCTCTCTCTCTCTCTCTCTCTCTCTCTCTCTCTCACACACACACACAATTTTTTTGTTGTAAATCACAGATTTCTTTACACTAGATATTGTACACCCAGAAGAACAGACAGAGGAGCAGCCAACAGTGGAGAGGCCTACCCCCACTACTGGCATTCTCATAGACCGAGCATTGGAGCTAGGGAGATCTAGATGACCCCAATGGAGAAGAGGAGCTACACAGTTTCGAAGGAGGCTACAGCAAAGGATTCGAGCCATACTCTTTCGTCGAGTGCAGATGAAGATGGATCTCTACTCCCCTCCCATATTGTCTTCACATTGTACTGCTTAGTTTAGGATCCCGCAGTATTTATATTTTGTTATCCTAGTTTAATTTATTTTGTTAATCTAACTTTGTATCAGATACACCGCATTGTAACTTTCTAGTCTCATAGGTCACTTTGGCCTTTTGAAGACGTTAATATAACATTTTATTTCATTTCTCTCTCTCTCTCTCTCTCTCTCTCTCTCTCTCTCTCTCTCTCTCTCTCTCTCTCTCTCTCTCTCTCTCTCTCTCTCTCTCTCACACACACACACACACACACGCGCGCGCACAATTTTTTTTTGGGTGATGTATTTTATTACTGGTTGGAAATCTCAAGATGAGGGAAAACGCACGATGAAGGTAATGTACAAGCAGGCCATAACTCAATACCCAAAAAGGCAAGGTGGATATATATGTAGTGTTTGATACATGTTCGGACCATAGGGTACATAGTACTGGACTTTATGTGTATTAGGATATGTAAAAATCTGTACCATTATTTTGAGACAAAAGCCTAACTTATAAATTAATATAGGATATTCGTAATATGTTCATAAACATAAAAAATCACAAATCCTAACACAATTCTTGATATGAACTTACTACTCAAGAGTTATGACACACGCCTCGAAATGTCTGTCCTATAGGACAACTCTCCTATGTACTAATTCTCTAGTGTTTTATTTATGTAAAACCTTCGTTGTAACCATTTTTTAATTTGCAATTGATTAATCTAATAACTATTGCCCAATTAATCAATTTACCAATGAGAAAGATATTCAAGATAAGCAAAAATTAACGACGACACAACGTAGAGGGTTGGATTTCATGAGGCCCACCCACCCCTCGAAAGGACTTTCCATTATGGATAGAGAAATTACAACTGTGTCCAAATATAAACCATGAATCTATCGAGCTCTTAGGTAGTTACCACGCTCTGTGAAGACTTAGAACTTCAGAATACGAGGAATTAGAAGCTCTATTTTGCTTAATATTTTCTTGAAGTACATAGTAACTATGGAAATTTTTGTAGGAGAGAGACAGAGAGGAGTGATCCTTTTGAGGAGGAGAAGCCTTCCTCTGTAGACTGCGATTAGCCTCATGTGCAACAATAATTCACGTTTTCACCATCTTCCGCTTCTATATTTAAATAGTGTTCAATATGTGAGTTGTTGATCTTCCCATTGGTAGTCCAGATGGCTGCCATTTTTAGAGGCTCTCTGTCATGAGATATTTTGAAAATAGTCTCTATTTGGCAATTCAACCACTTTTAAACCTTTCCTTTACTTCTTTACCCACTACTTTCCTCTCGAGGGAACACTTCCAAAGGCATTAAGGATCTAATTTTAAGTGCATTTAATCTCGGAAAAAGTTACATTGGCACTTCTAAAGGTGGCATCATTCTTTTAGCACCCTAGGGCTCTTGGACGCACCTTACAACCATCTTTGTAATCATCCTTAGACTAATTGCATTGGCACTTTTGAAGGTTGCTTCACCCTTTTGGCACCGTAAGGCCCTAAGACGCACCTTACAGCCATCTTAATATTACATAATTTTGGTCCTTCCACTCTTATTATTTTCACTTTAAAATGGCCAATTCTAGAGAGAAAAAATCATTTAAGTAGACAAGTATTAACTTAAGTGCATTACATTGCCCTTGAAATCATAGTCGTCCTCCACGGTGTGCATATACAAGAGAAGATAAACTAGGCCCGTTGGCATTTAGCTAAGAATTCACATTCAGCATATTGAGCCTTTTTCTTTTGTTGTGCGACCTTCATAGCTTTGTTGATCTAAGCAAGCGGCTCTCGTAGATCAAAACTATATTCATTGGTTTATAAAGATCTTCCCATGTATCTTGAAGATCACTGGGACTTTTGATCTTGCCTCTAACATACCTTGTTTTGGCACATACAACATGGAGACACAAAGTGTTCAATCTCCTTTTCATTGTAAGCCACAAAATCATGTCTTGATACCATTCTTGGTGACTCGGATTCCTCTATACCCACCATCAAATGGAGCATATGATTCATGCAAATAAATACCTTCTACTATAAAGAGTAATTATAGATGTCTATTCCATAAAAAAAGATAACCATCTTGCAAAATAAACAGTTCTTCTTTTTATGTTAGAGCTATGGAAAACATATCATCTCTGAGACAATAAAATATTGCATATCGTGTACCATACTGGTAAGATCATTGTGGTATGCTACCGAGACAGCATTAGACCACAATCTGCGATTATTTTTATATGGTTGGCTACAAAATAGTGTTTGCCAACTATATAAAAATAATTGCAGCGGAAGAAGTCATCTGATATTTGAGACTCTTATGATATATTTGAAATTTGAAGAACGTTACAAGTGAATTCTCCATGCTTCCATGTCTTTGGTTGAAGTTCTCTTATTAATTTATAAACTCAACCCTTCACGCATAATCTTAAAACCAGTTTCTTCTTCAAAAAGAGGGAATTAACCTTGAGCTCTGATACAAAATGTAATTAAATTGAAACTTGCAACTGATTAACGTAATAACTTTTGCCAAATTAATCATCAATATATTCAAGACAAGTGGAAATTAACGTCGACATAGCGTAGAGGGCTGGATTTCATGAGCCCCCCCCCCCCCCCCCCCCCCAAACCCCTTCAAAACAGACTTTCCATTATAAATAGAGAAATTACGACTATGTGCACAAATAAACCATTTATCTGTTAAGCTCTTGGGTAATTACGGCTCTATGTGAAGACTAGAACTTCACAAAATGGAAAATTAGAAACTCTATTTTGCCGAATTTTCTCTTGAAATACATAGTAGCTATGGCAATTTTTGTGAGAGGGAGAGAGAGAAGAGTGAGCCTTTTGAGAGGAAGAAGCCTTGCTCTTCAAGCTGTCATTTGCCTCCTGTGCAGCAGTAATTCGCGTTTTTTTATCCGCGGTCGCTCCTTAATTCAGAAATTGCTCAACATGAAAATTGTAGATCTCCCCGTTTATGGTCCATGAGCGAGCCGATTAGAGATCGTCTCTCTATCATAAGATATTTTTAAAATAGTCTCACCGGGTCTCCTTTTGGCATTCAGCCACTTCCGGACCTTTCTTGTAAAAATGTGTGTGCATGGATAATTAGGGGTCCTCAAACGTACTCTATAAAAACAACGAATTGAGTTTCTATCACCCTCCAATGGTGATGGGCATACTCAGCCATGATAAAGGCTATAGTTTGTCAAGCAAGAGCAAAATACGAGAAGCACTAACGATCTAAACAACAAAATAGTTTGTTGTCACTTTCTGTGAGACAGTTTTGCACAAGGCTCTAGAGAGAGAGAGAGAGAGAGAGAGAGAGAGAGAGAGAGAGAGAGAGAGAGAGAGAATGGTCTTTAAGATTCCTTATATGCGTCATATGTTGCTAAATTGGCTTTATCTTACAGAAAAATAATTCAAAATGAATTATTGGATTTATAAGTGAGAGGGTTTTCTCGCTTGGAACACCAAGGAAAAATAATTCTAAATGAATTATTGGAATTTTAAGTGAGAGGGTTTTTCTCACTGGAGACATCCGAGTACAGAGTATTCCTAGTGCGTCATTCAAAGTAATGACGGGAGCACTAAGAATGGGAATGTCTGTAAGGCCACCAGGAACGGGTACTTCTCATGCGTCACATCGGATGGGTGACAGCGAGCATCGGAAAGAAGTATCCGACCATCCGAGAACGGATATCTCTGATGCATCATAGGATGGGTGACATAGAACATCGTGAAGGAGATTGTACCGTAAGCTCGGTAAGAAAGGACTAGGTGATGGCAATTCTTGATGCGTCACAAGGTGGGTGACGGGTGCATCGGAAAGGGAATATCCATAATCAAGAAATTCTGAACATTGTGCACAAGAAAAGCAAGCACTTGAATGAAGATGGGTTAAGAGGAAACTTTGAGGAAAAACAGATGCTTTTTGAGAAAGCGGGATTGCTTTTCGGGAAAGCAGATGCTTTCCCGCGAAAAAGTCTATGTCTGCATTGCAACTGTGCATGTGATTGCATCCCGGGACGCCTGGGAAGTGCTGTGAAAGCATTGTTTTTAACTTATAAGGTTTTATTGAGTTTTTGGGCAGATTCAGACTATTTTGAAAATATGCCGGCCGCCCAATTAATAAGTGGATAGCCATCTGATAGATAAGGCAACAGATCAGCCAACGTTTTCTCTCTCTCTTTTTCTGGCAGAGCAGCACGGAAAAAGGGGGGAAAAAAAAAAACCGGCTGCGATCTCTACGTGAGTAGCTATTCGTGCCATGGTGAAGACATATAAAAGCATCACATGCCCTCACTCAGGGGGAGGATCAGTTTTTTTGCAAGAAGGAGATGCTGCTGCAGAGTTCACCCACAAAAAAAGAAGACGTTTGCTGGTGATGCCCATGACTACCCCAAGTGGACCCGATGTTGCCAGGACCTAGTGCGCGAATTCCCTCGCAAAGATGTGCCTACAGATCGTGTTTCCATCACGACAAGCTGCTTTCTCTATTTTCAGCCGTAGACGGGGCTGATTTACGAGAAGGAACCCAACAACACACCTCTTTTGTGTGTAGGATTGGAAGAGAGGATTTTCTATGTAGTGATCTCTTCCGGGGAATTGCTTTTCGAGAACCGAGTTGCGTTTCGAGGGTCGAGACTTTGAAGGTAACGATTTTCATGTTATGATCTCTAAGTATTTGTTTGCAGGTGTACTTCCTCTTAGTGAGGGAGTAGGAGTAGAGGAAGGCAAGAGCCTCTGCAGGAGAAAAGCGTGTGAGGAACTAGAGCCAGATCAGCCAAGGGGTTTCGTACCCGAGTTTGGGAAGTAGATCCACAGATCCGAGAGAGGTAGTCTCTCGAGTTGTGATCCGGGAGTTGAGATTCCCAAGTAAGGACTTTGCGTCCGGGAAAGCAGAGTCGTTTTGCGAGAAGAGGACTCTGGAAATAGGGTCAGAAAAGAGTTGCAGGGATGCCATGCCTTGAGTCTGGAAGGTGAGATCCAGAGGCGAGAACCTTGATTCTCGAGGATTTGGAATAAGGAACGGAAGTTCCTTGGAATAGGTATTTGCCCTAGGAATAGGAAGCCGAGGCTTTCCGGAACCATCAAGTCTTATTCTAGAACGAACGTGGTAATACGTTCAGTTCAAGTGCTTGTATAGACTTCTCCTCAATAATAAAGATAGTATTACGGGGGGGGACCAGCCCATCTTCTGGTCCCCAGTATTGTGTCGATCCTCTCACTCTCACTCTCTCACATCTCTATCTATTTCTCTCTACATCCTCTGGCTTCAGTAATAAGTGATAAATCCTATTTATCCGAATGTATTTTATATTGCTATGGGCTCCCGTTTGTGACAGTGGTATCAGAGCATGGTCTCCTCTCTTTCTCTGTAAAGGAGGACGACTCTGGGAAGATACGGGAAGAAGCCATGACAAGCCAAGAGAGAACTAAGCAAGCGGAACCGTAAGCCCTGCAGGAAAAAGCTCGCAGAGTTGGGAAAATTTTTCTTTTGCAAGAAGTCGAGACAAGACTTGGGATTCTCTGCGAAGGTGACAAGAGCATGATGCTCAAGAACCTAGAGAATCTGAGGAGCGGAATGCTCGAGATACTTCAGAACCCAGAAGATATCCATGAACATCAATCCAGAACCATAGTCAAGAAATCCCGTCATTTCGAGAAGGATGTGAAGAAAGGTCTTTAGACATCAAAACCCTCCGATCAAGTTTGATACTTGTCCCGAAAGCTACCGCTATCATTCGACAGTATGAAGTTGCCTTTGCAAACGGCAATTTCTGAGAAGCGTCGGAGGTGAGGCATGTGACCAAACACCTCAAGGGGATTGCAAGTACTTGGTGGTATACCAAGGCTCTGCAAGGAACTTACAACAAGACTTGGATTCAATTCAAGGCTGAATTTTCCAACAAATTTTTTTCCTCTACGCTTTGAGGAAGGCATCCAAGAAGATTGGGATCGGTTTGCCCAATACGAACAGAGTGAGTCAAAGCAAGCAGTGGTTCACTCTTGCCAAGGTAGCTCCACTCTCGACCCTCTCTGAGGGAGGAAAGATGAAGAAATTCAACAAAGGACTTTTGCACGAAGTTTGTAGACGCATCTGCAAAATACTTTGCAGCAGATGGTAGAGTCACCTTAGTGTACATAGAATCAAATCCCCGTAGTGGGACAGGAACCACTGAACACAGAAAGTTTAAAGTAAGGGAATTCAATCTAGCTCCTGAGTTCTTGAATAGAAGACGATCGAACTTTAAGTGAGAGAGAAGGTTTTCGTTCAAAGTTACATCTTTGCGGAAATCATAAAGTGCATTGTGCTTGTTTGCTCTTTTGCACGAGATATGGTTATGTTTTACCAGGACTACTCACTCTCGAGTGTTTATGAGAGCAGGATCAAATTGAAACATTGTTTTCTGAGATGAATTGGTTTGCTTAACTAGCCGGAAGGTCAACTATTGATCTGATATCCGGTAATTCTCGAACAGATTACCTGCTACTGCGGGTAGGAAATTATGAAGGAACCATTCTGAGCTTTCCAACAAAGAAAAGCTTTCATTAAGCTTGAATATTCTTTAAGCCCACACCCCCTACCCGGTAAGGAAAGATATGGTAGTGCTTTTTGCACAAGTGAATGAACACTCTCTTTACGAGGGAAGGAACAAGCGACGACTACGGCCTGTGCTCGAGGAATCCAAGGATTGAAATCCTGGATTATAGAGCAGATTTTGCTCTAAGATCAAGCCAAGGCATCGTCAAGTTGAGCGTCTTCGCTCTAAGGATCTTATGAAGGGAAGGTAATTTTTCAGGTTCACCGAAACTCTAACACAGCTTAAGAATTATGTATACTTTTGAGTACATGAATAACACACGAAGATGCAGACCTATGCCAAGGAACTGGACGAGAGTTTGTTATACTCTCTTGAGCGTGTTTTTGCGCACAAGGATATTCCGACACGAGAATCTCTATTTGAGATGTGTTCGGTAGAAGGAATTTGAGTTTCTCTCCGGAGAAGAGGTTTTCTGATGGTTGTTGATCATTGAGTACGCTATGTGCTTTTACCATTACAGTAGCAACTTTTGGTTGCGGTATGTGTTTCTCCATGAGCAAGTCAAGTAGCATTTACATGCTGCTGGACTAAATTCGAACTATTATATTCGCAAGAATATAGTTCGCCAACCGTTTCAAAATGGTAAGAATTACATATGGGAGAACATCCCTGAGAATCAAAGAGGGTTCCCTCTATTGTGAACCGGGTTTGAACATACGTTTAGAAAATGCTATGGCTAGAATCCTATCTGCCTGAGATTTTGCAAGGCGTCATTGATGCTCACAAGGTGAATCATTTTTTATGATTCTGTAAGGAAGAGACTCTAATGGGCATTTGGAAAACACTACTGATGGTAATAACTCGTAGGAGGAAAAAATTGGAAGGAAGTGCCGCCGTGCACAAGGAATCTTCGGATTGGAACCGTCCGCCTACGTTGAGCGACGGCCCGGAACAAGAACCTTCTTTAAGGTGATCGCAAATTGTGAAACAAAGACATCGAGCTTAATGCTCTGACTTGGGCATTCCCTATATGGGAGGACACAAGAGGTTTAATACCCTCTGGACTAACAGCGCAGGATTATACGCAAGGACAGATACCTAGATTGATTTCTAGGAAGATTATTTTTCTCGAATTTGAGAAGACGGAATCAAGTTAACAAAGTCTCGGATAAGGAAACTTTGGATCAAAACAATTGGCCTACCCAAAGCAAAGGCCCAGAATAAAAACTTACTTTGGTAAGATGACACCCTTTGTCTGCCGCAGGAAGATTCACATGAGCTTAATGCTCTCGACATGCCCTATGCGGGAGGACACAAGAGGTTTAATATCGTCCGGACTAATAGCACAAGGTTATGCGCAAGGACATAGACCTAGATTGATTTCTAAGAGGATTATTCTTCTCGGAATTGAGAAGGTGGAATTGAGTTAACAGATTCTCGGATGAGGAAACTTCCAATCAGTTGGAAAGACGCGAATGACGAGTTCTTACATGGCTCGTAAGTTTGATGATTGGTGAAGGATATCCTCAAGGTACTAGAGGAAGGACATGAAACCGTAAGGTAAGTATTGAATTATTGAATTTTTGTTTAATTTAATTTCTGAGTTCTCTTTTGAGAAAGGACTAGCTCAACTCACCATTGAGCAAGAATTGGAATCTTTCCGGTTTCTCCCCGGCAGTTCAGTTGGACCTCTACAGTTGAGGACAATTGTTTATAAGTGAGAGGGATGTTGCTAAATTAGCTTTATATTACAGAAAAATAATTCAAAATGAATTATTGGATTTATAAGTGAGAGGGTTTTCTCGCTTGGAACACCAAGGGAAAATAATTCTAAATGAATTATTGAAATTTTAAGTGAGAGGGTTTCTCTCACTAGAGACATCCGAGTACAGAGTATTCCTAGTCCATCATTCAAAAATTAAGAAGGGAGCACTGAGAACGGGAATGTCTGTAAGGTCATCAGGAACGAGTACTTCTCATGCGTCACATTGGATGGGTGACAGCGAGCGTCGGAAAGAAGTATCCGACAATCCGAGAACGGACATCTTTGATGCGTCATAGGATGGGTGACATAGAACATGGTGAAGGAGATTGTACCGTAAGTTCAGTAGGAAAGGACTAGGTGATGGGTATTCTTGATGCATCACAAGGTGGGTGACGGGTGCATGGAAAGGGAATATCCATAGCCAGGAGGAAATTCCGAACTGTGTTAGAATTGTGCACAAGGAAAAGCAAGCACTTAAATGAAGATGGTTTAGAGGAAACTTTGAGGAAAAACAGATGCTTTTTGAGAAAGCGGGATTGCTTTTCGGGAAAGCAGATGCTTTCCCACGAGGAAGTCTATGTCTGCATTGCAAATGTGCATGTGATTGCATCCAGGGACGCCTTGGAAGTGCTGTGAAAGCATTGTTTTTGTCATACTATTTTGAAAATATGCCGGCCGCCCACTTAATAAGTGGGCAGCCATCTGATAGATAAGGCAACAGATCAGCCAACGTTTTCCCTCTCTCTTTTTCTGGCAGAGCAGCACGGGGGGGAAAACAAAAACAAAAACAAAAAAAAACGGCTGCGATCTCTACACGAGCAGCTATCAGTGCCGTGGTCGAAAGATTTAAAAGCATCACATGCCCTCACTCAAGGGGGAGGATCAGTTTTTTTGCAAGAAGGCTTCTCCTTAGTAATAAAGGTACTATTACGGGGGGGACCAGCCCATCTTCTGGTCCCCAGTACTCTCTCTCTCTCTCTCTCTCTCTCTCTCTCTCTCTCTCTCTCTCTCTCTCTCTCTCTCTCTCTCTCTCTCTCTCTCTCTCTCTATATATATATATATATATATATATTTCTCTCTATATCCTCTGGCTTGAGTAATAAGTGATAAATCCTATTTATCCGAATGTATTTTATATTGCTATGCGCTCTCATTTGTGACATCATACATGAGCAGCCTACGAACGGACCAACCTAGTGGGAAGAGGATCTCCGTGTACTAGTTAAACTCTAGCCCCGGTAAATTAGTAGTCGACCTAGTAGACCACTTGATCTATTAGGCCCGGTCGACCTACTGGACCAAACAAGACACCAGGCTAGACCAGTCTGGATTATGCTAGACCCCAGTCGACCTGCTGAACCATGTTCAACCCTACTAGAACCCACTCGGTCTATTGGACCTCGCTAGACCAACCTGGACTAGTCAACTTGGGACTAATCCACATTTCCGCCACACTTTTTTCAGTAAATCTGTTTTGATTAATTTACCTGTGGGAAACCTCAAAGTGAGGAAGGCCCACCAAAACGAACAGATACAAAGAGCCGAACATAGAAGTGTTCAGCGATGTGAAAGCGCTAAAAGAAAAAATAGAAGAGTTGCAAGATTTCCCGGGATATGTTCCCAATATCAAAGGCAAAATGTAACGATTGCCTTAGCGAGATCTTGAACGATGGAAAAGAATCTGCCTCATGCCGGTGAAACATGCGGAGATTGTGATGGTGCCACAAAGACCATAGCGACCAAAATCTGACTCATGTGAAGAAGATGGCAAATTGTTGGAGAGAAGTTGGAAAAATGCCAGAAAGCCAGAATCATTTGTGAAAAACTACCAAGGGAAATCGAAGGTGCATACAAGCAGAAACGCGGTGAAGGAAAGCCCTAGTGCAGCAACAATCCCAAAGCGAAGCAACTGACACAACGAGAGGAGCTAATGCGACGCGCCGCAAGGAGAGTTTCAACTAGAAGAGCTCCTAGCAAACAGCGCCAAAGAAACAGACGCTCCTTAAGAGGCAAGCGAGAATTCCAGATTGCAGTAAGAGCCTGTCTCCACCATTCATCAGATTTGTGTAAAGCCCAGAGCGCATTACAGTGATTAGCCAGCCAAGAGTCCTACATAAGAGAAGCATAGATATGGCGGGCAGAAATCGCATCCAAAGGAGTGTCCCATAAATTCCAATCCTGCATACAGCATCCACTGGCCAACGGCGGAATGGGGAGGAAAACATCCAGTATATGCTGAAGCAGGCTCCAAATTTGACGATAATGCAAGCCCAACCCAAAGTGTGTTGCTGCCTGAGAAAAAGTAAGCAAACTCCTAGATGGATCCACCACATCATCCACCGTGCGTATGCCACGACCAAAGAGGAAGTAGGCTTGACGAGGCGACCGATCAACCAGGATAAAAGAGAACACCCTACTCCAGTGAATGCTTTCCAAACGCAACAAATTTCCATCTGCTTGGTACCTACCATGCCAAGAGAAATGATCCGTAACAACTTTCCAAGCAGAGACCAAGCCAGAGGTGATCAAGCAACCAAGAATACAACCGACCATCTTGCCAAACACAATCTCCCAAAGGGAAGCCTGCCAATGACCAAAGGCGGGATTGGCAACCAACCGACATAGATCAACAACCATAACTGTCCATGGTTGAGACTGTCGTGCAAGAGTAGGCAATAACATAGCCTTCCTTGCCAATGCATGGCGACGAAGGTCCAAAATATTCAGCCCCCTAGGACACTTCAAAGTGCAAAGTTTATCCATTGCTAACAAACGGAGGCCTTTCTTATGAGAACTAGTGTGCCACAAGTGAGATACAATATTAGACATAAGCGATGAGAGGCGGGAGCGAGGCCAATGCAACAATGGCAAGTAAAACTGAACATTTGTCATCATGATACTTTGTACAATACGAAGTCGAACGTGCAACAGCCATGTAGACAGTTTTCGATAGTGCAATTTGACATTCATTCGTTGCATGACCCAATCGATTTGCTAGGTATTAGTTACGTGCCAATCAATAGGATATCCCAAGTGCCTGACGACCACATGCAAGTCAAGAATCTCACCAGGCCACAAAAGATGATGCCAGTCACAAACACCAAGAGGCAAGAGTTTGGATTTCCAAAAGTTAACCTTAAGGCCTGCTGCCAGACGAAATGTATCCAAAGCTTGCATAATCTCATGCACATCATCTTGGTTGTTGCGGGGCATGAAAAACGAATCATCAACATAGGACTGCCCTGCGAAGTCTTTCCCATTGGGTAATTTCAGCCCCTGAAGACGACCGAGTGAGGTCAAGTGATCCAAATACAATAACAAAGGGTGAGTGGCAATGGCATGCAACAAGGCGCTAAGCGGGCAACCCTGTCCAACAGAGCATCCGACAGGCCAAGGTTCTATCAGCTCCCCATCAAGGAGGCTTGAAGATGTACTGTGAGCATCCAAGAAGTATACGACATTGGCCATCTTCGGACCTAATCGAAGGACCCACATTGTAGCGGCAATGAAATCCCATTGTATCGTATCAAAAGCCTTTTCAATGTCTACCTGCATTACGAGAACATCCTGCTAGGTATACTTGGCATATTCTATTCCAATCAATACATTAGCCAAATTATCCAAAATCTGGCGACGATGAATGAAGGCATACTACGCAGAATGGATACCAGCCATAAGAGGTTCCTTGATACAGTTCACAATGATTTTGGCCAAGATTTTATATACATCTGGCATAAAAATAATCGGCCGCCAATGCAAGAACTGCTCACAAAGCACTTGTTTAGGCAGCAGCTTCAACAAACCCTCTTTCCAAGACATCGGCAAATTCTATCTCGCCCACACAACCTTCATCATGTAAAGTAAAGGTTCTTTCAAAGGCTCCCAAAAGGAGATAAAAAGTTCCACAGTGAGCCCATCCCAACCAGGCGACCGCCATCTTCCAAGAGCAAGCAATGTTGAGTGCAATTCATTTTCCGTAAAATCAGCCTCCATGGCCAAAGGATCTTGAGACAGGACAATCGAATGCACTGTAGATAATAAAAGTTGGTGTGCATGAATAACTTCACCGGATGCCACGGGGGGGGCGGCAAAAACATTCCTAAAATGGGACACCATGGCATTTGCAAGCTCACGCTTTGAGGTTGTCCAAGCTCCTGATCCGAGCATAACCTGCTTAATAGTTTGGGAAGCCCTTGAATGACGCAAGTGCTTAAAAAACTGTTTTGAGGCACATTCCTTGTCCACAAACGCTCGATGGCAAGCACGAGTCTCTCATTTGTCCAATTTTCGTTTATCATTATGCTACAGACACATCGAGCCCGACAAAGGGCAGTCAATTCACTTTCCAACAACAAACGTGTGTCTGATATAAGAGTAGGAGCTGTTGATACACATGCTTGGCATCCTCAACATCACCACGTGAAACATGTAATGCTTGCCATAATCCTGAATCACACTTTGCACGCGCACAACAAAGCAAACCCATGCCACATCAAGATCAAGATACATTTGGGCCATTTCCGCCAAACACACATACATAAGCACACATACACATACACAAAGACACTCCCATCATCAAAGTCAAAGGCTACTCATACATAAACGATACATACACAAAACACACATACATACATATTGCGTACACCAAGGGACGACATTGATGGAAGGGGCTACCTAGAGCCCGTCGTGAAGCTTGGGGGGCCCTCCAAAGAGATGGCTAAAACCGATGCCGATGTAAAGCTTGAGGCCAAGCTCACCGCCATGATCAATGGCAATAGATAGACAATTGATAGCAACATCAATGCTGTCAACTGGGAACTCCTTGCAAAAATCACAAAGATGGACAAGGAGGTGGAGGAATGGAGAAAACGGAAGTAGGAGAAGGAGGCCTTGAGGGTTGAGATGGACATCTTTAAAGCAGAGGTTGCATCACTCCACACTGAACACCTCGAAAGAAAGGGGAGAGGGGACAGGGAGGCCATAACAAAGGAGCTCACAAAGGCCATCACCAACAGCCTCTAGGACAAGATAGAGGTGACGATGGGTGGAACTGGTGAACAAGAACCTCCGCAAAGCAGCAGTGGAGGAAATTCAATCAGACGAGCACAACACGATCGAGGAAAGAAACTGAGGCATGTATGGAAGTTCAACATGGTGACGATGGGTGGAACTGGTGAACAAGAACCTCCGCAAAGCAGCAGTGGAGGAAATTCAATCAGACGAGCCCCAAGTAGTGCACAGCACGATCGAGGAAAGAAAGTGAGGCATGTATGGAAGTTCAACATAGAAGTCAAGGCATAGAAGAGACTACCCGTACGAACCCTGAAAGGGATTGTAAGCGGTTCTGTGTGAAGCTTGGATATGCACAAGAAGGGCCTCTTCCATTCACCAAAGCTTCGAGGGCAGGAATAGATGATACCAAGAAGAGGGCCCTCTTACTACAATTCCGGGATGAGTAGGCATAGACCACTTTTATGAGGCAGAGGGTCATCCTTCCCAGTTTGGAGGCAATAGTTCAATCTTCCTTGACGACGACCTCATGAGGATGCAGATAGAGCATTTACAGTGCATGTATGACAAGAGTATTACAGGCTAGGATGGATATAGATTCTTCACATATAGTGTGATGTGCTGTTGGCTAAATATGCATCTATTCACGTCACGTAGGGATTAACTGCAAGATTCAATGCCCCTTTCAAGTGGAGTTTGGACTTCTCCAGAGTTATTCATTAGTTGGATCATGGAAAATTGCTGGATTAGTGCTCCATCTCAGAGGCACATGACTTCCCCTCATAAAGAAGGGCAAGCAACAGAGGGTGCTATCTCACGACATATTATTGCTTATGAGCCTATGTGATAAAGATGGCCAGAATTCGAGTGAGATCACAGCATTTGTGCTGATACAGCAATTGGCCCATGACATGATCACCTGGGATCGTACCAGACCCACTGAATTTCAAACAAAAAGAGTAGAGACAAGTACGGACCCATATTTGAATATTTTGGAGTTGTATCAAGGAGTTTAAAACATGCAAACAAATTTTCCATCCTATCATGAAGATTCTCGATGCTTCTCAGTTCCCAGGAAAAAAGATTTGCCTATAACTTGAGAAGAGACTAGCAATGAAAGGAGATATGAGAAGGATAAACAGGAAGAGTAAAGACTGAAAATAAACAGCAATCATGCAAGAGGAAAGCATCAATTGCCAAAGTTTCAATCCCTCACAAGATTCAAAGCACCGAAGTCCTTGTCTTCCATTTCTCTTCCTTGACAACTACACCAGATGAGAAGTGTTTGTAGGAATCCTGTGAAGACAAGGAAAAAAAGCATAAATTGCATACAGCTCAAAGAATATCAGGGCAAAGTATCACTCTTCTTACCTAAATGAGGAGCCAAAACATTTTTTGCACCTATTGTATCCTCAATGCCATATAGGGACCATTCTGCATCAATATACCAGGCCAGTCAGTTTTGAAAATGTTTTTATTAACCCACAAGAGGTTCATTCACACTCAAATCTCTGCTGCCCTTTTATTGCAAACAACCAAAAAGGAAAAAAGCAAGGCGTGGATAAAGACAAGTGTTCCAGAAGAGAAAAACTTTACACTTTAACAAAGGTCTACCAGATTGAACCTGACCATGATCCAATAACCAACTTTTTGTAATTCAATTTTAAAAAAAAAAACCATTAAGCTGCTTCAATTCTTTGATCTGCTTGTAGAGATGTTATTAGTGCTCTTATGAGGGGGAATTGCAGATGCTGAACATTAGTCTTCCAAAACCAACCTCCTACAACAACAGTATGAGAAAGCGCCAGTGTTCTCACGACTCAGAAAGTTCATCAGCATTAGACAAGAGAAAATTCTCTGATCAAATCATTGCATTAATCTATGAAAAGAAGCCGACTCATGTGTCTGTCACCACCATCAAACACGTCTCCTCTCTTAATATGAATTAAGACGATCATATCATCACTTTACTAAACAATTTAGTGCTGGACTGCGCAATTTTCAAATTTGAGAGTGACTTTGATCATATATGTATGTGAGTATGTACAACATCCTAAGCTGAGAAAGAAACGAGATGCTTCTGACTCTCGCTCAAGTAAAAACAACAAAAACGCAGACATAATTAATTGAAGAATAAAGTGTCGATACACCTCTTATGATAGAGCTACTCTCTTACAGCAGTTGGTATCCGCTGGAAGAGCTACTGTCTTACAGCAGCTGGTAGCTCTCAAGAGTGCAGCTATTGCGAGCTTGTTACCATACCAGTCACGGTCATTCCCTAGGATTTGTTAGGTATGGCCATCTACTGGAGACCCAGAGACACTCCTTATCGAATGCCTCAGAGCACAGCAGAGTACACTTGTCATCACAGCTATACGTGTTAACTCTTACGCACAAAATTGGAGTAGTCGATGATGAAGATGATAGATAAGAAGAAATTGGCATCACCAAGAGATCTACTAAAGGAAATCGAAAGGAAGAACCGGTGAGAGCATTGAACTAGAGCTGCCAAGAAGGCGCCTCAACCACTATAGAGGACAGTCCACTTGTTGAAGGTGGCTTCTGCTAGGGAGGGTAACTCAAGGAAGATAGTAGAGAAAACTCCGGGCCCTGCTAGAAGAAATCCATCAGCAAAATACCTGGCAGAGAGAACAGAGCCCCATTCCGATTCCCAATCGAGGTTGCCAAGAAAGAAAAAGGCAAGGAAATAACGTCCACGTCCACACCCACTATTATTAATCTGACACTAGAGGAGGAGCAAAGAAGACGAAGTTGGGCAAAAGAAAAAGTGGGACACCTCTATAGCTTTATAGCCCAAGAGCGTTCAAACCTCAACCTCAGCACCAAAAAGTATCCCAAACCAACTCTTAGTAAAACCCAACCAAAAGGCCTATGTTCCCTTAGGAGTTTACAAGCACACGCCCACCCAAATCACCATAGCACATAGGAGCAAAACACTGTCAAAGCACGGATTTACAGCACACACCGACCAATGCATATTAAAACAAAGGCCTCCCCTTTCACAATTGAACATCACAAACCCACAACTTCAACATTAATTCTACAATTCATAGATACATGCCCTCCCAATCTGTCTGCACACAATTTGCCACTAGGCTGCCATAGCCATAACCTTACAGAGAACTAGTCGTAACTTGAAGAGCACAACTCCAATTGGGGCACTTTAAATCTTGAGAGAAAGATTGAAAAATGACTAGCGAGAAAGTTGAAGATGAACAAAATTGAATCTACACACCGCTACTTGCAAAATTGACACGAACAGAGAGTTGTCCTGATACGACTACACGTTGAGAAGGCAAGGCGAGGGCAAAAAATGCATCCAAAAGCATCCAGGAGGCACAACGAGCTAAAACCTGCAATTTTCTGATCTTTGGCGGAACGTTTTCAAGTTTTAACACGAGTTTTGATTATATACAAGCAGCAGCATATATGTGAACAGATTGATTAAGTACTCCAAGGACCCAAGATTGGTGATACACCTGAAGAATTACCCGATTGATAAGATTTACTCGAGATGGCGTGCGGCCATTGCTTCTCCTCTCAAGTAGGGAGTAAAGCTGAAAAGACAGACGAGTGCAGAAAAGGAGAACCTGGACTCGCAGAAAGACATGAACAAGCAAAGCAAAAAGCAAAGCTTCGGAAAGGGCAAGAAAAAAAGGCAAAGAAGCCTAGATTTTGCGGTGTTTCTGACAGTTCTCTAGAGTACTCATCCTGAGATACTTCCGACTCCGATGATTACATGTTTTATGCAAAGAAGAAACATTTTTATAAAGCCAACCAATATGACTTCCTGGAAGATAAAAGCAAGAAAGTCAAAGAATTTAACAAAGGTGGACAATCGTTTTAAATCTTTTTCTGGGTTCCGTGATGCTCGAACAAGGTGGTCCACTCTTCTATCAAGAAAGGAAGCTCCGGTTAAATGGTTGAAATTCAAACGGCTTTTTATTTCTTCTTGGCTCACTCGGGAGTATGAATGAGATATACGAACCGCTTGGAATCATCTTCGGATGACCAAGGGAGATTCTTTGGACACTGATTGCGAGAGATTTTGGAGCTCTTTTCTACGAGCTTCTTCATTTACGAAGGTCTTGTTTAAGGAACAGATTAAGCGGTTTTGTTGCGGACTTCCTACAGAGATCTGAGACTATTGCTTGGAACAAAAGTTAAATTCTATTCAAGAATTGATGGGTCATGAGAAACGGGGTTTTGCCATTTGGGCAATTTGACTTACCCCACCGATGAGATCTTGACTTAGAGAACTCAACAGACTTCTAATAATGAAAGTAGAAAGAGAGAGTTCCCAGAACAAAGAAAAGAAAGATACATGTCCCCGACAGACTCTTAGAGAAAGGTTTATCTATCTCAAAGAGGGAAAGTGTTTTGGAAGCAGGGAACATGGGCACATCTTCGCAAAGTGCCTCAAAAAGGCACAACAAGAACAGACTGACACAGGCCAGAGAGTTCTAGAACAGCAAAGGAATGTGGCAAAAAAGGCAGATGAAAACAAAATTGGTACCACATTGCATGGGGCCCAAACCAAATCAGATGGACAAAAGTACAAACTTTGCCGCACCTAGGGAAAAATGAAAGAATAGGAAGCCCTCATTTTTTTGATGGAGGAGCCAAGGCCAACTTCTTTTCACTTGAATTGGCAGCTCAATTTGGAATTACGTCTGACAGGCTAAGGCCACAGGCGGGAAGGCCAGAGCCGGAGGTAGTTCTAGTGGCACCCGGACGGGATGATGCCATTACACTAATCATTGGCAAACTTCGTTTGCAATGTCAGGGGTGTTTAGGGCCCTTGGGAAGTTGTGACGTCCTCCGCGAAAAGCCTTCGTACCAAAAAAACAATGCCGTGGTTGACTATCGAGCTGAGAAACCGACTTTGACAAATAAAGGACTTAAGTCACAGAGATTGTACTTGATAAAATTCAGCTTCTTTCCTTCATTTTCTGGAGAGAACTGAATGATGATTGAAGGTCGAATATGTTTTGACCTTGATAAAGAACGCCAGGATTTTCTCCACACTCATGCCGATTGCTTTTCAGAGGGCCTGCCAGGCGAGTTGGCACCAGCTCGTCCTAAGGATCATACCATTGATTCGATACCTAGAAGCACACCACCGAACCGGCCACCTTACCGTGAGCCGAGCCCAGAATGAAGAGATTATGCACCAAGTGAAAGACCTCTTGGAAAAGGATCTTATCCAGCCGAGTACTCCACCTTACTGCTCTCCAGTGCTGTTGGTTTTGAAGAAAGACGGATCTTGGAGAATGTGCATCAATTATAGAGCTCTCAGGATCGATTTGAAGAGCGGATATCATCAAATCCGAATCCCGCCTGGAGATATCTACAAGACAGCTTTTCGGATGACCTTCGGTTTATTCCAGTTTTTGGTTATGCCTTTTGGGCTTACCAATGCTCCAGCGACCTTTAACCGACTGACCGACATGATTTTCAGAGTGTTAGGTGCACTGGAATGATTGTTTGCGCTTTACTCAAGATGAGTGCTCCGAACTGTGCTCAAGGTTCCTTTTGTTCTTACAAAAGGGAGAGCCTTCCGTTCTTAATGAGAGAATGCTATGATCACAAACAAAGTGAATGGACACTGTGCGTGCAAGTGTATGAGACTGAGAGATAGAGAGAGAAGAGAGATACGACACCAGAGACGTAAAACCCTCCTCCGAAGGCCCCACTCTTGTCGGCGAGAGTGGTCTACTTATGATTACACAATCCGGTACAAACGGTATGCATGAGACTGATGCAAGTCTAGGCTATGTCGGCGATGACGACGGGGATGATGAAGTCGACCTACGGGCTGAAATCTGCAATCTTTCTACTGCTGTCCAAAAACGCTATGGACTGAAATCTGCAATTAGTCCAAAACGCTGATTTGGGGGGCTGTTTTCTGTGGGTCTTTGTCGCTGAAAATCTGCAGTTTAATGGCTGAAAACTAAGGTCTTGCTGGGGCTGAATCTGCTACTTCTTCATGGGCTGAATCTGCTACCTTTAAGGGCTGAATCCTGCTGACTCTTCATGGCTGAAAACGCTAGGCTGCTGTGGCTGAAAACGCTGAAATATGCTAACGCTGGGTCATGCAAAAACGCTAACTGTTGGCTTCTGGGGTTCCTTGGCAGGGTGCCCTGATGCAAAAACGCCAGGTTGTGGTAGGGTTGCGGCGAGGATCTGCTGATGGAGAAAACACTAGTGATGGGTCTTGCTTGACGGGAATCCACCAAGGTCTTGTTGGAGAAGTTGCCTGCTGAGCTTGGCTCCTATTGCCTCTTCTACCATTCAGTGCTAACTTTGGTTTGCTTATATATATTCTTATCCAAATTGCCCTACCTACTTTTGTTGGAAAGTCACTTAAATTAATAACTGAAAAATATCAAAAATAGGAAAAATAGGCTAAATACACTAGAAAATTCCCCTGATGGAATCTGATGGATTCTGATGGGAATATTGATGATCATGTTGTGTACAACCAGAGGATATACATCTACACTAAGTGACTGGGCATGCACGGTCTACGAATAGACTCACAAAAAGTGTCAGACCACTTCTAATCTAGACTGACTGAACCCTGATCGTACTATAGCTTGTCCACGGACACATAGGGTTGGATGTGTCAAGTGACATCCCCTCCTTTTCAAAGTGAGGTACTGGTACCGAACTGTATGGCGTCAAGGGAGATCGCCAACAGCATCCGGAATCCTGGAAGGGACTCTTCGCCGGCCCACTTTGATGTGTGGGTCGTACGGTACTTGAACTTCATAAAGGTCTGCAACGCTTGCTTCTTTGGGCTGTGCCGAAAGCGACACAAAGTCTTCTGAGGCTCCTTCAATGCTTCTACTTCGTCGAGAGTCATGCTTCTTTCTTCTTCAAGAATTTCCATGGCTGAAAATTCCTGAAACCATTTCCAACACAAAAGCATGAATATATCTATTCCATGTTAAGTGACTTGAAAAAATCTTGTCTTCTCTAAAGACTGTGTATGCAATGTAGATGAACATAGAAACGGAGTGACAAACCGTTCACTACACATACGCAAAAATTGAGATCGAATCTTTCTCTTATGATCTAAAGCAATCAACTGTGGCAATTCACAATGGAAATGCCCATGCTTCGTGCTCATACTTTCATGTGCTCTTTCTATAAATGTGGCATGCCAAGGAAGAGAAATAGAATGTGACTTCCTTGAATGCATACTTTTTTAGCTTTTCATGAACAATCCGCATACATCCGTGCTCATTCATGAGCGAAACGTGCTCAACGTACAATATGTCATGCCTAGTAAAAGGGATCACATAAAGACGATGACTAAAATACAGGAAACGATCACGAATGAAACACTCGAACAATGCGTGAATATCAATCATGCAAACACATAATACTTCCTATGAGGGTTCTTTGGACCTAAGCTCGAGAGCCAAGATCGGTTCTTCCTGAATGATCAAATCGTCTTGTGGGGGTTCTTTGGACCTCGACTCGAAAGCCAAGATCGGTTCTTCGTGATTGATTGAATCTGCAACGATGTTAACTTCGCTAGAAAAAGAATCCACTAACACATCATCCTTGTGAACAATCACATCATCTTCATGCAACTCATCATGCTTGTGAGAAATCACATCTGGATCATGCAAATCATCATGCTTGTCATTGTCATCCAAATCATCATGCAAATCATTGGCATCTAAATCATCATGCTTATCATTGTCATTTAACTCATCATGCAAATCATTGTCAATCAAATCATCATCATGCTTCACACAATCATGCAAATCCTGTGTATCATGCTTTGGAGAAGACGAGACTGAGAGAGTCTCCTTTTCCCGAATCTCTTACATCTGTGCCAGAGCTTGAGAAACGAGTCGCAAGAACTCTTTCATGTGTTGGTCGCTCTTTCCTTTGACAGCGGCTGCAATTCTTTCTTGGTGTCAATACCAAAGAAGTGCGCTCGCTGCTGCATTATTCCCTTCGCTGCGCCATCGCCCCCCCCCCCCCCCCCCCCCCCCCCCCAAACCGTTGCCCGCCTGTCCTCTCTGGCCCCCCGCTAGCCCTCGCTGCCCCCCTCGCTGCTCTGCTCGTCCACGCGCTGCCCCACCCTTGCTGTAGCAGCTCGCGCCATTGCCGCTGCTGCAGCCCCGCCCGCCACTGTCGTCCGCTGCCAACCCCCTGTTGTGCAGCCGCTCCCGCCATTGCCGCCCCCGCCTATTGCTGCCAGCGCTCCCGCATTACCCCCCCCCCCCCCCCCCCCGGGGCCCGCCTGCTCTTTTTCCTCCCAATTGCATCTTGCAAGTCGGTACCTACAGCATTGAGTTCTTTTTGGGACAGTGCTTTGCGTGCCAAGTTGCAGATTCCGCCCGCCGCCCTCTTCTTACGCCACAGCAGTAGACACAGATGGAGGCTCCAGCTTCGCCACAAAGGGACTCGCCCGAAGCCCCCTCGCCGACCCCGCTGAGCCCACCATTCGACTTGCTCTTTCGCCGACAGAGCAAGCGAGCCTTGCCGCAAAGGTAGAGCGTTTGCAGGCGAGTTCGGTCATCTGCAAGATTCTCGACACCCGACGTGGTAGAGGAGAGCTGCGTGACCTTCTCCAGGCCCGCCTTCTCGCAGAGGTGGGCAAGATCTTGGATGTCCAGATTTTCGGACAGGGTTACTATCAAATCGAGTTTGAGACCTCAGAGATGGCGTCCAAGGTCATCGCCATGAGTCCACTGACCATCCGAGCAGCACGTGCCCACTTTCGACAGTGGAGACATGGTTTTGACCCGGCTTCGGATGTTCTAGTAGAGGAGGCAGACATCCCCATCTCAGTCTGCTTTCCGGGTTTACGAAGGGAGTACTTACCACTTCTATCCAGGATCGGCTCAGCCATTGGGACTGTCCTGGAGACACCTCGTACGGCAGCATCAATAGCTGGCATCCCCTCAGTTCGAGTTTTGGTCAGAGACACCCACACGCTCCCGAAGGTTATTCTCATGCCTTGGGTGAGTGGGGGTTGGTTTAGACAAAGTGTGGAGTATTCTGGCCTTCCGAACGAGTGCTTCATTTGTCGACAGATGGGCCATCTAGCAAAGGCCTATCCACGGAGGAGGCCTCGACCTACACCACAGCCTCAGTCCCAGCCTGCCAAGGCTGGCCCGCAGCCACAGACAGAGACACAGCGCACTCATGCTGAGCCACCCTCCGAGCCTGGGGCTCCAGCAGAGGAGGGATGACAGCAGGTCCGTGGTAGACGACGACAAGGGCCACAGCGTCAGCCTGGAACTCAGAGTGGCCCTCAGGCATCTACTCAGCAGCAGTGGATTTCCACGGGGAACCGCTTTGGTCCTCTAGAGCAGGAGGAGGTCCCTGCTCCAGCCCCCACCCAAGCTGCACCCTCGACAGCCTCTCCCCCCCCCAGAGTTCCCCCCCTCTTCCTCATCCTCCCCCCCGCCTTCTGCTCCTGTCGCCTCTTCACCTCGCCCCTCTACCTCTGTCGCCCCCTCCCTTCCCTCTGCTCCACCGCTTCCCCCAGCTCCTTCTCCCCCTCCTCCTACTCCAGTTCCACAGTCGACCGAGGGGGCAGGGCCGTCTCTGGCGGCTAGGAGATCTCTTGGCAGCGCCTTTGCCACGAGTCGCCTAGCGAGATAGGGTCAGCCTCTACAAGTTTCAAGTGGATTCCCCCAGGGACTGCAGTTCGATACTTGGGTTATCAGGTTGGTTTGGACTTGTCTCCCAAGCAGCAGATTGCTCCCCTCCTCCTGTCTATAAGGAGAAAGTTGATACATTCAAGCTCAACACGACTTTCTCTGGCTGGCAGAGTAGTAGTTGCCAACCAGGTGTTGTTGGCGACTATGTGGTACATCACTTCTTCCTGGATCTTCTCGAGTTCTTGTATCAGCCAGGTAGAGAGGCTCATCAAGAACTTCCTTTGGTCAGGACGTGACACTCAGATAGCCTGAGCCAAGGTGGCTTTGCAAGTCATCACGCTTTCTTGTTCTCAGGGAGGGCTTGGAATCATTGATCCAGCACAGCACAGCAGAGCCCTTCTTGCGAAGTTCATCGTCAGAGGATTTTTTCCAGGTGAGGAGCCCTGGAGGAAGCTCTTGCTACAGCGGCTTCGTGCCAGGGTGCCTCAGTCAGGAGGCCCTTGGCAACCTTCGACCAGATGGATCTTTACAGAGATGCGTAGAGTTGGTTTGAGCAGGAGACTGGAGGATCGCTTCGCTGTGAGCTTGCTTCGATCTTGGGAGCTCTTGAGGCGAGGCTTGGAGAAGAGACAGCCTACTTGCAGAGAGGAGCGCCTACGACAGCCCCTTGTCTGGAACCCCATGGTTAGCACTCAGAGAGGCCACTTGGTTGGTAGTCGGCCTCATGTTTCCTGGGGTCCCATGGCAGCAGGTCCAGCGCGCTCTCTAGGTGACTGGCTAGAGTTCACAGGTTTCTCAGAGGAGGTACAGGGGTTCCAGCTACAGGGCATGAGAGGGGTGCAGAGCATGTGTCAGGACATCGCAGAGTCAGTTCTAGCTGAGTGGCTCACGCCTCTCGAGCCAGTAGCACCCCGGTGGATGGGAGCCTTCACACGAATGGAGGTTCTCATCTCAGTCAGGGTCTGCTCGGAGACTGTCCCAGCCCTGTTCTTCGAGCTGCAGGGCGGGGGACGACTACAGCGAGTTGCAGTAGAGGCCCCGCAGGTAGCAGAGTGCTGTTTTCAGAGGATCCGAGTAGTGGGCATCTGCGGGAGGACTTGTGTCATAGACCCTGACCCAGCAGCTCTTGAGACTGGACACTGGAGGCTGTGGGCTTCGGAGTGTTATCCACTGGCACGAGTACAGTGGGATCCTGGTGAGTGGCTATGGAGGGACCCCTTCTCTTCTGCAGACCACCCAGGAATCCCGTTCTTTCAGTATACTGTTCGATTGGGACGTCATATACTACCAGCACTGAGAGAGGCCCGCCCCGCTGCAGCACCTCATTGGCAGGAGGAGGGTATCACAGTCGAGTTCTTGGCAACCTTTTGGGAGAGGTTGTGGGACTCCAGACAGTCGAGGCGAGTCACCTTGTTTCAGTGGCTGGTCGCACACAAAGCTACAGCAATAGGGAGTTGGCTAGTGCATAGTGGTCTCTCGGCCGCATGTGCAGCTTGTGAGCATTTGGTGGAGTCAGCGTCACTGTCTTTGGGACTGTCCCTCGGCCCAGTAGGTGTGGATACAAGTTCTTCGGTTGATGCCTGCTCTCTCCACGGCTCGACAATACACTTGGGGGGCAGCGGCTTGGTCCACCCTCACGGGCCCGGCACTTCAGTTTGAGCTATCTTCCACCAGCAGGATGATAGTGATGCAGGGGGGGCGACCTAAACTCCAGCTTGCTACTACAGAGCTTACTCCACAAGAGTGGTGCAGTGAGAGAGGAGTGTTGGGAGCTCATCAGTGGCCTGACACTCTGGTTCATCTGGCGGGCCCGCTGTTTCCGCATCTTTGAGGCTCGCCCTGTGCCACCAGCAAAGACTGTTCGTGACTTTTGGCTAGAGCTGATCCATACTCTCAGAGGACAGCTTGAGGGACTACAGGGCAACTCCGACCGCATGCGGGAGCGCCACGAGGCTTTCCTTCGACTCTGGCGCCCTGGGCCTTTCTACACCATAGTCGAGGGTGTGCTCAGATGGCACTACCGTCCACCTGTGTGGCTCTTCCCTCCTCCCATCTCTTGATTTAGCCTCATTGTATATATGCTGTTTTTTTCATTGGGAGAGTCTTCCCATCATGTTTGTGGTAGCCCTCTCTTGCAGAGGTGGTTGTAGCCCTATGGGCAGTTTTCATTAATTGATATCAAGAAGGATCTTTTTCTCGGAAAAAAAATTTCTTTCTTGGTGTCTGCGCTCCATTTCTGCTCTTCTTTCTGCGTATCTGCTTCCATTTTTGCCATTCTTTTTGCATGTCTTGCTTCGCGTTCTAACTTCCTTTCCATAAACATCTGGTCTAAAGCCTCCATAGGAATTAGTGCAATTCTTGACGTAGATGAGGAAGGGGGAGGGTCGGAAAAACCTCTTGGTGGGAAAAATTCTTCTTCGCCTCTCTCATGCTCATCACCTTCAAGCGAAGTATCCATTCCGCTTCGAGTGATGACCATTCTACAATCGTGGGTTCTTGTGGGTTCTTAAGTTCACAAGGAACTTGGGTTCTTGGGGTTCTTGGGTTCCTAAGTTCACGAGGAACTTGGGTTCTTGGGGGTCTTGGTTCTTGAGGTTCTTGAGAGTTTCTTTCGCTTGCAAACCGTGTTTGAGAAGGATCTTCTCTTCACCCGAGTTCTACTATATCCCACGGGTGCACCCCTTGGCAGCCTTGCGCTGACACCAAGGTTGCTTTTTTTCACCTAACGTCGATTGGCCGGCTGCTAAGTGCACGGTCCGCTCTCAATGAGTGAAAAGAGACACAAGGGGAGGCTGGACAAGCCCTTCTTTCTTGGGATTCCTGTCACTCTTCAAAAACACGATTAGGAATCGATACGCCCAAGCGAACTTGGGTTCGTGCGACCGCAACAAGCAAAAAAAATTCTCTCGATTCTTGTGTTCTTTCCTTGAGTGATAGAGAACACTGCCAAAGCTCTGATACCAATGTTAGGTGCAGCGGAATGAATGTTTTCCCTTTGCTCAAGATGAGTGCTCCGAACCTTGCTCAAGGTTCCTTTTGTTCTTATGGCAAGGAGAGCCTTCCGTTCTTAATAAGAGAATGCTATGATCACAAACAAAGTGAATGGACACTGTGCGTGCAAGTGTATGAGACTGAGAGATAGAGAGAGAAGAGAGATACGACACCAGAGACGTTGTAAAACCCTCCCCCAAAGACCCCACTCTCGTCGGCGAGAGTGGTCTACTTATGATTGCACAATCTGGTACAAATGGTATGCATGAGACTGATGCAAGTCTAGGCTATGTCGACGATGACGACGGGGATGACAAAGTCGACCTATGGGCTGAAATCTGCAATCTTTCTACTGCTGTCCAAAAACGCTATGGGCTGAAATCTGCAATTAGTCCAAAAGGCTGATTTGGGGGGCTGCTTTCTGTGGGTCTTTGTCGCTGAAAATCCGTAGTTTAATGGCTGAAAACTGAGGTCTTGCTGGGGCTGAATCTGCTACTTCTTCATGGGCTGAATTTGCTACCTTTAGGGGCTGAATCTTGCTGACTCTTCATGGCTGAAAATGCTAGGCTGCTGTGGCTGAAAACGCTGAAATCTGCTAACGCTAGGTCATGCAAAAACGCCAGGGATGCAAAAACGCTAATTGTTGCTTCTCTGTAAAAACGCTAGAGGATGGGATTCCTTGGAAGGGTGCCCTGATGCAAAACCGCCAGGCTGTGGTAGGGTTGCGGCGAGGATCTGCTGATGGAGAAAACGCTAGTGATGGGTCTTGCTTGGCAGGAATCCACCAAGGTCTTGTTGGAGAAGTTGCCTGCTAAGCTTGGCTCTTGTTGTCTCTTCTGCCATTTAGTGCTAACTTTGGTTTGCTTATATATTTTCTTACCCAAATTGCCCTACCTACGTTTGTTGGAAAGTCACTCAAATTAATAACTAAAAAATGTCAAAAATAGGGAAAATAGGTTAAATGCACTGGAAAATTCCCTTGATGGAATCTGATGGATTCTGATGGGAATATTGATGATTATGCTGTGTGCAACCAGAGGATATGCATCTACACTAGGTGACTGGGCATGCACGGTCTACGAATAGACTCAAAAAAAGTGCCAAACCACTTCTAATCTAGACTGACTGGACTGACTGAACCCTGATTGAACCCTGATCGTACTGTAGCTTGTCCACGAACACTTAGGGTTGGATTTGTCACGTGACACAAAGAGTACAGATCTTTGTGGATACTTTCTTTGATGATATTATTGTCTTCTCCAAGGATGAGGCAGATCATAGAGCACATCTGCTACGGGTCTTTCAGGCATTACGGGATCACAAGTTGATGATCAATGCAAAGAAGAGGGAATTTTTCCTACCAGAGATACACTTTTTGGGACACATCGTCTCAACAGCAGCAAGAGTGCAAATGGACCCGGCCAAGATAGAGATATTCGTGACTGGCCCGATTTGAAGAATGTCCATGAAGTTAGAAGCTTCTTGGGCTTAGGTTCTTACTACCGGCGGTTCATTAGAAAATTTGTAGAGATTGCTTCCCTTTTGCATATTTTGACACAAAAAGGGGTCCCTTTCTCGTGGGGACCCACAGAGGTGACTGCCTTCCAGACATTGAAAGAGAAATTGACTACAGGACCAGTTTTGACTTTGCCCGATTTGCAGAAGTCATTCGAAGTATATTGTGATGATTGTGGTCGTAGTCTGGGTGCAGTCTTAATTCAAGAAGTCCATGTCATTGCCTACGAGAGCCGATTGTTGTCAAGGCCGGAATTGACAGCACAGATATATGAGAAAGAGCTTTTGGCGGTTATCCATGCTCTTACTCAATGGCGACATTACCTACTCGGAGCCAATTTTACCGTCTTCACAGATCACTTGAGTTTACACGACTTCTTGTCACGAGGCAACTATTGGAAAAGCAGATGCGGTGGCGAACATCTTGTCACAGTTTCACTTCCAGATTGTCCATGTGCAGGGACAAAAGAACTTGGTGGCGGATGCTTTGTCCCGGAAGCCATTGATTCTAACTATTTCCGTGATACACCATAGAAGCTTTGAGGATATGGTCCATCAGTATTCCACACATACAGATTTTGCAGATATTTTCACTCGGATAGGGAATGGGGAGGTAGTAGCGGGATATTCCATTCGGGATGGCTACTTGATGAAGAAAACGATGTTGTGCGTTACACAGCCGTTGAGGAAAAAGGTTTTAACCGAATGCCACTGTCCACTATTTACGAGTCACCGCGGCACTGCTGCCACCTTGAAAGGTGTGGAAAGATACTTCTTTTGGCCGAGACTCAACAAAGACGTGGACGATTTTGTACGCAGTTGCTTGGTATGCCAGAAAGTCAAGTTTGACACACATAAAGCACAGGGATTGTTACAGCTTTTATCCATACCCACCCGCCCCTGGGAAAGTATTGCAATGGATTTCATTTTTGATCTCCCGAGAACACAAAGTGGGCACGATGGTATCTAGACTGCTATTGACAGATTTAGCAAGCAAGCTCATTTCATTCCGGTGAAGAAAACAGTCAATCAAGATCACTTAGCGAGACTGTTTGTGGCCCAGATCTTCAGATTACATGGCATGCCTAAGACAATTGTCTACGACAGAGACCCCAGATTCACGAGTTTGTTTTGGAAGGCTATTTTGGGAGAACATTGGCACGCGGTTGCAGTTCTCGTCATCTTTCCACCCGCAGACAAATATGCAATCGGAAATTGCAAATTCAGTCGTACTGGATTTCTTCAAGTCTTACATCTCGGATCAGAAGACTCAATGGGAAAAGTATTTGCCTTTGTTGGAATTTGTCTACAATAACACAATTCACTCTTCAACGGGGAATGCGCCATTTGAGATTATTAAAGGTGCTACGAAGGTTCCACCCTTCCTAAGGACGAATCTCAACACCCCCACACACAACAAAACAAAATGAAACCAAAGCAGTAGACAAACACGAAAACAACAAAAAGGAAACCAGAAACCGGAGAAAGCAAACAAAAAAGAACACCGTACCTAACAAGACAAGCTTCACACACCACAGCACTCACACCCCCAAAAGCAAGCCTTGAGAGTATAGGCAAAAAACAATGCATGCAAAAACAGGTCTGGAGTTCACATTGAATGGACTCTCGCTTGGGCAACAATACGTGGCAGTGATACAGGTGGTGATCTAGTGGACACCGTGGCCAGACCACCACCACTACACTTTGGAGATAGACGTAGCTGGACTTGGAGATTTTGATAGCCATTGGTGGCTCTTTATGATTGTATATATGTGTGATTGGTTTTAGTCATCGTATGCATCATCTACTTTTTGTGATCTAGTCTGCGCAAAAGTAGCATAACCCCCTAATTCAAAATCTATCAAGCCTGTGGAATGTTGAGATAACACTTCCTTCCCATTAGCTAGTTCTACTACTAGTCTATTTGCACGATACTGGTTTAGCTTTAACTTTCTCATACATCTAGGAGATAGAAATGAATGCGTACTTCCACAGTCTATGAGGAATTCAACTTTATCACCTTGGCGCATTCCAAGAGCTTGAATTACGGCGAACTACTGGCGAGCACCACGATTATCTATGGCAACATGCAGCACTGCCCTTTCATCTGCTTCATCTCCTACAGTCGGTTGTCCAACTGCAGCATTAGCCCTAGCAATTGCACCACGTCCTCGTCCTCTGCCTCCTCTTCCTCGTTCTCCACGATTGTTCGGTTGACCTCTATCGTCCCTTAGAGCGATCATTGAGGAGGGCAGAGCACATGGGAGAAGGATTTATTGTAGTTTTGTGGATTCCCGCAAAGCCTTTGACACAGGCCTAAGAGCCAAGTTGATATAGTGACTACATGACTTGGGAGTCCCACAAGAGCTTGTATGGGGTATCATGGCACTGTCTGAGATAGTTATAGGGAGAGTACGGACATCAAAGGGTCTTTCATACCCACTTTCATCAACTTTGTTTGGATTCTCTATTGATGAGATTGCTAACTATATTGAGACTGCGGGAGGGGACAGAGGAGCACAATTGTCCACAGGTACATGGATACCTCTATTTCATTATGCCGATGATATTGTGCTTATTTCAGACTCTCCAGAGAGTATGCAGAGACATCTAGATGCGTTATGGCTTTATGCCTTGTAAGATAGAGCGAGGAAGACGGGACCACGCCTAATGCGAGATGTATGAAGGGTGGGAGTGGCTAATAAGTCCGGGGTCAAGGCATGAAGATTCTTTCCCAAAGGCTGTGTGCGTTGTAAAAAGGATCGGATCCTTCATAGAAGAAGAATCTTTCTGCACTCTGATACCGCTGTAACAACCTTAGAGACTCCAAGTCAAGATTCTACCGCGACACAAATAGAGATTCACTTCAAAACAGTTCACAGTTCACAATTGATTCGACACGGCCCGACGGAGTTCCCTGCCTAGAGATATTGGCCCCAAAGACGGGCGCCCCTTTTGGTATTTCTTTTTGTATTAATCTGTGTTCAAAGTACAAGAGAGTGGCTAGGTGCTCACTCTCAGACTTTGCGTCCAAATGCTCTGAAAAGTGAGGGCCTGCCCACTTATTTATTGGTTACAAGGGATGCCCAAACGGAGAGCCCCAAAAGCAATAAGTGAAAAGCCTTCAAAAATAAAGCAACTATTGTCAAAAGCTGCCAATTTTCAGCCAGTGCAAAAATCGGGAATTCCGTACGTTTTGCCACGTCATCAGCTCCGCAAAACGGGGATTTCCATACATTATGCCGCATCACCTTGTTAGCACATTTTGCGATGGAAATTCCGGAAGTCCGTACGGTATGCCACGTCAGCATGTCAGCACATATATGTGGGTCCACGTCAGAGTGTGTATTTGGGGCAGTGCCACGTCACCAGTTTGTGAAAGCCCGTACTTGCTCCTTGATCGTGTTTAGTTCTTCTATTACTGTGGATTGCAATTCTCCCCCTTCAAGTGTGTTTCTTGATCGTGCTTCAGTGAGATCCTTCTTGAGTGACGCAATGTCCTCATCCTGAGCCGTCACACAATCTTCCAGTGCATTTATCTTGCTTTCTTGGATCAACACGTGTCCTTCGAGCATTTGTATTGTGCCCAATAGGTTGCAGTTCATCTTGCTAATGGTTTCCGTCATTTCTTCTTTGCACTTTTGAATGGCATCCTCTAAGGGGTCGACCTTATCATTCTGCTTCCTCATGCTTAATCGCCACCAACGAGAGCCACACTATGCCACACTAAGCGCACATATGTTTCCATATTATGCACATATGCTTTCAATGATGGCCCGGTTCTTTTTTCCTCTCTCTACGTGCGCAAGTTTTCTATCTCTACGAGTTTTTTTTTCTTTTTTTTCCTCTCTCTACGCGTGTAAATTTTCTCTCTCTCTCTCTCTCTCTCTCTCTCTCTCTCTCTCTCTCTCTCTCTCTCTCTCTCTCTCTCTCTCTCTCTCTCTCTCTCTCTCTCTCTCTCTCTCTCTCTCTCTCTCGTCGTCGCTTTACACCAGAGGCATACTGATCGACCGAGCGACTGAGCTGGGGAGATCCAAACGCCGACGACTACGGAGGACTACGCAACATCGACGGAGGCTGCATCAGAGGATTCGGGTCACTTTGGCTCGACATGCACGACGCCCGGTCAGACTACTGACCATGGAGGAGATTGATGAGATCTGCCAACAACGATGTTGGATCTCCTGTGATCTAGCTATCCCAGCTAGCTGTTTAGCTGCTTAGTCCACACCTAGCAGTTTAGAATTCCATAGTATTTTATTTTGTCATTTTGTCATTCTGTCATCTTGTTACTTTGATTTTGTATCAGATTCACCACATTGTAACTTTCTGGTCTCATAGGTCACTTTGGCCTTTTGAAGACGTTAATATAACATTTCAATTCATTTCATCTCTCTCTCTCTCTCTCTCTCTCTCTCTCTCTCTCTCTCTCTCTCTCTCTCTCTCTCTCTCTCTCTCTCTCTCTCTCTCTCTCTCTCTCTCTCTCTCTCTCTCTCCGTTTAATTTTTCTCCAATTTCTCTCTCTACGCACGGGCCAGCAAGGGAGGGGCAGCAGAGGGGTGAGCGCGAGGGGGGTCGGGGCAAGGCAGCAGAGGGGTGAGCGTGAGGGGGGGGGGGGGGGGGGGGGGGGGGGGGAGAGAGAGAGAGAGAGAGAGAGAGAGGAGAAATGAAATGAAATGTTATATCAAAAGGCCAAAATAGCCTATGAGACAGAAAGGTTACATCCATGTGTGACTCTAGTACAATGTCAAGGGAACATAACGATAAAATATATGACAGTACCTAGGGTAGTTAGGTATGTAAGCCTAACCTACATCCTCATCATCATCAACGTCCTCATCACGTAATACGTCAGCTCAAAACCTATGGAGAGGGGTACAATCACATGAGGGCTAATGAGGTGCACACCAGGGGAAGTAGACAATGGTGATCATTGCATGAGCTCTCTCATAGGTCTCTTCAATATGGCCTCAATGTCCTCCATGGTCAGTTGTCTGGGGGGCGTGCTCGATGTCACTCAGTGATGCTCCGTAGCTTCTGTGTATGAACCACCAAGATTGAAGGTAACTCAAGCCAACAATCCAATCAAACTTGTAAATTGAAGGTCGCTTGAAGCAACTCCTCAGTGGGGGCACCAAAACACTGTTGAGAAATAAGCAAACTGGAACACCTCTATAGCGATGTCTCCCAAGAGTATTGAAAGATCACTACAAGAACACAAAAATCTTTGGGAAACACCACTAATCCAACAAGAGTAGTCCCCTTGGGAATTTACTGAACGTCGCCCACCCAAGAGACTATGTCACATAGAAGCAAAACCCTGTCAAAGCATGGATTTACAGCCCACGTGAGCCAATGCATATGAAGACAAGGGCCTTCCCTTTCACAATTGAACATCACAAACCCACAACTTCAACATCAATTCCACAATTCATAGATATATGTCCTCCCAATCTGTCTACACACAATTTGCCACTAAGCTTCCATAGCCATAACCCTACAGAGAACTAGTTGTAACCTAAAGAGAACAACTCCAATTGGGGCACTTTAAAGCTTGAGAGAAATCTTGAAAAATGACTGGCAAGAAAGCTAAAGATGGCCAAAATTGAATCTACATGACGCTACATGCAAAATTGACGCGAACAGAGAGCTGTCCTGATACGACTACACGTAGAGTAGGCAAGGCGAGGGCAAAAACTGCAACCTTAAAGAATTTGCGGCCTTAAAGAAAAAGATAATGTGGACGAAGAGGTAAAAGAACTCATGGCTTTGATGGGGGTTCATAAACCGATGCACACAAAAGCTTGGAGAGTGGGCAACAAGAAAAATGGAAGCAATGGGGAAACCTCGAAAGAAAGGGCACTCATCCTTCGTTTTTCCTCCATGTGGAAGCGAAAGACTTTTTGAAGAAAAGGCCAACTCTTAAGAAGACGGGCATCTTTCTCGGGGATGATCTTACCCTCTCGCAGATCGCTCATATGCAGGAGGTAATGTCGGAGATTAGAGCAACAAGGAAAAAATTCAAGATTACCTTTTACCGAGATGCAAGAGTGGTGCCACATGATGGTGCGAGACCTATGGGACCACACTCAAAGTTGCCGCCTGGAACTGTAATGGATGTATGCGCCTTCATGTGGACGCTTTTGAGGATAGTTTTAGTGGAAGAGACACCATCTTCTACTCTGAGACACATTAGGCCCCTGGGCAATCTATGCCTCACATGAGTGGATACAAATGGGAGACAGCCTGTAGAAAGCAGACGCGATCAGAGCACAAAGGACAGGGCTCAGGGAGAGTGGCAGTGTTATTCAGAGAGGAGTTGCAGCCTTTGATACATATAGCCCGCTGGGATGAGCAGGCTAGGTACATGTAGATGAGATTATTGAAAATGTTCTGAACATCACACATACTCTTGGAGAGAGTTTACGATATCTTCAAGCTAAGGACTAGGTCTAAGTACTGTGACAATTTGCTCGAAGTCTTCAACAAGAGCAGCTTTGAGAAGCACTACAATTTGGTCTTCATTTATCCACAGCACATTTGATGTATGTTAACTACGTGCAGATACTTTGGAGCGTGTTGAAAAGAAAAGAAACATCTTCTCCGTCTCCATAACCAATCCATAGAGTTGCATCTTTACTATAATCCTAGAATGTTTAGCGACAGCACCAAAGTGTTGCTGTAAGGTGATCCATGCTTTGTGTACAATGGTGTAATTATCAAGATAATGCACAAAATTTGTCATCAAGTTAAGCGAGCAAGATGCAAAGAGCTTATTCGTCTTTAGCTAGAAAATGTACTAGATTGTGCCACGTTTCTACCCTTTTCACTTTAGTGAGTGGTTTGACCATAGGCCATAATTGTTTCGCATTAAATACCCTTTTGTTTTGGCTTGAGAGGAAGGTCTTACCCACATTGGGCAGTGTCTAATCCTCCATTGCAAAATTACATCAAAAGGAAAGCATCACCATGTGATCGTAGCATGGATTGCTTATTACAAGGATACAAGGTAAATATTGACTTAAGATAAAATGCTTGAATAGAGCTTCCTTTGACTCAAGGTGAGAAGACAGCCTTTTGATTAAGACAATAGAGAGAGTTGTGAAAAACCAATTTTTCCTTGACGCTTTGACTGTTGTGGACAGTGGGAATGAGTGCTAAGGTGAAAAGATTATAGAGGCCTTTTCTTTGCAGTGGGAACGGCCACTGATAAACTCAACTTTAAATAGGGAATCTGCACGTAATCAGGCATTCAATCGATTTCGGGGGTTGGCAGCTGTGTGATTGCGAGGCAACGGAGGAACATACTACATAGCCTAATGCATGGCACTTCAACAAGGAGGCATGCTTGCTTGTAGAGCTTCAATGGGTGGTTGGGCCAGTGCTAAAGCAGCGGACTGGACTGCGCAAGCTTTCTTTGAGCAACCTGTAGCAGCACGTGTCAGTGAAGCAAAGTCGTGATGAGCTCGTCAGAAAATCCACCCATGAGCTATGCTTACCAAAAATAAGGCATCCGATTTTGTACTCACCACTTGCAGTTAAACAAACTTAACTTAGTACTATAAACCACACATCACAATCCCTCCGCATCCCAACAATTCTCGTGTGTGTAGTTTGATGCTAGCAATTGTCACATGGGTGCAATAATACATATTACTTTCTATACCTCTCTGCCGACGATGTGGCAAGAGGGTGTCCTTGGGAGCTGCAATTGTCGTGTGTGTAGTTTGATGCTAGCAATTGTCACATGGATGCAATAATACATATTACTTTCTATACCTCTCTACCGAAGATGTCGCAAGAGGGTGTCCTTGGGAGCTGCCACTCTAAGGACATGGCAGCCTAGCCCCTCTATGCACATCCAATGAGAGGGTTTTGGAGTAGATGTTGCAAGTGTCACAGGGAAAGAGAGAGAGGTTTTTGCATGTTTTCTTTCGTCAAAATTGGAATGCTTTTCGTCTTGCTTAGTGGCATAGAGTTGTGGGACTCCTTGCTGTCCTACTGTAACCCCAAGCACACATTGCGAGCGCATGTGGTGCACAAGGCTGCCTTGCACCTGGTGTACAAGGCTACGCTTTGGTGCATCCATGTATCTATTATGCGATGATGATGGGCAGAAGTAGTGGCCACCTTCGCAAGCAAGGCATGATCCTACCAAGCTAGAATAGATGATGTTTCTCATGTAGATTGAGGACAAAGCAAGGTGGGCAGCCCCTCTAGAGGGGAGGCAAAGCAGGTCACGTTCAAAAAGAATCGCTCCCACAACGGTGGGCCTTGGCAATGGTGCACAGTCATCGGTAGCAAGGATTGGTAGTCAAAGTCAGGATTGATGGGTTTTAAGGTCGCTGCTCTCATGTTCACAAGAGGTAGGGCCAGAAGGCAAAGTGCTTGATTGCATTCCTATCCTGCTCATGCTGTCTTGACGCTGTGGGAGCCGCCTAACGCTGGGTTCAAACCGCGTGGTGGAAGAAAGCAAACTTTTCTACATCTTCCGGGCGAAAGATGTAAGCACCTATGGATTCCACCCTCCAACGATTCACACAGAGCGGTGGTAGAGAGGGAGCGAGCAACCTGCGTGGAGCGCAATAATTGGCCCGAGGGACTGCTGTCAGGGTGGAAGAGGCATTCTTCCGAGGGGGGGGGTCCCGAAGATCAATTTGGGGAGGTGGAAGAGAAGAGGCCCCTTTTTTCCATGACGTGGAAGAACTTTTTGTTACCTCCACCGCCCTATGTGAATGGGGCAAGCCACATGACAATTTTTCATTGGTCCAAGCTAAACTAAAACACTTCCACCGGGCTGATGTGAACCCAGCCTAAGTAGCACACATGTACAGTCACGTGTACAAGCCACTCTTTTGAAGCCAAGTCGGACAGTCCACCTCACCCTATGGTAACTTAAGATAGCATTAATTCCCATAGTCAAAGCCCGGCTCTTTTGACTAGAAGCGAGTAAACTGTATTCGACTTCGGATATTCAAACCCAGTAGGTATTTTTATCTGCTATCCTAGCCCGACTTTAAGTTTTAGCATTCCACTAGTGTAAAAAACCATTCTACACTATGAGTGTATGATAAATTTTGGGTAAACTTTCCAAATCCCAATTAGTCTTAAGAGTCAATAAACTGGTTTTATTCTAAACGGTTGGTTATATATAAAAAACCAAGTCCCAAGTATCATTTCCAGAGTAAGTGGTCTTCAACTATTTTGTTTAAGTTAAATGTAAAGCCCGGTCAGACAATCTACATCACCATAAGGTAAAATTAAATAGCAATAATTCCCATATTCACAGCCAGGTCTATAGACTCGTAGCTAGTAAGCTGTACCACGTCTCGGGTATATATACACAGTAGGTATTTATACATGCTATCCCAGCCCTATACTAAGCTTCAACACTCCCAATAGTGTGAAAAAAAGAAGCATCATTTACAATGTGAGAGTAAACACAATTTTCGGCACACTTTCATATTTCGAATTTGGTTTAGGAGTTTTTTTTTTTTAATGGTTTTATTAAAGATGGTTGGTCAAATATAAAACCACTCTGCTCAATCTCTAGATGAAAGAACATCGTGATCTGTCTATGGGGCTGTCTCCCGATGTGTGAGTCTCTCTCTCTCTTTCAGTAACCCTGTTCGATATCGTTGAGTCTCTGATAGATAGAGACCAAGACATCTCTTATCCTGGTATCTCATAACTTTAGATAGAGGCCCAAAACCCTCTCTGAAGAGGTAGTGAAAGCAGCCACGTATCTCATAGTATGTTGTACAATGGCATATATAGTGAACTCTGTCTGGCTCTCTCTGACATAGCTGGCACAACCTGGCCTCAACTAAAATACCTCGATATTGGTTAGTCTCAATCTCCAACTAATGTGATGATGTCCGAATCTGTCCAATAGCACATCGTACTCCGTGGGGCAAGTGAGTGTCAATGTAGGCAAGCCTAGATAAGAACCCATCCTCCGTCAGCTAGAGAAAATGCTCTCTATATGAAGTCATCTGCGTGCCCAACTCCTATATAGGTTGTATCCATGTCCTCTAGGTATCCAGCTGAAACAGATTCTGTTGTATAAGTCTACTGACCATCTTCCGTGTCACAGAGAGAGAGAGAGAGAGAGAGAGAGAGAGAGAGAGAGAGAGTATTGCAAGGGGGGGAGCCCGTCCATAGAGAAACGATGTAGCTCAAACCTTGTTGCCATTTGTGCATACCAACATGATGTATCTCTCAAGTGACGGGAGGGCTCCTTGGCCAGCCTAGCATAACGATCTCGTGGGAGCTCCCATAAGCTCTGTATGAATGCCACTAATCTTGTAAGAGCCCCAACCACCAAAGGAGGGGCAGCCAGCTCTGCTCACATGATTGCATGGGGAACGAAGGCCTTAGCCTTGATCATCCTAGAGATCATTCGCCTCTCCATGCCTCGCCACCCAAGGTAAGTGTCCATACCCGTATACTCCACTCAGTCCTATCCATAGGTAAAACTGCTACTCACCTAGCCCATTGTGATGTAGTACTGAATACCATAGCCTTGGTCTATTCAAAGTTAACAAACATATCAGTATCTTGTGCGAATGTGTGTAAAGCATCAAGATGGCATTGCATCCTCCTAGGTGAATCTTGAAATAAGCACAATATCAACTGCATACAATGATAGGGGTATCCATGTCCTTGCCAATTGTGCTCCTCTATCACCCTCCCTCCTGTTGGGTTAAAGGCCTAAATAACCCCTTTTTGTACATTTTTATACTTTGTCCAGGTTAATATGAACCTGGACACATTTTTTAAAGGTCACTTATAATAAAAGTGGGAAAACCAAGAACTCACTTATTGAGTTTTCCCCAAAAACGTGAGCTCTCTCTCTCTCCCTCTTCGTTCTGCCGTTTCAAGCCTCAAGGCCTGCACATCTTCGCGTGCTCTATCACTTGCACACACCGCCGCGCACTCATCAACTGGTATCAGAGCCCAATTAGGGTTTGCTCCCAAACCTGCAAACGCTGATTTTCAGCCAAGGAGGTCAACTTTCACGCGAGATTTTGCAATTTCATCGCCAAAGGACTCGTCCTCGGACACTAGAGAGCTCCCGGCAAGTCAAATTGACCTAAAACATGCTGAAATTAGGTCAAAATCAACAAATTACAGGTTATGACAGCAAAATACAGGTTTTGCAAATGATGTATTATGGTGTGGAAAAATCTTTGCTAAGTCCCCCCCACCCGAAAACACTGAAATTGCCGAAAAACAAGTCTCAAAACAGGTGTTTTCAGCAAATTTCAGATTTACGCAGGTTTTTGCAAGTGTTTTTATGACGCGACTACATTGAGGAAAGTGCAAATTGATGCAATCTACGCACGTTTGACAAATTTTGGCTATGTATGACCCTTTGTGCCTCGATTTCATGCAATTTGATGCTACAAATTGGGGCTTTTGCTCTTACATGCTTCTAAAGGCTGTGCATTAGCCTTACGTATGTTCTGTGAGGCTAAAAACAACTAAATTTGTTGTTTTCGAGCACAAATTGGCTTTCTGAAATTTCCTGCGCATAAATTTCAGAAATTGTTTTTTTTGCCCAAATTGACCTATTTTGCCCCAAATTGCTCCTGTGACCATTTGGAGCTGTAGTGCACACCTCTGCGAAGCTATACTCCGGTTTTTGTGCATTTTGCCCAAAAATTCAGCGTATTAGCCCTCTTATTCGTGCAACTATGGCCTCATCTTCTTCGGATGTGAAGAATCTCTTCGAGAGTAGGAGGTTCAATGGAACAGGCTTAGACCTTTGGAAAGACAGGGTCCAGGGAATCCTATTTCTTAAGGATTGTGAAGGGACACTTGAACAGGTAAAGCCATAGAATATGACGGATGAAGCATGGGTTAGCCTGAACAGGAAGGCTGTTACATACATTAAAATGGCCATGACCGATGAGACAGTCATTGATGTGAAAGGTCTCACAAGTGCTTTTGATGTGTGGGAGAAGTTAAAGGAAAGTACGAGAATACAACGCCTGTCAACCTAGTGCATTTGATGCGAAAACTTGTTGGCATGCAACTAGATGAGTCCAAGAGCGCTGCAGAGCACTTGTCGTTGTTCGCAGGTACTTTGTCGCAGTTACAGGATTCAGGCTTGCCCCCTTTTGATGATAAGCTGAAAGCTATCTTCTTGCTTATGACCTTACCTGAGTCATGGAAAACATTGGTGGTTTCATTGTCCAATAACCCCAATTTCACCTTTGATGGTATTAGGGGTTCTATCTTGAATGAAGAAATCAAGAGAAAAGCAAGTGGAGAGGGAGGCAACTCTTCCAACATGGTTAGAGGCAGGACAGAAAAGAAGAATGCTTATGCACAAAGGAGTAAGAGTAAGAGTAAGAAAGGGGAAATGCCAGCAAAGGCAAGGGTGATGTGACTTGCTATCAGTGTGGCAGGAAAGGTCACAAGAAACCCGATTGCAGGTACTATAAAGCCGAGTTAAAACGGAAAATGAATGGCGGAGACAAAAAGAAAGAGAAGAAGGAAGTCAAGACAGATGCACAGGATAGCTCAAAGGACAAAGTGAAGGCCAATGTGGCTTCTAGTGTTGTGATTGAAGAGCTGTCAGATGTAGAGGACATCTTGTGTGCCACTTTGTCAGATAATGATGCTTATGACTTTGATGCCTCTCTTAATGTTCATTCACAGGACATGCAGATCACCAAGAGTGATCTTATTGATCTTATTGATGCTTTATTGACTGTCAATGATGCGTTATCCCAAACTTGGATTGTTGATTCCGGTGCTTCATTTCATGTGACTCCTATCAAGGAGTGTTTCGCTACTTATGATGCAGGCAAGCGTGGCCATGTATACATTGGAAACAATCATGCATGTTTCATTGAGGGTATCTCTCCATAGATGGCACGAATGAGCTTGTTTTGCATGATGTTAGATATGTGTCGGGGATCAAGAAGAGTCTGCTTTCTGTTGGTCAGATGGATATGCATGGTTACAGCATCTTGTTTGAGAGAGCATCATGGAAAATGACTAAAGGCTCAAGGCTAATTGTAAAGGGCACAAAGAAAGGGACACTTTACTACATGCATGGAAAGGCCGTGTTGAGCAAGTTTATTGCATTGGCTTAAATTAACTCTCACATGGAGTTGTGGCACAAGAGGCTTGGCCATATGAGCCAAAAGTGCCTTTCTAAGCTTTGTACTTTGAACAAGCTTGATGCTAAAGGCATAAAGCTTGACTTTTGTAATGAATGTCAATATGGCAAGCAAGTAAAGCGTTCTTATTACTCTGGTGTCTCTCGTAAATCTTGTGTACTTGATCTTGTACATTCTGATGTATGTAGCATGCCTACTAAGTCTATGGGAGGTGCATGTTATTTTGTCTCCTTTGTTAATGATCATTCTAGGAAAATTTGGGTTTATTTGCTTAAATCTAAGGATGAAGCCTTTGCTGCGTTTAAGAGATTTCATGCATTTGTGACCACCCAAACAAGTAGAAAGCTAAAATGCTTGCGTACAGACAATAGGAGGGAGTTCACAAGTGAGGAATTGAACAAATTTTGTGAAAATTTGGGCATTGAGAGGGAGCTTACTGTGCCATACACCTCTTCTAATGGTGTGGCTGAAAGATTCAATAGGACACTTTGTGAGAGGGTGAGATGCATGCTGTCCACAACTAATCTCTCTCATGGATTTTGGGGAGAAGCTTTGAAAACTCCAATGCATATATGCAATCGATCTCCTCACATGTCTTTGAAAGGTGACATCCCTGAAGAGGTTTGGTATGGCAAGCCTGCTTCATATGATCACTTACGCATTTTTGGTTGCGAGGCTTTTGTGCATGTCAAACCCGAGTTGAGGAGTAAACTAGATGTCAAATCCATTAAAGGCCTTTTCATGGGATATGGTGAAGAAGGCGAAATGGGTTACACGATTTGGTTACCTCATCTCAAAAGGGTTGTACGCAACCGGGATGTTGTTTTTAATGAGGCAAGGCTTCTTCAAAACAATTGTGCCTCAAAGCATGACCATAAAAAGGTCAAATTTCAGCATGACCAGCCACCTGTTAGGCCTATTCTTGACCCTCAGGATGCACCACATATGGCTGAAAATGTAGATGATCCAGTGGTGTTTGAGCCATATGATGTTGGACATCAAATTGAGGCTCCTGAAGGGCATTTTCAGCCACGAAACAATGCTAAAAATGGTGCTGAAAATGGTGCTGAAAATGATGTACAGCAGCCCATTGTTGATGATTTTATTATGCCACTTGATGTAGACCCATTACCGGATAATGTGGATCATTGGGTGAGGCGGTCTACTTGTCCAAGACGGACTGTGAGTAGATACGATCCCTCTTTGCATTACATTATGTTGACAGATGAGGGAGAGCCTCTTACGTATAAAGAGGCAAAGACATGTGAGTCCAACATTAAGTGGGAGCTTGCAATGCAAGAGGAAATGAAATCCTTGTATGCAAATGATACTTGGGATCTTGTGTCATTGCCTAAAGGGAGAAAGGCTCTTCCTAACAAATGGGTATACAAGATTAAGATTGTGGATGAAAAACCCAAATACACGGCAAGATTGGTTGCAAAAGGATATGCACAGAAAGAAGGAATTGATTTTCAAGAAATCTTTTCTCCCATTGTAAAGCTTACAACTTTACGTGTCCTTTTTGCTCTTGTTGCGGTGCTTGATTTGGAATTGAATCAAATGGATGTAAAGACAGCGTTTTTGCACGGTGACATTGAAGAGGACATATACATGAAACAACCTGAAGGTTTTGTAGTTCCTACACGTGAGGAGCTTGTATGCAAACTGAAAAGGGCTCTGTATGGTTTGAGACAATCATCACGGCAGTGGTATAAGAAGTTTGACACTTTTATGCTGTCTCAAGGCTTTAAACGCAGCCATGCAGATCATTGTTTGTATACCAAAAGGGATGAAGATGGTAGTCCCATCATACTTGTTCTCTATGTTGATGACATGCTGCTTGCCGGGAAACATAAGACTAGTCTTGATGCTCTGAACAGTAAGCTAAATTCAACATTTGCTATGAAGGATTTGGGTGATGCAGAGCATATTTTGGGCATGCGTATTAATAGAGATAGAAAGCTGAAATTGTTGTTTTTATCTCAAGAAAGGTACATTGCAAAAGTACTTGACACATTTAATATGGCTGATGCTAAGCCTCTTGGAGTACCTTTACCTCCATACACTAAGCTTAGCAAAGCAAATTGCCCAAAGGATGAGGTGACATTGAAAGCAATGAAGGGAATCCCTTATGCATCAGCTTATGGTTCTCTTATGTATGCTATGGTTGCCACTCATTCCTGACATTGCTTATGCAGTGGGAGTTGTTAGTCGATACATGTCGAATCCTGGCAAAGCGCATTGGGAAGTTGTCAAATGCATTCTGAGATATTTGAAAGGTACACAATCAAAGTGTATCTGTTATGGCAAAAGTGACTTAAAGTTGCAGGGATATTGTGATGCAGACATGGCAGGTGACATGGATACCAGGAAATCTACCAGTGGATATGTATTTGCCATTGCTGGTGTGCAGTCTCTTGGTGTTCTAGGTTACAGAAAATTGTGGCATTGAGTACTACTGAGGCTGAATATATTTCAGCCACAGAGGCTTCAAACGAGGCCATTTGGTTAGGCAGACTTACAAAAGAACTTGGCATGTCTGCTCATACACCCGTGTTGGGTTGTGATAGCCAGAGTGCTGTCTATTTAGCCAAAAATGCCATGTTTCATGCGCGTACCAAACACAGATACGCGGTACCACTTCATAAGACAGGTATTGGAGGATGGTCTAGTCAGCTTGACTAAGATCCATACACAGGATAACCTTGCAGATGTTCTCACCAAGAGTGTTGCTAAGGCTCAACATGAGCATTGCATACAGCTGGTGGGAGTTGGTGAACTTAAAGGCGTCATTTATGCCTTTAAGTGGGAGGTTATTGGGTTAAAGGCCTAAATAACCCCTTTTTGTACATTTTTATACTTTGTTCAGGTTCATATTGAACCTAGACACATTTTTTAAAGATCACTTATAATAAAAGTGGGAAAACCCAAAACTCACTTATTGAGTTTTCCCCAAAAACGTGAGCTCTCTCTCTCTCCCTCTTCGTTCTGATAGCGCTTCCCTTCTGCAGCACAGTGCCTCCGCTTCAAGCCTCAAGGCCTGCACATCTTCGCGTGCTCTATCACTTGCACACACCGCCGCGCGCTCATCACCTCGTTGTATCGTCTCAAGCCTCATCCACAGACATGCCAATGGGCAGCCTTGTTTCACCCCAATGGTGGAGTTAACAATCTCTAACAACCCCTGGGGCGTACGCATCTTCTCTTTCTTGGCCACTTTAATCCATTTCTCGGCCTCCTCTCTTGCCTCTTACTTGAAGTTCTTCTTGATAGCTTCGACCCATCCGTTCTTCTACGCATAAAGCTCCTTCTCAATGCTTCTTGCCATCTCTTTAGTGATTGCTTCTTTGATGGCTTTCTTGTCGGTGAGTATCTCCTCCTCTTCTTTTTTCATAAGAGTAGCAGACACATTTTTTAAAGATCACTTATAATAAAAGTGGGAAAACCCAAAACTCACTTATTGAGTTTTCCCCAAAAACGTGAGCTCTCTCTCTCTCCCTCTTCGTTCTGATAGCGCTTCCCTTCTGCAGCACAGTGCCTCCGCTTCAAGCCTCAAGGCCTGCACATCTTCGCGTGCTCTATCACTTGCACACACCGCCGCGCGCTCATCACCTCGTTGTATCGTCTCAAGCCTCATCCACAGACATGCCAATGGGCAGCCTTGTTTCACCCCAATGGTGGAGTTAACAATCTCTAACAACCCCTGGGGCGTACGCATCTTCTCTTTCTTGGCCACTTTAATCCATTTCTCGGCCTCCTCTCTTGCCTCTTACTTGAAGTTCTTCTTGATAGCTTCGACCCATCCGTTCTTCTACGCATAAAGCTCCTTCTCAATGCTTCTTGCCATCTCTTTAGTGATTGCTTCTTTGATGGCTTTCTTGTCGGTGAGTATCTCCTCCTCTTCTTTTTTCATAAGAGTAGCAATAGTGCCTTCTAGAAGAGAGATTATCTCTTGGAGACTTTCTTTCTCCTCTTTCCATCTTCTCTCCCTCTCCTCCTTCACATGAAGAAAACCTATTCTTTCTTCTCTCCATTCTTCTTCCATCTCCTTCCTCCAAACTTTCATTTCTACATCCAATGTTCAAATGCACTTGTTCGTGAACGCAAATTTCGCCTTGCTAGCCATTGGTGTGAGTGGGAAAGACATTCTCCTTTCCCGGTTGAGAGAGAGAGAGAGAGAGAGAGAGAGAGAGAGAGAGAGAGAGAGACACCCTAAAAATAGCAAAAGAAACAAGAAAACCCTAAAAGACAACAACAAACGCTGTCTAAACCCAAAAAAAAACTCCAAAATATAATGGCGAAACCTTAAAAAAGCAAAAAAAAAAAGGTGGCAAAACCCCTAAAAACAGTGGAGAGAGAGAGAGAGAGAGAGAGAGAAGCAATTATTTCTCACTGAGTTAGACGCTCCATGTAGCTATGGATTGTAGCTTGCATGTATACTTGGTGGGTTGAGGGAGAGACCAAGAAGAAGAGAAGTTATGTGTCGTGGTAGTTTGAGAGAGAGAGAGAGGGGGGGGGGGGACTAGGGTATCATTGAGAGAAGTAGGTCATCACTGGTTGTTGATCACATGGTCACGCGGAAGAGAAACAACTTGAAAGGTACAGCCTCTTAGATCTCCTCTTGTTGACGCAACAGGCATCATCTTTGGAAGGATGCTCTTGCACTATTTGAGCAACATCCGTGCAAGTGTTCTCATTGGCATGTTACTTTGTGTGCCTTCTACACCCTTGTAACTATTTGTTTTGAAGACTGCATGTGAAGAGCGAGTGAAATTTGAGCAGCTTCGCTCATTGCTTTTCATTGCAGCAATTTCTTGTGTCTTGCATAAGTTTTTGTTTTTTGTTACGTGGTCACTCTTTAGGATAAAGACATAAAAAGAAAAAGCACTTCATTTTCAAAATTTGTGGAGAGAGAGACAGAGGAAAAGAGAAAGAAATAGATTTTTTTCTGCAGTTTTTAAGAAAAGAATGGTTGTAGAAGGGATGTTGAGAAAATGTGGTATACAATTTATGTAAGATTTTCGTGCGCGTGCAAGAGAGAGAGGGGGAGAGGGAGGGTTTGAGGTTGTTTGAAGATACAAAGCAAAAGTACGTGGACAAGTTCTTTGCAAATTAGGGCATTGATTTGGTTGGAGAGCTTCAATGTCCTTCTTGTACCATTGTATGGTTCTCCTACATGCTAACATGGTTGTTAATCGAGGCCATTGTTTCAGTAAGTAATCAATTATCTCTAGTGCAAGTGCTACCCCATGGTTGCTCCAACTTCCCCAGGTGCTTTCGATGATGATAATAATGAATTACATGGATGCACCAATCAACTTAGACACGATGAAGCGACAAGCAATGTTCGCATGGACATTGATGATGGTGGAGTCGGAGGTGCTATTTCCTTGTGCTAAGGTTGTTTGTACTTGTTTTGTTGATTGTTGTTGGTTTACTTAATGTGAGAAAGCCAAGTATGTACGATCTGTGCCGATGGGGGGTGGTGGAATAGAGAATGAGCTAGCTAGGTATCATGCTTCTAATGACCCCATAAGGTAATCCACCACCATGCCTCCTGTCCGTGTATGTCTTGTATGTGGGAGCATGTCAACCCTCTTGAATCAGGCCACTTTGTCATCCCGTCAGAGAGTGACGTGATCCTAGCTCCAGTATGTGATCCCCATAGTGACGCATGTCTGCTCCAACGTGTGGGTTGTCCCCATCTCTGCTGGTTCTAATACGTGTAGCAACTTTGCATCCTCATAATCATTCATCTCACACTTGTGGCTTTGTGTGCGGGCTTTGAAGTCTCCCTTGAGGAAAACCTCTCCCAATGTAAATAATGTAGATAACCTCTAATAGGCATGTATACGATGATACTCCCATCTCCTCCTCCTCACGTGGATCCTCCTCTATATGGCATAAGAGGAGCTAGATGGGAAAAAGTAACAAAAGGTAATGTAGATGACCCTATCCTATGTGAGTTGTATACTGATCCATACGTATCTAGCCTCTGGGTCGTGAGCCACCACTCTTAAGTTGTCCCTACAGCTCTTGTTGAAAAGGTAATGCCACTCCACTAGACCCTCTCGATCTGCCTTGACGTTATTGTGCAAACAAGAACAAGGGGTACCTCTACAGCAATGTCTCCCAATAATGCTCAATACACAACTTTAACATCACAAACCATATCAAAATAACCACAACTCAAAATTTACAAGCAAGGATACTAGGAAGCACCTACCTTGGCATTACAACACGCGCCAACCAATGCACTTGAAGACAATAGATTCTCCCTTCACCAATTTCTTCTATTAAACCACAATTACAAAGTGTACATACGCCACAAAATCTATAAGCTTTCACAATTTACTCTACATCAAACAGGTTGCCATATCCAATATCTTGCAGGAAATACATTGTATCTTCTAAAGCTCAACTCCAAAAGGGGTGGTTTCAAGCCTCAAAAATTCTCTACATTTTTTGCAACGAAATTTTCTAAGATACGAATTTCAAATCTATGCACCACTATGTGCAAAATTGGAACGAACAACAAGCTGCCGGTGTTGCACGTGTACATAAGTGACTATTTCGATAATAAGTGTTGCTTATTATCAAAAAAAATCATGTTTTGGGTCGTTATGTCCTTCATGATTTTGGATGCAAATTCCCTCTGTGCTATAAAAAAACCCAAGGTAGAATGCTTGTATAGATGGAACGGCTTGCCTTGCATGTACAAATGCATGACAAAAGAAATTCCAAACCTATCAAAATAGAGACCATCCACCATGGAATCACTCAAAAAAAGTGCACATATATACACCATATACAAAAGATAGGGTTTTCCAAAATGCGCCCAACATAGCTTGCTAAACTCCCAAGTCTGCTGAGCATCAAGCAATGAAAAGTGATTTCCACTATCTACCAAGATCCCATTGGTTATGACCATGTGAGAAACGCATTTGGTCTATACAAGTCGCTTCACATAATTTGCATCATAACAAGAAGGTACCAATACGCATAACAAGATCGATATATCATGCATAGAAAACATGGTACTACATGAAAACTTTAAGCAGCATGCAAGGTCATTACATGCCTCAACATAACATGAAAACCCATCATGAAATTTCTAAAACCAAGCTACCGAGGGTTTTTCTTGCTTAACCTCAACCATTTGCTGCTTCATATACAATTGTACATGGCATCCCGTGTCGCAAGAACCAAATATAGACTTTGATTGCACATTCTCCAAAATCTAAGAACATGATATTGACCATCAAATGCTGATTTTGAGACATATAACCAGTAAAAGAAGGCTGAAATCAATCCCAAAGCTCTATACAGAAAGAGCATATGCCAACCATCTTCTCATGTAAGAGCCCATGCCACTAGCTACACTACCAGTCTAGCTGCAACCATGCCAACTACAACAATATCAATCACGTCATCCTTGGCATTTTTTTCCCTTTTAACCTCTTGAAAGCATGTATATTCACCATCACCATGAACCAGATGGCAATGCAAACCCATTTTTTAGGCATCCTCTTCATGCATGTCCTCTTCCACATCAAATCCCTTCTCTTCCAAGTGCTTATCAACCACAAGGTCTTCGTTGACATGCTTGTCAAGAAGAGAAACCACATTCTCTTCAACCAACTACGAAGATCCTTTCTTCACGCATTTTATCATCTACATAATTTCCTCTACCATCAAACATGTATCCTTGAGAAGCTACACTCATACCTTTAAGAATAATGTCAACAACATTGACATGTGTCTCTATGGTTGAAACCACCAAAGAGGGTACATTTTCAGCATTTAAAATGTCATAACATGGTTCATCTTTCTTTGCATCGTCCATCAAATCCACATGCTCTTCCTTTTGGACCATGTATTTCTTCTTGTGATCAACGTCATTAACTGTATATGCTTCTTCAACCTTGAATGTCAAATCCACAATCCTCAAACCGAAACGATGTGTACTCGCTGCCATGTCAAGTAGATCATCCTCATTCTAGAACCTGTCATATTTGTCCAAAGCCATACAATTACCTACCACAAGCCTCTTACTAAACGTAAACAAAGCATCTCTTATCTTTTCCCAATTGTTCCAAATTTTTGTAACATCCATCCCACACAACCTCTCTCACCACTCATAACTTGAAACTTCTTATACCTACAAGCACCTGCAAACAAGAATCTCTTTGTCCTATCATCCCTTACATCACGATCTTCAAACACTTGCTCACGAACTTTGATGAAGTCCTCTAACTCTTGAAATCTTTTAAGCATCATCTTGTAACTGCTTTTTACAACATAAAGGTCACTTGTCGGTGGCGGGTACCAAAACAATATTGGGCCAACAAGAACAAGGGACACCTTTATAGCAATGTCTCCCAATAATGCTCAATACTCAAATTTAGTACCACAAACCATATCAAAATAACTCCCACAAAACCATAACTCAAAGGAAAGTGATCCCCTCGGAATTTACAAGCACACGCCCACCCAAAAGACCACCATGGAAATTAAGAAGCACTTCCCAGCAATACAGCACACGCCAACCACTGCACTTGAGGAGAATCGATTCTCCCTTCGCCAATTGCTTCTATAAAACCACAATTTTCAAAGTGTAAATACCCACAAAACGTGTTAAATTTCACAACTTACTCTACATCAACAGCCTACGGGTTGCCACATCCTATACCTGCAGGAAATAGATTGTATCTTCTAAACCATAACTCCAAAACGGGTACTGTACTCTCAAGCCTCTACATTTTATACCATAGAAGTTCTAAAGACACCAAATTTCAGCTATATGCACCACATGTGGAAAACTGGAATGCACAACAGGCTTTCATAGAGAAAGTCAAGAGCAAAAGTTTACATCCAAAAGCAAGGAGGCACAATGACCCAAAAGCTAAAAAAATCTCATAATAAGCTACCCCCATTACTTGTGTCAAAAAGTCACATATGTACAAAGTGCAATACCAAAACAACCCAAGGTAGAACACCCAAAACTAACCAACTCGCTAGTATAGATGGAACGGCTTGCCTTCCATCTACAAATGCATGAAAAAGAGTTTCCAAACCTATGAAAATAGAGACCATGCACCATATACAAAAGGCAGGATTTTTCAAAATGCCCCCAACAACGTGTAGTATATGCTAACTACCACTAAAAGCTCTCCACTAGAGTAGTCCGCTATTCCATGTGGTGGCCATCAATGATGACCCATCCATCCTTGTAGATAGCTCTCTTGCCCTCTTTATGGGCCTATAGGACTCCTAGCATGCATGACCATCTATGCTCTATCCGCAACCGTGTGGGATCATCATCTAGGAATATGGGATCCTCGACTAGTGTGCGTAGGATAACCCTCTTCCACATCCACATATAAGCTGCCCGCTCTATCTCATTGTTGAATTGTAGGATGAGAGCCCTCTTCTTCATTGTGGATCTCGAAGCCTTGCTAGATGGGGGGGGGGGGGCAGGATCCTCCTTTTAGCCAAGTTTCTTGCATAACGCCTTCCCTTTACTTAAGTCAATTCTTCCATGATGGTATGTGTGTTGACTCCATTAATTCCCCTTCCTCCCTTGGTGGTTGATCCCACAAGGGCACGACCTCTCCCTTGAGGAGATCAATCTCGTCTTTCATGATGGCTCTTTCCTTCTTCCATGCCTCCACCTTGGCCTCGAGCTTGGCAATCCGCGCGATGAGCTCTCAGTTAGTGGCGTTGAGTTTTCTATCCACCGTTTTCTTGGATTCAGTGATCATCTTCATGAGCTTCTTGGGCAAGAAGCACACTTGTGCTTGCAAAAAACTAAGGCTCGAAAGATACTCCGTGCAACCGTAGTGAGATTGAATGGCTCATAGAGCTGCTAGACCTTGCTAACGATACCCGTGAGCAAGAGTTAAGTGAAGGAACGGCACACTGGCGCACTTTCGCTTGCACGAGAGAGAGAGAGAGAGAGAGAGAGAGAGAGAGAGAGAGAGAGAGAGAGCAAACATTAAAGATAAAAATTAATTTGGTTCTAGAAAGACAAAATAAGAAATCTCTAGATAGAAGAGAAATCTTTTCTGATTCATTGCACGGCTAAGGAGGATTCTGACTTTGCCCAAGAGTTTAGCATGGACCACCTTTCTAGAGAAAGAATTTGCGACTCCAGGACAGAGAAAGTGGTTGGTTGTGTCTCTCACCCGATGCACAAACCCTAACCCTAAACCCGTCACAATTCACAACTAGGGCTCATCAACCCTACTTTCAGTGTCACAAAGTGATGACGTGCCGGACAGCAAAAACCCTAATTTCTGCCAGAAACCCTAAAATTCCTGCAAACCCTGATTTTTGCCAAAAACCCTAATTTCCGAAAATCGCGGAGACTAGGAAAAAAAAAAATTAGAAAATGATGAGCGACGCCAATTTTGCTTTTTTTTTATATAAAAAAAGAAAAGACTCTCTAAAGAGAGAGAGAGGACTACTGCTTTTTATTTTAAAAGCTTTTGGGGCTCTGCTTTTGGGCATCCCTTGTAACCTTTAAATTAGTGGTGAGGGCCTCACTTCTCAGAGCATCTGGACGCAAAGTCTGAGAGTGAAACCCTAACCGCTCTCTTGTACTTTGATGATCAATTAATACAAAAAGAAATACTGAAAGGGGCACCAGTCTTTGGGGCCAATATCTCTAGGCACAAAACTCCGCCGGGCCAGTGCAAATCTATTGTGATCTGTGAATTGTTTTGAAGTGGTTATTTGGTGCTGTCGCGGTTGATTCTTGACTTGGAGTGTCCAAGTCTGTTACATTCAGAGTTGGGCACTACAAGGAAAACTCATTGTTCGCGGACTCCTCTCCAAGAGGTGAACCGGAAGAAGCTTCATTTCGCTAGGATTTCAAGCTGGTTTTCCCCTAGCAGGTCGCCCAAAGATGTGCAAAATCAGGCTTAGCTAAGGATTGGAGGACAGATTTGCTGCGAACATTCTATGGGCCTGGGTGCATCTTGGCTCTCACAGCTCTCTTGTATCGAGGAGAGACTTAGTCATCCATTGATATGAAATCCCTTGATATACAAGAATCATGGACATGCTTGGCAGCTGCAAGGGCTGCTACCAAACCCCCTCATCCCCACCACTAGCTATGGAGAGTGGATTCAGTTTTGTAGCCTGTCAGAGAGTATACAGAGTGCTAGATTGGGCCTCATGGGGGGAGGTCTGACTACGTGGCAGTCAGATCATGTACGGAAGAGGGGATGTGCTTTTTATTTGAGGCCAAAAAGAGGGGCATCTCTCTCACATGAGTGCAAGTCTGCCTTGGTCTCAAAGTGCACTTTCCAGAGGATGCGAGCTCCTGTAACAGCAAAACGTTGGTGGATTTCGACCCAGCACTTGAGGAGGCTTGAAATTGTGGCCTTTTGGTGCACGATCTTGTGTAGTACAGTGGGACCCTTGGCAGTGGCTGTGGAAACCCCCCATCCCCCCCAACCGGGCCCCAAGGCCATTATAGAGTTCCTTTCTTTTAGTATATTGTTCAACTTGATCTCCGTATATTGGTGTCTACTACTAGGCAGGAGGCTATTTTAAAGGCTGTGCAACATTGGCAACGTTATGGCATTATTGGCAATTTTCTATCTGATTTCTATTCGTGACTCTAGCTTGGTCACCATGCTCACGGGATTACTGTTTTCTAGTGGCTAGCTGCACACGGAGAGCAAGCCGTGCAGTCTAGTTAGTGTTGGATGTGGGCATCATCATTGCTTATGGGAATGCCAGCAAGCACAATGGTTTGGTTCAAGATTCTTCATGTGATGGCTTCCATCCTCCTAGACATGTTCTTCGCTTGGGATCCAGCAACGTGGTCAGCTAGTTTGTAGGGCCAGCACTAGGCTATGAGACATCCTAGGCTTCAGGAGGGGCGTCCTTTGCAGCATGCATGCTGAAATTGGCTAAAGAAGGTGAGAGGTGGCTTATTAAAAGATCAAAAGACTCGAAAAAGAAGGCAAAAGGGTGCTCTATTATTAGTTGGGTCTCTGCCATCAAAGAAACTGTCTATGATAGCCGTTGGACAAACCTTCACAAACATGGCCATATCTTCGTATTCGGTTATAAGAATCACATAACCAAGGGCACCCATTGTTATATGTTAGGGTACAAGCCCTTGCCATTTTTTCTCTGTGAATTCGATTGACAACCCTATGGAAAAATGAATTCAACAACATGACTACATTCGTCGATACCTAGGCTAAGTAGTAAATCACACATGAAAGCATTGCACAAACACATTAGATCAAACCCTAATGTAAAGCCTAAGTCTTTCAAAGCTAGCCTCGTCTCTTGAGCAATCCTATCTTGTTCCTTGATTATTCAACTTAGACACACAAAACTATCATATTGATGATTCACCTCAACGATTGTGAAAGGACTACAACGACATGAGTATAATAAGAGTTCAAAAGAAGGATATGAGTTAAAATTATATCGTGATGAGAAAAAAAGAATCTCACCAATTACATCAAGGACATTGCAGGCTCTATTGTTTGTGAGATTGCTAACCATGCCTCCGCAATCTAGATAACCTAAAGAGAGACAACATAAAACACCAAAGAACAAAATAGGTTTAAATGTTTAAGGTTTGTGGAGGATAGCCCTTTCCAAAAACTGAATGCTAGGAATAAAAGTAACTTTGAAAGTTATTTACATGCTAATTTGTAGACATCTATAGGATCATAGCATACAAAGAGCATATTTAATGTAAAAGTTCCAAGTACACTAAAGAAGCAATGTTCAATTCTACACCACACCAAGGTTTTTTGAATATATCATGTTCAAAGTGCACATACAAAAGTGAATCCTCTAACTACTAGATGCACGCTATGTTGATTTTGTAAAATGACTATCAATTAGCTTCTATAAAAAACAAAAGAGTCATTATTAAGCTACACCCTCTGATGTGACAAATGCGCCAACAAGAAAAAACAGGGATCATCGAAAAAAAAAAATATCGAGTGAAAACAAGGGATTGCCAGTCAAAAGCAGATTCTGCTTAATGACCCAGCCTCTCCTCTCTCTCTCTCTCTCTCTCTCTCTCTCTCTCTCTCTCTCTCCACGTAGTACATCCTCGGACACCGCCGGACATCCTCGGGCACCGATGTATATTTTAGCTTTTATTGTACTTCAATTTATTTTGTATCCAAACATTGTACTAGATCCACCAGGATTGTATCATTTTGGTCTCATAGGTCATTTTAGCCTTTTGAAGACGTTGGAACCATGTAACCGGCCTGTTAACTTCAAAAAGGGCAATAGACTTTACTTCAAACCTTGATTTAGCTTTCACCCATTATTAGTCGTCTATTCTACCTGTGCTATAATGACACAAGAGAGGGGAATGGGATACAAATGCTAGAATGCATCTGTATGCGAGTCACACACCAGATTGGCCCCTAAATAGGCGCCCCTTTCGGTATTTCTTTATTCTTTAAAAGAGGGAATAAAAGCTGTGGTTCCCTACAAGCTGCCCTGCACAATCTGGGCTGAATTTCTTCTGTTCTGGCCCGATTTCGGCAACATAACTATACTAGGACCCTTCACAGTCAGTATCCCCACGCATTAGATGACTTTCCCGACGCATACGGACACTTTGCAAAACCTGGCGAGAATCTGCAGCACACTTAATTCTCTGTTTTCTGCCCTGAAAATGCGCCAGATCACCTATACAGCGGTCCCCTCGCGTCCCCGAACCTCCTGGGGGTATTAGGGTCCGTTTAGGGCCGAAACCCTAAACCTGCAAAAATACACAGCAGGCTGTAATTCACTGTTTCGGGCTCCCTTTCGCATGCCGGTCACATCCATAGCAAGTCCTCGAGCTCCCGCACCTGTAGGGCTACTTGCCCTTTGAATCCGACGCCGGTCACATCTATAGCAAGTCCTCGAGCTCCCGCACATGTAGGGCTACTTGCCCTTTGAATCGGACGAGATTTCGCATGTGAAACCTCTCCGAATCACCTGTACCTGCGAGGGATTAGCCCCTAGCTAATCCAGTACCTGTGAAAGAGGCTCTTGCCTCAGCAATCACGCATGAACCCACATAACTGTACATTGGTCAATCTGATGAGCCCACTAGAGGGGCATAACCATATAGAATAGGGGAGAGAGAGAGCAATGAGAGGTGTGCAGGTCATGATATCCTGCACCTCACTGTACATAGAGAGTAAGCCAGCACTCCATTGAAGCTCTCCCACCTGTGACAGCACTCAAAAACGAGCTCACAGCTGAAAATCACGTTTTTGCCTTCTCTTTAAGTAGTAAACTGGCCTCAGAGTGCCAAGTGTCACTCATTTGTGCATTTTCCCGCTTTAGATCCTCGGGTCTAAAAATATCTCACCTGCAGCCTCTGTTGACTTGGCCACAGAGTAACAAAATGATCCCCATGTCAAACTGCACGTAATGACGCGAAGACATTTTGCCGTCCAAAAATAGCAGTCCCTAAAATTTAGGAGTTTCTACCATTACATTCTTCTAGGTCATCTGACCCTCTTTGTACACTGCAGCCACACCCAGAACTGAAATGTAGCCTATGTAGCAAAGGATTCCGCTTTGGCTGGCCAATGACCCCACTTTGGCTAACCATAGTCCTTGTCCAACCTTAGTGCTCTTTAGCCCTCAGGCCTGGACTCTCTCTGAACAATTCCACACTGGCTATGCAATGCAGGGCAGTTAGATTTCCAGAGGGGTGTTTCCAAAAGGTTAAACAAACGAAATTCCCCAAAGAAAGAGAAAACAAACAAAAATGGAATTGCCACTGGCTAGTGACATACCCCCCTCTTGAAATCTCAAACGTCCTCGTTTGCACCTATGTCGTACATGCTTACAGTCAACACTCGGGTGTATTCAACACCTGTCGACACATGCACGACACATACATGCTCATTGTCAACCCCGGTGTATTCAACACCTCGTCGACACATGTATTGCCTGCGTGTGAACCCTATCCCAATGACATAGTGGAAGCGTCACACTCTGCCATTGCTTTGAGTCCGTAACTTTCCAATGATAAAATGGAAGCGTCACATTTTGTCACTGTCTTTTAGTACACGTTGGATCCAGTAACACTTTCGAGCATACCCAAACCGACAGTTTAAGAATGCAATTACACATGTATCCTTTAATAGAAGCAAATACTATATCCTTGACAAACTGACAAGAAATACTCACTTCTATAGCACTAAGCAAACTTTTGGACATTCCATAAGAGCAATTGCCAAACTGACAATCTGTACAGCTCTAACATTTATGTAACATGCACTTCATTTGAGCTCACTGTAAGTAACATGTACATCATTTCTTTCAGAAGCCATTGTCACACTGACAATCCATGTAGCTCTGAATCTCAAGGGGTCAAGGTAGGTTGCAAACCAAGGTTTTAAGTTCCCATACTTTTAGTGACCCTGCAAGTTCACTTTTTTCCATCCACTTGACATCCAAAGGTGAATAGCTTTACCAAACAGCACCTTGCAACCTTGCCTTTTCTTTTCTTTCTTTATGTGCCAAAATCTGTTCCGGGACCAAGATCTCGTCAAGTTCCTCGACTTCCGGCTGATCTTCAGTTGGCATATCTTTTGGCACATCACCCACATAGGGTCTGAGAAGACTCACGTGAAACGCATTGTGAATCTTCCAACTCTCAGGCAATTTCAGCCTTTATGCAATATCACTGATTTGCATACTGAGCATCGAAAACAATCTTTCTCTGCTCCTCATCTTGATTTTTGGAGATTAACCTGTGATCTACCCTTATGCTGTCACTTTTATTGGGCTCTTTTTCACCCAATTTTGGTAGCATAATTGTGGTAGAAACCTTCACAACCAACAATCCACATATCCAAGTGATTATCTTCAGCTGGCATATCTTCCAGCACATCACCCACATAGGGTCTGAGAAGACTCACGTGAAATACATTGTGAATCTTCCAACTCTCAGGCAATTTCAGCCTTTATGCAATATCACTGATTTGCATACTGAGCATCGAAAACAATCTTTCTCTGCTCCTCATCTTGATCTTTGGAGATTAACCTATGATCTACCCTTATGCTGTCACTTTTATTGGGCTCTTTTCCACCCAATTTTGGTAGCATAACTGTGGTAGAAACCTTCACAACCAACAATCCACATATCCAAGTGATTATCCACGCATAATAGAGCACTTTTGCAAACCTTTCCTGGAAATTCAGCACGCTAAATTCTCTATTTTTAGCTCCTAAAATGCTCCAGATCACTTGTAGTACTGTCCTCTAGCTTCCCCGAAGCTCTTGGGACAAAAAGGCATCAAATGGGGTCAAAACCCTAAATCTGAAGAAAATACAGCAAGCTGTATTTTCTTCTTTCGGGCTCTGTTTTGCGTGCCAATCGCACCAATCCGTAGCCTTTGATCTTCTGCATCAGTAGGACTACTTGCCCTTTGATTTACACGAGATTTCTCGCAAGAAATCTTGTTAAATCATCTTGTACCTGTTTTGAATTAGCCTTTAGCTAAAACGGTACCTGTATGAAATCATTCCCAGTGGAAGGAGTCTGTCCTTGTAACAACAGTGTATTCCACCACTGACTTGCATTTTTTTTCAGAAAAGTGGCAGTTTTCCGGACTTTAAATGCTCCTTCCAACAAATGCTTTGTCAAATTGTTCGAGAAAAGAGAAAACCTTTGTCCTCTCATCAAAGCCATTGAATGTGTCAATGGACTCACTGATCATCTTCTTTGTATGGTTTTAGCTTATCCATTGACTCCAAATTGTCAAAAGAGACAGTTTGCATAATGGGTACACATGTGGGAGCCATCTGTACTCCCTGGCCAGTAACATGTTGATGTTCAGGTGTCAAATTCACTTATGGGATTGAAAAACCAGCCATACCCAAGTTGCCTTGTGACACCCCAAACTGACCTTGTGTGCCCTGAAATCTTGGGTGCAAACCAATGTTTGCATACATGGGGCTGGGCAACATGCCTTGCATATCCCTAAACATTGTTCCTGGCATGCCAAAGCTGCCTTGAACTTGATGTGCTATTGATGAAGATTATATGAACTCCATAAATCTTGGATTCTCCATCAATTGCTTGAACATGGTCACAGCAGTAACAACCTGCAAAGCTTTCTCTGCTTGGCCTGAACTCTCGCCAATTTCATGTGCAGTTGGAATAGGCTGTCTATCCTCTAAAGAGGAACCCTCTTCCTTGTTGCCATCCATCCTGTATCCAAAGAAAGACTCGTAGCCTTTCTCACCTGTATCCAAAGAAAGACTCTCGTAGCCTTTCTCACCTGTAAATCCAAAGAAAGACTCGTAGCCTTTCTCACCTGTACCCTTTCTCACTTGTAAATCCACTCGATCTACTTTCAAACTCTCTGTGTTTTCAAGGTCATCCCAAACTCTCTCTGTCTTTAACCCAAACTGACCAAGGCTCACTTTTTTAGGAAAAAGTGATTTAATCCCGTCGATGGAACCATGTAACCGGCCTGTTAACTTCAAAAAGGGCGGTAGACTTTACTTCAAACCTTGATTTAGCTTTCACCCATTATTAGTCGTCTATTCTACCTGTGCTATAATGACACAAGAGAGGGGAATGGGATACAGATGCTAGAATGCATCTATATGCGAGTCAGACACCAGATTGGCCCCTAAATAGGACGCCCCTTTCGGTATTTCTTTATTCTTCAAAAGAGGGAATAAAAGCTGTGGTTCCCTACAAGCTGCCCCGCACAATCTGGGCTAAATTTCTTCTGTTCTGGCCCGATTTCGGCAACATAGCTGTACTACGACCCTTCACAGTCAGTATCCCCACGCATTAGATGACTTTCCCGACGCATATGGACACTTTGCAAAACCTGGCGAGAATCTACAGCACTGAATTCTCTGTTTTCTGCCCTGAAAATGCGTCAGATCACCGGTCCCCTCGCGTCCCCGAACCTCCTGGGGGTATTAGGGTCCGTTTAGGGCCGAAACCCTAAACCTGCAAAAATACACAGCAGGCTGTAATTCACTGTTTCCGGCTCCGTTTCGCGTGCCGGTCGTATCCGTAGCAAGTCCTCGAGCTCCCGCACCTATAGGGCTACTTGCCCTTTGAATCAGACGAGATTTCACACGTGAAACCTCTCCGAATCACCTGTACCTGCGGGGGATTAGCCGCTAGCTAATCCAGTACCTGTGCAAGAGGCTCTTGCCTCGGCAATCGCGCATGAACCCACATAACTGTACATTGGTCAATCTGATGAGCCCACTAGAGGGGCATAACCATAAAGAATAGGGGAGAGAGAGAGAGCAATGAGAGGTGTGCAGGTCATGACATCCTGCACCTCACTGTACATAGAGGGTAAGCCAGCACTCCATTGAAGCTCTCCCACCTGTGACAGCACTCAAAAACGAGCTCACAGCTGAAAATCACGTTTTTGCCTTCTCTTTAAGTAGTAAACTGGCCTCAGAGTGCCAAGTGTCACTCATTTGTGCATTTTCCCGCTTTAGACCCTCGGGTCTAAAAATATCTCACCTGCAGCCTCTGTTGACTTGGCCACAGAGTAACAAAATGATCCCCATGTCAAACTGCACGTAATGACGCGAAGACATTTTGTTGTCCAAAAATAGCAATCCCAAAAATTTATGAGTTTCTACCATTACATTCTTCTAGGTCATCTGACCCTCTTTGTACACTGCAGCCACACCCAAAACTGAAATGTAGCCTATATAGCAAAGGATTCCGCTTTGGCTGGCCAATGACCCCACTTTGGCTAACCATAGTCCTTGTCCAGCCTTAGTGCTCTTTAGCCCTCAGGCCTGGACTCTCTCTAAACAATTCCACACTGGCTATGCAATGCAGGGCAGTTAGATTTCCAGAGGGGTGTTTCCAAAAGGTAAAACAAACGAAATTCCCCAAAGAAAGAGAAAATAAACAAAAATGGAATTGCCACTGGTTGGTCTCACTTGCTGCCTTCGAGAGAAGAAGATCATGGCATTGAGTTGGTGGCTGGTAGCCAGCCCCTCTCAAAGCAACCCTATCGGTTTAGTAAAACCGAAGAGGACGAGATTCAACAGCAGCTGAAAGATTATCTCGACAGGGGTTTTGTTCAACCAAGTCAGTCCCTGTGGGGAGCGCCAGTGTTACTTTCTCGAAAGAAGGATAACACTATGCGCTTCTACGTGGATTACAAGGGGTTGAACAAGCTCACTGTCAAGAACAAGTATCCACTCCCGCGCATGGACGATCCGATAGATCGGCTCCATGGAGCGTTGTATTTTACGAAGATAGACCTGCGATCAAGCTATCATCAAAAACGGATCAAACTAAAAGATATTCCTAAGACAGGCTTCCATACGCGTTATGGTCACTACGAATTTTTGGTCTTGCCTTTTGGTTTGACCAATGCTCTAGCTACGTTCCAGCAGATGATGAATGATCTGCTAAGACCATTTTTAGGCAATTTCTTTGTTGTATTTCTCGATGATATCTTGATCTACAGACGAAGTTTGTCTGAGCACCTGGTGCATATATGCACTGTTCTCGAAGTACCGAGAACTGAGAAGCTTTACGCTAAGGCTTCTAAGTGTGAATTCTTTAGGAAAGAGCTTCTGTACTTGGGTCACATCATTACTCGCGATGGAATTCGAGTTGACCCTGAAAAGTTGGATAAAGTGCGAAATTGGCCCATTCTGACGAATGTACGCCAAGTAAAGACCTTTTCAGGCTTTACTGGATTCTTTCGCAAGTTTATGAAGCATTACTCTGAAGTTGCTACTCCGCTTACGCAACTTCTAAAAGAAGGGGTGAAAGGGCCAAAGACTTCGGGTCCTCAGCGTAAAGGTAATCCCCTTGTTGTCTCGAATGAGCGTCTCGACGAGAGCTTTCGGACACTAAAGCACTTGGTGACTACTGCGCCAATATTGCACGTTGTGGATCCTAGCAAACCGTTTGTGGTTGAAAGCATGCTAGTGATTATGCCATTGGCGCGGTATTATACCAGGATGGATGTCCTGTTGCATTTGAAAGTAAGAAGCTTTCTAACGCTGAGATGCGTTATCCAACGTATGAAAAGGAGCTTTACGTCGTAGTCCACGCCTTGAGGAAATGGCGTCACTACTTGTATGGCTCTACGTTTGTTGCATGAACAGATCATCACTCCTTGCGCTATATCTGTGATCAGGGTAATCTCAGAGGCCGGAAGGCTAGATGGGTTGAGCTTATGCAAGAGTTTGACTTTGAGATCCATTATAGAAAAGGATCCAGCAATCAAGTTGTCGATGCGCTCAGCAGGATTCCTGAGGTCAATGCCTTGTCTATGGCTGAAATCTCGACGGATTTCTATCTCTCTCCGAGGGCTATGTCATTCCGATGGCCATTTTGGCAAGATATAGAACGAGGTTGAAGCGGGGCATGACTCACATACAGGCTTGGGTGGTCCGAAGACCCAAGTGAGTCGTGCTGGAGACATGAGACAGCGACAATATTCCATTAAAGGTGGACTATTGTTCAGAAATGGAAAAGTCTGCGTGCCGGAAATCGATGAGGTTCGACAAAGGATTTTGTGCGAATGCCACGATGTTCCTAGCATTGGGCACCCAGGCATCCAGAGAACTTTGGCTTTGGTCAAGCGATATTTCTATTGGCCAAGGATGCGCTCTTATATAGAGAGCTATGTGAAGAGATGCGCTCAGTGTCAAGTCAATAAGGTAGAGCGCCTTAGGAAAGCTTGCCTGCTACATCCATTGAAAATCCCAGATGCCAAGTGGCAAAGTATTTCCATGGACTTTATCGTTGGTTTGCCAAATACTAGTCGGGGCAATGACACTATTTGGGTTGTGGTGGATAGACTCACAAAAATGGCGAAGTTTATACCAACGAAGTCGAAAGTAAAAAGCCATGAGTTGGCAGTTTTATTTGTCGATCAACTTTATAAGCTATATGGTTTGCCAGAAGATATCGTCAATGATCTAGATACTAAGTTCACTGGCCGATTTTGGCGAGATGTGTTTGCTCATCTTCAAACGAAGTTGAGTATGTGTTCTTCTGACCATCTTGAGTCCGACGGACAAACTGAGAGGATGAATCAAACGTTAGAGGACATGTTGAGAGCCTATGTCTCTCATAGGCAGTCTTACTGGGAAAGGTATCCTCTACAGTTAGAGTTTGCCTATAATAGTAGCAAGCATTCTGCTACTGGATTTAGCCCATTCATATTGATGTATGGATTTGAGCCTAAATCCCCAATTGCTATTGGCCTAGAGAGAAAGTCAAGGAACGCCAAGCTCGTGATTTCCTGTATGACATGCAAGAAATGCTCGAATTGGCTAAGGATAGTATAAGAACGGCTCGTGATCGAGTCACTACTTATGCTAATCAAAAGAGATCTCCAAGGACTCTAGATGTGGGACAATGGGTCTATCTGAAGATACCTAAGGATTCCAAGACTATGCGAACGGGAAAGCATTATAAGCTTTCAGCTAAATATTGTGGTCCGTTCTTGATCACAAAGAAAATTGACCAAGTTGTCTACAAACTGGCTCTTCCTTCAGATGTTAGTGTACATCAGTGTTTCACGTCAGCCGCCTTAAAGTGAAATTGGGCGAAGCTGACGTTGTTGTGCCTATCGAGGAAAATGTATGGCAAGATATGCAAACTGAGTATATTCCTCGAGAACCAGAAGCAGTTTTAGATCATTGTACCCGTCATTCACGTCAAAAGGCTTATGACGAGTACTTAATTAAATGAAAGGGTCAATCTAAAAGGTTTGCTACTTGGGAACCCGTTAAAGCTTTGAAGGCTCAATATCCCCACTTCATTAATGAGGACATCAATGGTTCTTAAGGGGGGAAGTATGTTATGTCCCGCTCATAGGAGAGGGGATCTAGCCCAGATGTCGTCGGGTTGGGCGTCCAGTGTCCGGAGGGACGTAGTGTGAACACAGCTAGTGTGACCAGCCATTATTATAAAAGGCAAGCCAAGGCCTCATTTGCAGTTATCGCCCCCCACTGGCAGAGTGCCAGTGGTTAGCCTGCGAGGCTAGGAGTGCACGAGGTCACCTCGAGGAGGTGAGGCCGGGTGGTATGGGACGCCCAGTCTTACAGGTGCACACCTATGTCCTCAGACGCTGGCCCCAGCACGGGGGAGCTGCCGAATGGTGGCTATGGTCGGGTGGTTCGTCCGACGTGTATCTGAGGCGGTCTGTGTAGCCGGGAGATCCATCTCCTCGTTCGTTTCACCTACAGTAAAAAACATTGCTCTATGAGAGAGCAAGCGTGATGTACAAATGCAAGATGCTGTATGAAGTGGGTACCCCCCGGCTCCATATATATGCGTGCCCAAGGGGGGTCAAGCAGTCAAGATACTGCCGCACGACCCAGCATGTAAATATATGAATGGGTGCCCATACTAGGTGGAAGGTCGCCCCACACCTGGGCGACCGGACAAGAGTGCAACCTATACATGGGTGGCCAGCCCGCAAACATACAAGCCGTACAAGTATACCGTAGACCTATGTGAAGCAGTAGAGTGGTGTAAATCTAACACCGGATACTGAACAAACCGCGTGAAGCCGAAGATGTGAGGCAAAGGATGAGATGTCTGCTGCGATATCCATCGAAAGATACTCCATGGGTGTAGCAGCAGTCTCGGGTGTCCCAACCTCCAAGAGGTCTCCATGGTCAAGTGCCGTCACGAGCAGTGTAGCAAACTGCTGTACTCCGCTGATACAGGGTGAAAATACTGCGTCAAGGTTCCCAACTGAGTGTAAAAAAACAACTCCTTGTCGTGAAAGGAGGGCCAATAGGCCTGCAAGAGTCCTGCCCAATAGGAGTGTGGTGGTCTCTCGTTGTTGCCACCTGCTCTTGTAGCCTGGGCTGCTCCACTGCCGCCAACGCCTGCCACCAACAGCCCCTACCAGGCCCACCTTTCAACCTTCTCTCTCTTCGCTACTGCCCCTCCATCATGCTGCCCATCCATGCTGCCCTTTCTCTCCCCATCTCCGCCTGCCCACCACACCATTGTAGCAAGGAAAGTGTGTCGTGCTCTCTACACTGGGTATGCCTCACTGCAATATGCGTGAAACCTCACTCCAACAGCAAGAAAACACAACACAGCAATGGACAAGAAAGTCAAGACACAACAATAGACTCAAAACACCATGTAACTCGACTAACTAATGGAACAAGTACAGACTCTGGCTGGCAACATACTCGGCTCCAAGCAGAGGACTCACCGGTACAATGGGGGTGTCTAGGCTTCAATGTGCAGGGAGGATACACGTAAGCGGTGCTGGACACAAGACACACGACAGACCATAGAAAGTAGATAATGCCTATGACAACTAGAACCAATCACGCATGTACACAATCATAAAGAGCCACCAACGTATAGCAAAATATTCCAGTCCAGCTAAGTCTATCTCCAAATTAGTGTTTATCTGGCCACGATGTCTACTAGACCACCACTCGTATCACTGCCCACGCAAGGTCCGTCGAGTGTGAACTCCAGATCAACTGTAACTAACCGCTTGTTCTTGCAGTGACATTGTAGCCCTGCTATACAGGTTGCCCGCCACAAGACCACTCACCGTCTCGGTAAGAACACTAAAACTTTAGAATAATAAGAGGAAATGTGAGCCAATTCAGGTATCATTTTATGAAAGAAATGTGGCTGGGGCGTCGAGGGGAGAGAGAGAGAGAGAGAGAGAGAGAGACGGGGGGTGGGTAGGGGGGAGAGAAGCACAGGATAGGGGCGAGGCGGGGTGGGTAGGGACGAGAGAGGGAGAGGGGGTGGGTAGGCGCGAGGGGGAAGAGAGTAGGCGCAAGGTAGTAGGGGTTGGGTAGGGATAGGGGTGAGGGAAGAAAGAGTGGGTGTTAGGTGCAGCGGAATGAATGTTTGCGCTTTGCTCAAGATGAGTGCTCCGAACTGTGCTCAAGGTTCCTTTTGTTCTTATGGAAGGGAGAGCCTTCCGTTCTTAACGAGAGAATGCTATGATCATAAACAAAGTGAATGGACACTGTGCGTGCAAGTGAATGAGACTAAGAGATAGAGAGAGAAGAGAGATACGACACCAGAGACGACGTAAAACCCTCCTCCGAAGGCCCCACTCTCGTAGGCGAGAGTGGTCTACTTATGATTGCACAAACTGGTACAATGGGAATGCAAGTGACTGATGCAAGTCTAGGCTAGGTCGGCGATGACGACGGGGATGACGAAGTCGACCTAATGGCTGAAATCTGCAATCTTCCTACTGCTGTCCAAAAACGCTATGGGCTGAAATCTACGACTGAGCCAAAAACGCTGATTTTGGGGCTGTTTTCTGTGGGTCTTTGACGCTGAAAATCTGCAGGTTTAGGGCTGAAAACTGAGGTGTCTTTGGGCTGAAAACTGATGGTCTTTCCGGGCTGAATCTGCTACTTCTTTATTGCTGAAAATTGCTGCATGCTGAATCTGCAAGGGCTGAAATTGGGACCAACAACGCTAGAGGCTGAAGTTCCCAAAAACGCTGGGCTGAGGTTTTCTGTTGGCGAGGATACTGATGCAAAAATGCTATCTGATGTGTTCTTCTCGCGAGGACCTGCTAATGCAAAAACGCCAGGCTATGGTGCTGATGAAGAAACGCTAGGATGGGGGAGATCTGCTGCTTGGAGGGAACCCACCAAGGCTTGGTCTTGCTGAGAAGTTGCCTGCTGAGCTTGGCTCCTGTTACCTCTTCTCCCATTTAGTGCTAACTTTGGTTTGCTTATATATTTTCTTACCCAAATTGCCCTACCTACTTTTGTTGGAAAGTCACTTAAATTAATAAGTGAAAAATGCCCAAAATAGGTAAAATAGGCTAAATGCATTGGAAAATTCCCTTGATGGAATCTGATGGAATCTGATGGAATCTGATGGATTCTGGTGGGAATACTGATGATCATACTGTGTGCAACAAGAGGATATGCATCTATACTAAGTGACTGGGCATGCACGGTCTACAAATAGACTCACAAAAGTGCCATATCACTTCTAATCTAGACTGACTTGACTGACTGAACCCTGATCATGCTGTAGCTTATCCACGGACACATAGGGCTGGATGTGTCACGTGACAGTGGGGGCAGAGTAGACAGAAGATATCTGACCATCTTAGGTGTTTATAAACCCTTGTAGAGGGCTTTTAAAAATTCAGAGACATTTGGTGGATGAAGCTTAGTGTGACCTGTTCCAAAATTTGAAAAAAGCATGCCCTTTATGGCCCTTGCAAAAAACCTCTCATGCACATTCCATACAAGAGGAATTGCGAGTTGTACCATCACTAGGCTAACCAGAAGTTTTACGAAGCAATCTCTTTTAAAATCGTCAGTGCATGACTCTTCTGTCGATTTGAAAGAGGCTAATCTTATCTTCTCGGACATAGGACACAGGAAATACGACTGTCCGCTCAACATCTTCTCGGTTGGTGCAGAAACCTTGTGTAGCAGCACTTAGTGATCCCACAACCATGCAGTTGAAAGAACAGGTTGGTGGTTGTCAGAGTCACCGAAGTTGATTTCTTGAACAAGGTCTAAGAGGGTATTGCTAAAGATGTTTATGTAGGTGAAGAGATTGCCGCTTTTTGGAGCATAGAGACATAATAAGCTGGAGCTGGTGTTTGATCAATATAGATATCTGCATATGCTTCTTGTAGCCATCCTTGCGGAAGATCATCGAAGTGTAGTTCATTAGACACAGAGGTGAGGTTTGACTTGGTCAGATAGTCAGACAGAGGAGGCTGAGGGTTCGGCGAACTCGTGCAAAGGAGCATTCTTTCCTCCTCTATGGTTGATAGGCTCACCAAGCCCAAAGGCTCGTGCTATAGCAACATCTGAGTCATCAGCCTCGATGACCTTGACACCTGTTTCCTGGCTAGGCGGCACACTATGGCCAGCTACTATAAGGATATTGGAAGATGGGTTATTCTCATGCAAAAGATTGAATAGAGACCCCATAACAAGGCATAGACTTAGTAGGTTCCAACCATTTCAGCAGGTCTTCTTTTGGCCCGTCAACAGGAGTAGGTTGTACCAGCTCCGGTTTGGACTCCATTGACAAAGAACTATCTTGCACCACTGAATCAATGTGACATGAAACATTTCGGGCTTTCGTACGTTTCGGGGTTTCAAGGTTTTTGAAATGTTCGTTTCGGAGCTCAAAGAAAGCGAAACACATGCTTCCCCAAAATAAGAGTAACAGGCTCTGAATGACCTGGGCATGCCAAACTTGCTTCCCCTGTCATACCCATCTCCTCTGCACGAATGCCCAACTTTGATGCCAATTCTCGTGATATGAAATTTGCACGGGCTCCTGGATCAAAGAAAACCAGCACTGTCTGGTCTCTAAGTTTGCCCCAAGCTCTGCATAGTTCCGTGGCATCTATGTTTGGCTGATCTCCAACCAAATCTGGGACAAGTCCTGCACTTGGCTTTGGCTTCTTCCCTTTATGGTCTGACTTGTCATCCTTATCTTGTGACTTCTTCTGTGGGCATTCATTTGCAAAATGTCCTTCCTGTTCACAAATGTAGCATTTCTTAGCCTCCCTAAGAGCTTTCATTTCTTCAAAAGTTTTGCCAGAAAAATGCCTTTTTTGTCCTTGTCCTCGTCCCGAAGGAGATTTAGACTGCTTCTTGGACGTATTAGCTTCTTCATTGGAGGGCTTCTTTGTGGGAGGCTCAGAAGGCTTTGCTGCAACATTTCTTGGCTGAAAACTGTTTGCCCTGGGACCCTTTCTTGTGACTATTAAATCCATCGGAATCTCCCTTTGACAGATTGCTGGCCACTCTTGCATTCTCTATCAACCGAAACATATTCATGACAGTAGTCTTTGTGCAGTAGTTCCTGATCTTCTTGGGCAATCCGCAAAAGTACTTCTCAATCTGTTCTGACAATGGCACAAACCTGTAAGAGGTGACTAGCAACAGTGCGGCCCAAAACTGTTTATTGTACTCTTCCAGATTCGCACACAGTTTAACATTCAATTCGTGCCATTCTATCATCACATCCACTTCAAGGGTGTTTGTAAGCCATGCAAGTGCAAAAAGCTGTTTGAATTGGACCCACGTTGTTGGGACTTGAGTCTTGACCCTGGTTCAACAATGCGGTCCACCATTGAAGCGCATTCCCTTTCAAGAAAGTGGCAGCCTTGCGTATCTTTGAAGATTTCGTGAAGTTTCCTTCAGCATAAGTTGCAACAAACTACAGTATGAAGGTCAAAGCCTTCAATTGGTCCTCAGTTCCTCTGAAAGTTTCAAACTTCACTCCCTGCCCACCTTCCTTGTAATCCTTAAGCTGACTCAAAGGAGCCACGTTGTCATAAACAGGTGTCTGTAACAGTGGTGCTCCATGATTGTTCATTCCAGCACTCGCATCAACTGTTTTACCTGTCGTATCTGCATTTTGTACGTATGGCTGCGAAAAACCAGCCATACCAAATTGTGTTCCAGGCACTCGAAACTAATCATAGGCACCCTGAAAACCTGGTTGGACACCCATGTTTGCGTACATAGGGTTACCCATGCCTGTTTCAATTGTCCCAAACACATTCCCTGGCATATAACCTGTGGAAGGTCCAGCCATCGCTTGAACACTGAACCACCTCCAAAATAACCAGGATAAGTATTAGGTAATGGAAGGGTCTTACGCATAGCCTGTTCATTACTCCCTTGACCATTCACAAACGGTTCCTATCCAGCTAAAGCAAGTTGCTTTGGATCATTGGACACCGCTAATTGCTCAACCATATGGGCTTTCCCTCGAGCATCACGAGTCCTCTACGCATTGAAAATCTCCTTTTCTTGCAACGGCTCAGTCATGCCCTGTATGGTAGGCTGAAAACCCTGTGTTGGAGCCTGTAAGAACTTCTGCATCCTTGGGTTGCTAGCCAACTGCTGAAACATATCCATGCATCAACGCAGTTGAGCTCTAAACAACCTGTCCTCTTCTTGAAGAGTGAAGGAACTTTCTCTATGCCATGTGAGGAAGATCCCTCTTCTTTTCTCTGCCATAACGACAAACTCTGTGTTGCTTTCACCCACAACAATCCACGCTGCACTTTTTGAAGAAAAAGTGACTATCCCCTCGATGGAACCATAAAACCGGCCTGTACAACGTAGAGAGCGGTGCTATTTCAATTACCTGTTAACTTTACACAGAGCACTGAGAAGGAAAGAGAACACAGATGCGTCCAGCGACTAGAATGTCACTGCGCACACAAGACCGACACCCTGTAGACCCCAAAGACTAGCACCCCTTTCGGTATTTCTTTATTAATTTAAGATAGACAATCCGACCGTCCAAACATGGCGAGGATTGAAAACGCAGGTTTTCGACCTGATTTCGGCAGCATAACGATGCAAAAACCCTTGTAGATCAAAAGTACCTGTCTAGGGCGGATTCCCTCGCTATCTGGAAGCTTTCTGGTGAGCTGTCATAGAAATTCAGCGTGCTGTAATTCTCTGTTTTTCACTGTCGGGTGCCCAAAAGCCTGTACACGTATCCCAAGGCTCTCACGAGGCTCCCCTGGTGTTCCCTTGCACTTTAGGTGAGAAACCCTAAACCTGCAGAAAAACACAGCAAGCTGTAATTCCCTGTTTCGGATCGTTTTTAGCAGAGCGAACACGCCTACGCATGTCCCAAGGGCTCCCGCACGCAATTGGACAGTTCCCCTGTGAATTGGACGAGTTTTCACGCGAGAAAACTCTTCAAACTCGCAATATTTCGCGATGGAACTGTGCGTACTTGTGAGGGATTAGCAATTAGCTAATCCGGTTCCTATTCAAAAGGCTCTTGCCTTGGCAAACGCGCATGAACCCCCAGAACTGTACATATTCATCTAAGTAGCCCAACTAGTGGGGCATTACCATATGTGCCGAAGGGGGGAGAGGGATGCATGAGAGCAAGTCATCGTGCTACATGAGACAGAGGAGAAGGCAAGCTTTCCATTAAAGCTATAGACCTGCACCCACTACTCACACACACACTATAGGTCACTTATGATCAAAAATCAGCCCTCTCTCTCTTGGGCCCCTCCTCTTGCAGAGGTGTCCTGCAGAAGTGATCTCCTCCTGCCAAGTGTCCAGTTTGCCCCTTTGAGTTAATTCCCTAGTTCCCACTGACTTATAAAGTTGTAGGTGACTTTCCGAGTGGCCGAGACTTCATTTGGCGCACACAGACTTCCTTTCTCATCAGAATTCACTGCTAACTAGCCCAACCAGTCCCAGATTGACCGACCTAGACTCCCGGTGCGAGAAACCTGTTCGACCGCAGTCGTTTCACACTGGCCATGCAATGTCCACTTGTACCTTTTCAAGGGTTCCGGGCAAAATAAGTAAAAATAAAATTAAATAAAAATATCTAGTACTTATTTATGGAAGGCAACAAGAAAAATACACCTCCTGGTGACACTTGCATCCGTCCATACCTCAAAGGGGTCATCCCAAGAGGCAAGGATAAGACACGGCGCTTCTGTCACCCCAACCTTGAGAGCTGTGAAAGCCTCAATGGCTGCCTCAGGTAAATCCACGCGTTGTTGGCGAGTCTTTACCCCTTTCAAAACATCTGTCATAGGTACGGCAATGCGTGCAAAATTCTCTATGTGCAAACTATATGCTTGACATAAACCAAGAAAAGAATGCACATCATATGCAGTTTTGCGCAAATCCGTACATGTTCCACCTTCGCGGGGTCTAGCTTGACGCCTTCTGCAGAAATGATATAATCCACTCAAATTTCTTAGCTGCAATGTACAGCTGACCCTCATCCAAACGAGTTAGTTCCCTTTCTACATCCTTTTCATGTTGTTCCCACGATGCAGAAAAAATGAGAATATCATCAAGAAAGATGAACACACAAACACCAACCATATCGCCAAAAGTGCTTACCATGAGACGATTAAAGGTACCCTCGGCACCTGTCAATCCAAAAGGCATGACTACATACTCCCATTGCCCTCGCTCCGTGCGAAAGGCGGTCTTGTAGATGTCGCCTTTGAATACCCTTACCTGATGGTATCCACTTTTAAGATCGACCTTACTAAAAACCTTTGCCCCATTGAGCCTATCAAGGTATACTCACTGCGAGGCATCGGAAACTTGTTCTTGACGGTCATCTTGTTCAATGCCCTGTAATCAACACACAAACGAAACGAACCATCTTTCTTGCGGACAAACAAAATAGGAGCAGCAAAAGGACTTACACTAGGATGTATGAATTCTCTAGCCACTAACTCCGTGAGTTGCCGCTCTAACTCTTCTTCCTGTGTCTTGTTCAAACTACACGGAGCGTTACTGACAGGCTCTGCTCCCTCCTTAAGCTCGATGCGATGGTCCTCCGGCCGCTTGGGTGGGAGACGGGGTGGAAGATCATCCTGCAAAAAGAGATCCTTAAACTTGGTAAACAACCGCTTGTGCTCCTTGTCGTAATTCACGCTTTGCCTGCACATGAGAAATAATATGCAAAGAATGCAAACCCTCCTCACCACGAATGATCATGGGAGAGTCACTTTTGGCATTTAAAGAGAGAATATTCTCCTCCCAATCAATGAGAGGGTTATGCTCACAAAACCATCTAATGCCCAAAAGCATATCACATCCTGAGAGAGGAGACACGACAAATTTCCTACGGAAGGCAGCTTATTGAACTGCAAACAACACATCAAGACACTCTTGCGTGATGAGAGTCCATACCGGGAGCGAAGCCCGACACCTCGAGAGGAGATGCTTGACTAACCTCTAGGCGGGCTCTCTCTACAAGAGAGGCACTTATCACATCATGTATACTGTCTGAATCAAACAATATGACAAAACGCTAACCCTTCACATGACCATAACACTTAAAGAGAGACTCCTCAATGTGTGTGTCAGAAACATTTGAAGATGCAGGTTGGTTCATTAGAGTGCTTGTGGTAGCTGCGGGTGCCTTAGGTTCTTTAGGTGGGGCTATCTTAGGACAAGCCGCTTTAATGTGACCCTTGACGTGACATTGATAACAACGACCTTCCTTGCCATAAATGACTTGTTCTTCTGCCGTTACGTATCCTCTTATAATTTTTTTTGCGGCTTTTTCATCCGGGGTTAGCTTAGGTTTAGCAGGTGTTTTAGCTTTACCCTTAGATTCATTTGTGAGTTCTTTTCCGAAGGATGAGAGGAAGATTGGCTAGAAGAGTTACCGTTCTTACCATTCTAAGGGTTCTGAGTAGTCTGAGAGGTACTTCGAGACGACTTGTCCTCGTTAGGCTTTCCCTTGTTGTGCTTCATCTCTTGGGAGAGAGCAATTGCTACCGCCTTGTTGAGATCCACGGGGTCGAAGACCTCTACATCAAACTTGATATATTCGTCCAACCTAAAAAGGAAAGCCTCTTTGCGCTCATCATCTGATTTGCGTAATTGGGTGCCGAGCTGCAAAACACAGTTAGAAAAAGACATGACTGGCATACCATTTTGCTTGAGATTGCGCCATTTTTCTTTCAACCGCGCTAGGTACTAAGGAGGCATAAACCGTGCCTTGAGCTTGTCATGGGAGTCAGCCCAATTGAAGGAAAGGGCATGTCTTCGTCGGCTTCCTCTAGGTGCGCGGTCAATTGTACCTCTTGCCATGCATGATACCAATTAATGGCATCACCGGCATGGCTGCCCCGTTAAAACCTTGCTATTCTCTGTCTTCTTAGTTGTCGCAAAATAAGCATTAAATTAAGGCAACCAAGAATGAATAATGCTAGCATCCATCTTACGTCATACTTACTGAGTGTCAACTTCTCAGTGACGGGGTTGTTGGAGTCCGAATCTCGGCTTGCGCCACATGATGAACCACGAACATTTTTGGCCGGCTCAGGTTTCGAGGTAAGTACATGTAGGACCAACTCGTGCATGCGTTAGTCTCTCTGCGCCTCACGCTCTAACTCCAAGGCCAGTCTTCGGCCGCTACCCGCTGTGCTTCATGTGTTTGCTCACGCTCAAGCTCAATAGCTGCCTTTCTTTCTTTGGCCGCCATGTGCGCTTGCTCACGCTCACGCTCCAAGTCGGCCTTTCTTTCTTTGCGCTCACGATCCAATTCTGCTTTTCTTTCTTCGCGCTCACGATCCACGATTGCCTTTCTTTCTTCGCGCTCGTGCTCCAAGGCAGCACGGTGCGCTTCTTGTTATAACATCATGTCCATCATCATCTTGACCAAAGCCTCCATAGGATTTGGTGCAATCCTTGGTGTAGATGGGGAGGGGGGAGGGTCGGAAAAACCTCCTGGTGATAAAAATTCTTCTTCACCACTTCCATGCTCATCACCTCCATGTGAAGTATCCATTCCGCTTCGGGTGGTGATCATACACTGAAGTCTTGGGTTCTTAAGTTCACGAGGAACTTGGGTGCTTGTGGTTCTTGGATTCTTGGGTTCTTGAGGTTCTTTCTTTAGCTGGCAACCTGTGTTAGAGAAAGATCTTCTCTTACCCAAGCTCTTCTCTTTCTCGTGGGTGCACCCCTTCGCGACCTTGCGCTCACACCAAGGTTGCTTTTTCCCACCTCACGTCAATTGGCCGGCCGCTAAGTGCACGGTCCACTCTCAATGAGTGAAAAGAAAAACAAGGGAAGGTTGGACAAGCCCTTCTTTCTTGGGTTTCTTGTCACTCTTCAAAAACACGATTAGGAATCGACACGCCCAAGTGAACTTGGGTTACGTGCGACCGCAACAAGCAAAAAAAATCCTTGTGGTTCTTTCCTTGAGTGATACAAAACACTGCCAAAGCTCTGATACCAATGTAAGGTGCAGCGGAAGTGAGTGCTCCGAACTGTGCTCAAGGGTTCCTTTTACTTACGGAAGGGAGAGCCTTCCGTTCCTTTAGTGAGAGAGTGCAAATGAAGATAGGCACAATAGTAGACAACCTCCAAGTCTCAGGTAATCCCTCACACATGACACGATTGAACAACACTGTTAGAACCTCTACCAACATATCCCTAGCATGTATAAAGTGCTCCGCTACTAAACCATCGTGATCATATGCCCTCCCAGTCTTCATCCTATCAATGGCTCTCTTTACCATCTCAATGGTAAAGAAGGTGCTCGTAGGTGGGCATGGCTCTATAGGATCTGGAAGGGGAGAGAGAGAGAGAGACTTCTCAACCGACCAACCTTGGCAATGAATAACTGATCATTATACAATGGGGACAATCGGTTGTTTATGTACCCACCTCAGTAAATTGCCCTACCCAGACTTTGACAAATAAGTTAAAAAAATAACTGAAGCTAAAATAAATATTGGGATCACATTGGGCTATTCACTTGAGATGCTACTAACTTTAACACAAGGAGACACCAAAAAGTTCATAGAAACCGGCCAATATAGGAAACACATACATCTCTACAAGAGAATCACCAAGGAAGAAATCTCAAATGCTAAAGAAATCAATCCCCTGGCTGAAAATGGCTACATCGATCACATCTCAAGGAAGTAGGTAGGAGAGGAATCAAAAACTAAACTCTTCCAAGACCAAATGTAGGAGAACTTGATAGAAAGCATACATCCCAATGAAGAAAAACAAAGTCCCGAAGGCCTTCTGAAGTTAAGGGGGGATAAGAGTTATGAAGAGTAGGTCTGAATGAGTGTTTATAATTTAAATATAAAATTGTGTTGTCCATTTCCACACAAATGCCCTATATGGTATAAAAGGCACCACTTAAACAACAAGGTGAAAGGCTTAAAAGGAAGTAAAATGAAAACAATAAAATGAAGGGATACAAACTAAAACAAAAGAATACTTTAATGCTTTCATAAGAAAATGTAGGTCTACTAAGCACAGAAAATTATAAAACAATGTAACGAAATGAACTTTTATGAAGTCTGTAAATGAAAGACTCTTTCACAAATTAAAAATACTAAAAAAAATATCAATGAGTCATTACTTCAAATCATGGGGTCAAACTCCTATTAATGCACTCCTAATCTCTTGTTCTCTAAGGCCTTTTTGAGCCTAACAAAAAGTCACTGCGAGACAGCACAAAAACAAGTGCTAAAATCATGAGGCCTACCTCCAAAAGAATGTAGCGTATCTCCTTATAATTGAAAATGAGAAGATTAACCATCCACTGGGCAACCATAGGCTAGTGCTATTGGGTGCACTTATTTAAGAGTGATTCCTAGAGAGACATCAATGATCAAGGAGAAAAACAAAGAAAACATGAGAGAGAATCTCACTCTTGGTCAACCAAACCACACCCACCAAAAATCACAAACATCTGGCAAAACTCCATCCAAGAAATCTCGGAAAGAATGCCCTATAAGATAAACCTAGAAATAACAATAATGATGAGACCACAAAGCTCAAGTCCGAATACCAATCATCACTAAGGAGAGAATATGGTGTACTTGTGAACAAAACTCCATAACAGATTCTGTGATAACTTGTCTACCTGTAGCTCAGGATTAGACATGGAGAGTACAAAAAATACAACTCAAAACTACCTCCTCTGATGACCTGCACTCCATACTTCAATACGCTCTATGAGGACCAGAAAACTTCTCATGTCACGTGCACATCTAACCCTATGTGCATGTGGACAAGCTACTTCATGTCCAGGGTTCAATTAGCTTAGGAAGTGTTCTGGCACCTTTGTGAGTCTGTTCGCACGCCGTACATGTCCAGGCACTTAGCGTAGATGCATATCCTCTGGTTGCACACAGCATGATCATCAGATTACCATCAGAATCCATCATGAGCATTTTTTAGTGCATAGAACCCATTTTTCCTATTTTAGCCATATTTCACTTATTTTTATTAAGTGACCTTGTTGGAAAACTGGGTAGGGCAATTTGTCTAAGGAAGTATAAGAAAAGCAGCGCTAGCACTTTTTGGCAGAAGAGGCAGCAGAGACCCAGTTGTCTGGCAATGCACCTTTTCAGCAAGACCCCCGGCGGAACAACTTAGCGTTTTCAGCCATCAAGAAAAGCCAGCGTTTTTCCAGCCATTGCAGATCAGCCCCAACGTTTTGCAGTTGCAGATCAGCCCGGCGTTAGCAGATTCACAGCAGATCCCCTAGCGTTTTTGCAATTGCAAACTACCATCAATGTTTTGCAGATTCCCGGCGACAAAACCTTCACTTGCATCAGCGTTTTGCATTTTCAGCAGTCAAACCTTGCAAATCTCACCTTCCCGCAGCAGATCCTCGCCACACGGTCTAATCAGCCAACGTTTGCAGATTCAGCCCGCTATTCGCAGATTTCAGTATCTGCGTTTTCAGTGCATCGTCGTCCTCGCCGTCGTCTCCAACATAGAGTCTGAATTCAGCAAATACAAGATTTGCAAATTTCAGCCCCTAGCGTTTTCAATTTTCAGCCCGTCTCGTCGTCGTCGACATCGTCGGCAAGACCATTGCATTTAGACCATTGTAGAGATTTGTGCGATCAATAGCAAAGACTTCTCTCGCCATGAGAGAGGGGCCCTTGGAGGAGGGTTTGACAACTTTTCTGGTGTCATATTCTTCTTCTCTCTCTCTCTCTCAGCCCAGCACCTTCATTCACAGTGTTTGCCACTTTGTTGTAATCATTTGCACTCCTCTCACTAAAGGAACAGAAGGCTCCCCCTTCCGTAAGTAAAAGGAACACTTGAGCACAGTTCGGAGCACTCATCTTGAGCAAAGTTCAACGTTCACTTCTGTTGCACCTTACATTGGTATCAGAGCTTTGGCAGTGTTCTGTATCACTCAAGGAAAGAACCACAAGAATTTTTTTGCTTGTTGCGGTTGCATGTAACCCAAGTCCATAGGGGCGTGTTGATTACTAATCGTGTTTTTGAAGAGTGACAAAAAACCGAAGAAAGAAGGGCTTGTCCAACCTCCCCGCCTCCCCTTGTTTCTCTTTTCACTCATTAAGAGCGGACCGTGCATTCAGTGGCCGGCCAATCGACGTGAGGTGGGAAAAAGCAACCTTGGTGTGAGCGCAAGGCTGCCAAAGGGTGCACCCGCGGGAAAGAGAAGAGCTCGGGTAAGAGAAGACCCTTCTCTAACACAGATTGCGAGCTAAAGAAAGAACCTCAAGAACCCAAGAATCCAAGAACCACAAGAACCCAAGTTTGTCGTGAACTTAAGAACCCAAGACTTCAGTGTATGGTCACCCGAAGCAGAATGGATACTTCGCATTGGAGCCTGGAGGTGATGAGCATGGAAGTGGTGAAGAAGAATTTTCCCCACCAGGAGGTTTTTCCGACCCTCCCCCTTCCTTATCTACGCCAAGGATTGTACCAAATCCTATGGAGGCTTTGATCAAGACGATGATGGACATGATAATACAACAAGAAGCGCAACGCACCGCCTTGGAGCGCAAGCGCGAAGAAATAACGGCAGCCTTGGAGCGTGAGCGTGAGCATGCACGCTTGGCGGCCGAAGAAAGAACGGCAGTCTTAGAGCGTGAGCGCGAGCAAGCTCGCTTGGCGGCCGAAGAAAGAAAGGCAGAATTGGATCGCGAGCGCAAAGAAAGACGGTTAGCCTTGGAGCGTAAGCACGAGCAAGCGCGCTTGGTGGCCGAAGATAGACGAGCGGCCTTGGAGTTAGAGTGTGAGGCGCAGAGAGACCAACGCATGCAAGAGTTGGTCCTACAGGTACTCACCTCGACACCCGAACCGGCCAAAGATGTTTGGTGGTTCGTCAAGTGGCACAAGCCCGAGATTCGGACTTCAACAACCCCGTCATTGAGAAGTTGACATTCAGTAAGTATGATGGTAAGATGGATGCTAGTGTTATTCATCTTGGTTGCATCAAATTAATGCTTATTTTGCGACAACTAAGAAGACAGGGAATAGCAAGGTTTTAACGGCAGCCATGTACCTTGCCAGTGATGCCATTAATTGGTATCACGCATAGCAAGAGGCACAGTTGACCGCGCACCTAGAGGAAGCCGACGAAAACGTGCCCCTTTCCTTCAATTGGGCACACTTCCAAGACAAGCTCAAGGCGCGGTTTATACCTCCTCAGTACCTAGCGCGGTTGAAAGAAGATTGACGCAATCTCAAGCAGAATGGTATGCCAGTCATGTCTTTTTCTAGCTGTGTTTTGTAGCTCGGCACCCAATTACACAAATCGGATGATGAGCGCAAAGAGGCTTTCCTTTTTGGGTTGGACGAATATATCAAGTTTGATGTAGAAGTCTTCGACCCGTGGATCTCAACAAGGCGGTAGCAATTGCTCTCTCCCAAGAGATGAAGCACAACAAGGGAAAGCCTAAGGAGAACAAGAATTCGCAAAGTACCTCTCAGACTTCTCAGAACCCACATAACGGTAAGAATGGTAACTCTTCTAACCAATCTTCCTCTAGTCTCTCAGAAAAGAACTCACACAATGAATCTAAGGGTAAAGCTAACACAATTGCTAAACCTAAGCTCACTCCATATGAAAAAGTAGCACAAGGAATTTTAGGAGGATACATCACGTCAAAGAACAAAGTATTTATTCTAAGAAAAGTCGATGTTATCATTGTCACATCAAGGGTCACATAAAAAGAACATGTCCTAAGATTGAATCTAACAAATCTAAAGAACCCACAGAACCCACATCCTCTGTTAATGCCATAAATAAGAACACGAGTGTGTCCCAAGTTTCTTATGATCCTCCCATTGATGAGTCTCTCATGAAGTGTTATGGTCATGTGAATAGTCAACACATGGTGATCTTGTTTGATCCTGGTAGTAAGCATGATATGATTAGTCCCTCTCTTGTCGAAAGAGCTCGTTTGGAGGTTCGCAAGATATCTCCTTTCGAGGTATCGGGCTTCGCTCCCGGTATGGACTCTCTCATTACAGGAGAATGCCTTGGTGTGTTGTTCACTGTTCAACAAGCATCCTTCCACAAAAAAATTGTAGTGTCTCCTCTTTCAAGATGTGATATGCTTTTAGGCATTTGATGGTTTCATGAGCATAACCCTCTCATTGATTGGGCAGCCAATACTTTCACTTTCAATGCCAAAAGTGACTCTCCCATTGTCATTTGTGGGAAGGAAGTTGTTCATTCTTCATCTCTCATTTCTAATGTACAGGCGAAGCTTGAAAAGAATCAAGAGAAGGAGACTCTCTCAGCCTTGTCTTCTCCAAAGCACGACACACATGATTTGCATGATACAGATGTGATTATTCACAAGGATGATGATTTGCATAATAACGATGTGATTGTTCACAAGGATGATGGTTTAAGTGATGCTTTTTCTAGTAAAGCTAACCTCATTGCAGATTCGATCAATCACGAAGAACCGATCTTGGCTCTCGAGTCGAGGTCCAAAGAACCCTCTCAGGAAGTATTATGGTTCGCATGATTAGTCAGCACGCATTGTTCAAGTGTTTCGTTCTAACGGTTTCTTGTATTTTCGCCATCGTCTTTACGTGTTCCCTTTTCACAGGCATGCCGTATTGTACGATGCACATGATTCACTCAGGAATGAGACGGATGTATGCAGATTTCTATCGAAAAGTTTACATGACACAATCTCAGAAAGAGCACAAGAAGGATTGAGCATCAAACATCGGCATTTCCATTGTGATTTGCCACAGTTCATTGATTTAGATCAGAAAGTCAAGATTCGACCTCATTTTTTGCGTGTGTTTGATGAACGGTTTGCGACTCCGTCACTTTGTTCATCTGCATTGCATGCGCAGTTTTTTCGAAAGAATAGTCTTTTTCCAATCACTCTACATGGAACAGGTCTATTTATGTTTTTGTGTTGGAGGTGGTTTCAGGAGGGGGCCGCGGCCACATCTCACACATGTTATCTCTGAATATATTTCCTTGTCATTCTAATGAGTGCCTCAAAAAATTATCCTCTCTTTTTCATTAACGAAAAGGAAGGCATCACTAAGGCCTCACCCCTTTGGGACAGGCCAAAAAAGGCAAAAACAAAAAACTAAACCAAAAGGACAAATCATGGAAAGAATAGGGAGGGAGACCTACACATGTCACTCATACACACACACTTACTGAGGTCCTCAAGTTGACATCCATAGAATAAAAAAAAGAAAGTGGACCGCATACTTACTCTTACTCAAACCCTTAACTCAACATCCATACAGACATACAAAGAGCAGAAATACTCAAACACAAGGGCTCACTCACACACTCCCACCCATACCCAACACTCACGTCCAAGACAAGAATACACATACTCACACTAAGCGCTCTCTCTCGTTCTCGTGTATTAAAAACTTAAATCTCTCCCTCAGACACGCACACACCGCTCGCTCTCTCTCTCTCTCTCTCTCTCTCTCTCTCTCTCTGCACTTACGAGGCAATGGCGAATAGTGGAGATTGGAACCTGGTATTTGCCAAAGACAACGCTGAAGGTGATAGACCAGATTGAACAATAGCTACGAACGCGCAGCCGTGCACGTACAAATCTGCTGCAGAGAGGATTTCGAAAGAATTAAGGGAAAATACCCCTCTAATTTGTGGAAATTCCCAAAATACCCCTCAAATTTCAAAAATTACCAAAATATCTATTTTGGTTGGAGTGTTCAAGATTTTCTCCTTTTTGACAATTTAGATCCTTTTTTGAGTGCTTAGCATGTAATTTCTCACAAATTACCTTGCCAAAAGGGCAATTATGTCTAAAAATAATGAAGAAATTCATCTCCAAAGCCTACGTAACACACCCAGATTCTAGTTTTAGCAACTTGTATTAATAGACAATGAATCTTCTTATGAAAAGCTACAAATTTTTTCGTCTTTCAAGAAATTTAATCTCACGACCAAGGGTACTTTGGGAATTTTGGAAAAATTGAAGGGCATTTTGGGAATTTGTGACAAAATATTGGGGGTCTTTTTGGAATTTTTGAAATTTGAGGGTATTTTGGGAATTTCCACAAATTAGAGGAGTATTTTGGTAATTTTCCCAAGAATCAACTATTCTGACAAGGGGAGGCGAGGCCAGCCTCGTTTATAAGTGACACGGATCTACGGCAAGGGCGCCTTTTCGGCAGGGCGAGGGGCTTTGGACCGTCAGATCAACGCAACGGGGGGCAAGGATTTTTAGGTTAATAGTCGCAAGGTTTTCCACGTGTCACGACATGCGGGTTGGATAAGGAGCATGTGTCTTGTGCGGGAGGTAGGGGGTTCGAGTCGTTACACGATGATCGATGGGAAGTCTAAATTTTTTGCATGGCGGAGATGGGATCAACGGTGGATTGATTCTCCACCGTAGATCCCATGACTCTAGGGACAAAGGTCTAAGGATCTTTAATGAAGACCCCATGATCCTGGTTATGTTTTGCCTCTGTTAGGACACCCCATGATGGAATCACGGGGTCTACGGCGAGGAACTAAGGGTGGGAAACTTGAGAAACTTGGCAGCGCAATGCCTCGTCACTAATTGACACACCCCTAAGGAGGTGGGATCAATGGCTCACATTAGCCGTCGCGAGGCAGGTACAATCTGGGCCGTCCGATCGTTTTTTGAACTAGGTGTGAACTAAGAGTGAACTCGGGAGGTATGTGCACCACACCAAATTTGGTGTGAACTCGGTGTGAACTTGAGGTGAACTAAGTGTGAGCTTGGGAGGGTATGTACACCACACCAAATTTGGTGTGAACTCAATGTGAACTAGGTGTAAACTTATCTGCAAGAACGTGATGTATAAACTTAACACACACGCACCTTTCAACGAGCGTGTGATAGCTTAGCGATTAGAGTCAATTCCAAGGGGGAGAGAGGAAGTTCCGGATACGAAAACGTGGGAATCTTTTGCATTCCCTAGGCAATTCAACGATCACGATCAACTGACGATTGTGAGCCGTCAATCCCACCTCCCAAAAGTAGGTGTCAATTAGTGACGAGGAGCGCAATGGCCTAACCACGTAGACACGTGCCTTTGGGTGTCTCTAATGCCCAAACCAAAACCTATACAGTAAACCTATGTAGCTAGAAATAAATTAGGGCACAAAAAAGATTCCCCTTTAAAATTGGATGGCCAAGTTAACCTCGCATCTTGCGCACTCAGTTTGCCACCGAGGCTCTTCATTAAAGAAACCACACCCTTCAGCGTTGTGGCATGGGAGGGTGGGATCAAGGAGCCTACAACAATTGGGCCCCATAAATCCTGTTGGAAAAATGAATCTCGAGTGTTTGTTGACAAAATAATCTATGATACACAGGATTACTTCATCTCTATTGCACTTTTACACATCAAAAGTAAACACAGACACTTTTACACATCAAAAATGTATCTCGAGTGTTTGTTGACAAAATAATCTATGATACCCAGGATTACTTCGTCTCTATTGCACTTTTACACATCAAAAGTAAACATAGACACTCATACATCAAGAAGGCACACACGCAACATGGTTAGGGCATGTGTCTCTCATGCAATGCGCACAATGGGGCATGTGCCTCTCATGAAATCCTGAGAGGTGGAAGAGGGAGAGAATCATCAATGTGATCTACTGTCCCAATTCACCTCATCATTGATCCCATCATCCCATGTCCTTGTGAGTTAGTGATGAGGCCTACATAGAGCATGCCTTAGGATTTTTCTATTCACATGAAGGTGTGGTATTGCAAACTACAACCAAGGGAATTTTTATCCACGTGCCATGTTAAAAAGTGCCATGTTAAAAAGACGAGAACAAGCTCCTTTTTTCTCTTAAGATAGACATTCTAGTTACTAAAAGTGAATAACATTTTCGTTTGTGCGGTTGCTTTCACACTCCCACCTCTTGCTAGAGCAGGATGGTTGCAACCAATTTGCAACTTGCAACCCCCAACAGCTCTAACAATCCGCACAAGAACAGAGAATTTTGTAAATGGTTGCCAATTGGTTAGCAGTTAAGCCATTGTGTGGCAAACACTTAATCCCATGTAGATTGCAGGAGCTTAGTGTGAATGTTACTTTTAAAAAGCTTTTGGCAAACATGCCTTTCAAATAAAGGCTTTTAGAGAGAGAGAGATGCACTGATTGCCAACTCATTTGTAAAGTTCTTTCTTGTGTGTGTGTGTGTGTGTGTGTGTGTGTGTGTGAGAGAGAGAGAGAGAGAGAGAGAGAGAGAGTGAGAAATAGCATTTAACATTGTATACTAGCGAAAGCGAACATGCAACAAAGGAGATGGAAGCCCCTCGAACTTTTTCAGCTTTGCCTGCTCCCATCGCCCTCATCCCCTTCTAATTTGAGCTTCATCCAGAGCCCTTCATCTCCCAACGCCAACGAGAGAAAATGGTTCCCTGCACAAGGCAGGACGCCCCCGAGGTGCCTTTAGTCCAAAAAAGGAGGGTAAGAAGCTTCATTGGAGTGGCACAAGAGCTGCCCAACCATGCCCCCTCCCCCCCCCCGAGAGCAGCCTTGCAATGGAGGCCTCTCCTTGCCTCACACTCATCCCTTGTAGAGAACCCTCACGAACCCTCATGCTGGTCGTGACTATTACCACAAAAAAGCCACTTATTATGAAATTCTTCTCAATAACCTTATGTAGGCCATAGTGAATTTTCACCTTGTTTAAATGACTTGAAATGTTAACAATCAATAACCTTTTAAAATTATATGGGGTGAATTTTTTTTTTCAATGACTTCAAATGTCAACAATTAGGTTAATGTGATGTTACTTGGAAATTGGAAATTAGGATTTGGAGTGTGGAGTCACAAATTATTATTCTAAGGCTTTAAATTTGTTTAGACAAGGAGTAAACTAAGCCACAAATTATATAAATAACTAATGGCGTATTCTATATTGACATATCCACTTACTATTTTCACAAAAGTGAGGCCATTAGGTCTCCACAAACTCAGAAAAACAAGGTGAAGACTTCATGATGGCCTCAAGAAGGCAACAATTTTTGTTGTAGTACATTGAGCAATTATTAGAACACATTTGACATGTTAATAGAGAGAGAGAGAGAGAGAGAGAGAGAGAGAGAGAGAGAGAGAGAGAGATGCACATGATTGCCAACACATTTGTAAGATTCTTTCTCGTGTGTGTGTGTGTGTGTGTGTGTGTGTGTGTGTGTGTGTGAGTGTGAGAGAGAGAGAAATAGCATTTAACATTGCATACCAGCAAAAGCGAACATGCAACAAAGGAGATGGAAGCCCCCCAACTTTTTTAGCTTTGCCTGCTCCCCACCAGCCCTGTCCCTTAGCTTAGCACAAGCTCACCATAGACAAGCATGTAGTAAAAAATGGAGTTGTTGTTTATTCATTCAAGAAATGAGCTTTTAGTAGCTCTACACCCTTGCTCCACAGTATGTGGGATAAATCCACTCTCCTCTCCTTGACTCACACCTTAGGACAAAGCTCACACTTTACAATCCTCTCCTTGAGGTTTGGACTAAGACAAGACACTGAAGATGCATGATCCACACAGGCTAACAAAATCCACATAGGATGGTGATATCCACACAGGAAAATAAAGTCCACAAAGGATGGTGATATCCACACAGGATGATAAGATCCACACAGGAAAAATCCACAAAGGATGGTGATGTCCACACATGATAATAAGCTGGTATCCACACGGGAAAAAGTCCTCCCCTACAAGTAGAGAGTCCGCATCTTCAAAATGGGTCTTCATAAAAGACAACGCTGCTCTCGTCTTCATCCTTTTTGTCTTCTACTATGTGAGTTGATCCTCTATCAGGTCTCTTACCTTCGTTGCTTCTGTTGTTGCTTTCAACTGCTTCATGGTCTGACTTCGTATCCTCCCCTCGAACGAGTACTTATGCCCCCCTTTTTGTTGTGCAATCAGGCTTTATTGAAAAAACGAACACAATGCAAAAATACTGATGTAAAAGACCTATTGATGCGTATGTTAATGCTGTCAATCTTTCTTTGGTCATTCTCCCTTGGTTGATTGATGCCTTTTCTTTTTCCATTGGAGTCACTCATTATGTTGGATTTGCAATTTTTGACTCGGTCATGTGCTTTGCAGTCATTACTTATTTGTCTAGTTCCATGAGATCCCGTGCATACGAGAGCCTTTTTGAAGCTAAATTTGACATAAAAAATATAAAGGGCGGTCTTACCAAGTCCACAATTACACTGGCGGTGTCTAAACCCCGTTGCAAGTGGTAGATACAAGAGATGTGGGTTCAAAAGACTTAATGACTTTTATTTTCAATCTTAATGAATGGACTTAAAATCTTTGTGAAGCTCCTCTTTACAGAGTGAAGTCACTCTTCACAAGGAATGTCTTCTTGGATTGCTTGGATATCTAGCCAAGCCGATGTGGAGTGATCCCCTTTTGCTTTGATGCTTGAAAGAAAACCCTCTTTAAAGTTAGCTTTTGAAAGGTTCTTTTGAAGTGCCGGTGGGACACTCCCCTTGGACGAATATGTGAGCCAAAGGATTGGCTGCAGGAACCAGTGCTAGTGCCAAAACGGGCACGTGGGTTTAAGGCCCTTTGAGGTAGCACGGGAACGGGGGCCCAACAAGGGCGGACCCGAAAACCCGTTTTAAAAAATGGTTGAGCGCGTGGAATCAGGCCCGTGACCAGATGTTGTGGGGGCAGGCGCTTGTGGCCGGTTGGGCAGGCGCGGGTGCGGGCAGGCGGTCGGTCTCCAGTCACCGGACAGCGCAGTTGACTTGCAGTCAGCCGATCGGGGTCTGTTTGGACCCGAAAATCCATTGTAACGCAGTTAAGCGCTTTTTTCAGTTCCGCTAGTGGGCACCCAAGTGTGGTGGGGACGGGCCTTCCTCTTTAAAATGGTCAACACCCTATAAATGGGTTGCTTCTCGCGGGTCCAGCAGAAGGTGTTTGAGCATTTAATGCATTAACTTTACACACACACACACACACACACACACTAAACAAAGTTGATGAGAGTTTTTCTGCAGAAAATCCAGAGGGTGAGAGTGTTCAAGAGGAAATTAATCAAGCTCTAGAACGTGCATATGAAGTGAGATTTGAGCATGGAAATAGTCGGTAGAGAGCTCTTGAAACAAGCTACACACACACACCAATCGTAAATGCCAATTTTACTAAAATGAGGAGCAGATTTTGAATGCAAAATGCAAGTTTCTAATGGAAAATTAATAAAATCTTATGCTAATTAATCTTCCAATTAGCTAGTGAGTAGTGGCTCAAGAGTCTTTAGCTCAAGAACATGCTCATGCTAGCCAATGGAATACTAATTAGGTATGCATTATGCAATAAAAGAGCAAGCCTAATGGATCTATCTAATGATGATCAATGAATGCTAATTGTACAAACATGCCAATGCATAATAGCAAGCCTAGCTAGCATACCCAAGCTCTGATACCAAATGTTAGGAATTGGATCGTGCTAGCTATGGTGGATGAAAGAGAAACATAGCTTCAATGTGTGAGTGTGTGTGTAAGCAAGGTTATCACTCAAGTGAATTAGGTTCCAAGATAGAATTAGCTTGGACTCATAAACACAATGTTGAGTATTGACTTAGCTTAGCACAAGCTCACCATAGACAAGCATGTAGTGCAAAATGGAGTTGTTGTTTATTCATTCAAGAAATGAGCTTTAAGTAGCTCTACAGGCTTGCTCCACAGTATGTGGAGCTTTAAGTAGCTCTACAGCCTTGCTCCACAGTATGTGGGATAAATCCACTCTCCTCTCCTTGACTCACACTTTAGGACAAAGCTCACACTTTACAGGGGCGAGCCCTAAAGCTAGGGGGATGAAGAGAACACACACACACACACACACACACACAAGGTGGGCCCAAGCTTCAAGAGGCAGCAAGGACACATGTCGAGCCGCTACCCATGTTGCCCTCATGGTGTGCCTAAAGCCTATTGGTTGGCCTCCAAAGGGGTCCAATGATAAATTTGTTAATTTAATTAATCGTTTCATCATTTATCAAGTCCTCTCTCTCAAAGGGAAAAGGAGGACACTTGTCCCAAGGCTACCCTTGTTGCTTGATAAGCTTGTTGCATGTGATTGGCTAGGCCTGGAGGGGTCCAATGAGCTTCAAGAATGAGCTACAAGGGGGGGTCGACCAAAGCAAGAAGGGGGGCTGCTTGGGGGATATACTCTCCACACACATTCACACACACTCTCATTGTGTGAAGTGCAAAGTGTAAGAACTCCATCTCCTTTTCCAAGCCAGTAGGGAAGTTGAGAGCCTACACCAACAGTCTTGGCTATGGAATGAAATCTAGTAGGGAAGTTGAGAGCCTACACCAACACTCTTGGCTATGGAATGCAAATCCAACCAAGAGCCATGCTTCAATGCTTAACCTTGCCATCTTCTCCATCTTCATTACTATGCTAGTATGTATGCTAGCAAGAAGAGTGATGATAAGTGAGGAACTACTTCTTTCCTCTATGGATTGTTTCTTCTTCCTCTTCCCTACCCTCATTCCCCGCTAGCTCTCTCCACCTTCTAAGGTGTTTGAGGCCTTGGGACTGGGACTTGGGATAGTTAATGCTTTTTACAAAGTTTATGTTATGCTCGTGATGCATGAAGCTTTCTGTCTTCATTGCATCACCTAGGTCACAAGGAACACAAAGATCGTATTGTAACAAGTCTCTCTTGATGGGAGAAACTATAATACAAATGTCTATTGGAGGGGGGACCGGCTCCACATAAATCCGGTCCTCAACTGTTGTCATGTTCTCTAAAATCTTTCTCTTGCAAAAGTATTGTTCATGCCAAGTTAACTAAGTACTATGTTCATGTTGCTACCGTCAATTAAGTTCACCCTCTACGCTCTCAAAGTAATCTCACAAAAGTGCTTTCTCTAATTTTCCTAATTCTGCTACTCTCAAGTTCATAGACCATTTTCATTACATTGGTATCATAGCTTTTGGTTTCTCTTTTCTTGCTTAAGAAGAGAGGTCCTTAAGTAGCCTATAAATGGTTGATTTTGTTAATTATATTAGGGTAAGTGGGATTGGGATCTATTATCGGTTTTGTTGAGCCCACTATGTTGGTTATGGTGCACACCTCGGGAGATTTGGACTGAATAATGGAGTCTTTTTAGACTTGCCTATGGCTTTACCATTATTGATCCATAAGAAATATGAAAGGAGCTATCCCTCGGCCACTCTGCAATATTAGACCCACTCCACTACTCTCTATAATTAACCAATTTGAGTGGTGGGTGTAGATACTTTAGTGCTGATTTTCAAAGGCTAAGAGGAGTAGCAAGTACGGTTTTAAATTTCCAAAGAATACACTAAGTAAGCACACAAATTTTTTTAACATGGCTGACAATAACCAAGACAGTAGAATGAACATTGATAACTTTGATTTTGCAGATGAAGGTGCTAATGATGATGCCCCCATGTTTGTCAATTATCTTGTTACTAGGTTGCAGCAAGCTATGGGTAACTATGCTTTGCAACCCAAAGTTAACAACTTCGCACTTATGGGATTTCCCTTCCTCTCCAAGAGGAGAGAGAGCTTAGGAGGCCTCTTGAAGAGACCCCCAAAATAAGACTCTCTCTCATAGGAGAGGAGGAATCCAAAGAGCAAGAAAATAATGAATGTTTAAGTTCCTCTAGAGATGTGGCTCCACAAAGGCAGTCTATACGGTCACCAACTCCTCCCAAGAGAAAACGGTCAACCCACAGTCCTTCTCCTTGTCACTCCGAAAGGGAAGAGAGAAAACAAAGGAAGAAAAGGGCAAGAAAGACATCACCCTCTTCTCCTTCTTCTTCACCTTCCTCCTCTTCCGACGAAAGCTATGGCTGGCTATTCTCCTAGAGAATACAAGAGGGGAGGACATCGCAAATCATATCTTGCACGATGAAGGTCACAAAAGCTCAAGAAGTTCAAAGAGGGAGGAAAGAGTATCTCTTTTGTCACATATGATGGCACCTTTGGTGCTACAAACAAAATATAGGCCTTCATCCAGCAATTTGATGTCGCCTTTGGAGACGAGGGCTTCATGGAGTCCTCCAAGCTACACCATGTAGCTATGCACTTCCAAAAATCGGCTCGTCAATGGTGGGCTAGCCTTCGTGGCAACGACGAAGCCCAAAGATATGGAAAACTCTACGAGTTTCCATCATGAAGTAATTCCTTGAAAGCAATGCAAAGGACAAAGTGCTTACTAAATGGCGCAGTTTGAAGCTTTCTCTCCCATGAGTCTATTCACAAATATGTGGACAAGGTTTGGGATTTACATCTCAAGGTTGCTGTCTTCCAAAAGATAGACTTCGTTGAGCAAAAGCAACAATTTTGTGCGCGATTACTTGAAGAGATAGCCAAGTACGTCAACTCTCAACGGTCTGGTTCTATCACCGAAGTAATCCACCACACCATGGTTGCTTCGCGCATCAATTTCCATTAAGGTGCTAGACGGAATGTCAAGCCCATGGAAAACAAATAGAAAAGTGATGAAAAGGGGAAAACCAATGCCCAAAATTCTTTCCAAGGCAATTCCAACAACAACAACAACAACAATCGGTCCAAGGAGAAGGGAGTTTACAAAGGTAAAAACAAACTCTCTACAGAAGAGCTTGAAGCTTTTTCAAGGACCATAAATGTTTTAAGTATGGAGAGCAAGGACATGGCTATTGTTCTTGCCCCAAGAGAAATGCTCGCAATGAGACTCTTAGAGCTTCCACCAAGCTCCAAAAGAGGATGCTCATTGCAAAGGATCACCCCTCTCCTATGCTTGGGGAAAGGTAAGGGTCTATGGTGTCTTCATCTATTTGACCCTGACTCTACTCACAACTTCATATCAACGGAATTGGCTACCAAGTTGGGTATTCAAGCTTTCAAGATGGGAGATATTGTAATTGCCAATACCACTTTCAAGAGATAGCAAGCCTCTGTTACTCCCTTGATTGGGAAGTTGAGGCTTCATGTCCAAAGCTATGCCAACAAAGAAGACTTCTTTTTCTCTCCTCTCCAACATGAGGATGCTATCTTAGGGGCACCATGGTTCAACCGCATGGCTGCCAACACGAAGTTCTCTGAAAGGAATCTACTTCACCTACAGGGAAAAGAACATGTATATAGATGCTAGTGAGTCTGGTAGTACTATACCACTTGTAAATCCTCTTGCTTTTGATAAATCAATGAAGAGCTCAATTTCTGCATACATGATTTTTGTCAAAGAGTCCCTAAAAGGTCCTAATGTTTTATCAAATGTAAATGGTAGGAATCAAGGAGAGTTAACCTTGTCTAATTTTCTAAAAGGATTCCAAGATGTGTCCATCAATGATATCCCTATGGACTTACCTCCAAAACGAGGGGATGATGACCATCGAATTAGCTCCTACCAAGAAGCTCATTGCCTAACAAGCCTCCTTATCGAATTTGTCAAGTTCAACAAGAGGAGAGCATGAGGCAAGTACAGATTTGGTAGAAAAAGGGACGGTGAGGCCTAGCTTCTCTCCCTTTTGTTCTCTAGTCCTTTTAGTGCAAAAGAAAGATGGTACATACCGTATGTGTGTGGACTATCGAGCACTAAACCATATCACTATCAAAAAAAAATCTCCAGTACCTCGGGTAGAAGACCTTTTTGATAAGCTACAAGGCTCTACTTACTTTAGTAGGATTGACCTTAAAAGTGGCTATCATCAAATAAGGATAGTGGATGAAGATATCCTAAAGACCGTGTTTCGTACAACATTTGGCTTTATGAATATCCAGTCATGCCTTTTAACTTGACTAATGCACCAACCACGTTCAATCGATTAATGGAGAAAATCTTTGGACCCTACCACAACTTCAATGGAGTGTCCTTGGAGGAACACAAGCAACATCTCCAAGTGATTTTCCAAGCATTGAGGGAGAACAAGCTTTTTCTCAACCAAAAGAAAAGCTAATTTTTCCTTCAAGAGATTCAATACTTAGGTCATATTATCTCTCAAGATGGTATCCGTATGGATCCATCAAAGTTAAAGGTAATAAAAGCATGGCCTAATCCAAGGAATCTACATGAGCTAAGAAGCTGTTTTGGTATGTGTGCATACTATAGACGCTTCATATCAAAATTTTCTCAACTAGCCGGACCATTATATGACTCAACAAAGAAGAACGTTTAGTATTCATGGACTGCTAAGGAGCAAAATTCTTTTGAAAAGCTCAAAGAGAAGCTTACCTCCCAACCAATCCTCATGCTTCCAGATCTCTCAAAGCCATTTGAGGTCCAATGTGATGCTTGTGGTGATTGCCTTGGAGGAGTCTTACTTCAAGAAGGGCATGCCATAACATATGATAGCCAAAGGCTCAATACAGATGAACGAGTCTTGGGCATTATTGAGAAAGAGCTTTTAGCTGTTCTACATGCCCTAGACACATGGAAGCACTATTTATTCGGGACCCCATTCATTTTACAAACAGACCACCAAAGTCTCAAGTACTTCATGACGCAAACCAAGCTTTCTGACAAACAAATGAGAAGGGAAAATTTTCTTTTGCAATTCTATTTTCATATTGCTCATGTTGCTGGTAAGCACAATCAAGTTGCCGATGCACTTTCACGACCACCAAAAGTTAATGCGGTGTCTATAACAACTCATAATTATCTATCTTCTATGATAAATGAGTATGCTACTGACCCTGAATTTAAAGATGTAATGTCATTCCTTGCTTTGGGGAAGAAAGAGGAACCATTCACCTTGCAGGATGGCAAAAAGCTGGCGTTTGACAAGCACTGAAGGGCCTTAACATTCAAATAAAATGATTGGGTCTTACTTAAGGTTCCAAAGGCTCAATTGAGACAAACAACGGGCAAAAATCCTACGGGCCATCAAAAGTATTATGCTAAACTAGCAAAAAGATACTATGGTCCTTTTCAAATCTTGAAGCCAATCAATGAGATGGATTATCAACTCAAGTTGTTTTCATGTGAGCCTACTTAAGCCCTACAAAGGAGAGCCACCAAGTGAACCAATTATTGAAGACCCTCGCAAAATCGAAGACCAAGAAGAGGTGTTGCAACCCGAAGCTATCCTTCGGCATGAAGACAAGGTACTACAACATGGTAAGATTATCTGACGATATCTTATTAAGTTCAAAAATTATCCTTTTGAAGATGCTAGATAGATGCAAGGAATACAGCTTAAGGATAGTATGAACCTTGTCAATGCTTACGATGCTACATTAGAGGAAGAAAATGTACAAATTTCTTTTGAATGACCAAGGTTTTTGTCTTATAAGACTAGTTCTCTTTTTATTGTGCACAAATTTAAATCGTATGCATGCTTAGAATCATGTTTGTGATGAATACGTCTCTCAAACACCAAGTAGAATTTGTCACTCTACTTGGGAGGATGAAATGGACTAAAGAGCATACATGCTTGCTTCAGCTATGTCTCCCAAGCACCAAATGGATTAGTCATCCATCTTGGAATGATGTCGTAGGGTAAAAAAGGATCCTCTACCTGCTAAGAAAGATTGACTAATGACTAAGGCTTTATCTCTTTTACCTCATAGTCGAGGATGATTATGATTTCAAGAGAGAGCTAATGTCATAAAATCTAATATCTAACGAACCCAAATGATTTTATCATATCAAATTGATTATTTAATGTAGGAGAATAAACAAAAAAAGGGTTAGAATATAGACATGTGCTTACAGATCTATCCGAACACGGGGCCAATGGTAAAGGGGTCCAAATGAGAGATGGTCTGTCAAAGAGAAAGGCTAGTAAAGACCTTAGGGTTAGCTTCATTGAAGACCTCCAAAGGTTAGTGTTTAAAGTCCTTTGAACTTAGGTAAGCTAGGGATGTACTTGAGGTGGGAACCCGGCCCAAGCTTGAGGTGTTTGTCGTGCTTGCTGACTAAGATGCTTGAGGTGCTTGCTGTGCTTGCCGACTAGGGAGCTTGATGTGATTGTGGGAGCACTACCTAAGCTTGAGGTGCTTTGTTATGCTTACTGACTAAGGTGCTTGTGTTCCACAAAGTCAAAGTATCCCTACACAAGGGGGGTGAGCCCTAAAGCTAGGGAGATGAGAGAGAACACCACACACACACACGCACACACACACACACACACACACACACAAGGTGAGCCCAAGCTTCAAGAGGCAGCAAGGACACATGTCAAGCCCCTACCCATGTTGCCCTCATGGTGTGCCTAAAGCCTATTGGTTGGCCTTCCAAGGGGTCCAATGATAAATTAGTTAATTTAAATAATTGTGTTAGCATTTATCAAGTCCTCTCTCTCAAAGGGGAAAGGGGAACACTTGTTCCAAGGCTATCCTTGTTGCTTGATATGCCTCTTGCATGTGATTGGCTAGGCTTGGAGGGGTCCAATGAGCTTCAAGCATGAGCTACAAGAGGGGGAAGGGGGGGGGGGGGGGGGGTCAACCAAAGCAAGAAGGGGGGCTGCTTGGGGGGTATACTCTCCCACACACACTCACACACACTCTCATTGTGTGAAGTGCAAAGTGTAAAAACTCCATCTCCTTCTCCAAGTTAGTAGTGAAGTTGAGAGCCTACACCAACACTCTTGGCTATGGAATGAAAATCCTACCGAAAGCCATGCTTCAATGCTTAATCTTGCCATCTTCTCCATCTTCATTACTATGCTATTATGTATGCTAGCAACAAGAGTGATGATAAATGAGGAACTACTTTTTTCTCCTATGGAATGTTTCTTCTTCCTCTTCCCTACCCTCATTCCCCGCTAGATCTCTCCACCTTCAAAGGTGTTTGAGGCTTTGGGACTGAGGCTTGAGATAGTTAATGCTTTTTACAAAGTTTATGTTATGCTCCTAATGCACGAATCTTTCCAGCTTCATTGCATCACCTAGGTCACAAGGAACACAAAGATTGTATTGTACCAAGTCTCTCTTGATGGGAGAACCTATAATACAAATGCCTATTGGAGGGGGGACTGGCTCCACATAAATCCGGTCCTCAACTGTTGTCATGTTCTCTAAACTCTCTCTCTTGCAAAAGTATTGTTCATGCCAAGTTAACTAAGTACTATGTTCATGTTGCTACCATCAATTAAGTTCAACCTCTATGCTCTCAAAGTAATCTCACAAAAGTGCTTTCTCTAATTTTCCTAATTCCACTACTCTCAAAGTTTATAGGCAGAAGCAGTTGCTACTGCAGTTCATCTCATCAATAGGTCACCTAATCGTGTGTTGGATGAGCAAGTTCTAGAGATGCTTTGGTCTAAGAAGGTTAATTCTTATGCACATCTCAAGTTTTTGGTGTGAATCATTTTGCCATGTTCCTAAACATATACGTAGCAAGCTTGATCCTAAGTCCAGGAAATGTATATTCTTAGGTTATGGTGAGTCTGGTGAAATGGGTGAGTCAAGGAAATGTATATTCTTAGGTTATGGTGAGTCTGGTGAAATGGGATATTGCCTGGGACCCCAAAGCCAAAAAGATTGTTCGAAGTAATGATGTGTACTTCAATGAGCAAAAGATGCATAAGAAACCTATGCCTACTGTTGAAGTTCGACGTGTGGTGACTCAAGAGGATGGGATATGCATAAGAGAGTACGTAATGTACCTGCACAACAACCACCAAAAGTGGAAAACCCTCTTGTGTTAGAAGATAGAGTGGAACAACCTAATGTGCCTGAGTTAAGGAGATCTACTCGGGTTTCTCGTCCTCTTGAACGTTTTGTTCCATCTCTTGACTATGTGATGTTGACAGATTGTGGTGAGCCTTCATGCTATGATGAAGCTATGTCTGCTGATGATAAGCTTAAGTGGCAATCAACTATGCAATCTGAGATGAATTGTTTGAAGAAGAATGACACTTGGGACTTGGTACCTTTGAAAGAGGGCATAAACGTTCTTCCTTGCAAATGTGTCTACAAAATGAAGATTATGAAGATTGCTTCCATTGACGATCAGCCAAAGTACAAGGCTAAGCAACAAAAGGGTGTTTATTTTGATGCAATCTTTTCACCAATTGTGAAGATGACTACTCTTCGCTTAGTGCTTGCATTAGTAGCCATTAAAGATATGGAACTTGTTCAAAATGGTTGTCAAAACGGCATTCTTACATGGAGATCTTCATGAAGACGTTTATATGAAACAACCACAAGGGTTTGTTATTGAAGGCAAGGAAAAGATGGTTTGAAAACTTAAAAAGGCTCTCTATGGGACAAAACAAGTATCCTGTCAACAGTACACCTCTACACTAAAAAGGCTATTGATGGTAGTCTTTTGATATTGATCTTGTATATAGACGACATGCTTATCGCCGGGAAAAGTACCAATGAGATAGATGCATTGAAATCAAAGTTGCATAAGACCTTTGACATGAAGGATTTAGGAGAAGCCAATCACTTTCTTGGTATGCGGATTGTCAGAGATAGGAGCAAGAAAGTCCTTTACTTATCTCAAACTGAGTACATTTCCAAGGTACTTCAACGTCTTAATATGGAGAGGGGGAAGGTATCCAATAGCCCGTTATCTCCATATGTAAAACTTAGCCAATTTGATTGTCCTAAATCATAGGAGGAAAAGGCTGAAATGGACAAAGTTCCTTATGCATCTGCTATTGGTAGCTTGATGTACGCCATGATTGCTACAGGTCTAGACATTGCATTTGTAGTGGGAGTAGTTAGCAGATACATGTCTAATCTTGGTAAAAGCATTGGGAGGTAGTGAAAGGAGTGATGAGGTATTTGAGCGATACAAAGGACAAATTTCCTCTTGTCCTTTTTTGACAAAACCGCGAGACTCTGTTACATAAACTTCCTCAAATAAGTTACCATTCAAGAAAGTAGTAACAATGTCTCAGTGATGTACATCCCAACCAAAATGAGTTGCCAATGCACATAGAAAACGCACAGTAGTCATATGACAAGTGGGAGAAAAAGTCTCTTCATAATCGATGCCTTTTTTCTACGCATAACCCTTTGCAACAAGTCGAGCCTTATAGCAATCAATCTCACCATACGGCTTGCATTTCAACTTGTAAACCCACTTTGTACCAATGGCCTTTTTTCCAGGAGGCAAATCACATAAAGTCCATGTGTCATTCTCTATAAGTGCATCATATTTTGATTGCATGGCAACCATCCAATTTTTTGAATTATGTGCTTCATCAAAAGATAGAGGTTTCTCTATATCACATAAGCTAGACACAACCAAAGCATAACAATCTGATGCATAAGAGGCATGGTGAGAACCTGAACTAGTACGACTAGACAAAGGTGCATCCAATTAACTATCACGCAAAGTGTGCACCAGCCATTTTGGCATACCTCTAGCTTGCTCATTTTCAGCCCTTTCCGCATCAAGTACATCATGTACATCTGCATCAGTAATAGGTTGATCTGTAATATTTTCAGAAACCCATATAGGTTGTACATTTGTCTCATTGGAATTTACATTCGAACTTCCACCACTGGAAAGAGGCAACAAAGCGTCATAAATGTCCTATGAGCTTACATTATTGTCTCTAGTATATGATAACAAGGGCTGAACAAAATCTTCCACAAACACAACATCACGTGACACCAACGCTTTGTTTGTGGATGGTACAATCTGTAACATTTTCTTTCAGAACTATAACCAACAAAAATACATTTTACAACCTTATCATCCAATTTTCTGTGCTGCACTTGTGGCAATAAACCATAAGCCAAACATCCAAAAACACGCATGTGCTCAATAGAAGGCTTTCTATCATGTCATGCTTCATATGGAGTAATAGACTGCAAAGATTTTGTAGGAAACCTCTTTAGTACATAAGTCGCACACATGATGGACTCAAGCCAAAAAGAATGCGGAAAACCTTGACTTTTGACCATACATCGTGCCATTTTCCATAAGAGACCTGTTTTTGCTCTTAGCAACACCATTTTGTTGAGGCGTATACGGCACTGTACATTGGAGTTTTATCCCACGACTATCCAAAAATGCATTAAATTCATGAGACATATACTCCCCCCCTCGATTGGAACGGAGGGTGCCCATAGTACATTTTGGGACATTTTTAGTCATAGCCAAAAATTGTTTGAAGCACGTAAATACTTCGGACTTTGCTTTAAGCAAAAATACCCATGCATGCCTAGAGTAATCATCAATGAAAGTCACAAAGTAAAGGTAATTGCCCAAGGACGGAATTTGCATGGGCCCACAAACATCACTATGCACAAGCTGCAACCTGCATGTGGCCCTAACTGAACCATCCTCTGGAAACTTAGAACGCTACATCTTACCCAAAATACAGCCTTCACAAACGTGTTTGAGAGGTGCTTCAAGAGGTGGCAAAGAAGCAACCATATCAGACTTCCGCAAATGCAGCAAACTGGCAAAATTCATATGAACAAAATGTGCATGCCAAAGTTTTGCATATGAAATAGCCTTTGAATCCAAAACTGCATTTGCAAAATTTTGCCCACACTTGTCATACAAAGTGAGCTTATACAGCCCACGACATAAAATGCCAGATGTAGCAATTACGTCATTGAAACTGAGATCATGTATTGTACATCTATCATCCACAAATTTGACTACAAGAGCAAGTCTAGCAAGTGCAGATACATACAAAAGATTCTTCTTGATCCCAGGTACATAAAGTACATCAACAATTGTGAAAGAACTGCCATTTGTAGCAGTAAGCACAATCTTTTCAACTCCCTAAACCGGATAAGAGGCATTGTCGGTACAAGTAAGTAAATTCCCATGAGAGAGACTCAAGAGAGGTGAACAAAGATGTGAGTTAATGTGCGTTGTAGCACCACTATCAAAATACCACACATGTGAATCTGCACCAATTGACATGCATGCATTATGGATAGCAAGATTATAGGTACACTCTACACTAAAAGCCCATTCAACATCAACATTAGCATCACAATCTCCTTTCACAGAAGACTCAACAATAGCTGCATTTGTAGTGGAACGAGCATTTGCAGTGGAATCACCCTCTTTCTTCTTGGCATCTTTGGCCTTCAACTTAGGACACTGCTTGATCAAGTGATCATTAGCTTTACAATAATGGCAACGCATCTTCTTTTTGCCCTTATCACTAGAATTTCCAAACGAATTGCTGCCAACAAAAGCATTAGGAACAGATGATTTTACACTCGCATAAGAACCATAAGAAGTGGTTGCATTGTTGTTACCACCCTTTCTTTGAGCATTAATAAAAGCATGTTCAATTGCACGCTATCTAGTCTTGTTTTTTCTGGAAAGTGACTCTTGCAACAACAATGTGCACAATGCATCAAACTTGACAACTTCAGGATTTCCTTGGGTCATGAGTCTCCAAGTACTAGCAAAAGTCTGGTAAGAGTCTGGCAAGGCATCAAGAACGGTTTGCACAAGGGAACTGTCTGAAATGACTTCACCTGCAACAATAAGTTGCTCATTGATATCCTTGACACCAGCAAGGAAAGCGTCCATATCATCTTCCTCATGCATAATCTTTGACTTCAGCTCTTTACGCAACAATGCAAATTTTGTCTCATTGCGGCTTGCATATCCCAAGCCTGTTTTGCAGATTTTGTTGAACGAATGTGAGGAGTAGTGGTGCGCTTCACAAAAAATGCAATCAATGCATGAACATGTGCATCCTTTACATCCCAATGAGCTTGTCTTGCCGTAGGCAAAACAACTCTAATAGGCAGCAAGACTTGCAACATCCTCAACATGGCCTACATCCTCAGAACCAGGTCGTACATCAATGCCCTGCACAATATTCCAGACACCCTTTAACACAAGAACATGTTGCATCATGTAAGCCCAAATAGGGTAATTGTCCCCATCCAATCTATCCTCAGTAGCGAACATCTTCTTGAGCACATATGTGTTGTTGTCAACCATGGTAAATGATGCACCTGATGTGAAAAATTCCTGAAAAGAACAGAAACGAAGCGGGAACAACATGTGCTATATAGCACAAACCATAGAAGACTGTAAGGGACGTGTTATGCAAAAAAGGGCGCTGACAAAAATTCTACACAAAATGACGAAATAGTGTGCAGTACTACCTGTAGTGGAAACGGAGGCCGAAATGAGCCCGAATCCAAAATCCGAGCAGACTAAGCTCTATGAGCTGACCCAAAAATCTTCTTGACCTGTAAACGATTGCCAAAGCTCACAAAAATTAGAGAAAGTGAGCAGGCGTGTGTTAGAGCTGCTCGCGACAAGGCCCGAGAGAATGCAACCTGCGCTGATACCAATTGCTGGAATTAGGGTTGCAAGAAAACACACACAGCTTGGAGAAGACAAGGAAGCTCAAGGCACACAACAGAGAGTGTTTTACCTAGTGTACAATGGAAAGATAGCCCTAGAGTGATGGGCGTATATGCAATGCACAGGGGAAAAAACCTCCTAAAGACGGAAAAAATGCCCCGACGGTCTTAATGTCTTCACACACATCACTACCACATGTATATGGTAACACGTTCATGAGGTATTTTCTTTGGAAAATCTTCAAGAAATACATCTTTGTATTCCGATAACAACTCTTGAAGATGTAGAAGATTATTTTTACTTAACTTAGTTTGCCATAGAGTAGGAAAGTTCTTAACATTCAATGTGTGAGTAAGTAAGTGTTTTAAAAATAAGTTGTACTCTTCTTTTTAGTGTGTCCAGGGGAATGGAATCAAGCGAGCTTTTTGAGCAATTTTCGGAGTGAGATTTTTTTGAATATTCTCTTGTGCCATATTTTACCAAAAATGCTCATGAAGCCATTGGAGCAAGCTTTTTTGAGAAAGCTTTTCTTAATCGTTATCCATACCTCTCTCTCTCTCTCTCTCTCTCTCTCTCTCTCTCTCTCTCTCTCTCTCTCTCTCTCTCTCTCTCTCTCTCTCTCTCTCCACAGCACTTCCGTGCTTGGAGGGATCCAAGAATGCAAGTGCTTGGGAAGAGAGAGAAGAGGGGGGGGGGGGGGGGGGGGACAAGGGGATAGATAGGGAGGGAGAGAGGAGCTATATATATATATATATATATATATATATATATATATAGAGAGAGAGAGAGAGAGAGAGAGAGAGAGAGAGAGAGAGAGAGGGGGGGGGGGGGGGGGGGGGGACAAGGGGATAGATAGGGAGGGAGAGAGGAGCTATATATATATATATATATATATATATATATATATAGAGAGAGAGAGAGAGAGAGAGGGAGAGGGGGGGGGGGGGGGGGGGGGGGGGGGGGGGGGGGGGAGTCATTTTGAGGCAAAAGACCTTTTTTAGGAAATTATAAAGGTTTTGATGTTCCTTTATGGAACATTTGGAGAGGGATCATCCTATGGTTCATCTGGCTCAACTAAAATGCTACTATATACAACTCACCCCCTCATCACCCTCACACTCTCCATTTTGAGCTAAATAAGTCATTTGAATTGCTCTGCAAGGAAATTTCAGAAGCTATGGACTCTAAGACCACTACAGCATACGTGCAAAAATTCCAAAGATGGCAACAATGGCGTGTAAAGATTCCTAAGTTTTATTATGCCATTAGATTTAGGATGAAAGATGCCTTGTACATGATTTAACCTTTGTCATTTGGGGTCACCCTCCCCTACCTAAAGGGTATTTGTATTCTCTCCTTTCCACTAATTCAAATTCCACTTTTCTAAAAAAATTAAAGTAACTAGTTCCCTTCACAAGCCTATTGATGTCGTGCCCTCACCAGCTATTTGGCATTCATCACAATTTTGTTATTCAACCTAAAGGAGGTAACTCCTGAGATACCCCTTAATGAGGCTCCTGAAAATCATTTGTACAATCTACTTGAATAACTAGAAAATTAATATGCAAATTCAATCCAATTACATTTATATAACTTAGCAAAGATAACTCTATTAATAGCCCATTTTTGACTAGACACATACTCCATGAGAACATGACCTTAACCATCAATCAGGATTCAAATGATTGAAACTAAACTTCTAACTATTCCACAATAACCCAATTTTTTTTTTTGCAACATGGCGGAATTTCATGTGTGTTGCTTAAACACCTTGAGTTTTACCCTCAATTTTTGCATCCTTCTGTTAAAGTTATAGCATCTCAAGTGAATAGCCCAACAGGTGGGCACAATTTTTTTGTGTGATCCTATTATTTATTTTGGCTTGAGGTATTTATTTTAGTTATTTGTCTAAGTCTTGAGTAGGCAAATTTATTGAGGGGGAACTTAAGGGCCCCCAAGCTAGTATATAAGCAACACCCAAGCCCCCATTGTACTATCATTAATTCATTACCCATTTGGTTGATTCAACTCTCTCTCTCTCTCTCTCTCTCTCTCTCTCTCTCTCTCATATTCTCCCCATTTCTCTATGCTTTTGCACCATCAAATTTGACATGGTATCAGAGCTTCGTTGCTCTCCAAGCAAGGTGAGAGAATAAGCACACTTTGACGGAAAGAAGAGCTGAAAGAAAAGTAGTCAAGAGGTAGCAAGAAGGCCTCCATTGGCATCATGAAAATGAGGAGGAGCCTTGCTACGTCGGCCTTTTAAACACAGTCCATTAGGAAGAGAACCTAACTTTTGAAATCCATAGCCAATTCCATTTTGATATGGACTAGCGCTTTCAAGTTGTTGATCCCCAAGCACCGACGTTTTGAGAGGGAGTGATGTGGCAGCCATTCCACAACACTTTAAAGTGATAGTGGCTAGGAGGAGGCAATGTGCAATGTCTTTGTTCTAGAGCATTTTGAAATGTGAGGGCAACTAGGCAGTGCAAAGCTACATCAGCGATGGCCAGTTTGTTAGATGGGCGTTGTTAGCGGGTTGTCAAGATGAACGTCTATAGCATAGCTATTTGGCACTATAACTAATGTCAATACTCAGGGAAGCGACTCGGATGGGGCATGGAGACTCTTTGAGGGCGTCAGCCTCAAGAAGTGAACCTATTGAATAACACTATCTCTAGCACATGCAAATCTATCGCTCTCAGATCTTGCAATCTATCTATGTCTTATGTCACCGCACTCAATCATCAACCTGTTTTGACACTCAAATGGAATCCGAATGCTACAAAACTTTAGGATGATGTCCATACACTTAGGGACACTAACCTGCCAAGTTTGGTTGCATTTTGAGGAGGTACCAAAATCACAATCCATCATTATCAAGGTCCTGGAAATGTAATAGAATATACCAAAAAGTTCACCCTAGGAACACTCTCGTATGGTCGCAATGTTAAAAAACAATCATTAATGCTCTCAACTTAGCAAATTTATCCTACTAACAGGCAGTCACAAATCACAATGAAATCGACCATGAATGTACTTGAATGAAATAGCATCGAACAAGGAACACAATGCAAGTTTCATAATTGAAATGTCATTACTAGAGCTCAAGATATGATGATTACAAGTTGCAAGAGTGTAGCCACTCTCAATTGTACACTTTGTACTTCAAAACTTGATAATGATAAGGTGTCCTTTTTCCATTTTACGAAATAGGCTTTATACCTAGGGTTCTCTTGGCCAATTGGCCGGCTTTACAAGACTCAGACCTTTTGCAAACTTTTCAACTTAACATCTGAGAGCCTGCTCGTCTATAATTAGAGACTAACAAATAATTACAAGGCTTTTCAAAAAAGTAACGAAGATATATCAAATTTTGGACTTATGGAAGAAGGGGTCGACTAGAAGGGCGCCCATCTTGCTTGACCGCCCACATTGCCCCCTTCCTACTCTCTGCACGCCCTCGTGAAAATTGTCCTTGTCCACTTGTCAGTGTTTCTGCTTTGCGTTGGCCATCGCTGAATGGAGTTGATGTAGCTTGCGTTAGTAGTCTAGGGTGCGCTTTTCTAGTGTACGAGTGAGCAGAGTAAATTTTTTTGCTCGTGCTTCAATCTCCACCTTTGTAGCCAGCTCTCTAAAAGGGTTGTTGCTCAAGGTGCTTTGATAGGCAATGTGTCGAGCAAGAAGATTCTTCATCATGGGGTTGAAGATGGATGAATCAACTTCAAAGAACCCGGTCATGAATGCCTCTTCAAAGGTTTGCATGTAGTGAGATGGCAAAAATATGAGGCAAAAATACAATCCCATGATCACATTTTTGCAAGGAATCTCTATCTCTAGATTCGAGCACAAGCCTTTGGTTCCTTCTAGGAAGACCTACCAGGGGTGTTCTGCTGCTTCAATATCCTCAAATGCGGTGATGCATGTGATTAGCACCTTGGAAATCTTCACCAGCATTTGGCATGTGAGATCCAAAATATATTTCATTTGATTGATGACTCCTTTAAGCGTGTTTACCATATACTTCTTTGATGGGGGGAAATTTCCAACAAGATTGGTGGGAACTGGGTAGTTCAACACTACAGGTCTCTTGCTTTGTCATGAATAGAAGTTATCCTAGGATCACCTTCTGTTGATGGGATAGTATGTTGGGTTGATCCTCAGATGCTACGATGCATTTTTGTAGTATGTCTCGTCTATCGAGCACTTCTCGAACCACTTCTTTCTCCAGAGGGGCTGGTTGTCGGGGACTATCTGTACTTGATTTGTTGTCACTGAGACATCCCTATAATCCCCTTTGTGATTTGTCTCTACAATTGGCATCATCTTCTTTTTCCATAGTAGAGCCTCTTGTCTCATCAATGACAGGGATATCATTTCGTGCCCAAGGTTCTTGACAACCTCATCGAGTGTGATCATCAAAAGTGCGGCCCATTCCAGTACTTTGACTTCATACTGCATATATGCCTTGTGTGACGGGTCATGCACTTCTAAGATCCACCTTTGAATCTCTTCTCTGGCATCTTCTCTATCGTTTGTGTCTTCAAATTTATGTAGTCCTACCGCTGTAGAAGTGTTAGGCTATTCTTGAGGGGGAGGGTTTATGCTAATGTGCTTTGTACCCATCGTCTGAGGCACTTCTATTGTTGATTGCTTAGTCCTTACAACACTTTTACCCATATCTTTCTGTTGTAGGACCAAGGCATGCATTGTGCTTTGTGATGTCATCTCCTCTTTGCTGATTGCTCTTTTAGAAGCCTGATCTCATCATTTTTCTGGATTTTAATGGCCTTGTGTCCAGTAGTCATGACCTACATGTCATATTTCTCCCAAGCTAGAGTCTACTGGAGATCTTTTAGCTCTTGGACAACCAAGGCAGGAGTTGATGTGGTAGAAATAGGGGTTGGGGTGTCTTGCATGGCAAGTAGCTGGGTAAGTGTTATTTTGATCACCCCATATGATTCCCCTAGCTTAGCACTCCTTTGTCATTCTTTTTCAAGCTTGTCCTCCAATCTTTGTTGCTCAACCTGTAGATTTGTATTTGCTTCATTGAAGTCTTGAGCTTCTTGGTACTAATGAGCATCATTTACTTGCTCTCGTTGCAATTTTGATTTGAGTTTGAGTTGTACTCTTTGTAATTCTTCAATTTTGTTTTGTGAGTGGCGATTTAACTCTATTGCCTTTGATGCTTTTGCTTTAGTGTCTTCCAACTCTATTCCCCTTAGGTTATTGAGCGGTCTTTGACATTGGAACTGAAGTTCAATTTGCTCCAAATTCTCGTCAATGTCGAAGGAGTTGTTGACTAATCGCTTGACTTCTTATATGATTGCTTGAGAGTGGGAAGACATATGCCTTGTCTCTATAGCCTGCGGTAGTTTGGAGGGGCCAGCTTCCTCTTTGCCTGTTGCCACCTCCCTTTTTTCTTTCTCTTCTTGTCCTTGAGATGCTGATGGACTCTGATCTTTCCCTTCTTTGTTTTCAAAAGTGCCCACCGCTTGATCTGTGGGCAGTGTTGTTGACACTTGCTCTTTTGTTTCTTTTACCATATCTGTGGTTAGCTCATCCTTATCTTGGTTTACTAAAGGGACCATTATCTTTGAAGTAGTTGCAGCTAGGTTTTTGCTGGGGGGGTAGCTCCTCAATCATACCCAATGCTTAGTAGGATATTCTTGTAAGCACTGGTCCCCAATTCATGTAGGTTTTGTTTTTTACATTGTTTTTCGAGTTCGCTTTTACCAGATTCTCCAAAATATACGTGCCAAGATCACGTATGATCAATCTTTGTTCGAATAGCCCAATAGCCATGACCACAACAATATGGAGATTTGGCTTAGTGTACCTAGGTGGCTTTTGGACTTTTAGGTGTTAGGCAATCAGTCGCAAGGGAAATTCTATTTTTGAATATACAAGGTCTTTCTGTATGTGAACTTATGCCCTTGTTGCTTGACAAAGGCCTTGTCGTTATTTGCAGGTTTGGTCTTTAGTAGTAGGTTGTGGTTTCCAGGTGGTAGATGTAAAGCGTGGTTGATCATATCCATCGTGATTCTGACCTTCACTTTTTCTCCATCTTTATCCGTCAATGTGGCTTCCCCAATGTACTGAATTGATGACAACAATTTGTGGGCTCTTTAGAAGTCCGTGCCCCCAGGGTTGGAGCCAAAAGAATGTGTCCATATGGAGGCATCTTGAGCCTCCAATGACCTCTTATTGCTGATGAAAATTCCAAAGCTCTTGTGGAAAGATTTTTGTCTTTACTTTGGTGCCATCAATGGCGCAAACCTGCCCAATGAAGATATTTGCAAGTATTTCTACCAGCTCCTCATCTGACACATGTGCTTGCTCATTGGATGGAATTTGTATGACTTGATAAGGCTATGCTTCCCACTGCTTTGTCGGTCGCCTGTGAGGCATCCTGTGAATAGACATCCTAGAAACTAGATTTCAAAATTGATCCACAAGTTGTTGATAAAAGTCAAAAAACACAAACTTTGACCATACAATGAAAAATGAGTATAACTTAATCAAAACAAGTCCAAAATTTTCCAAACTTCACATGTGCATCTAGGGTAGCTACAAGCACTAGGTTAAACTGCTACAGGTCAATTCTGGCTCAGGGGGACATGGATCACGATCCATGTTGGACAACATTTTGAAATTCTAGTGGTACCACTTGATCAAGCAGGAGTTGGGGAATGCTTTGGTAGACTTCTTTTTGAATTTGGATCACTATTTGGGATCTCAAGCCTGATTTTGGATTTTTTCTCCGACTTAGAGAATTTTGGAATTTTGGCAAGGAATTCGCAATCTAAATGACTTGAAGCCCTAAGGTTAGATTGACTTTGGTAATTGGGATATATTCATATGATTTTCACTTGTATAAGCTTCAGGGTCATGGATCGCAATCCATGTTGGGCGGCCATCTGAAATGAAACCTTGGGAGCTTGTTCCTATAGTCTATCCTAACACACTAGTGAAGCTATTTTCAAATTTGGACAAATTTCTCTCTAGTTTCCCCACTTTCCCAAGTTATGGTCTGATTTGGTCCCCGACTTTGCCATATGTGGTTTTGGGTGGCACTTTTGATCTCTGATTGTGGTCAATTTGTTTGGCATTTAGCCTTATTGATGATTTGGAATTGAAGATGCACCCCAATCCCAATTGCATGTTGAGTGGTATCTAATTTGGAGTCTGTTTGGACCCTTTAATCCCTCTGGAAAGTTTGAGCCCAATCTCAAGCACTTTTTAGCAATTATTTGGTCAAAACAAGTTCTCAAGCTCTTTGGTGTTAGGATTGTGTCAAACATCACAATTTATGCACTTTGTTCACTTTGACATTTAGGGTTGTTGGGATGAGAAAACAACAAAATTTGACACATTTTATGGATTAAGATCAGTGCATCCGAGTTGCACTTGATTTTTGGCCTATCTACCTCAGGGTGTCATGGATTGCGATCCATGTTATGACACCAAATTTCATGAAACCTACAGGATTGCGTCCAAGTATCTTCCCCAAGATATTTGTACACTTTTAATTGGGTTTGGGTCAAATTTTCCCAACCAAGGGTGAAATTGACAATTTGTAGATTGAAATCCCCATTTCCCTTGGTTTTTAATGATTGTAATGTCCATTTTGTACCAAATTTTAATGACACATTCCCTAGGGAAACAATAAACTTTTTGTGTTGAAAATTCTATGTGAGCAGCAAGCTAACCCATGTAATATTTTTTGGGAGCTTTATTGTTGCAAAAACACTTATTCTTTTGATAAATTTGTTACCATATACATGTGGTAGTGATGTGTGTGAACACATTAGGACCGCCGGGGCATTTTCCCCTCTTTAGGAGGTTTTCCCCCCCGAGCATTGTATATACGCCCATCACTCTAGGGCTATCTATCTTTCCATTGCACACTAATTAACACACCTCTATTGTGTATCTTGAGCTTCCTTCGTCTTCTCCAAGCTGTGTGCGTTTCTCTGCAACCCTAATTCCAACAATTGGTATCAGAGCAGGTTGCGTCCTCCTGGGCTCAATCGCCAGCAGTTCTAGCACACGCCTGCTCACTTTCTCTAATTTCTGTGAGCTTTGGCGAGCGTTCGTAGGTCGACAAAAATTTGAGGCCAGCTCGCAGAGCTTAGACTACTCAGATTTTTGATTTGGGCTCATTTCGGTCTCCATTTCCACTACATGCAGTACTACACAGGCTATTTCATCATTTTGTGCAGAATTTTTGTCAGTGTCGTTTTTTGCATGACAGGTACCTTATAGTCTACTACTGCTTGTGCTATATATATAGCATGTGTTGTTCCCGCCTTGTTTCTCCTCTTTTCGTGCAGTTTTCACATCAGGTGCAACATTTACCATGGCTGACAACAACATAGATGTGTTCAAGATGTTTGCTGCTGAGGACAGATTGGATGGGGACCATTACCCCATGTGGGCTTACATGATGCAACATGTTCTTGTGTCAAAGGACTTCTGGAATATTGTGCAGGGCATTGATGTACGTCCTGGTTCTGAGGATGCAGGCGATGTTGAGGATGTTGCAGGTCTTGCTGCAAGAATTGCTGCAATCAGAGTTGTTTTGCACGATAGAACAATCTCGTTGGGATGTAAAGGATGCGCATGCTCATGCATTGATTGTGTTGTCTGTGAAGCGCACCATTGTTCCTCACATTCGTTTAGCAAAATCTACAAAACAGGCTTGGGATATTTTGGCTGGTCTTTATGCAAGTGGTAATGAGGCTAAAATTGCTCTACTACGTAAAGAGATGGAGTAGAAGATTATGCATGAGGAAGATGATATGGATACTTTCCTTGCTGGTGTCAAGAATATCAATGAGCAACTTATTTTTGCAGGTGAAGTCATTTCAGACAGTTCCCTTGTGTAGACCGTTCTTGATGCCTTAACAGGTTCTTACCAGAATTTTGCTAGTACTTGGAGACTTATGACCCAAGGAAATCCTGAAGTTGTCAAGTTTGATGCATTATACACATTGCTGTTGCAAGAGTCACCTTCCAGAAATAACAGGACTAGATAGCGCCAGTTGAACAGGCTTTTATTGCTTCTCAAAGAAAGGGTGGTAATAGTAATGCAGCCACTTCTTATGGTTCTGCTGCGAGTGGCAAAACATCTGTTCCCAATGCTTCTGCTGGCAGCACTTCGTCTGGAAATTTTGGTGATAAGGGCAAAAAGAAGATGCGTTGCCATTATTGTAAAGCTAATGATCACTTGATCAAGCAGTGTCCTAAGTTGAAGGCCAAAGAGGCTAAGAAGAAAGAGGGTGGTTCCACTGCAAATGCTGGTTCCACTACAAATGCAACCATTGTTGAGTCTTCTGTAAAAGGAGACTGTGATGCTGATGTTGATGCAAAATGGGCTTTTAGTGCAGAGTGCACTTATAATCCTGTTGTCCATGATGCATGCTTGTTAGTTGCTGTAGATTCACATGTGTGGTTTTTCAACAGTGGTGCTACAAAGCACATTACCTCACATCGTGAATTGTTCACCTCTCTTGAGTCTATCCCTCATCGGAATTCAATCACTTGTGCCAACAATGCCTCTTATCCGGTTCAGGGGGTTGGAAAGATTGTGCTTACTGATGCAAATGACAGTTCTTTCACACTTGTTGATGCACTTTATGTACATGGGATTAAGAAGAATCTTTTGTCTGTATCCACACTTGCTAGACTTGGACTTGCAGTGAAATTTATGGATGACCGATGTACAGTTCATGATCTCAATTTTGGTAATGAAATTGTTGCATCTGACCTTTTGTGCCGTGGGCTGTATAAGCTCACTTTGTATGACAAGTGTGGACAAAATTTTGCAAATGCAGTTGCAGATTCAAGGGCTATTTCAGATGCAAAACTTTGGCATGCACGTTTTGGGCATCTGAATTTTGGTAGTTTGTTGCATTGGGAAAAATCTGATATGGTTGCTTCTTTGCCACCTCTTGAAGCACCTATCAAACATGTTTGTGAAGGCTGTATTTTGGGTAAGATGCAACATTCTAAGTTTCCAAAGGATGGTTCAATTAGGGCCACATGCAGGTTACAACTTGTGCATAATGATGTTTGTGGGCCCATGCAAACTCCGTCCTTGGGCAATTACGTGTACTTTATGACTTTCATTGATGATTACTCCAGGCATGCATGGGTATCTCCTCTTAAAGCAAAGTCCGAAGTTTTTATGTACTTCAAACAATTTTTGGCTATGGCTGAAAATGTATCGAAATGTACTATGGGCACCCTCCGTTCCGATCGAGGGGGAGAGTATATGTGTCATGAATTTAATGCATTTCTGGCTAGTGGTGGGATAAAACACCAATGTACAGTGCCGTATACGCCTCAGCAAAATGGTGTTGCTGAGAGGAAAAACAGGTCTCTTAAGCATTTGGCAAGATTTATGGTCAAGAGTCAAGCTTTACCACATTTGTTTTGGCTCAAGGCTATCATGTGTGCCACTTATGTACTCAACATGTGTCCTACAAAAGCGTTGCAGTCTATGACCCCATATGAAGCATGGAATGATAGAAATCCATCTATTGAGCACATGCGTGTTTTTGACTGTTTGGCTTATGGTTTAGTGCCACAAGTGCAACACATAAAATTGGATGATAATGCTGTCAAATGTATTTTTGTTGGTTATAGTGCTGAAAGCAAAGGTTACAGGTAAATGTTATAGGTCAACCTATTACTGATGTAGATGTACATGATGTACTTGATGAGGAAAGGGCTGAAAATGAGCAAGCTAGAGGTATGCCAAAATGGCTGGTGCACACTTTGCGTGACAATAAATTGGATGCACCTTTGTCTAATCGTACTCGTTCAGGCTCTCACCATGCATCTTATGCGTCAGATTGTTATGCTTTGGCTGTGTCTAGCTTACATGATGTTGAGGAACCTCTGTCTTTTGATGAAGCACAAAATTTAGAAAATTGGATGGCTGCCATGCAATCAGAATATGATGCACTTATAAAATGACACATGGAGTTTATGTGATTTTCCTCTTGGAAAAAAGGCCATTGGTACGAAGTGGGTTTACAAGTTGAAACGCAAGCCGGATGGTGAGATCGATTGCCATAAGGCTCGACTTGTTGCAAAGGGTTATGCACAGCAAAAAGGCATAGATTATGAAGAGACTTTTGCCTTGTCTATGACTACTGTGCGTTTTCTATGTGCATTGGCAACTCATTTTGGTTGGGATGTACATCAATCAGACATTGTTACTGCTTTCTTAAATGGTGACATATTTGAGGAAGTTTATGTAACACAACCTCGCGGTTTTGTCAAGAAAGGACAAGAGGACGAAGTGTGAAAATGTAACAAGGCTTTGTATGGGTTGAAGCAATCTCCTCGTGCTTGGTATGAGAAAGCTGACACTCATTTGGTCAAACAAGGCTTTCGTAACAGTCCAACAGAAAGCACATTGTATGTAAAGCGTGAGGGTGATGTACTTCTCATTGTGGTTCTTTATTAGATGATTTGCCGATCACTGGACCAAATGAGAGACATATTGTTGAATTTAAGGCTGGTTTGAATGCTACTTCCAAGATGAAAGATTTGGGGCTGTTGCATCATTACTTGGGCATACAATTTAAGCAGTGTGATGGTGGTATTGCCTTGTGTCAGAAAAGTTACATAGAGACATTGCTATGTAAGTTTGGACTTGAGATTGCAAACTTATTGCCACTCCCATGGAAACAGGTTTGAAATTGAGTCTACATGATGCTAGTGATCTTGCAGATGTCACTCTTTACCAAACTGCTGTTGGATGCCTCATTTATGTATGCAACACTAGGCCAGATATTCAATTTCCAGTCTCACAGGTCAGCAGATTTATGCATAGTCCAGGGTCTAAGCATTGGCAGGCTATCAAGAGGATTTTTCGCTACCTTAGTGGCACTTTACATCTTGGCTTGTTTTATCCCAAGGGGGAATCATTGCCGCTAGATTTACATGCTTTTTTGGACTCAGATTGGGCTGGTTGTTTTGACATGCGAGTGTCCATAAGTGGTTTTTGTTTCATGCTTGGTAGTTTATGTATATCGTGGTTGAGCAAGAAGCAACCTACTGTGGCCACTTTGAGTTGTGAGGCTGAGTACATGGCAGTCTTCACAGCTACTGTTGAGTGTGTATGGCTCAGACGCCTTAAGGCTAATTTGGGTGTTGGACAGGACACTGCCAACACTATCTACACTAACAGTCAGAGCACATTGGCAGTTGTGAGAAATCCAATTTTTCATGCTCACACAAAGCACATTGAGGTGCATTACCACTATGTCAGGGAGAGGCTCTCAATAGGAGAGATCAGCTTGGCTTATGTGCCAACATAGGACAACCTTGCAGATCTTTACACAAGGGCATTGTCTCGTGAGAAGCTTGAAGCTTTTCGCAAAGCTTTGGGCTTACTCCTCTTTGTGGACCGATCATGTCCTCAGGGCATGGGACTTCCCTTTTCTCATGTGCTAGCTCTCGTTCACCGCATCACTCCAGGGGGGGATTTGTTACCATATACATGTGGTAGTGATGTGTGTGAACACACTAGGACCACCAAGGCATTTTTTCACTCTTTTGGAGGTTCCCCCCCCCCCCCCCCCCCCCCCCCCCCGAGAATTGTATATATGCCCATCACTCTAGGGCTATCTACCTTTCCATTGCACACTAAGTAACACACTCTCTATTGTGTGCCTTGAGGTTCCTTCGTCTTCTCCAAGCTGTGTGTGTTTCTCTGCAACCCTAATTCCAATAAAATTGAGAATATTGTAACTCTTATTTGCCAAATGGATATTGTAATCTATGAGCCGGAGCTATAAGATTCCAGTTTGTATCATCTTATCCTCAGTTAGAGCTCCAGATGATTGATTTTTGACTAAAGAAACCTTGGCTAAGGTATAAAAGCCAATTTTGTAAAGTTATTATTAAGTTTCTGGATAAGAAATACACAGCATGAGTTAATGACGCTCACTTCTCTCCTTCTCATGCTTCTTTCTCCCTTATCGGTTGTCACATTGTAGTACCATATGTTGTGTTGCAACCACATGTAAGAGCTCTACGCATTGACGTAAACATATCATGGTAGATTGTAGCTTTTGACATCGGCGACCCGTGGCCTAATTTCATCATAAGTAGGAATTTAAGCTAGGAAATTACAAAATAAGCATAGGCGGGGTATTGGGGCATCATTGCTAAGCATTTAGATGCATTCGGGGTCAGAGATGACTAGGTTAAAATCTCACTGCTGTTAATAATCACATTTTTTGCACTTCACCTGAAGTGAGATTTGAGACTATAAGCATGTGTGCTTAGGTCTTATATACTTGTCCTAGAAGTTTCATAACATTCAGATATCATTTGATGTTGTAACGGTCATGGTTTGTTTGCTGATTAGTGACTAGCTTTTGATGACTTAGGTCATTTGAGTGTAGCTTGTGTTAGATGCGAGTTGTCTGTTGTTTTCCAAGAGATTGACACCCTCTTGTAGACTCTATGCGCTAGTTGAGTCAGCTTTGTCCCATGGATTGACAATTATGTTTGTGGTTCTCACTATGTCTACAATAAGATAAGAGTGAGGTAAGGATACCCATCCACATTTTGCGCCGCCGTCGAGGACGAATAGACCTAAACTAGGGAAAACAAGAGTTTCTTGTGTAGTTGTCCTTTAACTTCCTCTAGGATCACCTAGACTTAAACTTTCTCTTTAAAACTGCATAGCTTAAGAGTGCCGTCTTTTGCTGTGTAGAGGTAGCTTGGAAGTAGATTGTACTTGCTAAGTACCTTGTAGGATTGTAGGATTAGGTTAGGATTTTGAGGATTGATTGATGAACAAGACAAGTCTTAAGATCAATGCTCAGGTAACCATAAAAAACAAGAAAACAAGTGTTTGTAGACACGTTCCACAACCCAATTGCAGTAGAACCTAGGAGTAGGGTAAGGAGAATCCAAAGTGCGATCTCAAATCATTGCTAACTCCGAAAGAATCATCTATGAGTTATTTATATGAAGTTGTAGAATTTTAGGTCTACGGCTTGAAACAACACAAAAAAAACTGTTAACCACTGAATTCGGCGACAGATTATGCTCATAAAAGTTGTATGAACTAGTGGATAAGGTTAAGGATGCATTTGAAATAAATTTTCAAGAGTTTACAAAAACTCTGATTATTTACATTTTCTTAAGAATTTAGGCCAAATTAAGTTTTGACTTGACTAAGAGGCTTAAAATATGTCATAAAAAGACTGACCAGTGAAAAAATTGCAAGAAATGTTCATTTTAGGCCAAAAGTAAATATCGCAATTATTTCCTTAAAGCTCAAAATTCATCAAGATTGATACCAGAGGCTCTATGCATGATTACAAACATCTTTTGTGAAGGCTCATAGAATTTGGATCACAAAACAGACCAAAAACTTGATAAAAACTGAAATCTGTACTGATTGTCGAGAAATTGAGTTTGACTTGATAAATCTTGTTCAAATTTGGTGAAACTTGATTCAAAGGCTTAGTTTAAGATGTAGAACATGTGTGTATGCTCAGATGATCAAATCTTATGCTAAAATTTGGTAGTAGTAAATAAATGCGACTATTTATTTTTGTCCAATTTTCAAACATTTTTGGCCAACTAAGCATACCACAAGTTCTATCATGTTGTATTGAGAACTCGCATCAAATTTGGTAAGATTTGGATCTATAAAGTGAAGATTGTGGCCAGATTTGAAAAGTCAGCCTGCAGACACAAAACTCTTGACAAATTGAGCAGAGTTTATCCAAACTTGGTGAAACTTTGCTGGGGAGCTTAAGTCGAGTTGCTGTACTTGTTTGTATCCATATTTTGGGAAAAAAATGCTAAAAAACCCCAGGAGTAAATAATCATGATTATTGACATCTGCTCCAGATTTGAGAATTTTTGCACAACTGAGTATACCACAAGGTCAAGCATGTCAACTAGACTACTCATATCTAGTGAAATTTGGATCACAAAAGTGAGACTTAAGCTAGATTCTTGAAAACTGAGTCTGCGGATACTAAACAGTTGATAACTTGGGCAAATCTTATTCAAATTCAGTGAAACTTGTCCAGAGACTACAACAAGGTGTCTGTATGGCAAAACAATTCTAAAAAGTGAGAAAAATATAGAAAAGTAAATAATTCGATTATTTACTTTTGAGCCCCAGAGACAAGATTTTGGACTTTTGAGCTTGTATAGTGTCAGAACAACATAATACAAGGTCATTGGTCAAGTTTGGGTTCCATCAGATCCAAATTAGTATATGTTAACTCAGTTTCCAGGTTGCAGATTAGTCCTTTGGCTCTTTACAAGGGTAGAATATGGAAGTCTCATTTGCCGACTCACTTAGCTCAAATTGAAGTGATATACATAGACCAATCACAATAGTTAGTAAAAATTGTACAGTCTTTGAGAGAAAACAGCTAACTTGGTTAAAAATGACACAAGAACCAGGTTGCAGGCAAAGAATTGGGAGCTTGATAGGATTTGAATTCAAGTCAAGTGGAAAAACCGATAACAATCTAATCCGCCGGTAAGTACTCTATCCAAGGCTTAACACGTCTATATGAACCTTACATTTGGTCGTATAGTAGCAAATCAAGGAAAATTTGGAGAGACCGCTAGTAGAGTATCCACCAAAGAGAGTGTGAATCAAGGAGATTAATTGGGCACTATCTTTGAAGAAGTCCGAGACACTTATTCCGACTCAACATCTAAAATGTCTTCCTATTCGACTCAGTCAGGAGCCGGAACAACAGTGCGATATAAACACATACTCACCTTTTATAAGACTAATGTCCATGGAGCTCAGGTTTACCTTGATCCTAATGAAGAGTATGCCATTCGCATTGATGACCATGACATAGAGTTTGAAGAGGAAATCATAGCAAACAAACAAGGAAAAATGTATATGGATAAAAACGACACTCAGTATGTAAAAGTTGAAAATCCTGACATGATAGAAAAATGGGATTAGAGGTGAATACAATAATTTTGGATAGGGCAACAAAAGAAGCCCCATCGACTTTAGAATTTAAGGGATACGATCAAGTTGATCTGAAACCTTTGAAACAGCTGAGCACTGATAATCCTAGGATTGGAGTCTATTGTTGGGAGGATAGGAATGTCAAGGATCTTTTATGGACCTCTTATGCCAAACCAGGGTAGTTAACACCCATGAAGATCATCTATATCTTCAAGATCAAGGACAAGGATTCAACAAATCTACCATCTTACGTATTTAGAGATTGTTATAACAATAACTTTGTTATGATGAGTCCTGAGGAGGTAGAACAGACCAGATACCAAGGGTACTCTATAAGAGATTGGATATTGGGGCAAAGACTTGATCCTATTCCAAGAGAGGAACTCCGCGAGAGATCTTTTGGGAGCAATATTAAAAAATCCGGACCTACCTCATCACAAAGAAAACCGAGTAAAATTAGAGCCAGTGCAAGGCTACATGAGTCACTATGTCCAACAAATTGGTTTGAAGGACTCAAGATAGGACCAACTTTCAGACGGAGCTGAACCAAACAGACGTGTCAGACCAGCTGATTTTCAAAAATGGGTTAGAAAATACACCATCTTACGATCTGACTTGTATTGCATGGTTTGTTTACCAAGTATAATAATTCTTGATGATCCACAAAGAACAAAAACTTGTTTACAAGAAGGTAATGTCTAAACTTTTTTTGGTAGAATAGATCATCCCTAAGCCTTCTCTTTCTGTGGTCGTATAATTTTGTTCTGCGTTGTTAATCTATCTACTGGAGTAACATATCGGATAATCCATGTTGGTTTCTCTAGGTTGAGCCAAGATACATCAATTACATAAGCCGATGCATCTTGTTCTAGTCAAGAGCTCTCAAAATTAGAGCAAAAATGAGTTTCTGCTTTAAGTATTGAAATGCTTTTTCACATTCTTGTTCCATCTGAATTTTGTCATGAGTGCATAGAGAGGTTTTGCAATGATTGCGTACATATAAATGAACCTACGATAATACCCACAATGGCCCATGAAGGCTTGTACCTCTCTAACTTTTGTTGGTCTCGTAAGAGCAACAATCACTTGTATCTTTTTAAGATCATTAGAAATGCCATTTTTGGATACAATGTGTTCCAAAGTCTTACCCTGTCTTACCATGAAAACACACCTTTTAGGATTTAGGTAGATACAACATGTCTTCATTTCTCAAAGACTTTCTTTAAGTGCTTGACATGTTCATCGGAGTGGAGAGAATGCACACACAGGTCATCTATATAAATCTCTAAGATTTATCTTAGATATTCCTTGAAGACATGATTCATTAGCCTTTAGAATGTGGCAGGCGTATTGGTTAGACCAAATGGCATTACCCAATATGCAAATATGCCCCATCCTATAGCAAAGGTAGTTTTATGTTGATCCTCCAGCTTGATTGTGAGTTGGTTATAGCGTGAAAAACCATCTAGAAATTTGTAGGCTTTCTTTCCATCAACTCTTTCAATCACATGATCAGTGATGGGTAAGGGATAATTGTCTCTAATCATGGAAGCGTTTACTTGTTTGAGATTTATGCACACTCATAATTGATCATTTTTCTTAGGCACCACGACAATTGGTGACACCCATTCCGTATGTTCAATCTCATAGATGAATTATGTCTCTTTCAGTTTGTTTATCTCTTCCTTGATCTTCTTTCCAAAGGTTTCATTGTAAGTAAATGGATGTTGTTGACATGATTTTGCATCACTTTTCAGAGGTATCATGTGTTGACAAATACTAAGATCTACTACCTTCATATCTTTGTAAGACCAAGAAAACACATCTTTATATTGTTTGAGGGTAGCTATCAACATCTATTCCTCATCCTCAGTAAGATCTATGGCTATGTATGTTGGCCTCGGTTCTTTCTCAATTTCCACCAAATCGATCTTTTTTTGTGCTTTCAGGTTCATCATACGATGTTCTCGGCTCTTGCATTGGTTGCTCCACCACAATACGTCTGTTTTGAACTGTAAATTTTTTGTAATGAGAGGGTGTGTCAATTTTTTTTGAGTTAGAGTCTTCCTTAGTTTCCATTTTTTTAGTCTTTAACCTCCTTCAATGTCCGTTTTAATTTTTGGTATTCACTTTTCTGTTCCGTTTTTGACATTTTTGGTGCCTTTTTGGTTATGTTTTTTGGTTGTTTCTTGCTTTGTTTCTTTGACTTTGCCCAAAAACCTGTCAAATTTAATGATTTTTGCATTATTTTGTCTCGCACATAATCATCTGCTCCCACAAGCCTAAGATATTGTGTTTTGCCTAATGAACTTTGACATTTTTTTTTCGATTTTGCTTTGTTGTTTCTTCGTTCACCTTCTCTGATATCTCTCTTGTCTCCGCATTTTTTGGTTAGGAAACTCGTAGAAAATTGGTTCATCTTTTCTTTTCACAATTTTGTGTTCCGAATCACCCAAGAGTTTGTCTTCTGCATTGTTTTTTAATTCCTTGCTCCTCAAATCATGGTATTTGTCTTCATCATCGTGTGAAAGGTCAAGTATAGAAACCTCGTTTACTATCCATTTACAATCACTTACCTATTCTGTTTCAGTGGTTTAAGGGAGGTTTTCATTGTCTTGGACCACAGAAACCAATAGAAAGGGTCTTATATCATAGCCATCTTTGTCGCAAAATGTGGTGTTGGTCACCTCATTTAGACAGAGATCAAGAGTCGCTAGTATTTTCTCCCACCCAAAGGATTCAAACAACTCCTCTGTAAATGGTTCCTTCATGTAGTAGTCGTCTTCTATTGCACGCTGAATGCAATCCTCCTTTTTAAAACTCTTGCATTCGCACATCCAAATGTGAGCATCCTTCACTAGCCAAGCAAGTAACTGCGTTCTATCGTCTTTAGTTACAGCAAAGTTTTCTTTTAGAGTTTGGTTTATGTTTGTGTAACTATGGTCCTTGGTGTTCACCTTGGTTATGATTCCCTTGTGCCTTAAATAGAGATGGTCATAGTCCCAATCTTGAATCATTTTGAGTTGATGCATAAAAGATTGCCCCAAAATAGCTTCAAAGTTGTTGTCTTTTCCAAAATCTACCACCGCAAAGGTATGTTTGTATTATATCCTGCATGAGGATACTATCACTTGTTCCAACATTCCCAAGGGTCTTTTCACATACCCGTCAACTAATATCAATTTCATGCACGTTTTTTTGAGAGTTGTCCTTCCCTATTTCTCCTAGATCTCTTTTGTAGCAATGGTTATTTCAACTCCAATGTTGAGAGTATCGCAACAGTGGTCACTCCCCTATATTCCAGAGGTAAGGTCATCACCTGCCTTATTTACTGGTACAGGTTTCGCTTTTGGTTTCTCAGGATGATCTGTGTTCTTGGTTTCTTCCATGAGTTTTTCTATTGGCTGGACCTTCACTCCCATCTTCTCCTGGTTTTTGTTCATTTGTCCCCACAAGTATGGTTTCATTTTTAGCAACTCAGTGAGGGTGATTGTGCACCTTATAAGAGAAGACAACAAGTCATGCAAGCTCTTTGTGCCCGTCACTTGGGGAATGGAAGTTCGATGTGATGGCACCATTCTTACCTCAAATTTTGTCTCATATTTTCCTACAAAGGACGGTAAAGTTCTTATGGTTGCAGGTTTGCTATCTACATAAACTTTTGTTCTTGCACTTCGTACTATGACTAAAATCGCCCAGATAGATTTCATGGTCCAAATCGATTTTAGGGATTGGTGCTGACAATAATGTCGCACTTATGTCTTTCAAGTTTTTGATCGTTTTCCACAGTAATTGTGGAAATGGTTCATCTACTTCCAAAATTGGTTGCATCTCTAAAGATCTTCCTTCATCTATTGTGTTTGCCGCCATCTTCGTGGTCATCGTTTGTTCCTTGTTTGTTGTCTCGGGTTCGATTTTGTTGTCTGGATTTTGTGCACAACTCATGAGCACACGATCTCTTCCACATCTGTCACAGAATTCTTGAATCATATACTTTTCACCTGTGTTTGTTTCTTTTTGTATTTTCAAGTTTTCTTTTCCCACTCCATGCTTTTACAGGCTCAAGGAATTTTGGGTCTTCAGGTTGCATAAGGGCTTGAACATTTAAGCCCTTATGCAACCTAATTGAGTTTTCAAATTCATTTTGTTTTGAAAGTCTCAAATTGTCAACTATTGGTTGATTTTTAGCCACTTCCTGAGCTTGAGCTCCAGTCACCAGTTTGGAACTGTTGGCTCAGATTCCGATATGCTCTGCATGGTAAAATCCCTGTGACGCTGACAATTATCTTTCTTGGATTATCAGGGTTCTTCGTGCAGTTTTGAATCAAGTGATTTCTCCCACACTAGTCACAAAAGCCAAACGTTTCTTTTGTTGACCTTTATGTGGACACTCTCACGCCAAATGGTCACCTCCACATTCATAGCACAGGCCCTCTGGTTGGGTTGCTGGTAGTGATCCAGTTGGCTAGCTTGCCCTAGGTGGATAACCTCTAGGCTTGTAGTTCTGGTTTTCTTTGAACATAAGTGTATTTTTGTCCATTGCGAACTGATTCCTAGATGTCTGAGCCACATGTGAGCTTTCGATTGCTTCATTGGCACTAGCCTAAAATGGACTCTCATTGGGTGTATAAGCTACTCCCTCCGTCTCTCTTCCGTGATCTTCCACTGACTCCTCATAATATATAGTCGGTGGCTTTATTGGTTGAGTTATGAGAGGTTTTGTCGGTTGAGCATAACACACAATTGCTCCATTGTCATGCGATAAAGGCGATTGTTTCCCCAATACTGGTTGCGGTTGGTCCCCTCCCTATATCACGTTGTTTGGTCCAATCTGGTATCTTGGAGGTGGTGGCAATTGTTGCATTGTCGGTGGTCCATAGTGTCTTTCCCTCACGTGGTTTCAGTTGTAGAAACACTCACTGGTGTCATGGTTTGTGTATTTTTTCTCTATGGGTTACCACTTCAACACTCTTGGAACATTGACTGCTTGTGGTTGCTGCGACCTCATGTTATGATTTTGCCAGTAGGTTTGATTCATTCTACGGACTACTTCCTGCACAAACTGGTCGTTTTTTTGTGTGATTGAAGTCACTGATGGTAGAAGAGGGACTGCTAGTATTAGTCTCTAAGTCCTCAGTAACCTCGTTGTATGTTTTTCAATTTTCAACTAGGTACAATGCTTCCTTACTAACTTGTTCAAATGTCGTGCATGCTTTTAAATGCAAGTCATTTTGAGAGTTTTTTTTCAAGCCCTCAATAAAGAGAACCGATAATTGATCGTCCTATGGCAACTCTCACACTAGACATCTTTTGATGTATTGCTTGAAACGTAGTGAAGCTTCCTTCACCTTTTCATTTTCTTTATGTCTGCTGCTAAAAGCATAGAACTGAGAGACAGTGTTATGCTTGATTCCCCTCTTAGAAAACTCCTTCGCAAAATCTTGTAAGAGTTGCTCAATGTTCAGGAAATCTCTACTATTTAGCGGTTTGAACCAAGTCAACGCCGTTTCCTCCAATGTTAACCCAAATCCCTCGTATTGTGTATGGAAATCCACCATTTGTTCTGCCCTTAAAACTTGCTTAAAAATGGAAACATGTGCATATGGATCTCCTGATCCGTTGTACTTCTTCAGCACACACTTAACCAATTGAGAAGGTCGCATTTTTTAAGTTTTTGCAACCCCTCTCATCAATCTAGGTTCTCCATCCATAACATCTCTCATTTCATAACCACTGACATGTGTTCTAGAAGGGACTTGTTTAGGCACCCTGCGCTCAGGTATTATTTCCCGACTTTCAGTCCTAAAATCCGGTACCTTATTGGTCTTGGTATAGACAGATGTGGTCAACTAAATGAGTCTCCACATGAGATTTCAAAGGACTCGCTCTCATAGTTTCCGATCTTGTGGTTTCTGAGACTGTAGGTATGAGTATGCTATGGGTGACATAATACTGATGGAGTGGGCCCTCAAAGTACATATATCCCTTGAGCTCATTACGGCTCACTGCCAAATATTTCCAACCATACTTGTCTGACATGATTATTTATGTATCTCTCTCAACCTCAAATGTAAATACGTACAAGTGTTTTTATTTATTCAATAGTAGAGCATTTCCTCCCCATTGTCATACTTATATAAGGCCACATGTGTGCTATCGGTGTTGATGCATGTAGCCATGTTTATTTGTCTAAGCTTGGCATGTGAAATGTCCAGCTTTGGCGGTTTATCCTCAGACTCTTCTTCAACTTTCTCTTTGGTGCCTGCTAATCCCATTTGTCCACAATAAAAGGGTTAAGCACAACATTATACATGTTTCCCTCTTCATAGATCACCACTATAGTCTACGGGTACTAGGAGCTTAAACTTACTAGGCCTCTCTTAAATTTTTATGCAATAACAATTCATACCGTCCTTGTAGATTTGAGCTCCTTGCTCATTCTTGAACGGATAATGTAAAAGTTTCTGGATTGGTGCAGGTTGCGATGGTCCCGCTCCCATTTTAGTTTCTTCTTTAAAACTCACACTCTTGGTTCCCTCAGCCATATAGGTGTATGATCTCTCCGAAGAGGTATCATAAAGACTCTCCTCAGCCATATAGGTGTATGATCTCTCCAAAGAGGTATCAGAAAGACTCTCCTCCAAGATTGGCTTTGGGGTGGGGATGGTCCCTTGATTGACACTACCCTTGGTTTAAATATGGCTTGATTGGTGTCTATAACTAGGGTTTCTATTCTGATACAATTTGCATGATCCTAAATACATCAAGAAAACAAAACTTGCAAACTTATGACCCATTACCTTTTATGATGCATTAGGTCCCTCGATCAAAAGCGAGCTATTTCCACTCTGATCCCCAAAACGTGTACAAAATTCACTTGGTGGCTATAGCTTTACACCCGCTGGGTTAGCAAAAATCCACCAAAATCAAAATTTCATCGAACATTTGACTTAACTCCTATTTGCTTGCAATTTGCACAAAATAACTCCAAATTAAACTTTAAAAACACCACTATGTTCACAAAGACTAAAGCTAGCTTTGGTGTCAATTTAAGGACTTTTTGTGTTAGGGGATCATGGATCGAGATCCATGTACCCTAGTGTCAGAATTGCTTGAAACTTGGTTCACAGATTTTTCACAGGCTCTTGATAGCTGTTAAGTGAACTTGAGTTGGTTTGATCCCCTTCAGGTATTCCAAAAGTCACTTTATCAGCCTGTTTTGCAATAGCTTGCACTTGAAAAACTTCTCCTTGTTTGAGCCTCTTTAGGTTTTTTTTTGCGACCCTTGTTTTTGGACAAAAAGTTTGGATTGGTCTCTACTACTAGTTTGTGAGGTTAAAGTCCCAAAAACTAGCAGGGGGACATGTTCCACCATGTCTCACTCCCAAACTTGGTTAGTTTGTTGCTTGCAGTCTCTAAGATCTTCCTATCCACTTGATTTTGTGTTTGAAATCCTTTCACCTTGACAAAAGACAAATTTTGTGACTACTTGTGGTTTTTGGCCCACCGCTCGAATTTTGGTGTTTTGGTCTACTTCTTGTTGTTTTTTTGCTATGATGGCCTTCAAAAAAGTTGTTCCAATTGGCATCAGCTTTTCATTGTTAAAATCTTAAGCTCAAATGCTTTAGAGGGTCATGGATCACGATCCATGTTCCATACCATTTGGTCATGGAATTTGGTTAGCTGTATGTTTAGACCCTATAGAGGTCAGATATCCACTTATTTTTGAATTCAGACACAAAAAAGTCAAAGACCCCAATTTTTGTCTATTTCCAAGGTTTTTTAAATCCTTTGCCCAATTTTCTTGATTTGGTTGAGTTTTTGTGTCATTTTTTCACCAAAGGTGTGTATCCCTTGATATGGAATCACTCTAGACCCAGTAGTATCTCTTTCTGCTAAGTTTGTGTCAAGGGGTCATGGATCGCGATCCATGTTCCTACACCCAACAACATGAAAATTTCCAATTTCACTCTCTATGGTTTGGTTATGCCCTTTTTGCACATATTTTTGAACTTAAATAAGCTTTGAAGTTATGATCATCACATTTTCAAAATTTCAAAGTTTATGGTCATTTTGCCCAAAATATGATTTTCACCCTTTTTTTCTATGATCTTTTTGCCCAAATTTGATGGAGGTAGTTTCTACTTATCCTACTCCTAAGTATTGAATTGAAACATGAAACAAAAACATACAAATCGATACAAATTTAAGTCAAAAGGAAAAATGGTGCAATATTTTGAAAGTAACGAAAAAATGAAAGAATGAAATGTTTTTGGGTATCTCACTCACAACCCTCTTTATCTCTCAAAATTAGATCTAACAAGTCCTCATCTTCTACACTCTACCAAGCGCTAAACCCCATGTCTAGCTCCTTGACTTCTAAAGTGGAAATCAAAATCAAGGTCTCGGAGTAAAAAACTATGACTAGGTCACTCACCATCTAAGGATCACTATTCTCAACATCAGCGCCAATGTTAGCGGGCTGCCATGATGAACGTCTATAGAATAGTTATCTAGCATTAACATAATGTCAATACTCAGGAAGCGACTCGGATGGGGCACGCACTCTCAGATTTGGAAATCTACCTTATGCCCTATGCCATCGCACTCATTCATCAACCTGTTTTGACACTCAAATGGAATCCAAATGCTACAAAACTTTAGGGATGATCCATGACACTTAGGGGCACTAACCTATCGAGTTTGGTCGCATTTCAAGGAGGCACCAAAATCATGATCCATCATGATCAAGGTCCTAGAAACTGCAACAGAACATACCAGAAAGGTTGCCCTAGGGTTTAGGAACACTCTCCTATGGTCAGAATGTCAAAAAACAGTCATTAACACTCTTAAATAAACAAATTTAGCCTACTAGCACGTAGTCACAAATCATAGCAAAATCGACAATGAATGTACTTGAATGAAAGAGCATCAAACAAGGAACACAATGCAAGTTTTAGAATTGAAATAACATTACTAGAGCTCAAGATATGATGATTACAAGTTGCAAGAGTGTAGTCACTCTCCGTCGCACGCTTAGTACTTCAAAACTTGATAATGAAAAGGTGTCCTTTTTCCACTTAGCAAAATAGGCTTTATACCTAGGGTTCTCTTGGCCAATTGGCACCTTTTGCAGAGTTTTAAACTCAACATCTCAGAGCTTGACTGCCAATAGGCGTTTTGAAATGCTAGGAGATAGTGCACGCATTATTGACCTCTAGTTTCCAAATTGGATGTGCATTTTAAAACTGTTTCTTTTGGACTACATTTTGCCCTATGTGGATGTACCTGCGGTGGCAGTGACCCAATGAGCCTTGATCAACCTTGGGCTCTGGAAAGTAGATTGACCAATACCCACTTAGTGGCCTATGCAAGAATGAAGTTCTCAAGGAAGCCGTCAATTTGTTTCTCTTTGAATTGTGAAGCCACAAGAGCTTGCCAGAGGATAGAGGCCAAAGCAAGCTTGACAAGGATGGCAGGGCTAATACTCAGTTATCTATCTTGACACAGTTGGAGTCCTCAAGGGAGATAAAGACGATTTGTTTGGCTTGAGAATGGAAAGCCAAAGGAAAAATCAAGAACTCACAAGAGGACAAAGGCAAACACAAGCTTGACAAAGATAGCAAGGATAAAGAATTGATAGAGGAGATCAGCATGGCACATGTGGTGGCAACCATAGTGGCCACGAGGCCAGATTTCTAGTCAAGTGGTCATTGCCACAACTAGCTTTAGATAGGGAGAGGTTTGTGAGAGGCAGAGAGGGGCAAACGAAGCTCCCTACAAATGATTTGGACCCATGTGTTGGAGTTTGGCTTATTGGTGTTTGAACCTGTGGGTCATAGTTCAAGGCACATGCATCTGGAAAGGAACTCATGCGATGTATAAAACACTATGTATGTGTGCACAAACTTATTATTGTTGGCCAGATTATGGACAAGATGTGTTTTACAACTCATTGTCTATGAAAGTGTGGACGTGATGTGCTCAAAGTTGGAATCAACAGTGGAGCTGCAAACAATGGACATATAGATTTAAATGCATCTAGGCTTGCCCTACTATAGTCAAACATAATACCCTTCTCTGGCTAATTTTGCATCAGGGTGTCTCATGTGGCAACAAAGCTCTCAAGATAGGAGTTAGTGATGGGAGATGTTCAAGATGCTGGATGGAGAGAGAGATGGATATATATATATATATATATATATATATATATATGTATATAAATATATATATATATGTGTGTGTGTGTATGTATGTATGTATATATGTGTGTGTGTATATTTATATATTTGTATATAATTTTTATTATATACAAATATATAAATACACACACACACATATATATATATATATATATATATATATATTATATAATATATATATATATATATATTATATTATATATATATATATATATGTATATATGTATATTATATACATATATAATATACATATATATAATACATATACATATATGTATATTATATACATTTATAAGAAGCCAAAACATTTGTTCAATGGCAAATCCCTTCCACGTCAACAATCACACCGAACTGAAGAGAGGGAAAAAAAGGTTAGTAATTGATTACAAACCCCTGAACAAATTCTTGGTTCCAAAGAAATTTCCTATCCCTCTTCAGGAAGACTTAATCAGAAGAATAAATGGCAGAAAAGTCTTCTCCAAATTTGATCTTAAAAGCGGATTCTGGCAATTTAAGGTGCATCCCAAAGATAGGTACAAAACAACTTTTGTGGTACCCCAAGGAATGTATGAATGGATATCTATGCCCATGGGATTAGCAAATGCCCCTTTAGAGGGCCAACTCAGGGTTGAAATGATATTTGGTCCTATTAAGAAATTTTGTTTAGTATATTTGGATGACATCCTTATATACTCGAAAAACATGGCAAAACACATAGAACATTTGAGGGAATTCTATGAGCTGCTGAGAGAAATAGGCCTTGTTTTATCTTACACGACCTGTAGCTTTGCTCAAGAAGAAGTAGACTTTTTAGGCATTACCATTTGTAATGGATGTATAAAATTACAGGAGGATGTATTAGCTAAAATCGCTAATACTCCAATTCAACTAAAAAATATCATTGAGCTCCAACAATTTCTTGGATAATCAATTGGAATATCCCTTACGGAACCACCCTCACAAAGAAAATTAGGGTGCTTTTGTAGAAGAAAAATTCTAAACAATGGGAGGTTTCGCACAACAAAACCATCAAATTAATCAAAATGATCTGTAATCAACTAAGCTACCCGATGATGGACAACTTATCCTCTACACCGACGCCTCTCTCAAAGCATGGGGAGTAGTCCTCTGTGAAAAAATTAACAACAAAGAAATGATGGTATGCAGATTCGCAAGTGGTTCCTTCCTGAAAGGCAAACAAAATTATCCTCTGCTCAAAGAGAGATTCTTGCTGCAAAATTAAGCATCAATAAATTCAGTCTATTTCTTTTTAGACGAGTTTCCATACTCCGAATGGATCTCAACAATTTCCGTGGATTTCTTACTTCGAAAAATACCAGCGAAGATAAACGCCTTATCCGATGGGCCTCTTGGTTTGCCCAGTGGGACTACAAGTACGAACACATCAAAGGCGCCCACAACGTCCTCGCTGACATCCTAAGACGTCTCATCCACATGCCAGGTGGAATAATATTATTTCCTCTCCACTAACTCCTAGTGACATAAGCATTGATGTCATCCACAATGCCATAGCTGTGCCAGCACAATATAGTGACTGAAAAAAAGTGTGAGCATAATGGAGTGCATAAGAAGATTCTAATTTAGTGAAATACACATGTTCACTCTAGTGGAATACACATGTTCACTTTTACTTTAGTGGAATATACATGTTCACTTTAGAAAGGAACACGCACAACATGAAACTTGTAGAAGAAGCCATCCAATCTCCTATAAAAGGGAGACTCCCCTTCATTGTAAATTATCTCAAGTGAAGCCTAGCTTTATATTGTAATTCCTATAGCGATCCCTTGCACACCTTATTCATACTTTGTATGTTGAATACATCCTAATATAGTCCTTTCGCTTGCAATGCTTGAGGGAGAGTCATCAGGTTGGAGTTGTTGTTTTCCTTTGGAAAACATTTTCCATCGTTGCGGGTTGAAGGGAGTAGGCATAAAATCTTCTAATCTCATGACATCTTCTGTTGAAGGCATTTTGCTTTCAAGTTGAACAATAATGAACTCGAAATCAAAGATATCTGAGGAAGATAGCTTAGAGTAGCTATGTCCATCTTCAAGAATAATATTCTTGAATGCTACTGATTTTTTCTTCTTTGGATATTTTGAAGCCCAATGACCTTGTTTGCCACAAATTAAACATTTATTGTCATTCTTTGAGAATGTGGACTTACGTTTTCTAAAAAACTTGTGCTTGGGTTGCCTTCTCAAATTCTTCTCCTTCTTTCCTTTCTTTGAATGTTTGCAGGAACATTTTTTCTTTTTGTCTGCACATCCAAAATCCCTGGGGTAGTAATCTGTTTGCAGAATTTCTTCGAAGGTTTGGAATCCTTCAATTCTTTTTGTGCCTGCTTTTGAATGTAGAGTTCCAGTTTGACCACCTGTAGAGCTTGGATTATATTTTCAAGAGTTGATGTTTGGAGATTTAGATTTTGGTTATCCAGCTTCTCAATAAGGAGCTTTGTGATTGCTTTTGGTAGTTTGTGCACAAATTCTGCTTTGATTTCCCGAGAATGATATTTCCTGCTTTGTATACCAGGTTTCTACAATAAATACAAAAATCCCAGATAGAGGAGAAGTTATAGAGCTGAGTCTCATGAAAGGCTTGTAAGGCTAGTGCTACTTGATCTTCTTGATGTCCAATGAATTCTTTATATATGCTCTCTATCAGAAGTAAGAGAGGCGAGGCATTATCAACGGGTCGTAAGATAGAGTTTTTGATCTCTAGAGGTAACATTTACCACCACCGTTTGAGGATGCCTGTAAAACCATTAATTGCAGCTTCTATTGCAGTTTGTTGTCGCATTCATCCAAATAACATTTGCTGATAGATCCAATTATGCATGTATTCCAGAACAAGAATAATATCCTCTTGTTTTAAATGATCAATGTTGTAAAAGGTAATGCCACCTACCTTTTTTATGCCTTGCCTAAAGTGGAGACTTTTAGGAGCTTGGGCAGCACTTGTTGAGGCTTCTTCCATAGGTTCATCTTTTTCCATCTGTAATGTCATAAGAGGGATTTCCGCTTGTGAATCATTAGTTTTTTATTCTTCCTGAGAAAAAGGACTGTCAAATTCTATTAAAGGAGATGGAAGGTTGTCAGGAATAATTTCTGCTTGAAGGCCATTATAAATTCTTTCATCATAGAAAGAATAAAACTGATCCCAGTCACCATAGATAAATGCAGGACCATAATCTTTAATTCCAGCTCTTGTTCTACATTGGTCATATCCCATATTGGCTCTGGTTTGTCTTTAGTCCATTTGTAGTCGATGGATTCTATGGTTTTACACCTTTAGGTTTTTTGGATGGCAGTTTACCTACGTTATCAATTAGTTTGTTGCGATTGTTTTGGCAACACGCAAGAGTGTAAAGATCTCGATAGTCTTCATCAGGTAAGCCACTTCGTGGCTGGTAATAAAGTTGCTTCGCAGCTTTCCAGTCTTCGCACTCCGGTTCAATGTCTGAAGAACTATCGTGTTCTTGGTCAACATTCAAGACATTAAAGGACAGATTTTTGCCAGAGTGACCAGAGCGACGATGCAATGAAGGTTTAGAGAAAGAGAAGTAGGGTAGCTCTAGGAAAGAGGGGAAAATTAAATTTGTATGTATAGAGGAGGGAGATGTGTCAAGCTGTTGTTGTAATTGAATTTGCATATTAGCAAGTTTGTGAGCAGACTCAGTACCGAGCTTATGCAATTCATTTAATTGCTTTTCAAGCAAATGCAACTTGACAGTATGGTAATTGCTTTGCAACAATTCGGGGTGAGGTTTTGCTTGATCAGGCATAGTTACATAAGGAGCTATAAAGATTTTATCGGTGTTAGAGACAATAAAATCTTTTCCTTCAATCATGAAAAACTGGATAGTAAAAGCAGATGAGGAAGAGTCTAGTTTTCCAATTAGTCTTAAGCAATGCCTGCAAAAAGTTTTTCCTTTATTTTCAAAGGTTTGCAAATGTTGGCAATCTTTTATTCACATGGCTTTAGACTTTGTAGGGGCTTTATGCACAATAGTAGAAGAAATGGGCTTTTGTGAACTAATTACATAACTAGAGGAATCTATACTATCTACACTTAGAACTCTATGTATAAGTTCTGTTTGTAGTGTAGGTTATATACCTACTACCCAATTTTCTGGTAGTTTTACTTCGGACCATGCAATTTGATCACAGCGAAGCATCTGAGAATGATCGTTTGAGCGCATTATGATGTTTTGCCCTTTATGATCTTTTTTCTCATTCGCTATCAATTTTTTTTCATATATGACTGATAACCCAGAGTTAATTGCTCTCCCTAAAATAGAGAAGGCAATTTCTACATTGGGAGTTAGATGCTTTAGGTCACAACCAACAATTTTTATTGCCAGAGTTAAGGCTTCTCTAGCGACACATTATAGTTTGGGCGAACTTGCAAATAGACAGGTCCGTCTGCAAGGTTGCTTTCAAATCCTCCAAGGAATTGATTCTACAAATTTTTGTGTCTGGTATCTAAAAAATAACTAAACATGATACAACTAGGCTTGCTCTAAAAAGGGAATTTACACCTATTTGTACACAACCAAGATGGACAAAGTGATAACCCTTTTTTAGGGCTTCTGGTTTATCATGTTGGAGGATCTCAGTAAGCTTAATGAAATGCATTTGATTGTCTGAGGGAATATATGCAATTGAACTACTATCTAAATTGTCGAGGGAATAGATGCAATTGAACTACTATCTAAATTGACAGTGGAGGTTCTAAGTTTAAATAAGTTTTTATGTTTATATACTTGATCACGTTTAAAGTTTTGGGATTTTCCATTGAGCAGAAGGTTCGGCTTCTTCTACTGCCATAGATGTTAGGAAATAAGACGTAGCTAAATAGATAATTGAGTAGATTACTTAATGGAGAGAGACAGATTTATATACACGAGATTATAGAGTAGAGAGAGAGAGAGAGAGAGAGAGAGAGTACACACGATATACGTGGTTCACCCAATGTGGGCTACGTCCACGGGAAAGCAGCCACTCAATGGCTTTAGTACTTCAAAACAAGAAGTAGTTTACAAAGGGATTATACCCTTAATGGAGCTCCCGCCTTGCTTCACTCTCACCACCTCACACTCACCTTGTTGCATCAACTTCACACTATGAAATGTGTGTAGAAATGGCCTCCTTTTATAGGCCAAAAGGGCTGCCCTCTCTTATGAGAGACAGCCATGTGTAGCCGCCCTTGTGCGAATAAGTCCAAATCGGACCCTCCAATCCGCCCATGTGTGGCCGCCCTTGAGAAGACAAGTCCGCTTTTGAATTCGGCCACCGGCCACTGGCCATTGACTTCTGACCACCCGCCACCGGCCATTGACTTCCGACCACCGGCCATTGGCCATTGACTACCGGCCACCGGCCAACCGACCGGTTGTTTTTCGAGCACTTTCTGGCCGCCGTCCGACCATAATATTCCGGCGAAAAAGAATATTCCGGCCCCTGATTCTTGTCCGTGAAAATTTTGGTTTCCGGTGAGTGATTTTCCTTCACGCACGATGGCTTCTCCTCATAATGGGGGCCTTACAAATGTGCGCTTTTACCACAGAAAATTACAAGGATAAATCAGGCTCCATACTTAACAATCTCCCACTTGGAGACTGATCTCCAAACCAAACTTGTGACTGCTTTCCATTCTGGCTTCTTATCCTTGAATGCCGATTGAAGATGAGCAAAAGCTCAACTTCTCCTTGTTGACCACCTTTGTAAACATGTCTGCAGGAATTTCACTTGTATGCACCTTTCCTAGCTTTAGTTGTCCCTCTTCCAAAAGAGTGAGTATGAAGTGATATCTCACCTCAATGTGCTTTGTCCTTGAATGAAAGGCTGAGTTCTTCGCAAGATGGATAGCGCTTTGGCTATCACTGTACAAGACACAATTGTCTTGTTTGAATCCAAGCTCTTCTAAGAATCTGTGAAGCCACAGAATTTCTTTGCTTGCCTCCGTCATTGCTAGATACTCTGTTTTCGTGGTAGAAAGTGAAACCACTTTTTGCAGCTTTGAAGCCCAGCTTACTGCTGTGCCTCCAATCGTGAACACATAGCCAGTAGTGCTCCTTCGAGTATCTTTGTCACCTGCCATATCTGCATCAGCATACCCTTCTAGAAAAATATCAATTCCTCCAAAATACAAATCATTTGTTGTTGTCCCTTTTAGATACCTAAGTACCCACTTCACAGCTTGCCAATGCTCTTTACCTGGGTTTTCCATGAACCTACTCACAACTCCCACTGCATGTGCAATGTCTGGCCTTGTCCAGACCATAGCATACATTAGAGAACCTACCGCTGCAGCGTATGGAACTTTAGACATATAGGCTATCTCCTCTTGTGTCTTCGGACACATATCCTTCGTTAGTTTAAAATGACCAGCCAAAGGTGTGGAAACTGGTTTTGCATTTTGCATTGCAAACCTTTCTAGTACCTTCTTGATGTAATCTTCTTGAGATAGCTTTATTGTCTTCTTCGTCCTGTCCCTTGATATTTTCATACCAAGTATCCTCTTTGCAGCACCTAAATCTTTCATTGAAAAATATTTGGACAGCTCCTCTTTTAGGTCTTTGATGTCCTGCATGTTAGCACTTGCAACCAACATGTTGTGTCATCAACATACAACATTAGGACGATGAATTTCCCATCTCCCAAATTCTTCGTGTAAACGCAGTGATCGGAGTTGCATCTTGTGAATCCATGATCCAACATCCATCGATCAAACTTCAAGTGCCATTGTCTTGATGCTTGCTTTAAACCATACAAGCTCTTCTTTAATCTGCAAACCATTTTCTCCTTACCTTTTACTTCATACCCCTTTGGTTGAAGGATGTAGATTTCCTCCTCTAAGTCACCATGAGGGAATGCTGTATTTACATCCATTTGCTTGAGATTTAGATCATGAGCAGCCACAAGGCTTAAGACAAGCCTAATTGAGTTCATTTTTACAACAGGAGAAAATATTTCATTGAAGTCAATACCTTTCTTTTGAGAAAAACCTTTTACCACAAGCCTAGACTTGTACCTTTTCTTCCCACCTTCTTCTTCCTTTAGCTTGTACACCCATTTGTTTTGAAGTGCCCTCTTATCTTTAGGCAACTCAACCAACTCCCATGTTTGGTTGCGATGTAGTGAGTCCATCTCCACTTGCATGCTCTTCGTCCATTCTTCTTTGGATTCATGTTGCATAGCTTCTTCATATGATTCCGGCTCTCCAGAATCTGAGATCAAGAGATGGTTGAAGGAAGGAACAAACCTTTCTGGAGGTCTACTTGCTCTTGTAGATCTTCGGGGAATAGGTTGAGGCTCCTCATTTGGTTGACGTTGTTGCACATTGTCACCGTTTGCAGTCCTTGAGTCTTCACCGTCCTCAAGCTCCATGTACTCATCACCTGTTTCTTTTGTTTTTTTTTCTTTCCAAGTAATCTTTGTACATATTTTGTTCGTTAAAAATTACATCCCTACTCCTTAAGATTTTACCATCTTCAGGATTCCATAGGCGATACCCAAAGTCTCCTTCTCCATAGCCAATAAAGAAAACTCTTTTTGGACTTTGCATCTAACTTTGATCTTAGGCTTCTATCTATGTGCATGAAAGCCTCACACCCAAACACTTTGAGAAATGCATAATTCACCGGTTTACCTGTCCATGCCTCTTCTGGAACTCCCCCATCCAATGCCGTTGAGGGTGACCGATTGATTAAGTACACAGACGTACTTACAGCTTCTGCCCAAAGCTCAAGCGGTAGGCCTGCATGTAGCCGCATGCTTCGTGCTCATTCCAGGATTGTCCTATTCATCCTTTCCAAAATCCCATTTTGTTGAGGTGTCCTTGGGGTTGTCCTTTGCCTCCGAATTCCATTGCTAGCACAAAAGCTTTCAAAAGCTTGGCTGCAATATTCGCCTCCATTGTCGGATCTGAGGCATTTAACCTTGGTACCTGTTTCATTTTCCACAAAGGCTTTCCACCTTTGAAATATGGAAAATACATCGGATTTATTCTTCATGACATAAACCCATGTTTTTCTACTCGCATCATCTATGAATGTTACATAGTACAATGAGCCACCAAGTGATGGTGTACTTGCAGGACCCCAAACATCAGAATGAACCAACTCAAGTTTTTTATTTTTTCTTTCATTTCCTGATTTTTGAAATTTTACCCTCTTTTGTTTACCATAAACACAATCTTCACAGAACTCTAAGTCCACTTCTTTCAAACATGGTAGAAGCTTCTTTGTTTGAAGGATTTGCATTCCTTTGGCACTCATATGCCCAAGTCGGTAGTGCCACACCGCACTGTCAACTTCTGTAGTTGCTGTACAAGCTGAAGGTTGCGTGCTAACAGTACACAAGTAAAGTGTACCGACTTTTTCACCCTTGGCAACCACCAAAGATCCCTTTGAGATCTTCCACCGTTTGTTTTCGAATGCAATGTTGTGACCTTTATCGTCCAATTGTCCTGTAGAGATCAAATTTTTGCGAAGAGAAGGAACATGCCTAACATCTTTAAGCTTCCATTCATTTCCGTTAGCAGTTTTGACAGAAACTGTACCTTTGCCGACAATCTCACAAGCTTCATCATCTCCCAAGTATACATACCCAAAATTACCTTTGGTGTAGTCTTGGAAATGTTGCTTGTGTGGTGTCGCATGGAATGAAGCCCCGGAATCTACTATCCAGGAGTTAGACACATTGTCTAATGAGAGAATTAGAGCATCTTGCTCTAACTTACCTGCCACATTGGCCTCTGATGTTGGCTTGTTGTCTTGAGACTCTGTCTCCTTCTTCTTCTTGGACCAGCAATCCTTCTTGACATGGCCCTTCTTGCCGCAGTTCCAACATTCAAGAACTGACTTTGTGCGTGACTTGCTCCGCCTTGAGCGATCACGACCCTTTTGGTTTTTGAACCTCTCCTTAGGCCTTCCTCTTGTTTCCACTGATAGTGCAGCACTTGATGATTCTCCTGTGCTTCTCCTTCGCATTTCCTCGCTTAGGAGAACACCCACAACATCATCAAACCTAAGAGTATTTGTACTAGAGATAGAATTACTTACAGCCATCACAAGGCTGTCCCAACTATCCGGTAGAGATGATAGTATAAGGAGAGCTCGCACTTCGTCATCGAAATTGATTTTCACTGATAGAAGTTGACTTATGTTTGTGTTAAAGTCATTTAGGTGTTCTGCAACTGAACCATTCTTTGCCATCTTTAGATTGAACAAGTGCTTCATAAGAAATACCTTATTGGATGCCGATGGTTTCTCGTAGAAGTCGTCAAGTGACTTCATCAAGTCCTCCGTGGTCTTCATCTCCGAAACATTGAAGGTCACCGTTGACGCCAAGCTTAACCGGATTGTTCCCAGTGCCTTTCTATCAAGGACAATCCATGCTTCATCTGCCATTGTTGCGGGCTAGTGGCAAATAGAGGTCCTTCTGGTAGAGATAGTCTTCAATCTGCATCTTCCAATGTTGGTAGTTTTTGCCGTTGAACTTCTCAATCTTGAGCTTCCCTTCCTCCGCCATAACTCCCACTCAATTCAAGGAATCCTTTCCTTGAGATAATTTAGCTACGAGAAAACCTTGCTCTGATACCAGTTGTTAGGAAATAAGACGTAGCTAAATAGATAATTGAGTAGATTACTTAATGGAGAGAGACAGATTTATATACACGAGATTATAGAGTAGAGAGAGAGAGAGAGAGTACACACGATATACGTGGTTCACCCAATGTGGGCTACGTCCACGGGAAAGCAGCCACTCAATGGCTTTAGTACTTCAAAACAAGAAGTAGTTTACAAAGGGATTATACCCTTAATGGAGCTCCCGCCTTGCTTCACTCTCACCACCTCACACTCACCTTGTTGTATCAACATCACACACTATGAAATGTGTGTAGAAATGGCCTCCTTTTATAGGCGAAAAGGGCTGCCCTCTCTTATGAGAGACAGCCATATGTAGCCGCCCTTGTGCGAATAAGTCCAAATCGGACCCTCCAATCCGCCCATGTGTGGCCGCCCTTGAGAAGACAAGTCCGCTTTTGAATTCGGCCACCGGCCACCGGCCATTGACTTCCGACCACCGGCCACCGGCCATTGACTTCCGACCACCGGCCATCGGCCATTGACTACCGGCCATCGGCCAACCGACCGGTTGTTTTTCGAGCACTTTCTGGCCGCTGTCCGGCCATAATATTCCGGCGAAAAAAAAAGTCTCGGGGGCCTCCGCCCCCGAGGCGTTTAAAGTTGCCCCTGATTCTTGTCCTTGAAAATTTTGGTTTCCGGTGAGTGATTTTCCTTCATGCACGATGGCTTCTCCTCATAATGGGGGCCTTACAAATGTGCGCTTTTACCACAAAAAATTACAAGGGTAAATCAAGCTCCATACTTAACAATAGAGAGGTGTGCAAAAGACTTGGTCACTTTTGACAAAGATATATTCAAGAATGCCATTGAAGTTTACCTAAAATTGAGTTGAGCAGTAGGATTTTCTGCGGGAGTTTATCAAGGATTTTTGCCTATGGCTTACTCTCAAATGCTTGCGGTGACCATCGGACCACGCGACAACCTTGCCTCACAACACAATTTTGGAAATAACAATTGATTCTTTAGCAGACATTGTTAAAAGGGAGAAAAAGACTTTGCTGACCTTCTTGGTAGTTACCAAAGATAACCTTCAATGAACTTAATGATAGTTTAATCAAGAGTTCTGATACCAAAATACGGACACACAATAGATTGCAAGTGGAAAGAGTATATTAGGATGTATTCAACATACAAAGTATCAATAAGGTGTGCAAGAGTTCGCTATAGGAATTACAATATAAGGCGAGGCTTCACTTGAGATAATTTACAATGAAGGGGAGTCTCCTTCCTATAGGAGATTGGATGGTTTCTTCTACAAGTTTCATGTTGTGCGCGTTCCTTTCTAAAGTGAACATGTATATTCCACTAAAGTAAAAGTGAACACGTGTATTCCACTAAAGTAGAATCTTCTTATGCACTCCATTATGCTCACGCTTTTTTTAAGTGACTATGTGCTGGCACAGCCGTGGCATTGTGGATGACATCAATGCTTATGTCACTAGGAGTTAGTGGAGAGGAAATGTATGTATGTATATATATATATGTATATATATATATATATATATATATATATATATATATATATATATATATATATATATATATATATATATATATATATATATGTGTGTGTGTGTGTGTGTGTGTGTATGTATATGTGTATGTATATATATATATATATATATGTATGTATGTATATCTATATATATACACATATATGTATATATATATATATCTATATATATATATATATATATATATATATATATATATATATATATATATATATGTATATACACACAGACACAATAGATTGCAAGTGGAAGGAGTATTTAGGATGTATTTAACATACAAAGTTTGAATAAGGTGTGCAAGGGATCACTCTGCAGCTTTATTACCAGCCACAAAGTGGCTTACCTGATGAAGATGATCGAGATCTTTATACTCTTGAGTGTTGCCACAAAAATCGCAACAAACTAATTGATAACGAAGGTAAACCGCCATCCAAAAAACCTAAAGGTGTAACCAAGAATCCATCAACTACAAATGGATTGAAGACCAACTCGAGCCAATATGGGATATGACCAATGCAGAACACATATTGGAATTAAAGATTATGGTCCTTAGTAGAACAATATAAAAAAAAGCTTGCTCCAAAGATGGGCTTGTGTGATAATTTTGAGGAGGTGCCCACAAAATTCTCACATGTACTCTTAACATTTAGTTTTTCACAAGCCATAATAGAAGAAGAGAGAGAAGAGTGCAATGTTGAGGAAATTTGTTGAGAAGCATCTTCACACACATCAAAATTTGAATTAGACAACAAGTGACACAAAAATAACAAAGAAACCCTTCCTCTATTTCATCTTTATGAGAGACTTGGGAAAACTCAGCTGTACATATCGGTGGAGATGGTGGTACATTCTTTTCTCATAAGAGCAACACATGTGTACCATTGGCATGAAACATGAAAGAATTATGCTCATAGCTTTGTTTCAAAGAAGTTCCTAACCCATGCAACCACTCTCGACTTAATACCACATCGGCTCAATCCATGTTCATTATGTGGAAATTTAAGTGCATCGTATGTCCTTGCACTTACAATCGAACATCACGAACAAAAGTATCCCAACCTTTGAACTCCTTATCTTGAATCATCTCTACCTTGTAGCTATGAGTGCTGAGAGACTATGTTAACTTTAACTTCTTAACCAACTTGTAATTAAGGAAGTTATGGGAGGCGGCATTATCAACCCAGGTATGCTTTTTGTGCCCCTTGATGGAACCATGTATGCTCACCAATTCATGTGGACCAAAATTTGACTACCACATAGAGGCTAAGACAACACTCATGAATTGCCTCAATGTAAGAGACTTCCACAGTAGCATATTTTAAGGACAACTCAATTGGAAGAAGTTGCACCATGTGCACTGCCTTGTCCTTTCCCATCCCTGTCTGTTTGAGTTTATGATAATCCTTTTTTTGGACGATTTCCCAAACAATTAAAACAGAGGTTTTCTTCCTTTATACTACATCCATTTGGAAAAGAGCCCAACAAAGGATACCTACAAGAGCAAGCGCAAGGCAAATAGTGGTCACTTAAGCTATGGGAGCAAAGGTTTTGCTCACATCAGACCCTTCAATCTGTGAAAAACCTTGTGCTACTAACCTTGTTTTGTACTTTTTCAATGATCCATTAGCCTTTTGTTTAACTTTGTAAACCCATTTGGTGCCAATGACCTTCTTCTTTGGTGGCCGATCCACTATTGTTTGTGTGCCATTCTTTGTTATGATGTCGTACTCTGACTGCATTGCTTCTTTCCACTTTAGATTAGCCATGGCCTTTTTGATGGACGTTGGCTCCTTTATTGAGCCCAAAATTTCAGTCATGAGAGCCACGTGGACAATGTGTTCACAGGCTCATTTTTGCTCCTCTATTCACCATCCTCTTCTTCATGAAGATTGTGGAATGAGTATTTTGATCATCAGAGGGTTTTTAAGCTTAGTTTGATAGTGGCTTATCCTGTGATGCTACAACATGTTGATTAGTTTTGTTTGAGTTGTCATCATTAGAAAACTCCTCCTCCTCAATGTTTACATGACTTTGATCTGGCCCAAGTTGGGTTCAAATACCACATTGTGACTAGTGAGTATCTTCTTTGTCTCTTGATCATAGAGTATGTATGCCTAGACTCTTCACTATATCCTAGAAATACACACTTCTTGATTTTGGCTTCGAAATTTGTTGTTTTGGAATCAAGAACATGTGTAAAGTAGAAACACCCAAAAGTTGTGAGATGCAAGACTAAAGGTTTCTTACCAAAATAAGTTGGTTGAGGTGTTTCCCTTTTGAAGCCTTTGTGTAGCTTTGATTGAGGGTATAAATTGTTGTATTTTTCGCTTCAGCCCAAAAGGAGTACATCATAACCTTGGATTTGAGCATGCATCATGCCATCTCTACCTCAATTTGATTGCGATGTTCCACAACTCCATTCTATTGTAGTGTATAAGCTGTTGTAAGGTGATATTTGATGCCATGTTCATTGCAGTAGTTGTTGAATTCATTTGAAATGAATACTCCTCCTCTATCTATGTGAAGTTTCTTAACCTTCTTTCTCATTTTCTACAAGCTTGTGTCACACTTTAAATTTTCCAAAAGCTTCAAACTTCTTACGAATAAAATACACCCACATATTTCTACTAAATTCGTCGACTAACAACAAAAAAATAGAAAGATCCACCCAAAGCAAAAGTTTACACTTCACCACACAGATCCATTTGTACCAGCTCTAGAAGAGATTGTGCTTTATTATTAGTCTCTCATGGAAATTCCTTCCTTTGTTGCTTGCCCATCATGCAAGCCTCACATACTTCTTTCATATGTGGAGGCATGTGTGCAACCATCCTAGCTCGTTGCATCTCTTTTGGCACAACAACACTTAGGTGACCAAATCTCTCCTGCCATAAATGAGCTATACTATTTTGTGTAGTTTCTGTAAGTACATAAAGCTTATAAATATTGTTGTACCTTACTCCCTTTCCCAATGTATTGCCTTAAGAAAATCTGAGATTTTTGCTCCACTTTTCTTGAAATGAACTTTAAGACCATGATCAATGATTGCAGCAATTAAGAGCAGATTCTTCTTGATTTCACGTACAACACATCAAAGAGCTTCTTATTTTCACCTGTAGCTGCTAAAAAAGAAATTGTTCTAGACCCTTGTGTTGGAAAATTTGTATTATTCCCAACAATTTCACTAATGGTAGAGGCTTTGAGAGGCTACACCAATGTTTCTTAGTAGTCATGTGTCAAGATGCTCCACTATGTAGAATCCAAGAACCATTAACAAACTGAGTTTGTACTATTGAGCATACCTCTTCTATGGCAGCCCATAGTTCAAGCTCTACCTCATTCATGGTGTCGTTCTTATCATCTGCTTTCTTGTTTTTGCAGTCTTTGACAACATGACCTTTCTTGTTATAATAAAAATAGCTACTTGCAAATTTCTTTTTCTTGGATTATCTTAGAGACATTTGCTGTAGTCTCCTTACCTTTTGTGTTGGCCATGAAAGCAACATCACCCCCGCCATCCCTAGTCCTAACTCGTAGCTTCTCTTCAAGAAACATTGCACTCAATTCTCAAATATAAGACCAATTGGACAAACCTAAGTGTTGAGTGCCGTAACAAGACCATCATATCTGGTTGAAATTATGTGAATGCAACACCATGCTAAATCTTTCAAAGAAATAGCCACACCAACAACAACTAATTGATCTTGGGATTCCTTAATTCTCTTGATAAAGACCTTCACCTTCTCTCCATCAACAATTTAATGAGTAGCAAGTTGATTTTCCAGATTTTGAATTTTGGTGTGGTTATATGTGCCTCATATTGGCGAGCCGAAATGCTCCAAAATTCATGTGCTTTAGTGGTATGCTAAATAAAGACGAGAATAGAATCACTTACACACATGACAATGGTGCACAATGCATCATCATTCCTTCTCTTTCAAGCATGTAGAAGAGTAGAATCTAGAGGAATTACAAGACTTGGTTTTTTTGGATCAACTATTGCAGTAGGTTCTAAGTCAGCACCATTGTGCCTTAACACTGCATCAATAATTCATATGAATCTAGAATTGCAAAAATTTTTAATATCCACAGACTGTAGTTGGTGCCATTAGGTTTGCCTTCTATGAAGGCTAGTGGACAAATGGGTAGTGAAGTAACATTGACATAAACTTTGAAGACACCGACATCATAAGGGATTGATTTTGCAAGATAACACAAGCACTTCTCGTACAATCTTAGCTACAAGCACCAAATGCTCTAATACCATGTAAGGAATGTAGAACAAAATAGAAATTGTAATAAGGAGAGTAGAGAGAGATATGATGCAAAGCAGATCAATGTGGCAAATCAAAGGTTATATTATCACTATTAGAAAGTGATGGTGTCATTCACCCATGTGCTCTCAAGGTGGATATTAGATGGTGATATAGAGAACTAGAGCTAGCATGCAAGAATACAAGGGACTGGTTATCCTTCAATATGGATGCTGTTGTTCATGGAGTTGGCCTACTTATGTAGTGATATGGGTGGATGGTAGATAAGTGTGTGTGTGGCATGTGCAGTATTTACTATGCCAACCCACTGTCCGCAGCCAATCGGCCATCGCCCATCAACCATGGGCCATAGTACTAATGGCATGTACATATGGCCTAGTATTGTAGGGAATATTTTGGGAATATTCCTTCAAAATTTTCTTTGTACACCCACAATCACAAATAAGGACCTCATTAGCATGCAAGCTAGAATCCACCAAATATATGTGCACTTTTGGCTTCTCCTCATAGGAGGGCGTTATAAACTGTGTAACATATATTATGGTGGGCAAAACTAGCAAATGGGCATTGCAGGTTACTAGAGAGAGAGAGAGAGAGAGAGAGAGAGAGAGAGAGAGAGAGAGAGAGAGAGAGAGAGGAGGGGGGGGATTTGACGCATGCCTACACCCTGACAACTTTTTGAGGCAAGTGTCGGCATCAGAAAAGTCCACCCATATCTCTCTATCTTCCTCTCTTGCCTAAGTTTTCTTTTCCATTCACTTTTCCTCTTAGAAGAAAAAAGCATCTCTGTAGATACTGCTTAATGAGACCCATAATGAGACCCAAAAAAGGATTGTGCCCACCTATTTAGCGTCAAAATTTTATTACAACTAGCATTTTAGGTCGGCTGGTCCTACTTTTTTTTGGTGGAAAATTTGTGGTGATTTTGTAGTCACTCTACATGTGGGAGGGAAAAAAGTTGTAAGAGCTTGCAGCCACGTGGCAAGAACTCCCCCCACTTATATGTTTCGCCCGTGTTTTTTATAGAAGTACATCACTTTAGGGCTATCTTATTTTGTATTTGCACATCAAGTAATATAGTTGTGTGCCTTGAGCTTCTTCTCTATCTCCAAGTTGTGTGTGCATTCCTACAACTCTAACTCCAACAATTGGTATCAGAGCAAGTTGCATCCTCTGGGGCATAATTGCTAGCATTGCCAACACCCCACAATCGCTAGCACAACCAACAACCCCCTACTCACTATCTTTGATGTGGGAAAGTTTATTCTGATTTAGCAACCCATTATAATCCCAATGATGAAGAAGTGGGACAAATGGCCCAAATCAAAGGACACACTCACTCTTAGCCATAGTTCCAGCCCCACGTGTGGGTTTTCAATTGTGCATTCAAATGATAATGTGTGTAAAAATTTATGCCTTTTCTTACCCTCTACTACAGATTCAATTCAAGCTGTGATCCAATTGGTAGTTGGAAGCCCATAGCTATCGCTTTCACTAATGTCAAAAAGTGGTTACTTTTAAAGCTTTAAGTATCCATCAACCATGTAAGATGATTGTTTAGGGTATGAAGCAAACACACACACACACACACACTCATTATATTGGACACAAGCCTTGTATATCATACACACACACATACATACAAAAAATAGCACTACTTGGTTTGTTTAAACAGAAAAAAGATCCAAATATTGAAGACAAGATACCATAGTTATACTAAATCCTTTAAACATGGCACATGCAACTATATCAATAGCAGAGGAATGACAGACGGGACTGAAGATGAAGTGTGGCTCCAAGCAGTACACAATTGAAGTTTTAATAGAAACAAAGCCGAACGGCTCTTGTTGTAGAAATATCTCCGGCATGGAACAATTTTTATTTTTTTCAGTTGAAGTCAGATGTACAAACACTTGAATAAACAAAGCCTCATTATCTGTATCATTTGATAAATGTGTATAAGTACTAAATAACGAGTTTTTTTCGGTGGATATAATTCCACAAGAGAGATACTTACACAGTTTGAGATAATACACAATGTACCGGTTGGTTTAATGATATGCGAGAAAACTGCAAGGAGATGGGGTTTCTTTTTTTAAATTCTAAACAAGCACAACCTTGGCCGTCAATATATGTAACCTTTCATATTCCTAATTTTTTTCAACGTGTAAAAATAAAACTCCTTTTAAAAGGTAATTATGTGATAAAGTCAAATAACCAATAGAACCGTATCTGGTTGGTGCAACTTGCCCAGAGTAAACCAAACTTGACAGCATGGTGCATTTATATCACCACATGCTTGCTTCAATATATAAAATCAGCTTGCGCACTGAGTAGAAACGTAAGGCTTTGGCAATACTGTAACGCTAACACACATACACACACACACACACACACACACACACACACACACACACACACACACACACACACACACACACACACACACACACACACACACACACACACACACACACAAACATAGCAAGTTTATAGTGCACACACACATAGTACATGAGACATGGCAAGCCAGGCTCGTAAGCACTAGCGAAAGCCTCATCTGCATCTCTTCACAAGTGATAGCGCAAGCAAAACAGTAGGCCCTGAGTGGCAGGGAACGTCTACTCACGGAACACTATCCAAGGCAAAGGGAATCGCTACAATTCAAAGACACAAGGCGGATTGCCTGGTTGTGCAACATAGAAAGGTAAAAAAATGGTTTTTTTGGTGTGTTACAAGCTATATAAGATTAACTACACACCCATACACATGAGTACATGCACAAAAGATTCGGCATACCATATTACTTATAAGGAAAGTAGCCGAGACAGAGTAAGCACTTTGTAGTAAGCATAATAACCTTTGTATATTGTTTTCGTTCCATAATAAACGTAAAAGATTAGTTTAAAGCAATATATACACAAGCACATGCATGCTCACTTCCTTGTTTTTTTGTAGAAAAAAACATGACCGTAGTATGGTTTCTACACACACACACACACATACATATACTCATGAACATACAGGTTGGCATTACACATAAGAGGGAAGGCACCAGAAAACAACACAGTAACATATATTCAAGTACATACAAGCATATGCATAGTGTACATAGAGCAATAATAAAAAGCCATAGTACTAATCAACATAATTTAATTGATACCAGTTTCGGTACAGTAACGAAGGTGAAGCCGTTTTTTGTGATAATCGTACTTGCAAGAATACAAATGACAACGGCAAATGCGTTTGGATACCAAGATCCATATTGCTTCGATTACATGCATAGGTTTTCTATATGCTAATCAAACATGTAACCTCCTGTGAGGGTAACAGATACAATGTGTACTTATTGAGATTTTTTTGAAAAAAGAGTAATAATACAAAGGAAATGTTGCTGAAATTTTTGCAAGTTAGAATGTAAATACATAGCAACACAAGATAGTAACACTCTAGCGGTATTTTTCAAATAAGCACTTAGGTATATGTAACATAGTAGTAAAACGTGTTGAATCATAAAAAGATAGATAGATATATATATATATATATATATATATATATATATATATGTATATATATATATATATATATATATATATATATATATATATATATATATGTATATATATATATATATACATATATATATATATATATATATATATATATATATATATATATATATATATACATATATATATAATATATATATATATATATATATATATATATATATATATATACATATATATATATATATATATATATATGAAAGGGAAAAAGAGGAAGCTCTAAACAGAAGACACTAACTAAAGTACATTTGTCTAAATACTGTTAATAAATAGGGATACAGGCAGATCACTAGGATGAGCATCACTCGGAATGTACTTAAGCTCCAACGAATTCAGGACAAGCTTATGGCTGCACATAGTAGAAAAAAGCCAGTAGCAATTAGGGACACTATCTCCAAACCATGTAAAACCATAAGGTCTTTCAAAGACCGTAATCGACCATACCTACATAGACAAGCTAAAGAAAACATAATATATGCTTAGGAGTATGGTTGGGTTCTAGGATGTGATAGGGGATTGCTTGATATACCTGTCACCCATTTAGTACAAATTGATTCTAATTAATTGTACTTATGGTTGGTTGGCAGGTAAAGATCCATGCTCTCATCTGATAGGAGTTCCGGCTTAAGGTCCTACTTTGTCATGTATCAAAGTACCTTGTAATGAATTTTATATATCAAGAAAAGTTTTCTTTATTTTGTTCTTTACACAATATGCTTTTGCAAACAATATTTAAGTCTCTCAGTATATGATTCTGAATGATGGGATTTTAAATTTAGACACATACACACACACACACAGTACTAGTACTGGTACTGGTACTACTACTACTACTACTACTACTACTACTACTACTACTACTACTACTACTACTACTACTACTACTACTACTACTACTACTGGCACTGGATTGGTACTTATTACTGGTATGGTATTGGTACTGATACATGCACACACACACACACACACACACACACACATTACTATGGATAATGTGTTAATTTTCTCTACGCTGAAACTTGTGCTACTGCTATTGGAGCTAGATCTGGTACTGATGCTACTTGTGGATTGGTGCTAATATTGATACTATATTATACTATACTGATATTGGTACTATATTATACTAGATAGATACTGGTGCTACATATGTACTTGGATGATGCTATGTGTGTATTGGTACTATACTGTGCTGATATTGGTATTGTATTGTAGTGAACTGGTAGTGCTGATACTTATGTGATATACTGGTATTGTAACTGGTGCTATTTGTGTATGGTGTTATAGTGGACTGGTACTGGTGCTACTTGCGAAATTGGTACTGATACTTCTTGTGTACTGGAACTAAATTGGTACTAGTACTATTATGTAACTGTAATATACTGGACTGATGATACATGTATACTGGTACTGGTGCTACTGGTGGACTGGTGCTTTACTGGTCTGGTAACGGTGATACTGGAACTGGTGAGAAAAAAATAGGTTGACCCTTTACTCGGCTAGGATAGAGTAAGGGATAGTATATGCATTATGAAATGGTTCTATACGGTACTGGTGTTGGTATTGCATTGTACTGAACTTGGATGGCTACTACTTATGTGATATACTGGTACTAGAACTGGTATTGCTTGTGTACAGTATTATACTGGACACATATTGGCGCTACTTGTGATACTGGTACTGATACTACTTGTGTACTAGTACTATACTGATATTGGTACTAGTACGAGTTGTGTACCTTAATATACTGGACTGGTGCTACTTATGTACTGATACTGGTGCTACTTGTGCACTAATACTGTGCTAGTACTGGTACTGGGATACTGGAACTCGTGATTCTCGCACTAGTCTAAATATGGGTGGTCCTTTTTCCCGGCTAGGATAATGTAAGGATAATATGTTAAATTCCTTGGACATTATTTTTTGGGGCTAATTAACCTAGGGAGTCCTGGGTGAATATAGTAGGTAATTTAGTAGTTGAGATTTTTGGAGGTGCCTTAAATGACACTGAATTGACGCCGTAAATACCACCACACACACACACATACATATGTTCGTTCGACAGGTTTTCTTCCTTTGAAAACTCTGTCATTTTTGGTTTAACTTCACGGTGGCTCCCTCCTGGCAGGTCTGTGCTACAGCACCATGTAAGTGTTATCTCATCTGTGTGTGTGTGTGTGTGTGTGTGTGTGTGTGTGTGTACATGGCGGTGCTGCTACACCATCCCCCTCTTGACAAGCCCACCATATGGCTAAGAAGGAAGGTGGCCACTTGCTCCAAAACCTATAAAAATGTGTGCCTTACATGCTTACTTAGCATTAGTTTTGTGTGTATTTGGGAGAAGTGTCTGTACTATAGGACTGTGAGGATTTTACCTACAAAGGGGTCAAATGGATGCCAAGAGAGTCAAGTTTAAGTTGTGGAAAACAGTTGCCAAAATGCTGCCAATTTGTGGTACTATGTGCCAAAATGCTGCTCAAATGTGGTACCTATAGCAGACTATGTGGGGGATAGTCTACTAGTAATAACATATAAGAGTGTAATTAATAGTAGAGAGAGGTTTAATCTTTTCTAATTAATAAGGTAATTAGGAAAATTAGACATAGATTAATATATCTTTTACTAATATATGAATATTAGCACTAATTACCTTGATTAATCACTAGAGACTTGCTCTCTTAGTGATTTTTGAGAAGAATCTGTTAAGCACGAGAGATTTTACCAAGGTCTCCAACTCTTACTGAAATTGTGAAGCATACAACCTATTTATAGTTTTTCCTCGCACACATGGCTTGCAATTAGCAGTTCCTTGCACTCGAAGCAGCCCCTAGCTCTAGATTTCACCCCTTGCTACTAGTAATTCCTATCCTCAGCAGGTTCATTATGTCCCCTCCTAGCACTTGCCCATTTGAATTTTCAAATCTGCTAATTTTCAGACCAATTTTTTGCTTTATCAAGAATTATCTGAAAAAATATCTAGTAGGCCATGTGAAACGTCTTGTGTTTTAATAATTATTAAAGTATTTAATTAATTTTATGAATTACAATAGTCGTGGAAACTTTCAGTTAGGATTTGAGGGTCGGTTTTTGTCTAAATTTGATTCAAAATATTTCTTGCTAAAGTAAAGTTGTGCTTATGATTCTAAAATACCAATTTTTTCTAGTTTTGGATAAGTTGTCATTGATTTTCAAATCAAGCTTCTTTAAATGGGCTTTGTACATTTTTTTCTTATTTATAGAAATTGGAAACGTTACAATCACCCAAACTTAAGAACTTGAGATGTCCTCATCTCCCGAAGTTGGGAAAGTCTTTGAGAAGAGAGGCTTCATCTTCCCAAGTAGCATCTTCGGTGGGATAGTCTTCCACTTTACCAAATATTCTTTGATTACTCTATTTATAAGGGTCCTTTCTTTGGTTTCAAGGATACAATGTGGTTGGAGTTCAAGCACACCTTGTTTTTCTATTACAATATGTTCATCATCCAAGGTTGATTGGATTTGGGATGTAAGGCTTTAGAAGGGTGATGTGGAATACATCATGAACTTTGATGTGTTTGGGCAACTTTAATTTATAAGCTTGGTCATTGAGTACTTTGATTACTTTGTAAGGACCATAATCCTTGGGACTGAGCTTTTTGAATTTTCTTAAGGATATGTTGCTTCTTTTTGGTTGGACTCAAAGAAATACTTTGTCACCCTGCTTAAAGTTTGATCGAATCGCTTTTGGTCAACATAGTGCTTTTGATGGTCCTTAGCAGCCTAAATATCTTGTCGTATGGCCTTGGTTTGTGCTTCCATATCTTCTAGCATTCTCTTTGAGGCCTCTACACTTATAGTGGGGTCAGAGAAATTCAAAGGTCATATGCATCCATGCCCATAGAGAGCATTGAGCTGCAGCATCCCAATGCTTCTATGGAAAAAGAGTTATAAGAAAATTCCACCAAATGAAGGAGTTGAATCCATTTGCAAGGCTCTCTACTACAATAAGCTCGGAGGATATCCTCCATCACTTGATTTACCCCCGTTCTGTTTGCCCATCAGTCTAGGGACGATACGCTGAACTAAAACATAGTTGTGTTCTTAAAGCTTCGAATAGAGACTTCCAAAACTTGGAAGTAAACTTTGTATCCCTATCAATTATAATTCTTTTTGGAAGCCCATGAAGTTTAAATATCTCTTTAACAAAGAGACGGCTTATATTTGATGTTGTGTAAGTGGTCTTTACTGGTATTATATCAGATACTTTAATGAGCATATCTACAACTACCATCAGGGAGTCATAACCTCCTTGATCCGTGGGAAGACTAGTTCCATGCTAATGAACTCCCACTTCATTTGAGGTATGTTGGTTGAAGCTTTCCTGGAATCATCACTCGTTGAGCCTTGTTCTTTTGGCAAGAAAGACATTGTCTGATGTAAAGAAGTACATCTCTCTTCATTCCGGCCCAGAAGTAGCTTTTTCTTAAGGCATTAAGAGTTCTTGTATATCCAGGGTGTCTTGCTACTGGGGTGTCATGTCCTTCACAAAGAATTAACTCCTTTAGGGAGAGTGTTTATTTTTTGAGAGCTTCTTATTTAGAGCTTTTTCACATTTTTTAGGTCTTTCAGGTTTTTGTGCTTGGCACAATGCATTGGAAGTTTTTTTTAGATATAGATTTATAAAGTCCTAAAAGACTTCTTGGGCAGATTGTGAAGGGAACAACATTTCCATGATATTTTCACACATGTGTAGAATAATTTCAGCACCAAATAATGATAATGTTGAATGGAGCATAGAATAAGAACACCTTTAACAATATTCATTTGTCTGTCCCAAAAAAAAACCATATTATAGACACATCTACAAAATTATCCAGAGTTTCTTGTAAAAACATTTAAACTATAGTGATTTATTGGGAGTCGAGTTTTTTGCTACTTTTGAATAGGATGAATGCATCGGGGTTGAATTAAAATGAAAGTGAGATCTTTGTCACTCAATGATGGTTGATGGATAATCAAGTGGTTCTTGTGATCCAGTCCCAAACTCTATATGTGCACAAAATACACATGCTTACGTGCTAAATATGGTTTCTTCTCTTTCTCTCATCATAGAAAATCAGGGCATGTGCAAAAGTGGTTATCCTTCACATGCACCTCATAGACATCTTGTGCTTGTGATGTGAAGATAACATATCAATTAGGCACATATTCACCTCTTCCATGAGATGAGCCTCCATCTGTGCATCCCTCTCCAAGCACTTACCTGTCTCCCTAGACTGAGGAAGAGGATGGGGTCTAGGAGGTGCTTTATATTTGCCACCATGAGATTATGGAGGTGATTAACATCTTGATGAGTAGGTGCATTCCATGTGTGCAAGGATGGTAAGTGTGCATGAGAGGTGTAAGAATGGTCAAAGGATGCACTCTTCCCTCCAAAAAGGAGGTGGAAAGTTTTATGATTTTTGGCCTTCCATTACCTCTACATATGATCTCTAATTTGAGAAGAGATTATCGTTTTGTGATATGCATGCCAAGCTCTTTCCATAGATATGCTACATGATATGGTTTTACTTGCTACATTTTAAATTTCATTTTGAGGAGAGAATTGAACTCAAATAAACTAACCATTTTTTTGGTTTGAATTCAAAATCTATCCCTTGATTGATTTCTTAAGACTAAATGTTTGACTCCCTTAAACTACCAGATAACAAGGTCCTCCGAGACCCCATTCTCTTCCTAATGCATGTTTACCATTTTTCACTACGTTTGCCATAACTTCTAGAAATATTTATATTGTGCACGTTGTCCTCGTGACTATCTGCAAATTAATAAAAACCTAGATCCAAGTAAAGAAGCATGTTCCACCATTGTGATATATGTGCCACTTTCTATCAACCATGCTATTGGTGTATCTAGTGGGGTGACTACATGCTTGGCCATGTTTCTACAATGAGTAACATCATGCCTCAAAACCATATCCATTGGCATTGAGTTTGATCTCAATATGCTCTTTCTTGCCAAAAACAAGGATCCACCAACCCTCGTATTTTACTCTGCACAATATTGACACATCTTGCCTTGCACCATACCAAAGAACTTTTGAGCACAAATTTTTAGCGTACTTCTTATTTCCCAAGCACTCTTTGGTAGGGACACCTCAATATGGTTTGGCAAGTGGTCACTTCTATCTATTCACTGTATTTTTCTCAACGAGGTCCTCGTTTGCGGATACTGCACTAACATCAAACATTTGCCCCTCTATATCTCCATCACTCTCTAAAGAAATCTTTTTAGGATGACCGCAATCTTTTCTTTGTTTAGACTCCACTACATAACTAAGTTCATGTGAAGATGATGCCATGGATCTCTTAGTAGTTTTTTTTTAACACTCTATATATCTCCATGGAGAACTAAGTATTCATAGAAAGGTGTACATGCCACTACACTTTGGACAATAGGAGCCACCACACACGGATTTGGTGTTCTTTGAAAGCTTGTCCTTGCATGGTAGTCCTACGTATCTGGACTTGGTGTTCTTTAGGAGCTTTCCCTTGCAAGGTAGTGCCACATATCTAGCGCATACCCTATGTAATGTCCAATTAAACCCCATGTTGCTTTGGCATTGAGTATAAGCATTTATCACATTAGCAACACAAGCATCATACAAAGCAATCATTTTGGTGGAGCTCCTTTCACACAACAGGCCTTACTTGGTTTGGCACTCAAGATCTTAAAGATGGAAGAATTTCTCAGAGATGAGAGGGCCATTCACCATTTCGAGGGAAAAATTATTTTTAGAAAGCATAAAATAAGGTTCTATTTTTTTATTTTCAATTAGCGTTTTATTTAGTTTTGTTGTTAAGTGCTTTATTTATACTTAACCTAAAAAATTCCACATAATATTGATATTTTTTACTAAATATTTGTAAAATTGGAATAGGCCAAGGACAACTCGCTAGCTTGGAACCTCCAATTTCCTTTGAAAAAATAATACTAATAACAAAAATAACAATAAATTTTTTTAGGCTAATGTGTTTAATGCAAATCAAGGCTGAGTTAGTGTTAGAACTCGAATCCCAAAACCAATTATATTTTTTTGCTTGGATCATCTGCTCTGCTCTCCTGCCTTTGCACCTTTGCCCTCCTTGCTCCATGCGGACGAGCTACGAGCTCATGCGTGGAAGGAGGAAGGAGTGCTTTTTTATTTCATAAAAAGACCGTTCATTGATTCTCCCTGAATAAAGTTGATTTTACTGTTGATTTCGTTGGTGAATTATGCTATGATTTGTTGTGGCACTGAACAAAGCTCAAGTCGTTGAGTGTGAGCCTTGGTTGAGTTCTTTGTGGTGAGTAGATTGTGTTAACTATTAAACTTTGTGATGAGCATTGAGCTCCCTCCTTCCCACACGCATGAGCTCGCAGCTCGTCCGCGCACGCTCGGACGAGTTGCGAGCTCATGCGTGTGGGAAGGAGGGAGGATATTTTTTTAAAAAGGTGGATAGCAGAGTAAATATGCACGTTTTGACTGTTATTTTACCCACGAGATTAATTCCTTTACCAAACTAAACAAAACAGTCTCGCCAGAGAGAGAGAGAGAGAGAGAGAGAGAGAGAGAGAGAGACCGACCTCGCTGCCCTCAGCATCAGCAAGTTTGATGGGTGGCAGGACTAGAGTGAATAGGATAATTTCCTTTATCCAAGGGAGTTGCACCTAAATCTTGGCCAGAGGGCAAGTCACAGCCTAATTTGATCTCAAATAAATCCAAGGGAGCTGCACGTAAATCCTGGTAGGTCAGCGTTTGCTACAGGTATTTTACCAGGGGTTCGCAATCAAAAGCGCAAAGCCACCACTGATATATATTGCAAGTCTTCGTTAACTGTTGCAGTGCTTGCTTGACATAGGTTATGAGGGAAAGATGATTCCCAACGGCTTCATGTTGTGGACTGCTATGCTTTGCAAGCCCCACATAGCCATCTTCATTAGACAGGTCACCCCTTTAAAGCAGCACTGCAACTGGGAGGCAATGAGTGAGAGAACGGCACATAGAGCGCAGCAAGGAGCGATACTCGTAGAGACACATAAGTATCACAGAGAGGCTTCTAATGACTTGCTTCATTGTTGGTATTGGTTTACAGTAGTGTTGCATGTTATTTTTAGTGTCGATTGACATCGAGAGAGAGAAAGCTTGCGCACATGCGCTCAATCCAATGAAGAAGCGTTCAATGCTCTTCGTTGACAGCCATCCTTGCTTATCGAGCACATGCAGGCATTCTAGTGAGAGAAAGGAAGAGAGAGAGCACTTTGACATAGTGCAAAAAAGTGCAAACCAATGAAGGACCCTCCCGCCAAGCAAACGGTGCTTCACCGGCATTGACCGTTAGAACTAGGGGTAGTCCGTCCTGATGACGACGATCAGCTATCGGTGGCTCTGTGATTCTAGTGGACAGGTGCGTGCACCGTTGGCAGAGGGCCAAGCATGATTTTTGCCCTTTTTTAACGCTGGCGGCAGTGCATGTGTGCACCCAGAGAGAGAGAGAGAGAGAGAGAGAGAGAGAGAGAGAGAGAGAGAGAACTGCCCTTGTGGAAAATGAAAGGTGAAGAAACAAGCATCTTTGAAAGATTCTTCATTTTTTTATTTTCTCATAATTCAGCTTCACCTTAAAAAAAACAAATATTTTAATTTATGAAAAGATTCCTAATGTTTCTAAGGTTTTGGGACAAAGATAAGAGACAGAGCGCCGAGATGTAGGGCAATGCCCTCGCTCCTTCCATGCACAGTCGAGCCGGTAGGAGGGAAGGATTTTTTTGGCATTTGGATTGTGCCTTGACTTGCCAATATGTTTTGCATTTGGCCACTAATGGAGCGGGGATTGCACGGCGGGTTGCACCTGGAAAGGGAGCATGTGATTTGATCTTTAATTTGGCTATAGTTTTGGATATGATTCTTTAATTAAGCTTATTTTAAATTTCTTGAATATAGAAAATAATGCTGATGAAGTAACTCTAGCTGTTGTTGTCATGTGATGCCCATGCCCTACATAATATATCAACGAGAATGTTGAGATCAACACACATGACCTATTTCTTATTGGGAGGTTGGAGAGCAAATCAATAGTACATGGGAGAGCAAATGAGTAGTACTGTGATTCTGGATGCACGAGTGAGCTTGAATCAAACTTAAGAGCCTCAATAACATCATGTAAGGAATGGGATCACAAAAAATGGAAGTGGCCCAACAATAGGGTGCCGGTGGGGATGCTTGTTTTTTATCGTTTACAATTGGGTTGGATAGAAGAAACCATCAAATCACAAGGAAGCTATGTTTTGGTAGCTTAACAATCTAACATGACAAGATGCTCATAAGTGGTAATTTGCTTGATAGTGATGACAAAAAGTAATTCAAATGGGGGAACCAATTGTGACTCACAAATTGTTGCTCAAAATGCTTAGGGTGAGGAGACTAGCACCCTCATGCACATGACATGCGATCATTCCATGAATATAGGCACTAATGTCAATGACAAAGCTCTAAGTATTATTGTTAGACCTAAATATTCTCCCAGTGCCTTGATCATGCATGTTGATTATTATTATGAGCATCACCACGTCCCCAAACCATGAGAACACCCACCCACTTTGGAACCTGATATATTGGCTTACATCATACAAATTTTGGATTCCCAAGGTCTACTATCATAGAGCAGCCTATTATGGACACCTACTTACTACCTTATGTTGGTAGTGAGATTGGTTTGTCTAGTAATGACATGCTAGCTAGATACTGACCTAGCTATCATAAGTCCATCCGATTGGCCTAATGTGTTTGCCAATCATGCTCATCCTATGTGCAACCTAGGGTTGGTGATTGACGATGATACTAATTAGGTATTCCAGCAAATGGTGCTCATATGGAAGGAGGTCAGAGCAGCATAGAGCTTTCAAAGTACTACAGAGCTTGATGATTTGAACCTCCCCCTTGTGGATGTTTTATTGTGGGCGACCATGTATGCAATTTAGATAGAGAATCTTCTCACTTGATTGATTGAAGGTTGCAAAACAAATTTTGTTTCCTATCACCTCAAATTTTTGTCTCTTTTGTGCTAGAGTTAGCAAGCTGCAAAGGTAAAAACCCTCTAGCAAGATATTTGTAGCAAGTTATTGCTCTTTTGGGCTAGATTTAGCAAGCACGTAAAGGTAAAAACCCTCTAGCAAGATATTTGTAACAAGTTATTGCTCTTTGCTTGGATCTCAACTTAACTTGTGGAACAAGAAGCATCCTAAAACTAGGATGAGGATATTTTTTGGACTCTTTTGTACCAAGAGACTAACATATTGGAAGAATTAGCAAAAGCAAAATTACTTTGGATTGCACAATCTAGCAAGCACTACTAGGATAGAAAAGATACAAAACTTGTCAAAAGAACTCGAAATGAGAAGCTCACAAATTTATATCCCCCCTTTAGGGAGGAATCCTTAGGAATGTAAAGCCGATGCTTGTAGTAGAGAAGGCCACATCCTCTATAGAATGTTCCTTAACTAGTGTTCTCTCCTTTGCCGTGGCGTCCTCTTGACCAAGGATTTTTAGAATCTAAAGATAATCTTTATCTTCCTATGAGCATTCCCTAACATTATCCAATTTTGGATTGTTGGCCATGGAGATGGCCCCAAGGAAGGCTTTTATATTGAGGGCATGAGTAGCCATATTTTCCTTACCTGGTTTGCATTTTATTTTAAAATCATATTCCTGCAAAAGCTTGGTCCATCATCTTTGCTTCATATTGAGTGTTCGTTGGGAGAAGATCCATTTAAGTAGTAAACAGACTAGCTTTATTTAAAATGTACATGTCATAATTCCCCATAAAAACCATGCTATATACAAGAGATGATACAAACCATGAAGATCTTAATATGTACAAGGGTAACAACACCCTATACTAGAAGCCTATGAACCATGGGTGGGTTAGACTTAGGATTAAAAAATACAACATTTTCTGGCTCTCTAAAATTGGGGCCTACACCCATGGATCTAATCCTACGTGGGTAGAATACTGTGGACACCTGATCAAATACCCACTAATTTTGAGATACTTGTATACCATCTATTGCAAGTGTTTCATCTGGACTCTCTGTCCCAATAAAGAAGTAGACTTCAATCACTCAAAGTTATTTAGCACATTGAGTCTCTTGATATTTAACGCAAAACCTCCTAGCTCTCCCGCATCAATGAGGAAGATTCCACCAGACCTTGACCAGCTGATCTCCCAAGTGGGTGGAAAAACATCACAATTTTTTAAACTGAGTCATGTCGAGATGTACATGCTCCCATAAACATGACATTGAAAACCATGAATTTGCGGTAGGCCTGATGGAAATGTTCCTGCAAAGATGGGAAAAATCTCTCTTTTTCTTCCTCTCTCTCTCGCTCTCTCTCTCTCTCTCTCTCTCTCTCTCTCTCTCTCTCTCTTCTCTCTCTCTCTCTCTCTTTTCAATTATGTACATCACAGTTCAATTTGTCAAAACCCACTTATTTCAACCTAATACTTTTAGGTTTAGGATTTTCATTAACACACTCTTTGATACGAAGTGAGAGGTCCCCAACCTGCCGACACTAAGATTGAGATGGGGTCCTTGATAAGTCTCTAGGTTTAATAAAAACAAAATTCCTTAATTAAGAGAAATCCAAGTAATAGACCTTTTCCATTGACAATGGCTTGGAACTATAGCCCTAGAAAAAGACCTAGTTCTGTATTGCAAGCAAAATCGAGACAAAATCTAAAAGGTTTTTAAAAAAATTGGCCCTATAACTTCTGCAAAGGGGCTAAGGTATCCTCACCCAATGCTGTTTTTCCTCTGAACCAAACGTCTGTTTAACCTACTGGAACATGGAAACGACCTTGCTTTTTACTTTAGAACCTTCCAATACTGTCAATCAAGCATCTTAAGTCAAAATTTGACAAAATAAATATTAAAAGCTATTTTTCTTATTTTTAGAAGAGACCCAAAAATTGGGGATCTTACATCGAACAACAAGATGCTTTCTTTGCATCATAGCCTCTTTGTTTCTACGCTGGCACCCACCCAATGCTCATTCTTCTCCCTTACAGCCATAGTTGGATCTACCTACTATTTCTCACCCTTTGAAACTTTTGGCCACCACCTAGGTTCAACCCTATATATGCTTTCCCTTTAACTTTTGCATGCTCTCCCTACAAAATGTTGGATGTTGATCTAGTTGTTTTAGTACAAGTCTCTTGAAACACTTAACACATAGAATCAACCTATTTTAGTTAATCTCAACATGTCACACATAGATCTCCCACACATCTATGATTACACCTCCTTCCAGTTGATACCCAAATGACCCATGATGCTTTACTACTGCTAAAAATACTAACAATCAATCCATTCTCCCACCTCAATCCTACTCAGACCTTAAGCTTCATTTTTTCCAAGGCCCTTTGTATTTAATCTCCACTCATTAATCATCTCTAGAAGCTCCTTTCTAGCTTACCGGATCTCCATATGATTCTTAGAAGCTCTTGCACCTATGTCACATCGCTCATTGATCTCCTTATATGTAACCCCTCAAACATGGTTTTGACCATCGCCCATGGATCTCCTTATATGAACGCTCTCAAACTTGGTTTTGACTCTACGATCACTCGTGTACTTCCTCGAGCTAACACTTACCTCCTAGTTTAATCTTTTATAAGATAACACCACTCATGAAGTAATCGTATCTCCATACCCAACCTTTCCTCGCTCATTTCACATAGCTACTCCATACAATGCTACCTCTTGGGAATCTTCACTACGTCTCTCAGTATTTCTAGAAATTTTCTTTTCAAGAGAGGGGCTTTTCAGGATATCTTAATCATGTATAAATGTCAAGCAATAGAGGACTTGCGAGTCAATCTTTACCAAGGAGCTAAAAAACCCCCCACTCAGTCCTCCCAAGCCGCGTCATTTTTCCCAATTCTCTGCTTGGTGCATTCCTACTATGTTGGATCCTAACCAAAACACCTATTTCAAGGTGCCCCCTCTCAGAGGTGAACCACTACATACTTTGACTTGTTTAACACCCACCCACCCCACCTAAGATGATGCATTTTCTTTTTTGAAAAATCCTGTCTTTAATCTCTTGATTTTTGATCTTTCATTCATTAGCTTCACTAAATCAAGGGGCCCCTATGTTATTTGAGTTTATCTTTAGCATTGGGACTACCTACTGACTTAGTTTGATTCTCATGACAATAATCCAAAAAGGATCTTGATTACAATCCTGGTCATCCTAAACCCAACCCTCTCTCTCTAACTAACTAAACCATTATTCTTACTCAAGAGCATACGTGGGTTTGGCTCCAAATCAATTTTTTGTACTCCAATTTAGCCCTCTTATGCCTTGAAAGAAACCAAAGCTATACCACCCCTTGGAATCCTTTTTCACCATTTTGAGGGTAAGCTCTAAACCATTTTTTGTCCTCCTATTTAGCTCTCTTATGCCTTGAAAAAGACCAAAGCTATACCACCCCTTGTAATCCTTTTTCACCATTTTGAGGGTAAGCTCTAAGACATTTTTGGTACTCCTCTTTAGCCCTTATATGCCTTGAAAGAAAGCAAATTTATACCACCCCTTGAAATAATTTTTTACATGTTTGAGGGTAAGCTCTTTATCCTCACCATTCAAAACCTATCCTACCCTCTTGCTTCCCCAACCCTTGATCTTTATCATATCTTATTATAGCTTGATAAGGTCATGCTTAACTTCTACTTTAAACCTTTCCCCATCCATACCTATCCCTCTCAAACCATCTTGGATTTTGCAGATGGAATAACAAAATTGTTTGTCCGAACCATACTAATTTTTTCAGAGTGCCTGCCCTCTATAGATTGTTAAACCCCTTACAATCCCCACCTTTTTTCACCCCACTCCCCCCTTTGATCCCCTATGACCCTTCATGCCAATCTCTTGATGTCAATGCATCTGGAACCACTTTTCTTTTCACAAACGAATTAAGGTTCCACACGAGGGACTCCATATTATTGGGACATCTATCTAAAAGTTGAACCACTTTACGTCAATAAGAAGACACTATCAAATATGTTGCATTGGCTTATTCTAAACCTAAATTTTTCCCTTTGCTAAGAAGATACCCTCTTTGCTTTAACCTAAAAAATCCTATGTCTATGTAACCCTCATTGTTTTAACCTTTAAAAATCCTCTTTGTCTATATAATCCTTATTACGATCCCTCTAGTTTTTGAAGTACCCCCTCCTTTTGATCCCTCACATATACGATCAAAAATATATCCTTGATGTACCCATTATCTATCTTGTCTAGGATTAAATGCCCCAAGAGTTTGTGTCCCACCCCTTGATTGAGGCTACTTCTCATATTCCATTGTTAAATTCCTACCTTGAAATTTGTAAACTAGCTGGAGAAGCCTTAATTGCTTAAAAGTGACTCCCCTCCTTGTTCCTCTAAGCTCAATTATCTATATAAACTTAAAGAGAGAATGTATCATGCCTTGATGCGAACCAATAAGGGTCGAAATGCGTTGGCCTGATTAATGCAATTTCTCTTTGCTAAGCTTCTCCCTCCCTTAGCCTTTTTTGTGGAATAGTTCGCTTGTTGAAATTTTGTTATGTTTCTCTCCAGTAATTTATGGGCCCCTTGGGAATCTTTGCATCATAGCCCCTTTGTTTCTACCCTGTCACAACCCAATGCTCATTATTCTCCCTTACAACCATAGTTGGATCTACCTATCGTTGCTCACCTTCTGAAAAATTTGGCCGCCACCTAGGTTCAGTCCTGTGCTTTCCATAACAAAACTTTTCATGTTTACCTATGGTTTCCTCAACACTCTTCCCCTTGGACAACAAGATGCTTTCTTTGCATCATAGCCCCTTGGGAATCTTTACATCATAGCCCCTTTGTTTCTACCTTGGCATCACCCAATGACCATTCTTCTCCCTTACAACCATAGTTTGATCTACCTACGGTTTCTACCCCTTTAAAACTTTTGGCTGCCACCTAGGTTCAGCCCTGTGCTTTCCCTTTAACTTTTGCATGCTCTCCTACAAAACGTTGGATGTTGATCTAGTTAGTTTTTGCACAAGTCTGTTGAAACACTTAACATAGTTTCAGTCTATTTTAGTCAATCCCAACATCACACACAGATCTCCCGCACAAAAGTTCAAGGCACCCAAATGCCAAACCAATTGTTCATAGACCAGGTGGTTCCCCTAAGATAAAATGGTATCCTAATATATAAACAAATATACACATGCAGGAAGTTAAAAATATTCATACATGGGGGTAACCAACACATTAATGGTTGAAAATCCATCATTGCTCATCATCTGAAGTGAAGAAATTTCAAGGAATCAGAGGTGTCTTGAGACAAGCTGTCTTAAGGATGATCAACCAAATCTTTCCTAGTTCAACCAGACTAACCCCAAGCATTTCTTTCCTAAGCTACAAACAATTGCACGATTGTTTCTGGAAGATACCCTTGTGATTTTTGACCAATTTTAATATTTCCTAAGTCCTTATCCACTCTTTAGTAGATGCAATGTTATAGCTTAGAAAGAATTTGAACTACTTATGAACTTAATTTACAATCAAAAGCCACATGTGACTGATCAAGGATTTGCTGAGTAATTACTTATATGAGAAAGATATTTTTATCCTAGCTTTCTTATAATCTTCCAAAGATCTAGTAATTATCTTATAAATTTTTGAGTTATTTTTCTATTTTTTCCCTTTTAAATAAGATTAAAAAACGCTTATTTTCTTGCCTGATAATTATTAAAGAAATTTTTCAATGGAGATATATTTATCCCAGCTTTCTGATGAAGTAAGATAGCACTAGACATTATCTTGGAAATTTCTCAATGAAGTTACTAATCTCCTTTTCTTCATTGTCAAAAATAAAAACTTTAAACAATATTAATTAGCAAAGCTAACTTTTAGACTCATTTACTACTACCTTGCTTAATTTTTAATTAAAAATAACAATTTAAGCAAAAGTAATTAGGAAACCATTTAACTAATTTTGAGATAATTTTCACAAGTTTTTAACACTTTAATCTTCCTCCCAAATTATCTTACTAACTTCTAAACACATTTACTAATTATCTTGCTTAATTTTCAATTCAAAATATATAATTGCAGCAAAAGTAGTTTAAAAAACCTAATTATCTAATTATATAATAATCTTCATTGATTAATAGCACTGGAATTATTCTCTGAAAATTATTTCACTAACTTCTAAACACATGTACTAATTATAAAAAATAATTAGCAAATCTAATTAGTTAATTATGAGATAATTTTCATGGATTTCTAGCGGTGAAATATTCTTATGAAAATCATCTCATTAACTTTCAAACATAATTATTAATTATCTTGCTTAATTTTTAGTTAAAAATAGATCATTTTTAAAAACTAATTATAAAAATTAATTTAGCTAATTATGAGATAGTTATCACAAGTTTTTAGCACTATAGTCTTTTTTTGAATATTATCTCACAACACATTTACTAATTATTTTTTATAATTTTCAATTAAAACTAGACAATTTAAAAAATAATAATTGGTAAAACTAGTTAACTAATTATGAGATAATTATCAAGAGTTCCTAACATTATTATCTACTTTTGATAATTATCTCATGGTTTAATAAAATGTATTTCAAAACTTCTCATCAATTTTATGCTAGAAAATATATAATTTTTCTCTTATTAATTACTAAGTTTAATTAGAAATTTTTGACATGATTTTCATAGCTTTGTAAAAGTGCGTACAAGCTTTGGAAATTAACTTGTAATTCTCTAAGTTTAATTGATGTATTTTCCCTTAATTAAGACCAAAATTAAGTAAATTCAATTCTTATATATGTTAATAAATAATTAGATTATTCATCATAATCAATGATTAAGTATTCAATAGTATAATAACATATAAGAGTGTAATTAATAGTAGAGAGTTTTTTAATTTTATTTAATCAATAAGATAATTAGAAAAAGTAGACAGATTAATATGTCTTTTACTAATCTATCAAGATTAGCACTAATTACCTTGATTAATCACTAGTGGTTTGCTCTCTTAGTGATTTTTGAGAAGAATCTCTCTAAGCATGAAAGATTTTACCAAGTTCTCTGAGTCTAGTCTAAACTATGAAGCATATGGCATATTTATAGTTTTTATTGGCACACGAGGCCTGTAATTAGTAGTCCTTGCACCCCAAGCAGCCCCCCAGATCCATATGGTGTCCTTTCTATTATTCCTATCTGTGACAGGTTCAATATGTCCCCTCCTAGCTGCCATTTTAATTTTCAAATTTGTTAATTTTTAGGCCAATTTTTTGCTTTATCAAGAAATATCTGGTTTATATCTAGTAGGCCATGTGAAACGTCTTGTAATTACTAAAACTCTTCAATTATTTTTATGAATTAAAATAGCTATATAAACTTCCACCTCGAGGATTGGTTTTTGTCTAAATATGGTCCATAAAATTTTTGATTGAAGTAAAGTTGTGCTTATGATTCTAAAAATACCAATTCTCGCTACTTTTGGAATCAAGCCTCCATTTTTTTCTTAATTATAGAAATTGAAAACTTTCCATACAAGGATTAAATCTAAAACCAGTGGATAAACATCAGGCATCAGCTGTTCGTGGGCAACAACCAAGCATAAAAACCTTTAGATGCCTCAAAAACAACAGAGAAATAACCACTTTCAAAAATCACCAAGGGACATGTGTAGTGGAGCATTGCACAAAAGAACGGCACTCCTAATTTGTATTTCATTTTACCATGGACAATTAAGTGCATTGGAAAGAAGTAGTTAGAATGGTTCTATAATTCACGTTGGTGCCTTTATCATAGATATGACACACAAAAGTCTTATATCTAGTGATTGGAGTGCTATCCAATCTGGTAAAGTTATGGATGGAGTATGTGGGATAGAACATCAACCATTAGACTTTGTAATTGTTGTCTTAGTCAAGTATAAGCATGGTGCTCCCTAGGGAAGACAATTTTTGAAAAAGTTGGATGGTATAAAGTGTATATTCTACCTTTGAGCTCTTTAATAGCATCAGAGACCATCCAAACATGTGCTCTTTGGCATCAGAGACCATCCAAACATGTGCTCTTTGGCAAAGTAGTTTTTGGGGTTTGGGCATTCTTTAGTCAAGGAGATTAATCCACCAACTACTCTAATCTTAAAGAGTCATTGTTGAGCCAATGCTCTCTCTCTCTCTCTCTCTCTCTCTCTCTCTCTCTCTCTCTCTCTCTCTCTCTCTCTCTCTCTCTCTCTCTCTGTGCATCAACGAGGAGTACTTTGATGTTGTGACCATAACCAAATACTTTTTCGTGCGTCGTACAATCAAATGCATCCGTATTAAAGAAGATGATAAAGTAATAGACATCTGCTCATTATGCTATGAGACTAGAGAGCCACTAAAACAAGAGAGAAATGTTATATCAAAGTGCTTGTACCAGTGATTCAGATGACACAATTCGAATCTCCTTGCCATTCTATAGTGGATGAAACCTTGACCCTAAAAGGTGGGCAAGTGTGGATACCATAAATAGATTCACTGGAAAGGAACCAGAGGAAGAAGAAATCGAAGAACCATTGGATGCAAGTGCTGATGCCATTCTAAAAAATCTATAGGAAATAGGTTAAGCCAACCACCCATGATATTACATCATTCATGTTTAGAGTTTTATTTTTTATCATTTTATTTTCTTTGCACCATTTTAACTCCACCCTTGATGTTAAAACATTGATGTTTAGTTTATTCTTTTTTCTTTGAAAAAATGTTAGCTTGTGAGTTTGAGATTTTCCACAATAAATAAATAAGACACAATAAATAAATAAGATATAAGTGTCTTGATATCATATGGACATATGGTGGAAAATATCCTACAAATATGTGGCCATAAGATATATTATGTAATACTTCAAAGCTAAGTGATCATATGGCATTTATTGTAACTCATTTATAGCGAGGCACATAAGGTTAGGGGTGCAATCAGAGCATCCTATGACCTGAGGATTATAGGGTGCTTAGGGAATTGCACTTTGTAGTATCAACACCCTACAATCCTAATCTCATAGGTTGGTTTATGTTCTTCCACAAGATACTTACTAATGATGGCCAAGAATTAGCGTCCTAAGCCCCTAAGGTTTTCAACAACCCACTTAAGTTCCCTATATAAATAGCTTAAATAAAAAACTTGAGCCTTTTAGGAAAAATTACAATCTTTTTGACACTCTTAAAGCTCCTTTATGTTATTTAAAAATAGCATCTTATGGCCTTTGGGTCATAAAAACTCATTTGATCTTTTGCCACACTTTCATTAAGTATGGCCATTTGAAGCCGGACTATTAGCACCCTATGATCCTACATATGGCCACACTTTTTTCTACACAAATAACTCTATGGACCTAAGGCCAAAGGGTGGTATCTCATCGTCTACAAGACTTTTAACAATTGTGGTAATAGAAAGCGGCATAATTTGCACCTATGGCATTAGCACCCTATGACCACAAGGCCATAAGTTGACATATGTTATTCCAAAAAACACTTACCATGTGTGGCTTGGAATTAGCACCCTTTAGTCTTAATTTCACGGAGGCAAGATCTAAGTTACATAACGAAAAGAGCAAGACTCTTATTAACAGTAGATTGGTAAAAAGACACTTTTATGTCCTTGGAAACTTTTATGTCCTTAGACATTTTTGAATTCTAGTATTTAATATTTTTCCAAAACTCTCAAAGGACACTTTTATGTCTTGTTAGGTTACCAAACTAGTGTTGATTGAAAACTACAAAGAAAGGCCTAAGTCTCTTAGGAAACACTTAGGATCCATCTATTGAAAGCTATAAAAGAAAAACCTAAGTCTCCTCCTCTTAGGCCACACTTAGGATCCATCTATTGACAGCTATAAAGGAGAACCTTAGCTGTTTAAGAAAAAAGAAAAAACTTTGAGAATCTTACAAAGCAATTATGTCATGTAAATCAAGTCCTATGATCCTAGGTCCATAGGAAGCCAACATATCCACACCATATGGTTTCATAAATCTATGAGCTTGAGGCCATAAGCCAAAAAGGTCATCTGATTAGAACTCACTATAGAAGGTATCCTATGACCTCAAAGGCACTAAGCCTTATCTGTAAATTGTTCTCTATTGTTTGTTAAAAACAATTTAATTTGTTGTCGCATGATCTTAGGAGTTGGATTGAAATCAATTGACTTTTTGTTATCATTCAAGGGCATGTTTTGAAAAAAAGTTACTATTATAATAGCATAGATTAGAAGAGTTTCGTTTCATATTACAACAACAAGTACATGATTCAAAGCAGGAATAATAGTTTGATCAATTCCAAACAAAAGAAAAAAATCTCATTTAAGAATAGCTTCAAAAATTATTGAATTTTGGATTTATGAAGCGCATCATATTGTGAGGAGACATCTCTCACTTAAGTAAGTAATATTTTTGACCTAATTATCAGTGATGCTCCTATCGTTTTCTTTATATTACTTGTCTTTTTTGAGGTGATGAAAACTATCAAAATGTTGTTGACAATTGATAGTGCTACAAAATGGTATTTGTTGAACACTGTCTATCTTGAAGATACTATACTCCTTGTACTTAGTACTTTGTTGTACATGAGATAAAGACCATAAATTTTCTAGAATAAGTTTTTGATAATCTTTGTGCACAACCCATACAAATTTGGTGATTCATAGGTTGTTTATTAATATAGTTTTTTTTGGAACAAACATATATTCTTTGACACCAAATGGCACTATAGGTGCCATAGTTGATAAGTATGGTCTTAGGGCCTCAAGTATCTAGTCATGGATGAGTCTTGAAATCAACACGGTCTGTTATCGTCGCAGGCACGAGGTAAATTGGATAACAAATATACCACACTTGGGTAATAGATGAGGAGTTTCTAAACTACCAACACCCTAGATGAGGGTCATAGTTGTCTTGGGCACAATGTTTGCTAGTTTGGCCCTCAGGTTGTGTGGGTCCCACCTACAATGCCTAGATAAAAGTTATTTTGATATTGTATATTTTCATGACTCCTTATGCACTACATTCTTGAGAGAGATGTTCTGTATGAGAGTAAATACTAGTTTAGGTTGGCAATGTCTCTTCATAATGTGGTTTATCATCATCGGTTGTGATCTCTCTCTCTCTCTCTCTCTCTCTCTCTCTCTCTCTCTCTCTCTCTCTCTCTCTCTCTCTCTCTCTCTCTCTCTTCCACAGGACAAGTGTTACACTTGTTTTTAGAGCTCAGTTGCCCCAGCTTTAGCAGGGTCAATGACCTACTAACAAAAAGTTGGTCGCGCCCACACATTGCTTAGCATGCCTATGAAAATCTCATTGAAAAGTGAAGCTCCAAATCAACTCCTCATTAGCCTAGGATTTCAAGAGTCGGGCTCCATCGTTATTGTCCAGGAAAATAGCTTCTTTTTCAAAGTGCTAGCAGTGCTTGCCTCCACCTTCGACATTCATATCTTTGCTCTAAGAATTACCAAATGTAGTGAATCCACTCCCCTCACTCCCCCTTAGTGCGACCCGGCTCTTAGAATAAAGTGAAGAATCACATGGATTTTCTAAAACAATAGAAACTTGCAAGGCACATATTCCAATATTAGACGGGACCAAGGCATGTCGTAGCTTGCCAGAAAAATGATTAATGTCGGGTTGGCCAACTTTATTTGGTTGGGAACACTACAACACGCCGTGCAGAAATTGGTGCAAATATCGACGAAAAAAAGTTAGTTTTAAAACTAAAAAGCGTTGAAATAGGCCTCGGAAGAGACGTCGATATCGTAACGTCGATATAAGGACCGGTGTAGTAAGAGTCGGAATACCCCATGAAATGAGCGTCGGAATACACGATGAAATAATCGTCGATAATATTGTAGCATATTCTGACGCGTCTATCGAAGTCTGTACCAACGTGTTAGGAAATAAGACGTAGCTAAATAGATAATTGAGTAGATTACTTAATGGAGAGAGACAGATTTATATACACGAGATTATAGAGTAGAGAGAGAGAGAGAGAGTACACACGATATACGTGGTTCACCCAATGTAGGCTACGTCCACGGGAAAGCAGCCACTCAATGTCTTTAGTACTTCAAAATAAGAAGTAGTTTACAAAGGGATTATACCCTTAATGGAGCTCCCGCTTTGCTTCACTCTCACCACCTCACACTCACCTTGTTGCATCAACTTCACACACTATAAAATGTGTGTAGAAATGGCCTCCTTTTATAGGCCAAAAGGGCTGCCCTCTCTTATGAGAGACAGCCATGTGTAGCCGCCCTTGTGCGAATAAGTCCAAATCGGACCCTCCAATCTGCCCATGTGTGGCCGCCCTTGAGAAGACAAGTCCGCTTTTGAATTTGGCCACCGGCCATTGAATTCGGCCACCGGCCACCGGCCATTGACTTCCGACCACCGGCCACCGGCCATTGACTTCCGACCACCGGCCATCGGCCATTGACTACCGGCCACCGGCCAACCGACCGGTTGTTTTCCGACCACTTTCCGGCCACCGTCCGGCCATAATATTCCGGCGAAAAAAAAGTCTCGGGGGCCTCCGCCCCCGAGGCCTTTAAAGTTGCCCCTGATTCTTGTCCGTGAAAATTTTGGTTTCCGGTGAGTGATTTTTCTTCACGCACGATGGCTTCTCCTCATAATGGGGGCCTTACAAATGTGCGCTTTTACCACAGAAAATTACAAGGGTAAATCAGGCTCCATACTTAACAATCTCCTACTTGGAGACTGATCTCCAAACCAAACCTGTGATTGCTTTCCATTCTGGCTTCTTATCCTTGAATGCCGATTGAAGATGAGCAAAAGCTCAACTTCTCCTTGTTGACCACCTTTGTAAACATGTCTGCAGGATTTTCACTTGTATGCACCTTTCCTAGCTTTAGTTGTCCCTCTTCCAAAAGAGTGCGTATGAAGTGATATCTCACCTCAATGTGCTTTGTCCTTGAATGAAAGGCTGAGTTCTTCGCAAGATGGATAGCGCTTTGGGTATCACTGTACAAGACACAATTGTCTTGTTTGAATCCAAGCTCTTCTAAGAATCTGTGAAGCCACAGAATTTCTTTGCTTGCCTCCGTCATTGCTACATACTCTGCTTCCGTGGTAGAAAGTGAAACCACTTTCTGGAGCTTTGAAGCCCAGCTTACTACTGTGCCTCCAACCGTGAACACATAGCCAGTAGTGCTCCTTCGAGTATCTTTGTCACGTGCCATATCTGCATCAGCATACCCTTCTAGAAAAATATCAGTTCCTCCAAAATACAAAGCATTTGTTGTTGTCCCTTTTAGATACCTAAGTATCCACTTCACAGCTTGCCAATGCTCTTTACCTGGGTTGTCCATGAACCTACTCACAACTCCCACTGCATGTGCAAGGTCTGGCCTTGTCCAGACCATAGCATACATTAGAGAACCTACCGCTGCAGCATATGGAACTTTAGACATATAGGCTATCTCCTCTTGTGTCTTTGGACACATATCCTTCGTTAGTTTAAAATGACCAGCCAAAGGTGTAGAAACTGGTTTTGCATTTTGCATTGCAAACCTTTCTAGTACCTTCTTGATGTAATCTTCTTGAGATAGCTTTATTGTCTTCTTCGTCCTGTCCCTTGATATTTTCATACCAAGTATCCTCTTTGCAGCACCTAAATCTTTCATTGAAAAAGATTTGGATAGCTCCTCTTTTAGGTCTTTGATGTCCTGCATGTTAGCACTTGCAATCAACATGTCATCAACATACAACATTAGGATGATGAATTTCCCATCTCCCAAATTCTTCGTATAGACGCAGTGATCCGAGTTGCATCTTGTGAATCCATGATCCAACATCCATCGATCAAACTTCAAGTACCATTGTCTTGATGCTTGCTTTCAACCATACAAGCTCTTCTTTAATCTGCAAACCATTTTCTCCTTACCTTTCATACCCCTTTGGTTGAAGCATGTAGATTTCCTCCTCTAAGTCACCGTGAGGGAATGCCGTATTTACATCCATTTGCTTGAGATTTAGATCATGAGCAGCCACAAGGCTTAAGACAAGCTTAATTGAGTTCATTTTTACAACAGGAGAAAATATTTCATTGAAGTCAATACCTTTCTTTTGAGAAAAACCTTTTACCACAAGCCTAGACTTGTACCTTTTCCTCCCACCTTCTTCTTCCTTTAGCTTGTACACCCATTTGTTTTGAAGTGCCCGCTTACCTTTAGGCAACTCAACCAACTCCCATGTTTGGTTGCGATGTAGTGAGTCCATCTCCACTTGCATGCTCTTAGTCCATTCTTCTTTGGATTCATGTTGCATAGCTTCTTCATATGATTCCGGCTCTCCAGAATCTGAGATCAAGAGATGGTTGAAGGAAGGAACAAACCTTTCTGGAGGTCTACTTGCTCTTGTAGATCTTCGGGGAATAGATTGAGGCTCCTCATTTGGTTGACGTTGTTGCACATTGTCACCGTTTGCAGTCCTTGAGTCTTCACCGTCCTCAAGCTCCATGTACTCATCACCTGTTTCTTTTGTTTGTTTTCTTTCCAAGTAATCTTTGTACATATTTTGTTCATTAAAAATAACATCCCTACTCCTTAAGATTTTACCATCTTCAGGATTCCATAGGCGATACCCAAAGTCTCCTTCTCCATAGCCAATGAAGAAACACTTTTTGGACTTTGCATCTAGCTTTGATCTTAGGCTTCTATCTATGTGCATGAAAGCCTCACACCCAAACACTTTGAGAAATGCATAATTCACCGGTTTACCTGTCCATGCCTCTTCTGGAACTCCCCCATCCAATGCCGTTGAGGGTGACCGATTGATTAAGTACACAGACGTACTTACAGCTTCTGCCCAAAGTTCAAGCGGTAGGCCTGCATGTAGCCGCATGCTTCATGCTCGTTCCATGATTGTCCTATTCATCCTTTCCGAAATCCCATTTTGTTGAGGTGTCCTTGGGGTTGTCCTTTGCCTCCGAATTCCATTGCTAGCACAAAAGCTTTCAAAAGCTTGGCTGCAATATTCACCTCCATTGTCGGATCTGAGGCATTTAACCTTGGTACCTGTTTCATTCTCCACAAAAGCTTTCCACCTTTGAAATATGGAAATTACATCGGATTTATTCTTCATGACATAAACCCATGTTTTTCTAGTCGCATCGTCTATGAATGTTACATAGTACAATGAGCCACCAAGTGATGGTGTACTTGCAGGACCCCAAACATCAGAATGAACCAACTCAAGTTTTTTATTTTTTTCTTTCATTTCCTGATTTTTGAAATTTTACCCTCTTTTGTTTACCATAAACACAATCTTCACAGAACTCTAAGTCCACTTCTTTCAAACCTGGTACAAGCTTCTTTGTTTGAAGGATTTGCATTCCTTTGGCACTCATATGCCCAAGTCGGTAGTGCCACACCGCACTGTCAACTTCTGTAGTTGCTGCACAAGCTGAAGGTTGCGTGCTAACAGTACACAAGTAAAGTGTACCGACTTTTTCACCCTTGGCAACCACCAAAGATCCCTTTGAGATCTTCCACCGTTTGTTTCCGAATGCAATGTTGTGACCTTCATCGTCCAATTGTCCTGTAGAGATCAATTTTTTGCGAAGAGAAGGAACATGCCTAACATCTTTAAGCTTCCATTCATTTCCGTTAGCAGTTTTGACAGAAACTGTACCTTTGCCGACAATCTCACAAGCTTCATCATCTCCCAAGTATACATACCCAAAATTACCTTTGGTGTAGTCTTGGAAATGTTGCTTGTGTGGTGTCGCATGGAATGAAGCCCCGGAATCTACTATCCAGGAATTAGACACATTGTCTAATGAGAGAATTAGAGCATCTTGCTCTACTTTACCTGCCACATTGGCCTCCGATGTTGGCTTGTTGTTTTGAGACTCTGTCTCCTTCTTCTTCTTGGACCAGCAATCCTTCTTGACGTGGCCCTTCTTGCCGCAGTTCCAACATTCAAGAACTGACTTTGTGCGTGACTTGCTCCGCCTTGAGCGATCACGACCCTTTTGGTTTTTGAACCTCTCCTTAGGCCTTCCTCTTGTTTCCACTGATAGTGCAGCACTTGATGATTCTCCTGTGCTTCTCCTTCGCATTTCCTCGCTTAGAAGAACACCCACAACATCATCAAACTTACAAGTATTTGTGCCAGAGACAGAATTACTTACAGCCATCACAAGGCTGTCCCAACTATCCGGTAGAGATGATAGTATAAGGAGAGCTCGCACTTCGTCATCGAAATTGATTTTCACTGATCGAAGTTGACTTATGTTTGTGTTAAAGTCATTTAGGTGTTCTGCAACTGAACCATTCTCTGCCATCTTTAGATTGAACAAGCGCTTCATAAGAAATACCTTATTGGATGCCGATGGTTTCTCGTAGAAGTCGTCAAGTGACTTCATCAAGTCCTCCGTGGTCTTCATCTCCGAAACATTGAAGGCCACCGTTGACGCCAAGCTTAACCGGATTTTTCCCAGTGCCTTTCGATCAAGGACAATCCATGCTTCATCTGCCATTGTTGCGGGTTTCTTCGCAAGACCGCCTAGTGGCAAATAGAGGTCCTTCTGGTAGAGATAGTCTTCAATCTGCATCTTCCAATGTTGGTAGTTTTTGCCGTTGAACTTCTCAATCTTGAGCTTCCCTTCCTCCGCCATAACTCCCACTCAATTCAAGGAATCCTTTCCTTGAGATAATTTAGCTACGACCAAACCTTGCTCTGATACCAGTTGTTAGGAAATAAGACGTAGCTAAATAGATAATTGAGTAGATTACTTAATGGAGAGAGACATATTTATATACACGAGATTATAGAGTAGAGAGAGAGAGAGAGAGTACACACGATATACGTGGTTCACCCAATGTGGGCTACGTCCACGGGAAAGCAGCCACTCAATGGCTTTAGTACTTCAAAATAAGAAGTAGTTTACAAAGGGATTATACCCTTAATGGAGCTCCCGCCTTGCTTCACTCTCACCACCTCACACTCACCTTGTTGTATCAACTTCACACACTATAAAATGTGTGTAGAAATGGCCTCCTTTTATAGGCCAAAAGGGCTGCCCTCTCTTATGAGAGACAGCCATGTGTAGCTGCCCTTGTGCGAATAAGTCCAAATCGGACCCTCCAATCTGCCCATGTGTGGCCGCCCTTGAGAAGACAAGTCCGCTTTTGAATTCGGCCACCGGCCACCGGCGATTGACTTCCGACCACCGGCCACCGGCCATTGACTTCCGACCACCGGCCATCGGCCATTGACTATCGGCCACCGGCCAACCGACCGGTTGTTTTCCGACCACTTTCCGGCCGCCGTCCGGCCATAATATTCCGGCGAAAAAAAGTCTCGGGGGCCTCTGCCCCCGAGGCCTTTAAAGTTGCCCCTGATTCTTGTCCGTGAAAATTTTGGTTTCCGGTGAGTGATTTTTCTTCACGCACGATGGCTTCTCCTCATAATGGGGGCCTTACAAATGTGCGCCTTTACCACAGAAAATTACAAGGGTAAATCAGGCTCCATACTTAACACAACGCTTATATCGTACTCTGTACTGACGACCAAACCTGCAAAATTTTTTTGGGCAGAGAGGGCTGGGAAATATGCTGCATGTACTGCAGCAAAAGAAAACAACCCTCTCTGCCCAAAGGAAGAGTGCACAAGCAACCGCACTCCACCTACAAGCTGATGCTAAAGAGTGAGCGTATCGCAATTAGCAAAATTGTAAGAAAAACATAACCACAAAATCAAAAGCTTGATCATGGCATAACAGCATAAAGATTTTATAGCCATAATTAAAACATGAGTCAAAAATTGCAAAAGCATAAACATAACCTGTTTGCCATACCATAACCATTACCATAACTTACTTGTCATACTATAACCATAACAACCAAACCATCATTGCACAACCATAACCATAACCATCACCATCACATGATTGCCATACCATCATAACAAAACTATAACCTTAACTTGACTGTCAAATCTTAACCATAACATCTATGCCATACCATAAACATAACCATAAGCCATAAACATAAGCACTACAAAACTGTACATATACAAACAATCACTGAGTGAGAAGACCCTCATGGTAATGCCTCCCAGTGGACGTCCTCTCCCTCCTCATGCAATTGGGTCAAAAGGGCCACAAGTCCATGCTTGTACCCATACTTCTCCTCTTGGTGTGTCAGAAGATGCTTCACGGAAACTTCCGGCAAAATTATGGTTTAATCATAAGATAAATCTTCAAATAACATGTATATTTTCCATAATTTAAAGCATACGTATAATGCTTGCAAACTCATGTCGAAGCGTATCGTAACCTTCACTCCCAAGATGTGACGCTCCTGCAGACTCCAAACGTGCTTTGGCTGCATCTCTCTGTTGCTGAAATCTTTGAGGATTGTCTTGTGTCTCGTGCAATCCCCGCCCACTCCTCTGCGTCCAACCATGCCGGCTTGGGACTGCCGTCATTGTACCTGTCTCTCGTCTCTGACCGACGGTGTGACATTGTGGACTTCACCATGCTCAAAATCCAGGGGTTCGAGAGTGGATCATACCCCTTTGCCAGCATGTATTCTCTATGAATGGCCTCGACGATGTAATTCTTTCTTTCAACATCGAGGTTATCCCAAACCTCCATCACAGAGTGACCAAACTGAATCATACAGAACTGTGGAATCCTTTGTCGCATGGCCTTTCCGACCCTATCCGCCACAACAGTCCCATCCCTGCTCTTGTACACCTTGCTAGGATCATGCTCGTGTAATTCCCAAGGTGTACGTGGTGTGCCAATCAATGAACTATCTACTGAAGAGAGTGGTGGACGCTCTCTCGGTGGTGTGGACGCATTGGTAGAACCGCTACCACAGCAACCACCCCCTCGAAAACGACGTCTACCTCGTCTCAAGGATGAAGCACATGTCGGTGTAGGGGACACACGAGTCCTACGCGTAGGGGCACACTAGACTGAGATGTGGAGCCACTCGATGTAGGGACCACACTAGTTCCGGGCGTAGGGTCGGTTGTAGTAGGTCTCGAGGGACCTGCTTCCCAAAGGTGATGTGCCATCGCGATCTGCTCTGGTGTGAACTGAAACAAAAACGAGCTCATCTGTCCGGGTGACATACCGATCGGAGTGACAAAAAAACTAAAGATAAGAGAGTATGGTTCATGAGTCATCGTCATCGGCCATGACTAATCATACACAAACAACACTCACAAAATACGTTAATTTACAGAAGAAATGCTTAATCAATATAAATAACAAATCCACGAAGCTACTACACAAATGAATGAATCTAAAATGTATTTTAGATCAATAAAAAGAGTTTTACAAAAAAAATCTTAACAAAAATCATTAGTTAATCTCTTATTCTCTATGAGATCTGATGCACCGAAGATGTTTATCTCAATCTGTACTTCTGCATTTTCATTATCGAACTCTATTTCTTCGTCGCTCTTCGCATCAGCTTCAGTATTTGACACTTTAAGTGTCGGGTTACCCCCACCTACGAAGGTTAAGTGTGTGTTTTAATTTCAAAGTTGTAGGTATTTCTCAAAAAGAAACAAGATGAAGACTTCACGATGGCCTCAATAAGGCATCATTTTTTCCTCTAATAAATGATTATTAGAACACATTTGACATGTTAATGGACCTTGTGTTCATGAAAAATGTGTCTCAGCTTAATACTGTGCCGTTTTCAATATCAAAAATGTCAATTGAGAGAGTAAGGGAAAAAGGAGAATTTTTGTCCCAAAATAGAGAAAAATCATATAAAAACTTGAAAAATAAATCAAAATATTAAAAATTTTTGGTAGCAAATTCAAGAAAAAGAGTTTTATATGTTTGAAAAAATGATATTTCTTGAACACTTTAATGGAGAGAGATTAGAGAGAAAGATACACACACATGTTCATTTTCATAATGAAAATATTCAAATGAATATAGTAAAGCATGAAATGACTTGAAATGTCACTTAAAAAAGTTAATGTGAGGATGACCATTTGATGGTGAAAGAATTACACTTTTTTCTCTATCACTTAGCTATGGCCTTCTTTGCCAAAAAGTTGATCATTTTGGAAGGGAAGAGAGAGAGAGAGAGAGAGAGAGAGAGGTGTAAATGCATTGATTGGGAAAGATTGGAGGCGGTTGACCACATAGTCTTACGTAATGCTTGATGTATTGTAATATAGTATAATAGTATAATAGGCTAGCTTGTGAAAGAAGCATGAGAGCTGCTTTCGGGAATTTTGAGAGGCACGTCCGAGTAGCGTGTGCAACTAGCTAGCTGGGTACACTGGAGTATGAGACACATTAAGGGGGTTGGAATGGACGAATGGGAGGTGGTCTAATGCATGCACACAGCAGCCGCTGCAAGGGGGGAAGCCTCAAAGCACGCAGAGGTGCGCGCATTTAAGCGAATGACAGCCTAGCTATCCTGCTTACCACACATCTTCATTAGGTGCAGGCAACGCGGACGTGTAAGCAGGAAGAGGCAAGGCAAAAGACAAAAGTGTCCGGCAGCTCGTCTCTCTCTCTCTCTCTCTCTCTCTCTCTCTCTCTCTGCACAGCGTCACGATGAGGACAAGAATTAGAAGTTTTAGTGCTGGAGTCATCATGTTTTCAGCAGGCGTACTTGTGATGTTGACCGTGATCAGCTGTAGAGCGCTGGGGGCAGCAGGCGCTGTAGTGCAGCGGCGGACGGTGATGGTGGAGGAGGGAAAGAACATGCATATGGGGGAGCGTCGGTGGCTGAAATCGACGGTGCTGCCCGCACTGCTGAAGAAGGAGGGCGGCTGCAACACAGACCCGCACATGTGTGGCGCGCAGAAGGGGAAGGGGAAGCTGCAGATGAAGTGCTGCGACGGGAGTTGCCGCAACGTGCACAGCAACGCGCTGCACTGCGGCGAGTGCAGGCGCCGCTGCCGGCAGGGCCACTCCTGCTGCTCCGCCACCTGCGTCGACCTCAACACGGACCGTGCCAACTGCGGCAGCTGCGCCAACGCCTGCCCTTCCTCTCTCTCCTGCAATCGCGGCCTGTGCGGCTATGACGAATGAATGCATCGATCTATCTAATGGGTATAATGCATACCTATAATATTATAGCTACGTCCCCAATATTTATATATTGTGTGTGCCTCGACCTTGCAATGGGGTTATTCAGAATACTCACCTGAAAAATAATTACAGATGTCGTACACTCACCTTCACTTATGTCATTCTTCCGCGGGCCACACAAGAATTTCCGGCACAGCGCTAGCCATCCTCGTTGATTTTGCTGCCAACAGTTAATTATCATCATGATATTGCAGATCATGATGCATACTTAGGGCTAGTATCACAAACCTACATTATGAGAGTGATCCTGCTCATATTCTCATATTGAATAGTCTCATATTGTATAATTTGTTTGGTCTAATCTTCAATCTTCACACAACCGAATATATCAGCTTGTATTTCGTACAGTTAATTAGAGTAGTCTGCCGAAGCTGCTCTCTAGGGAGCACATCAAACATTTCTTCCTCACTACCCAACACGGGCTACAAAAAGATGCCACCATGTACATTAAAAAGATGCGAGCTCGTGCGATCCACCTACGACAGGTCTCACTCGCTCATACCAACGATTTCGAATGATCAGTCATATACAGTTTCTCAAGCTCACTCACGAGCACACACAGAAACACTCACATTATATCTCTCTCATTTTCCTATTCTACTCTCTATGTATCTATTTATGCATGTAAGTATGTATATATGTGTGCATACAAGTGTGTATGTATATACATGTGCGTGTGTATATGTATATGTATGTGTGTGCCTATTTTTATACATCTTCCCAGAACATACATCACATGCTCTCTCTATAAGACGTAGGTCCACTTCCTGAGGTACTTGTCTTTCATTAGAGTCCCCCCCCCCCCTTCTCTCTCTCTCTCTCTCTCTCTCTCTCTCTCTCTCTCTCTCTCGTCACACACACACACATGCTCTCTCTATAAGACTTAGGTCCACTTCCTTAGGTACTTGTCTTTCATTAGAGCCCCCCCCCCCCCCCCTCCTCCTCTCTCTCTCTCTCTCTCTCTCTCTCACACACACACACACACACACACACACACACACACACACACACACACATGAAGGAGTACGAGCGGAAGTGCGACGCGAGAGAGAGTGCGAAAAGAAGAGCACGACGATATGGTGAACTTGCTCTACTGTAATGTGTAGAGCATAGTGAGTTCTTATTAGGTTTTAACAAAAGAATATGTGTACATACCTGGCGGCCCGCCCACTTACCTGGGCGACCACATTGGGCTTTATACCCCAACAACCTCCCACTTAAAGTCCAATGTGGTACTTTAAGTGTGAGAGAAGCTACTATACAAGCTAATATACAAGAGATGTAGAGAAGTGATGTACTACCCTACACCTAACTGCTTGCGAAAATGCGCAAAGCTCTCTGAGGGAAGTCCTTTTGTAAGTAGATCAGCAGGATTTTCTGTGGTGTGAACTTTGACAAGCTGAAGTTGCTTATCCTCGAGCATTTCCCTGATGAAATGATACTTCACATCCACATGCTTTGTCTTTGAGTGATAAACTGGATTGCGAGCCAATTGTATAGCACTTTGACTATCACAATATAACACAGGCATCTCTTCTTTGATTCCCAAATCTGTTACTAGTCGATTAAGCCAAATTGATTCTTTGCATGCCTCTGCTGCAACATATTCAGCCTCTGTAGTAGACTGAGTAACACAATCTTGTAATCTAGAACGCCATGATACTGCTCCACCAGCCAATGTAAAGACATACCCTGACGTAGACCTTCGGTTGTCTAAGTCACCTGCATAATCTGAGTCTGTAAAACCCTTTACACTTAGCTCCTGACTCCCATAGCATATACGCATACTCTTTGTAGCTTTCAGGTATCTCAATATTCCTTTCACTGCCTCCCAATGTTTCTTGCCTGGGTTTGACATGTATCGACTTACTACTCCCACTGCAAATGCAATGTCTGGGCGAGTGGCAATCATTGCATACATCAAACTACCCACTGCAGATGCATATGGAATCTTATCCATTTCATCCTGTTCTTCCTCAGACACAGGACAATCTTGTTTGCTAAGTTTCACATATGGTGGCAATGGAACACTCAATGCCTTTCCCTTCTCCATATTGAAACGTTGCAAAACCTTGTCAATATACTCTGTTTGAGATAACCAAATCAACTTCTTTGATCTGTCTCTCTCAATGCGCATACCAAGTATATGACTTGCCTCACCCATGTCTTTCATGTCAAACGATTTTGCCATCTTTGACTTCAAAGCTGAAATTTCTTCCAAGTGCTTGCCAGCAATCAACATGTCATCCACATACAAAATAAGGATCGACCAACTACCATCCTTAGCCTTCTTTGTATATAGACAGTGATCGAACTCACTACGTTTGTAGCCTTGAGAAAGCATAAACTTGTGGAATTTATGGTACCATGCCCTTGGTGATTGTTTTAAGCCATAAAGACTCTTTAACAACTGGCATACCCAATCTTCCTTGCCTTTCTCAACAAACCCTTCTGGCTGCTGCATGTAAATTTCCACATCTAAATCACCATGCAAGAACGCTGTCTTGACATCCATTTGGTGCAACACCAAATCTAATATGGCAACCAATGCAGGAAAGCATCTCAATATCTTGACCACCGGAGAGAAGACTTCATCAAAGTCAATGCCTTGTTCTTGCTTAAAGCCCTTGGCAACAAGCCTTGCTTTGTACTTTGGCTGACTATCATGAGCGGTGATCTTATACCGGTAAACCCATTTATAAGGTAGAGCCTTTTTGCCCTGTGGTAATTTAACTAGCTTCCATGTCTTGTTTTTATGCAGAGCTGTCATCTCTGACTGCATGGCCAATTACTAATTCTCGGAGTCCTTCATTTGCACTGCTTCCTTGTAACATGAAGGCTCATTGCAATCAGTCAACATGACATAGTTCATAGATGGAACAAACCTATCAGGAGGTCGCGTGACACGTCCAGATCTACGCACAATAGGTGGCTCAAGCTCAGCCACAACCTGTGGTTCCACTCTATCCTGTCCTTGCTCCTCTTGAGCCCTGACATTTTGTCTTGCACGTGCAGGTCCATCTTCTTGGAAGACAACTCTTCTAATCTCATCAACCCTCTCTGGTTTAGAATGATATTTGGATTCATTAAAGTGAACATCATTGCTGCGGACAACCTTTCTGGATTCGGGATCCCAAAGTCTGTACCCCATCTCACCAGAATTACCATAGCCTAGAAAGATGCACTTTATACTCTTTGGCTCAAGTTTGTTCCTAAATTCCTTTGGAACGTGAGTATATACCTCACAGCCAAAGAATCCGAGATGCTTGTATGAGGGCATTTTGCCTGACCATACCATCTCTGGCACTGAATCCTTCTGCAAAACCTTGCTAGGAGATCTATTTACAAGATGAACAGCTGTTGATACAGCTTCAGCCCAAAACCCATTTGGCAGCTGTGCATTAGACAACATACTTCTGACCTTCTCTTGTATGTTCCTATTCATCCTCTCAGCAACACCATTTTGAGGAGGATTGTAAGGAGCATCAAGTTCACGTTTTATACCTTTTGACTCACAAAAGTCCTGAAAGGCCTTTGAAACATACTCTCCACCATTGTCAGTGCGTAAGCATTTAAGCTTCTTGCCACTCTGATTCTCCACAAGTGTCACAAACGTTTTGAAAACACTAAACGCTTCATCCTTGTGCTTGAGAAAGTAAACCCATACTTTCCTCGAGTAATCATCTATAAATGTCATAAAGTAAGAAGCTCCCCCTAGAGATAGGTTAGGCAAAGGTCCACACAAATCACTATGAACAAGTGCCAACTGTGTATCTCTTCTACTGCTTCTATGCTTATGTGGCTGCTGTGTTTGCTTACCATACAGACAATGTTCATAGAATTCAAAATCATTAAATGAAAAGCTAGGTAAATAACCAGAACGAGACAAGATTTCCATTCCCTTCTTGGACATATGTCCTAACCGGCTATGCCACAAAGAAACATTCGGCTGCTCGGTTACATTGATTACATTTTTAGAGACATTTGATACATAAATCATGTAAAGTCCTCCAGACTTTACTCCATGTGCTACTGTCATAGAACCCTTGGATATCTTCCACATGTTCTGTCCAAAAGTGGTGACGTAGCCAGCATCATCAAGTAAACCTGTGTTGATCAAGCTCTTTGTAATTGCGGGAACATGTCTCACATTCTTCAGCGTGAAAGAAGAGCCATTCTGAAACTTCAATTGAACATCTCCAACACCTAAGATCTCACATGTCTGCCCATTGTCTAACCGAACATGATCTTTAGTGGTCACATAAGAGGTAAACCACTCCTTGTTTGGAGACACATGAAGTGATGCCCCTGAGTCTATAATCCAGTCACTCATTGCATTTCCATCAGATGCTGTAAGAAGAGCTGAGTCCATTGTATTTTTCAAGAAGTAGATGTCTCCTGGCACTAGACTGTCATCCACTGCAACAGTGTTTGTCACATTTATTTCTTGAATCTTCACTGAGGACTTGTTCTTCTCACCATGGTCTTCAACTGTCTCTTTGCCTTTTTCTGCTTTCCATTCTCTGCAGTCTCTTTTCATGTGACCCTTCTTGCCACAATGGTAGCATTCTATGTCACTCTTGCCTTTAGCACTGCGGGACTTGCTACGAGACTGATTTCTCTTTCCACCTTTGTACTTTTCTTTGGTCCTTCCCCTGACAACTAAGGCTGTTCCTTTGCCTTTGTCCATTGTCTTTCTATTGGTTTCTTCAGTAAGCAGACTTCCTTCTACACCTGCTATGTTCAAACCATCTGGAGGTGTAGAATTACTCAAAGCTGTGCGAAAAGTGTCCCAACTTTCCGGCAATGTGATCAACAGGAACATAGCTCTAACAGGTTCATCAAACTTGACACCTTGAGCTGACAACTGACTATAGATTGTGTTGAATTCATTCAGATGATTGGACATAGGGGTCCCTTCTTTCATCTTCAAGTCAACAAGCTTCTTAAGCCAGTATACCTGTGAAGCTGCACTCTGCTTCTCATAAAGATCACTCAGCTTTAACCATGCTTGATAAGCCGACATCTCGTCTGCTACATTGAAGTAAACGCTTTCTGCCAAAGTCAGCATAATGGTAGAAAGTGCTAATTCATCCATTTCGCTCCATTCATCTTCGTCCATATCTTCTGGTTTTATCCCCTTGAGCTTTATAGGTTTTATCTGCTTCTTTTGTACCAACACGTGCCAAAATTGCTTCTTCCACAATGGGAAATTGGTTCCATCCAGCTTCTTGATATTGTAAAGAGCAGTGTCCTGTGATCCAGCCATAGCTACGCTTCACAGTAGTTTACTTTTCTGGGAAAAATTCGGCAGAGTTTCCCCTGTAAACTGATCTCTGAACCAATATCAACCTGTCAAATGAACCAAGAAAGCTTCAGATTCTGCAGAAATTTTGGCAGAGTCTCCTTTGTAAAATGGCTCTGGTGTACTAAAAAAACAGACAAAAAAAAACAGCTCAAAAAACACTGTCTCTCTGACACTATAAACTGCGGGTAAACCTGTGCTGCACCTGTACTGTCTCTGACTGTCCTGTCACTGTCCTATAAGCATAGATTGCGACAATGCCTCAACGGCAGTAAAGCAAAGATGCAATCCCAACTGTCTAACTCACAGTCAATACATCCTAGCTGCCTATCTAAGGGTGCTCGAGGGATCGCTCCAAGACCTGTATCACCGAAAGGATCTCAACATTCGAGAATCCCCCAGCTCAATAAAACCTCACTCGACCCTCAACAAAGGCTGCAGTAAATCTGACAGTACATAGACTTCCCACAAAGTCATACATCCACAAATTTCCCACTATATGCTGTAACTGCTGCGGCGGTTGTTTGCTGCGTGACTCACAGCCAGCAAACCCTCAACAAACATACATCATCTCTGACAATACATCCCATGTGGAAGTACCTCCAATGTCAGGATGAAATCTGGAATATCAAGCAGCAAACACAAGCTACCTGATGAACTAGTGGATGTCGCCTACAATCTGTGTGTAGATGCGCCCGTGTTGTATGTGACACGCCTCCAAGAACTGTGAGCCGTCCTTCGATGTGTAGACAGCGACAAATCAACACTCTGGGAGTGTCGATATCCTCAGCACCTGCAGTCGTAGGCCGAAAACCCCAAATTTGCAGAGTCGGATTTGCACTCGTCGAGACCACGTAGTCGAAAATGGCCTACGCAGACCTTTGTCGAAGCCGAACGGTGGCCGAGATGACCTTCGCCTGTCGAATTTCACTCCAATCTGAGCTGGTGACTCTAGCCTCCTGCAGTGCTGCCCCGAGCCTCGATCTGAGCTCTGATACCAGTTAAAGGAGTACGAGCGAAAGTGCGACGCGAGAGAGAGTGCGAGAAGAAGAGCACGCCGATATGGTGAACTCGCTCTACTGTAATGTGTAGAGCATAGTGAGTTCTTATTAGGTTTTAACAAAAGAATATGTGTACATACTTGGCAGCCCGCCCACTTACCTGGGCGACCACATTGGGCTTTATACCCCAACAACACACACATACATGAGGCGATGCTACCTACGGTAGCAATAATATAGAAAGTGTATACAAAGCCAAGAGCATAATGTATATAAACCAATGATAGGAGAAGCTCAAGAAGAATCCTCTATGGGTCTTTTCTCTATCTCTCTCGAGGCTCCTTATCTCTGGCACTTAGGAAAGTTCATAAGATAAGGAAAACATGTTAGATTATCATGGAGGTGGAATAATGAAATAATCAAAGTAAAATATTATGTTATATAACCAGCTGGAAAGTATAGGTGAAAATTTTTAAAGGTAAATTGCAAAGAAAAAACCTATAGAGAAAATCAAGCAACTTTCTTGGCATAGAGAAAGCATCTACACACTTTATGGATTGGCATTTAAAAAAAACATGAAGTTATAATATCTTTGAAGAATTCAATATATCTATGGCAACGCCAGTCTGTCGGTTACTCGAAAACGCGTCGCGCCTTCGCTTCGGCTGCCCCCTTCGTCCCTTAGAGAGCAAGAATGTATTGGTTGAGTCTACAACGCACTCTTTGGTTGGATCTTCCCGGTTTCTTTGAGATATGCACCATCCTTGTAGCAACTATACTCCTATGATCCCTTCCCACCCTTCTACACCAGTTGATCCATCCTCTCTCTCTCTCTCTCTCTCTCTCTCTCTCTCTCTCAGTCAGAGGGAAGATTCAGCCCTAACATGGTTTTCCATGCATCTTAATGAAGAAGCAACCCCTAGTCTCATTTGCATCTACAGCGAGTTTTGGTGTCTCATCTTCTTGCATAGCTCCACATACATTCCAATCTATTGCCATTCTTGCACCTATGAGCCCATACCAAGTGCCCCATAGGCTCATGGTCAGGTCCCATCCACTCACCCACCCACCATGGTCTACAACATTGCAAAAATTCAATAGATAAGAGCCCTAGCCAGCTTTTCTAGTCCTTATGTAGAGACAGAGAGAGAGAGAGAGAGAGAGAGAGAGCATTCACCATACTCTGTACAAAGAAACCGTTAGATGCCTTGCCAAAAAACTGGTTGTGAATGCGGGCATGGGACAACAGACCCTTGGGAATAGAAAGAAAATTACCATACTCTGTAGAAAGAAACCGTTAGATGCCTTGCCAAAAAACTGGTTGTGAATGCGGGCACGGGACAACAGACCCTTGGGAATAGAAAGAAAATTAGGGGGATAAGAAGAGACTCTCTCTCTCTCTCTCTCTCTCTCTCTCTCTCTCTCTCTCTCTCTCTCTCTCTCTGTGTGTGTGTGTGTGTGTGTCTTGCAATTTCTTTTTAGATGAAATTATCAGTCTTTGTGTGTAGGAAAAAGAGTTGGCAAGAAGATTAGAGGGTTAATGGTGAGATAGTTTTAGTTATTGCCCCTATCGTATGCTTGTTGCCAAATGCCCACCTCCTCAATGCAACCTAAGAAAAATGCGCAAACACACAACACTATAAGCAAAAAATGAAAGATAGCAATGAAGGCAAGTTGCAACCAAGTGAAGCATAGAAGAGAGGATAAATCTTTAAGTTTGACATGCATATGTCTTCACATTTTGTCTCTGAGTGCTCCTCACTCCCTGATCACTCCCCAATCTTCATGTCAAACTTTTGTTAAGTTGCAGCATCAACCTTCTTTTGGTGTAGCCCACTTAGCTATCAAGCTGAGGAGTTCCTTTATATGTCCTTTAGCTAGTAGAAAGGCATGGAACCATATCGACATGCAAGCAAGGGAGCAATGCAAGGCTCTAACAAGATAGAGGCATTAAAATATGAATGATAGTAGGCATCTACCACCCCTCTCGTCAACACAATAGGAAGCTATGGAAGTATGAATCGACGTAGACATGGTCATCAATAGTGTAATTACACTACCAATACCGTGCTACCAACTTACTCCTCAAGCCCCTTGGATAGCCAACTATGCTATGTACCAAGCATTGTGTCTCACTCATAGTGAAGCTCTGGATTGAATGGTTCCCTACGGTGTAATGCCATTTTTTGCTTGATGCCTGCATCGATACTCCTACCACCATTAATAAAGGCACCTCAAAAGACATTTTTGGTTCATGTTAATGTCCATGCACTTGCACATTTACAATACCCTTGCGCCATCACCAGCTTCAAGTATCCCTGAGAAAAACAAATGCCTACAACTCACAACAAACTCTACCACACTGCTTCAAGGCACCCTTCAAAAGTAGCCTCCAATATAGTCCAACCTTAACAATGGTCGTTGATAGCCCTGCTCTTGAGGCAAACAAAGCTCCTTGTCCTGAATGACCTTCGAGACAAAGTAATTATGTATCTCCTCATGTTTATGTCCATTCTCATTGCATACCTTCAAGGCATCGCGATGTTCATGCTTTGATGAATTAAAGCAAGTTTACAATTTCCTTTGCCGCACCCCTTTTGCTTCAGTACCGGCAACACTCAAATGAATCAACATCCTTCATGAGATCGGCCTTCAAGCAATGCTATCGCACACCAAGGCCATTAACCACACTACCTCCATCAAGTTGGCAAGCACATTGGAGCCCGTACTTGTTTGAGAGAGAGAGAGAGAGAGAGAGAGAGAGTTAGAGAGAGAGAGAGAGAGCGGTCTGCAATGTGGAAGCAACACAAGCAATAGAAATCAGGGTGCTTCAGGCAAAAAGAGGCCACCAGGGTGACGATCAAGATGGTCGATAAGATGTCGGAGGCCAACAGCCCATTGCAATTTGCCTCCCTTTTGATCCTTTAGCTTGACTCTTACATCATACATTCTTATATTGGGAGCTTTATCTCCTTCTTTTTTAAAATTTTAACAAAACCCTTCCCTCTTATGTTAGACTCTAAATTTTTTTTAATTATGAAAGTTTTACAGGTTTTCTTCAAGGGAAGCTCAATATCCAGTGTGATACTCTTCCTCACTCTCTCCCTTTCGCTCTCGTTGTTGTGCTCCCTTCTCTCCCCAAATTTCCCCCCTCCCCGGTCCTCTTTTCTCTATGAGCATCTTTGCATCCAATACTTGAGTCATATGTTGATTGGATGTACTTGACTTTGCGCTCATGTAATGTATTGCTACATTTCTTATGTTTTTATCTTTTTCGAAAGATGGATTACTACTAAAAAGTGTTCTTTTGGCAAGCTAAAAATACAGCTAGCGATACATTCTCTCTCTCTCTCTCTCTCTCTCTCTCTCTCTCTCTCTCTCTCTCTCTCTCTCTATTGTTTTTGCTCTCTCTCCTTTGCTCACTCACATCGCCATGCCAGTTGTAATGGAATTGGCCTATTAATTTGAGAGTAGCGAAAATTAGAGAGAGTACTTTTGTGAAATTACTTTGTGAGCATAGCGAGTGAACATAATTGAGGTAGCAACATAAACATAGCATTTAGTTAACTTGGCATGAAGAATACTTTTACAAGAGAGAGAGATTAGAGAACATGACAACAATTGAGGACCGGATTTACCGGATTTATATGGGGCTAACCGGCCCCCCTTCCAATAGGCATTTGTATTATAGTTTCTCCCATCAAGAGAGACTTGTTACAATACAATCTTTGTGTTCCTTGTGACCTAGGTGATGCAATGAAGATGGAAAGTTTCATGCATCATAGCATAACATAAAATTTGGGGAAGATTAACATCCCAAGACCGGTCCAAAGCCTAACTTCCCATTTGTATTATAGTTTCTCTCCAAGATCAAGAATTGTACAATACAATCTTTGTGTTCCCTGTGACCTAGGTGATGCAATGAAGATGGAAAGTTTCATGCATCACGAGCATAACATAAAATTTGTGGGAAGCATTAACTATCCAACCTAAGTCCAAAGACCTCAAACACCTTCGAAGGTGGAGAGAGCTAGCGGGACTGAGGTAGGGAAGAGGAAAATTTCAGGAGAAAGAACTAGTTCCTCACTTATCATCACTGTTCTTGCTAGCATACATGCATAGTAATGAAGATGGGGAAGATGGCAAGCTTAAGCATTGAAGCGTGGCTCTTGGTTGGATTTGCATTCCATAGCCAAGAGTGTTGGTGTAGGCTCTCCACTTCTCTACTAGCTTGGAGCAGGAGATGCAGTTCATGCACTTTGCACTTCACACAATGACTCTGTGTGTGTGTGTGTGTGTGTGTGTGTGTGTGTGTGTGTGTGTGTGTGTGTGTGTGTGTGTGTGTGTGTGTGTGTGTGTGTACCCCCCAAGCATGCCCCTAGATTCCTTGGTCGACCCCCCCTTGTAGCTCAAGCTTGATGCTCATTGGACCCCTGCAAAACTGGCCAATCACATGCAGGATGCATTATAAGCAACAAGGGTAGTCTTAGGACAATTGTCCCCCTTTCCCCTTTGAGAGAGAGGACTTGATAAATGCAAAAATAATTAATTAAATCTTCTAAATTATCATTGGACCCCTTGGGTGGCCAACCACTCGCCAACCAATAGGCTTTAGGCACACCATGAGGGCAACATGAGGAGGAACTTGACAAGTGTCCCTTTTGATTTCTTTATACCAAGCTTTCCTTGTGTGAGGGTGTGTGTTCTCTCTCATCCCCCCTCTTGTAGGGCTCGCGCCCTCCTTGTAGGGACCATTGTTGACTTTTTCACACCTTACCCCCAAGCACCTTAGTCAACAATCATGTCAAAGCACCTCAAGCCTAGGTAGTGTTCCCACAAGCACCTCAGGCTCCCTAGTCAGCAAACAAGCACCTCAAGCATCTTAGTCATCAAGCACGACAAGCACCTAAAGAACCTTAGTCATCAAGCGGGACAAGCACCTCAAGCACCTTACTCATCAAGCACGACAAGCACCTGAAGCTTGGGTTGGGTTCCCACCTCAAGCCCAGCCCTAGCTTACCTAAGGTCAAAGGGCTTTTTAGCACTAGCCTTGGGAGGTCTTTAATGAAGCTAACCCTAAGGTCTTTTAAGCTCCATTGGCTAGCCTTGCTCTTTGACAGACCATCCCTCATTTGGACCCCTTTACCATTAGCCCCATGTTGAGATAGATCTGAAAGCACATGTCTATATTCTAACCCTTGTTTTCATTTATTCTCCCACATTAAATGATCAGCTTAATATGAGAAAATCATTTGGGTTGGTTAGATATTAGATTTTTTGACATGACCTCTCTCTTGAAATCATAGTCGTCCTCGACTATGAGGTAGAAGAGATAAAGCCTTAGTCATTAGTCGATTTTGCTTAGCGGGTAGAGGATCCCTTTTTACCCTATGACATCTTTTGAAGATGGATGACTAATCCATTTGGTGCTTGGGAGAAATAGCCTTAGTCATTAGTCGATTTTGCTTAGCGGGTAGAGGATCCCTTTTTACCCTATGACATCTTTTGAAGATGGATGACTAATCCATTTGGTGCTTGGGAGAAATAGCTGCTCTAAGCATGTATGCTCTTTAGTCCATTTCATTCTCCCAAGTAGAGTGACAAATTCTACTTGGTGTTTGAGAGAGACGTCATCATCACAAACATGATTCTAAGCATGCATAGTATTTAAATTTGTGCACAATGAAAAGATAATTAGTCTTGTAAGACAAAAACATTGGTCATTTAAAAGAAATTTCTACATTTGCTTACTCTAATGTAGCATTGTAAGCATTGACAAGGTTCATACTATTCTTAAGCTGTATTCCTTGCATCCATCTAGCATCTTCAAAAGGATAATTTTTGAACTTAATAAGATACCTTCGGATAATCTTACCATGTCGTAGTACGTTGTCTTCGTGCCGAAGGATAGCTTTGGGTTGTAGCACCTCTTCTTGTTCTTCAACTTCGGGAGGGTCTTCAATAATTGGTTCACTTGGTGGCTCTCCTTTGTAGGGCTTAATTAGGCTCACATGAGAAGCATTGTGTATGAGCCAATGGTTGGGCAACTTGAGTTGGTAAGCCATCTCATTGATGGGCTTCAAGATTTGGAAAGAACCATAGTATCTTTTTGCCAGCTTAGCATAATACTTTTGATGGCCCGTGGGATTTTTGTCAATCGTTTGCCTAAATCAATCCTAAGTAAGGCCCAATCATTTTCTTTGAATGTTAAGGCCCTTCTGTGCTTGTCAGCATCAGATTTTTGCCTTTGTTGAGAGATGGATATAGCCTCCTTAATCTTTTGAAAATATTCTTGAAGGTCACGGCTATACTCATCGGCAACGAAGATCTTCCCATGTACTTTGAGTAGCAAGGGACTTTTAGGTCTTCCCGCAATGATCTCAAAAGGTGCTTTTCCCGTAGAAGTATGTACAATATTATTGTAGTATTACTCTACAAGAGGTAAGTACTTTTTCCATTGTGAGCGTTGATATACTCCGGTAACATAAGTCTTTAGTAGATCGAGTATCGTAAGATTGGCTATCTCACTTTGGTCATCCGTTGGTGGATGATAGGCCGAAGAGAAATTTAATCTTGTGCCTAGATTTTCAAAGAGACCTTTCCAAAAGTTACTAGTCATTCTAGGATCTCTATCTCACAGAATGGATGTTGGTAATCCATGGTGTTTGAAAATATGTGTTATGAAGAGAGTTGTCATTTGAAGTGCCTTAATAGTCTTTTTGACGGGAATAAAGTGTGCTTGATTACTAAACCTGTCAACTATTGTCCATATTCTCGTATTCCCATGGATAGACTTGGGTAATCCAAAGATAAAATCCATGAATATACTCTCCCATGGTGAATTTGGGATAGGCAATGTTGGTGTAGCTTGGAGGACTTTGTGAAGCCCTCATCTCCAAAGGCCACATCAAATTGTTGGATGAAGGCCAACACTTTGTCGGTAGCACCAAAAGGTACCATCATAGATGAGAAAAGACATACTCTTTCCTCCCTCTTTGAACTATTTTAGCTTTTGTGACCTTCGCCATGCGGGGTATGCTCTACGATGTCCTTCCCTATTGTATTCTCTAGGAGAATAGCCATAGATTTCGTTGGAAGAGGAGGAAGGTGAAGAAGCAGGAGAAGAGGGTGACCTCTTTCTTGCCCTTTTCTTCCTTTGTTTCCTCTCTTCCCTTTTTGGAATGACGAGGAGAAGAACTGTGTGTTGATCTTTTTGCGATCGTCTAGACAACCGTCTTCGTGGAGCCACATCTTCAGAGGAACTCAAAGTTTCATTGTTTTCTTGCTCTTTGGATTCCTCCTCTTGTATGAGAGAGATTCTTCTTTTGGGGGTCTCTTCAAGAGGCCTCCTAAGCTCTCTCTCCTCTTGGAGAGGAAGGGAAATCCCATAAGCGCGAAGTTGTTGAGTAACTTTGGCTTGCAAAGCAAGGTTGCCCATAGCTTGTTGCAACCTAGTAATGAGATAATTGACAAACATGGGGGCATCATCATCAGCACCTTCATGTGCAAAATCAAAGCTATCAATGTTCATTCTACTCTCTTAGTTATTGTCATCCATGTTAACAAAATTTGTGTATGTACTTACTGTATGCTTTGGCAATTCAAAACCTTAGTTGCTACTCCTCTTAGCCTTTGAAAATTAGCACTTAAGTATCTACACCCACGGCTTGAAGTGGTTAATTATAGAGAGTAGTGGAGTGGGTCTAATATTGCAGAATTGTTGAGGGCTAGCTCCTTTCGGACTTCTTATGGCTCAATACTGGTAAAGCCATAGGCAAGTCTAAAAAGACCCCATTATTAAGTCCAAAGTTCCCGAGGTGTGCACCATATCTCACATAGTGGGCTCAAAAAAATCGATAATATATCCGAGTCCCACTTACCCCTTGGTCGACCCCCCTTGTAGCTCAAGCTTGATGCTCATTGGACCCCTACAAAACTGGCCAATCACATGCAGGATGTATTACAATCAACAAGGGTAAGTCTTGGGACATGTGTCCCCCCTTTCCCCTTTGAGAAAGAGGACTTGATAAATGCAAAAACAATTAATTAAATCTTTTAAATTATCATTGGACCCCTTGGGTGGCCAACCAATAGGCTTTAGGCACACCATGAGGGCAACATGAGGAGGAACTTGACAAAGTGTCCCTTTTGCTTTCTTTGTACCAAGCTTGCCTTGTGTGAGGGCGTGTGTGTTCTCTCTCATCCCCCCTCTTGTAGGGCTTGCCCCCTCCTTGTAGGGACCATAATGTTGTATTACTTACTACACTAAGTAGTCATATCCTCATTAACTTTTTTGTATATTGTAGACCCTTGCTCTCTTGCAAGGTTTGGAATTATCCTCTGAACCCCTCTCTCTAGCCACATATCTTGTCCTTAGATGTATTAGCAGCCTGGATGCTTCTCAACTAATTTATGACTCAGATCTTACCTCAGACAAAAAGATGTCTACCTTACACATGTTATCCTTTAATGATTGGGTCAAAATCTTGGCTACCTTGGACAAGGATTCAAAAGAAGGTGTTAATTTAATTTCCCAATACACAGCACAACTTCCTATACTCTCTTTACAATATCAGCAAGAGCTTGCCTCGTTCTCATCCTCTGGGGCTGATCTGTCCAACTTTTTGAAGAAACTATGTGGCCTCAATCCTACCTTTATAAGTACCCGAGCTACCTCGACTATCCCTCAACAGGTGGCATCTTTTGTAGGGATAGTGCTACTCTAGAAGCCGTTAAAGAATTTCAGAGCAATCTCTATTCCCTCAATGACTCTAACCTCTTAGAAATGGTACCAAAAATCTCTAAAGTCATTCCTTTCCTACCTGTTAGGCAGATTGAAATTGAATCCTTTAGGGTAGACCATCAGCTCTGGGTCCTACCTAACAAAGCTTTTCTAGCACCTATTCTAAGTGAAATGTAACATTTAATGGCCTAGTGACTTGTGTGTAGCAGAAAATAACATGAACATAGTGAGCATTTCATTAGAATAGGTTCCTAATGAGCATAACAAGAGTGCTTGGTTGGAGAGAGCAACAAAAAGCATAAACCTAAATAGATAGGCATGAACAATACTTCAAAAGAGAGAGAAATTAAACTATTGACACCAGTTGAGGACCGGATTTACATGAAGCCGGTCCCCCCTCCAAAAGGCTTTGTGTTATAGGTTTCCCCCATCAAGAGAGACATTTTACAATACAATTCTTGTGTTCCTTCAAAAACTAGCTAGTGCAATCAAGATGGAAGCTTCAAGCACTAAGCAAAACACTTATAAAACACAACATCAATTCCCTCACGGTCTCAGACCCAAGACCTCACACACCTTTGAAGATGGTGAGAGCTAGCAGGGTATGAAAGTAGATTGAGAGGAAGAAGGAGTAGTCTTACGAGAAAGAAGTACATCTCCTCACATAATCACTCATAATAGCTTAGCATAGCTTAGTAATTAGCATGGTAGAGGATATGAGCATGCATTGAAGCTTGGCTCTTGGTTGGATTTGCATCACAAAGCCAAGAGTTGTTGGTGTAGGCCTCCCTTCTCACAAGCTTGGAGTAGATGATGAGCTTTCCATTAAAGCTTGAGAAGGAGGGAGAGAGTCTTCTTGCTTCACACATGAGCTAGTGTGAGTGTGTGTGGAATAATGCCTTTGAAAAATCAGCCCCCTCTCTCTCTTAGTCGACCCCTCTTGCTAAATCCTTTTGCTGGCACCTCATTGGACCTCTCCAGGCTTAGCCAGTAGGATTTCAGAATCATAAGTGATAGCCTTCTGACACGTGTCCCCCTTTCCCTTTTGTGATACCTTTAGGTAATTAATTAATGCGACTAAACTCTCATTGGACCCCTTTGTCTTCTAGCCAATACGAATCAGGCAAGCCATTGGGATGTTGAATGCTCATTGGACCCCCTGGGAGACCGTTCAATAGTCTTCTAGAGAGCTTAATTCTTATTGGTTCTTTTATTAAGTGTTTTAAAATGAATTAAACTAGATTTACTCTAGCCTAATTCTCATTGGTCCACCACCATGGCCATCCAATAGAATTTGAGTGCACCTTGTGGGCATCTGGCCTAGGGAGTTGACATGTGTCCCTCATTCTCTTTGTGTCAAGGAAGCTTGTGAGTGTGTGTGTGTGTGTGTGTGTGTGTGTGTGTGTGTGTGTGTGTGTGTGTGTGTGTGTGTGTGTGTGTTTTATCTCTCATCCCCTACTTATAGGGCTCGCCCCTCCTATGTAGGAATCATGAAGACTTTTTTGTACACACACAAATCATCCAAATTTTTTTAGCTTGACCATTGGACACAACCTTTGATTTTTGGAACCTTAGCATTTTGGAAGTCTTAATGGGTTGAACCTTAGGGTCTTTAAAGCCCATTGTTGCACATTGATCTTTTGTAGATGGCCCCCCCTTTGGATCCCTATTTTCCCTCCTTTGGATCCCTACTGTGGCTGGCGGTCTGCCAGCTTAACCAATATTCTAGCTTTTTCTCCCCTGGCACTTTCCCATATTAAATGATCAGTTTAACATGAGAAAATCATTTAGGAGAATTAGATATTAGTTATTATGACATTTTTTTCTCCCGTGGCACTTTCCCATATTAAATGATCAGTTTAACATGAGAAAATCATTTAGGAGAATTAGATATTAGTTATTATGACATTACCTCTCTCTTGAAATCATAGTCATCCTTGACTATGGGGTAGAGAAGATAAAGCCAATTCATTAGTCCTTTTTCTAGTGGGTAGAGGATCTCTATCTTACCCTACGACATCATTCCAGAATGGATGACTAATCTTTTTTGGTGCTTGAGAGCCTAAGCTGCCGCAAGCATGTCTACACATTAGTCCTATCAATCTTCCATAGTAGAGTGACAAGCTCTACTTGGTATTTGAAAGACGTCGTCTCCGCAAACTTGATTCTAAGCATGCATACTACTTCACATTTGTGCACAATAAAGAAAAAGAGAGTCTTATAAGACAAAAACTTTGTTCATTTTAAACATTTGTACATTTGCTTACTCTAGGGAAGCATTGTAAGCATTGACAAGGTTTAGGTTATCCTTTAATTGTATGCCTTGCATCCATCTAGCATCTTCAAAAGTATAATTCTCAAACTTGATAACATATCGTCAGATAGTCTTACCGCCTCTTAATACTTTGTGTTCATGTCGGAGAATGGACTCGGGCTGCATCATCTCTTCTTGGTCCTCGATCACCGGGGGGTCTTCAATAGTTGGTTCTTGAGGTGGCTCTCCTTTGTAAGGCTTTAGTAGGCTCACATGGAAAGCATTGTGTATGAGCCAATGGCTGAGCAACTTGAGTTGGTAGGCCATCTCCATAATTGGTCTAAGAATCTGGAAGGGACCATAGTACCTTTCTGCTAATTTAGCATAATACTTTTGGTGTTCCATAGGATTCTTGCCCGTCGTGTGCCTTAATTGAGCCTTGGGAAATTTAAGTAAGACCCAATCATTTTCTTTAAAGGCTTGGGCTCTTCTGTGCTTATCAGCAGCAACCTTTTGCCTTTGCTGTGAGATAGAGATAGTATCCTTAATTTTTTGGAAAGATTATTGTAGGTCTCCGCTATACTCATTTGCAACAAGATCTTCCCGTGTACGTTAAGTAGCAGGGGAATTTTTTATCTTCCCTCAATTACCTCGAAAGGTGCTTTTCCCGTGGAAGTATGTACAGTGTTATTGTAGGCATACTCCACTAAGGGTAAGTACTTCTCCCATTGTGACCTTTGATCTACTTTCGTTACATAGGCTTTTATTAGATCAAAAATTGTTAGGTTAGCTATTTCACTTTGGCCATCCGTTTGCGGACGATAGGCCAAAGAGAAGTTTAGTCTTGTCCCTAAATTCTCAAAGAGACCCTTCCAAAAATTACTGTTCATTCTAGGATCTCTATCCGACACTATGGACATCGACAAGCCATGGTACTTGAAGATTTGTGATATGAAGAGGGTTGCCATTTGATGGGCTTTGATAGTCTTTTTGATAGGTATAAAATGAGCTTGTTTGCTAAACCTGTCTACTATCGTCCATATTCTCGTATTCCCATGGATAGACTTGGGCAATCCAAAGATAAAATCCATGGATATGCTCTCCTTTGGTGAATTAGGGATTGGCAAAGGTTGAAGCAATCCAGATTGCTTCCCTCTATCAAACTTCGTCTTTTGGCATACCACACATTTAGAAACATACTCTTGTATGTTTATTTTCATGGTAGGCCAATAGAAATATGTTTCAATCCCTTTAAGGGTAGACTGAATCCCTCTATGCCCTGCATAAGGAGGAGCATTAGATTCATACATTACTTTCTCACGTAGTGCGTTAGTAACACATAGTCTATTGCCATAGAGAAGATAACCATCTTGTAAAGTAAATGGTTCCTCTTTCTTCCCTAGTGCAAGGCCTGAAATCACATCTCTAAAATCGGGATCAATAGCATACTCATCTATCATAAAAGATAGATCATTGTGAGTTGCTATGGAAACCGCATTCACTCTCGGCCGTCTTGAGAGTGCATCGACTACTTGATTTTGCGTGCCAGCAATGTGAGCAATATGGAAATGAAATTGCGAAAGGAAATTTTCCCACCCCATTTGTTTGTCGGAGAGCTTGGTATGCGTCATGAAGTACTTAAGACTTTGGTGATCCGTCCGCAGAATGAAAGGAGTCCCCAATAAATAATGCTTCAATGAGTCTAAGGCATGTAGAACTGCAAGGAGTTCCTTTTCATATATGCCTAACTTGCTCAACAAGGTCGAACCTTCAACTTTCATGGGCTATAGCGTGCCCTTCTTGGAGCAAAACAACTCCAAGGCAATCACCACAAGCATCACATTGGATCTCAAATGAGAGATCTGAAAGTGTAAGCACAGGTTGAGAGATAATCCACGAAGCAAGTGGGTGTTGTTGTGATTAGCACAGCTGTTCTCAACGTACGCCTGGAGCCCCAAGCTTGATTCCTTGCTGGAGTTTGGCTCATAGTTGGGGAAGCTAAGGTGAAGAAAGAATCCTTGTAGATTCCACCTAATTGGAGTGGAATGGATCGAGTGTCAAAAGGTCTCGTTAAGGGGAATGCAAATAGATTCTCCTTCATTTTTGAGTATTGAAATGAAGTTATGAAGGAAAGAAAAGGAGAGGCGTGTGAGGCAAGGGTAGGAAATGACATGCGAAAGGCCACCTGGCATGAGCGCATGCATTGCAGTGGTAGTGAGACCGCGGGACTAAGTGACATGGGCGGGGGAGGGTGGGATCTACGGCCGGGGGATTGTGGGCCGTAGATCTGGAAAGTGGGTACCTTAGATTACTTTTGCAATCTAAGGTAAAAAGTAATCTATGGTACCCGTGTTTCGAAAGTAATCTAGGGTACCCCATTTTGCGGGCATGGGGTTTGAACCCGTGATCTCACCCGTGATCTCATTTTGCGGGCATGGGGTTTGAACCCGTGATCTCACCCATGAGAGGCGCACGCCTTAACCACTTTGCCATGCGCACGTTCTGAAGCATGGGGGCCCTAGTGCAAAGCGGCAACAGCCGTACCCTAGATTACAAAAAGTAATCTAAGATACCCTAACTACTTTCGGCACCGCCACCGAGATCTACGGCCCACAATCCCTCGCTTGTAGATCCCACCCTCCCATGCCCGTGTCACTTAGTCACGAGGTGAGTGAGAGGTAGAACCACAAGTTCGGACTAGATGCAGGAAGCGCACGCATGGAAGCTGTCGACAATTGGGAGGACAGCAAGTGAGAAGGCGGCGGCAACGACGCACGTAGAGGAGCATGATAGGCTACTGGTGTGGAGGCGAAGGGGGAAATGGCCTGGTTTTTTTTTTTAACGCTAATGTGGGGTGTAGCAAGCATTGAGGGTGGCTTGCAAAATTATCACTAGCTCTTCTTGAGCTGTGACCAGCTTTACCTTTGGTAATATTCCCATTCATAATGTTTTCTTTATTGGTCTTGTGAGTGTGATGCAAACTACTGTATAAAATCTCTGAAACAATTTTATGGCAAAGTTAGTACTTTTTGGCCTGCCCAAAGGGCAAAGGCTATAGAGATGCCTTCTCTTTTTGCTAACTAAAATATAAAAAAAAGTTGAGTTGTATTTTCAAGCATTTTTTGATAGGCCAAAAATGTTCATTGGTTGAAATAAGATAGTGGACACTCATTTAAATGAAGAGTGTGTAAATCTAATGATAAACATGTCTTGAGTTTTGAAATATGAAGTGAATGCTCATTTTGGAAGTCAGGTCCTCTAGTTATTAGGTGTTTGCATGAGTTAAAATATGAAGTGAATGCTCATTTTGGGAGTCACCTCTTGTACTCATTAGGTGTTGGAACTTGGCATAGAAACTTGAAAGGCTAGTTGATTCTTTGCTAGTGTCGGCCAACTAGAGGGAGGAAGGTAGGTGGTAATAGGGTGGGTGATAGCCATTTTTGAAAAGAAAATGGGAGCCGGAATCAATAAAGATCCGAAAAACAAAATCTGAAACTTCATCCTGAAGTCTGAAAATATCCGTGCATCGCCCCTCCTGACCATCTCTACAGAGAATGAAATGCAGTATAGAAGCACGTTTCAACTTCGAAGGGAGGGTTGCCTCGATCAGAATCGCCATGAGCCAGCATGAGTCTTCCTCTTGGACAAATTTCCCTTTGGCGAGAGAAGGCTTTGTGCGCTCTCTCTTTCTCTCTCTTTCTTTCTCACAGTTTCTAATCCAGAGGTGAGATTCATATAGCAGAGGCGGGAGACACAGGTAGGGACCGTCACTGCGAGAAAGGTCCCCCTCCTCTGTTTTGTGAGGGTGTAAAGGTGGAGGAAATGTTGGCGATCGAACTGCAGCCTGCTTCCAAATTTGCTTGTTTGCAGGCAGTAAAGGGGGGCAGCAACGCGTTAAAGCGGGCACCGAGGCAAGCGCAGTTTGAAACAACAGCAGTCACGCGTTTTTGAAATACACAACGAGACCATTTGTCTGCAGAGAGGTGAGCAGGGCAGGCAAGCAGGTAGCAGCAGCGGCAACACCCAAGTCAGAGAGGCGTATTGATCTCCGACTAGTGTTGGGTGATGAATGTACTCTTTTTGCGTGTCCTGCTTTCATTCTCTTGCACTTCTGAGTACTTGCAGTTCAATTGCATCTATGCAAAATCACTGTTGTGCACAGCTTGGAGCTCGTACTCCATGCTCACTGCAGGTGTGCTTTCAGATATGTTTGATAAGTTTGCTTATATTTATTTGCATCCTGATTTGGCCGAGAATCATGCTAAGCCAGGGTTTTATGGTGAAGGTTGGTTCTTTCTGTAGTTAACGTTCACCAACCTCCTCAACCTCTGTGCTCTATCTTTGCAATCCTAAAGCCCTCACACAAGTGTTGCAAGCCAGGTGCAGTTTGAATCTGTTCAAGGTTAAGCTTTCCCTACTCTAATCAAATCAAGTATGTCTGTCTCAATAGTAGTGGTACCAGGCTTGGCCAGATGTAGAGCAGCAACCTTCTTGTCCAGATGCTTGGGGAAAACACATATAATACTTGCTTGGCAAATGTGCCAGCCTTCCTTTCATTCCACAACTCCAACTGTGACCTGATTTGTGAAGGAGCATGGCATCAACACATCTCAAATTATAGAAAGTTGGATGAGGTTATTGTAGAAGTATTATCTCTCTTGTACAAATCACTTCAATGTATTGCTAAAGTTCGATTCTCTAGACTGGTCTACGCCAGTGTCCAAGTTTATGTAGTGGACCGTGCGCCCCAACACTGTCATCGACTTTTCTTGAGAGCATATGTATGTATGCATGGATGCAAGTGTGTGGGTCATTTTGGAAGAGGATAACCTTGTTTTCAGTGGCAGTTCCAAGTCTCTTGGATATTTATTATCTCAGTAACATTGTTGCAAATCTCCAACAGGCATGTTTCCAGTTAAGGTCCAACATTGTTGCAGATCTCCAACAGGCATGTCTACTTTGGTAGCTTTAAAGGTGACACAATAAGTTTTCACAGCCTAGACTTGGTGACTTGGGAAAATAGGTGCCCCATTTATCTTTTAGTTCAACGAACAGCTCAGTCTCTAGGAATTTTTCCCATCTTCAAGATGAAAGCAAATGGTACCATGCCTGTATGTTCGAAGACGGGTGCACGTGTGTGGGCGCCTGTGTAGCTGATTTCTGTAGATGCATGTGGCTACAGCGTCTAGATTCCAAATTCGTCGGTCTTTCCCAATTGTTGTGTTCGTTTCAGAGGGACGGTGATAGCATGTTTGATGTTGACTGGGACAATTTGGGTTTGAAATGAGGGAAATAGACCAGATGTTCATCATGAAATGTGACATGGTTGGAGAATGGCATAAGGGACAACTAGAGCCTTCTGGTGTTGTAAAAGTAATCCCATTTGTTGGAGTGCTGACTTATGGGGACACGTAAGTGCTGGGGTGCCCAAGGCATGCCTCAAATTCATCTAGAGCTTTCTGGTGTTCTAGAAGTAAGCCCATCTGTTGGAGTGTTGACTTATGGACACGTAAGTGTTGGGGTGCCCAGTGCATGTCTCAAATTCATCAATCTCCCTTTGCCAGCACAATGATGCCCATCTTTCTTTCAGAGAGGATCCAACACAATGATGCCCTCCTGCCAGCACGACGATGTTTGATTTTGTCTCAGAGAGGATCGAGTGATCAGTTTGATCGAGTAAGTCTTCAAACCATGCATGTCTATCAATGTTGCAAACAGAAGTGTTGTTGTTCGTCTTTCTCACGTGGCTAGCCATATTAATATCCTAATTTCCAGTAGTGGTGCACTTCACTGGTAAGTCTCTTTAAAAATACCCACAATTGCGTGCTTCATTTTGTTTGGGGTCTTTCTTAATGGCATCTTGAATAATTGTGAGAACTATTCAAAACTCTTGGTTCTCATTGGAGGGATTTGGCACGGTGCTGTCCTTCGCATTAGCTTCCTCTACCTTCACGCTCTCATAAATAAGGATTGGCATCACCAACATAATCAACAATCAGATTTGCTCCACCACCAGGACCCTAGTCCAAGGCCCTCAGTTCACCAATAGTATTCTTGAAGATTCTATCCCTTCCAAGCAAAGCTAGATGCACTATCATGAGCAATGGCCGTCACCACAGCTTAGCTTGAGTAGACAAGATGTCACTTGTTTCATTTAGAGTTGAAATTGTTGGAGAACATACTGCCTACTCTTAAAATTAAGGGCAAATTACCAAAATACTCATAAAATTAGTAGAAATTTTGAAAATAACCTTGAAATTTCAAAAAGTTCCAATATACCCTTGCATCATTTTGGGATGGAATTGTCCCAATTTTTGCATAGTGTAATGTTTATCACAATGGAGATCTATCTTTTGGCATTTTAGACAATTTTTCACCGATAAGCTCACAAATAGAGCCATATACATTCAAAACAACGAACAATTTCATATGAAAAAGCTCAATTACCATCTAAAATCCTAGTGGTATCGTCTTCTTTTGATGAGAACCACTCTTCCTACAAGGAGTTGCAAAAAGAAATGTTTTAAGAGATGTTTGCAAGGTTAATTAGGGAAATTTGGAAACAAAGTCGAGGCATTTGGGAAATTTTTGGCCAATATAATAGGGGTATATTGGGAATTTTTGAAATTTGAGGGGTATTTTGGAAACTTCCACAAATTACAAGGGTATTTTAGTAATTTTCTCTAAATTTTTTCGGATGTTGTTTCGTCCTCTTTTAGAAGATATTCTCCAAGGACAGGCCTTGTGGTTTTATCACTTGTTGGTAAACGCTATTCTCTATACAAATTTTCTAGCCATTGCATACACTTCATATACTTGCTCATGTTTTACATTATGCACTTCTCATATATTTGCTTTTGCTTATCTTTTATCTTGTAGGCAGGCCTTGTGATTTTGTCACTTGTTGCACATCGTTTTACCAAACTTAAGCTAGTAGGGCTTCCCGACGACGATAGCTTGTAGGGTTGAGTGGCTTACTGCAAATGATTCGTTGTGATTGGCAGGTAGTAAGCCCGAGCATTGTCTCTTGCATGGAGCCTTTGTAAAGATAACATACATTATTCCAGGTTCCATTAATTAATTTGTTACAAAGATTCTCTACGTAAACTTTTATAAGCTTCGCCACCACACAAGCAGTTGTTCCCATGATCTGTCGTCTATCCGAACTTACCATTGTCGTCTGCCCTCACCTCGACACCCAACAATTGTTGTCCATGGTTGCAATAGTTTGAGTCACTTTGGCAGTACACACCTCAGGACATCAATTGCACCATTAGAGCAACAAGAGAAAGACAAACACTGCCCTGGCAATAGAAATTCATCTCTCTCTCTCTCTCTCTCTCTCTCTCTCTCTCTCACGTGCTGGCAATGCTTTACTTTTTTTCTTTCCTTCAACCACCCTTTTCTTCTCAACTCGCCGTGGGAATCTAAGTTGATTCTTCCTAATAAGACTAAAAAAGAACGTTTTGGACACCTACAGGCCTATTCTACACTTTGTTAATTAATTAATCACGAAGATTCTCTCCGCCTTGCCTTCACGAAAGGAAAATTTCAGTCTTAGCTAGTTCCCATGTTGCATCCGCCCTCACCCCTGCCGACCTGCGCCCACTGCACCATTGCACCATTTTTCCATGGACTGTCCCTAATGTTCTTGGTGGTGTTCGTAGCAACGGATCCGCTTCCCCTGGAAAACAAACATGGAATGCGCAGTCGTCAACTCTGCTGCTCATGGGCCACCATCTCTTTCGTGAAGGTACTGGCATGCACATCCATTCATAGCTTGCAATTGGCTTATGCTCCTCAGCGATATGCTCCTGCTTTTCCTACTATGTGCCCCTTCCATTCTACCTCTACATTCTCGCCCTGGACCCCTCCAACTCCTCCTCATCGCCTCCAATTTTTCTCCATCGTCCATCTGTCATTCACACCCAGCCATCGCCACTTTTTGTTGCGCAATGAAGACAGACAACACACCCATAAAGTGAAAATACAAGAGACAGAAAGAGAGAAAATTTGGCCTCCTCCCCCATGCCTTGACTCCACCTGTCCTACCCCGCAGGTCTCACTGTTGTTGCAAGTTTGCAACGACTACAGACGCTGACTCTATCATCCTGTCTTATTCCCTCGTGCTCATTCCCTATCCATGCACTGCCCAACGTAGCGTAGCGTTGCGTTGCTTTCGGGCCTACAAAACCTTAATTACTTTATATATTAAAAAAATCCATTGACGACTTGCTCTTGCACGTGCGTTCCCTCCATGTTCGGGTGCCTACACACGTGCCCTCGCACGACATAGCCCTCTTTCATTTTCTTTTGCTTTTGTACATTCAGTGAGACAACTCCCCCCCCCCCCCCCCCCCCCCAACTTTCCCTTTTTCATTTAGATCAACCGGAGCATCTCCTCTGATTCCCATAAAAAAGATTGTAGGGACAAATAATAATTGAGAAAGTAAGCTAAGTCTTCGATGGATAGAATCTGTATAGATTCCATTACATTTGCAATCTTTGTCAAATTCTTTTTAAATCGAAATTCTCTATCTTGGACACTTGCATGCATGATTCTAAGGTATCAAGGATGACTCCAATATTCATACCTCAATTGTCCACAATGAGCCATCGTATTGTGTAGAAGAGATTCTCTTTGTTTGCAGAGATGAATAATTTAAATCTTGTTTGTGATCTCTCTTAATTTACTCTCCTAGGTCTTTCTCAAAATCACTTCATGGCACAACTTTTTTTTCCAAATTGGGGGTGTAAGCAAAAGATCTGGTTTTCAACGAGTGAAAATTTCACGAGCCCTGTCGAATTGATGTTGGGTGTTGCACATAGGCTCATGATGTGCTTAATACACTATACATAATCTCTATGCACAATGTGCTCAATGTTGGGATTTGAAGGCCCTGTATGTGTTGACTCCTCAAGGCCCTGACTGTGCTTGGGGATTTATGCACATTCTTTTGTGTTGATAGAAGGATCTTACTCACGATTGTATGGCCAAACAAAAAAAAAAAAAAGATTTGAAGGGTTCCGTATTCTTCCAAAAGACAGGCAAAGAAGTGTAATATCCATTCACAATGTTGCACTTGCAAGAATTTTGTTGGATCTTTTGCTCTTGCAACCTACTTCATAGTCCACTACCACTCTCCACTTGCCACCAACGCACATTCCCTATGTTATTAATACGTACAAATTTGGTGGAGGCTTTGGTGAAGCTTGTGCTAAAAATAGTCCATTGAGAGTTTCAACAATCTCTCTCTCTCTCTCTCTCTCTCTCTCTCACCCACACACACACACATTACAAAATCCACTCTAAGCTCATAGGCCAATGCTATGATTCAATTTCCAACTTGTATTTTTAGCTCGTGACTTGAGATAGCATCAATGCCATGTTACATGTAGTCAAAGTGTACCAGAAGAGTTTAACATTCTTTGCAGGTTTGCAATCACGTTGAGTTGTTCTTGCTCTGTGCTACCTGTGACCTCTCTCTCTCTCTCTCTCTCTCTCTCTCTCTCTCTCTCTCTCCCCCCCCCCCCAAAAACACCACAGCCTGAAACGCAAAGTTTTGGCAACATGAGTACCGTCCAACGCTTTAGGTTGCTATCATAGGCAATTGATGCACTTCAAGCTGCTACTATCATCCATGCGTGCACTACTCAATCTGCAAGATGAGGTCCAATAAAGGTTGTTGCTATCATCCATGCGTGCACTACTCAATCTGCAAGATGAGGTCCAATAAGGCCTACAACCCATGCACATGCATGAGGTGGCACCAGGGTAGCAAATGCATAGCTAGGTATACCTGCACTCAAGGTCTCATGAAGCCATTAGTCCATGAGTTTTTACTTATTACAAATTAGAATGGCCCTTTCACATCCCCCCCCTCCCTTCTCTCTCTCTCTCTAAGATGGTTGTTGGTAGCACCACGGAGCTCAAAATTCGACAATGCTAAAAAAACCCTAAAATTATAGGCTTATAAACCCTTCAATTAAAAAAGAAAGTAGATCTTTCTCTTAATTCAAAAAAGTAGAAAACATAGGTTAATTAAGTTCGTCCCGTAGGAGGAGAAGAGGTATTGGAGGTACTCCTGTTCTAGAGCTCCTTGTAGGGAAGGTAGTGCGTCTAGGGATGGCTGCTGTATAGCAGCTCGACATGGTAGATGTGCACCATGGCCACATGGAGTGTGACTCTCTCTCTCTCTCTCTCTCTCTCTCTCTCTCTCTCTCTCTCTCTCTCACACACACACACACACACACACACACACACACACACACACACATGCACGAACAATGCATTACCAGTTACGCAAGCTTGTTCATGACTTGGGACGAAATTTAAGGAAAGTAACCATGCCTTGTGATATATGTATGATGCATTTTCTGGAGTCTTCTCTCTATCGTCGAAAGGCAGGGATCGATCAAGGTGCCATCAACCCCGATCTCTCTCTCTCTCTCTCTCTCTCTCTCTCTCTCTCTCTCTCTCTCTCTCACACACACACACACACACACACACACACACACACACACACACACACACACACTATGTCACAACAGCTGACCATAGCTATGCACACACACACACACACACACTTGGTCATGACTTCTGACCTAGATAGCATCTATGGGGCTCGGTTAATGTTCTATTGTGGATTCAGGGGATTTTACCTTATGTTTTACTTGTTAAATTACTGCCTTGGGGCTATGGTGGCTCTAGCACCTCATCTGGAGGGGGTGATAGACTATACTCCGAATCACTGTCTAGTTCAAAGAGTTAAATTGAGTTGTTCGGGTAAGGGATTACCCTGTGCTGTACAAATGCTTGATTTGTTATCACATTGGTTGATATTAGAGTTTACCATAAAATTAAAGCCTTCCCAAACATCTTGTGTTGGCTACCCTATGGATATTGTCCCCTAATCTACCTCCTACCAGTCTTAGTTTTTAAGCTAAAACCTATTGTCTGGCCCCTCAAAATCCTGGGCAGCTGTCGAGTTCACTGTCTCCACTTAGGTTTTTATCATGGTGTCGCGACTTTCATACTGTATCACTGCCCCGCTCTCATGGAAAGTTGCATGCCTGGGCTTCCCTACCTCCCACTCATGAATAGAATCCTACCTGGATTACCTCGCACATTCATCAAGGCTAGGCGGCCGCGGCACCACCTCTTATGAGCATCTGTCGAAGTGCATCCCTGCTTCCTCCACTACAAAAGGTGAGGGTGTTTTCTCCCCTCACTTAGGCTTGGTCTTCCTTAGCTGCTTGGAAATCTACTTCGCATGGCGACTACTCACAGGTTTTGTTAAATCTCATAACTTCAAATCCACGCTCTGATATTTGACTATAAAATAGGAATTTAATAAAAACCTTATTGAAAGACTAGTCTTTTTGGATTCTTTTATCTTCTCACATTGGCAAAGGAGCTTTTTTCTTTGGATGCTTGACTGGTACTGACTGCATAAAAGTTGACATGGTGTTGGGTATGCATAAAATTTTGGTGATAGTACTGGTTTGGGATTCTTTATCTGATACTGACTGAAACCTGGTGATGGTGCTGGTTATGGATAAACTTTGGTAATGATACTGGTGAGGATAGGTTTTTTTACCTTGGCATAATAAAAGAATATGATTATTTTCTTGCTGGCTTCCAGTCCTACTCACTGAATGTAGAAATCTGTAAAAATCTTGCCCACTAACTGACTTTAATGCCTAGTTACTCGCCACCAGCTGGTTTTTTGGTCTCAAAATTTCTGGTATAATCCTGGTATAATTCACATCAGTATAGATTGTTGTTTGGCTTCTTGACTGATCCTCTGCTACTACTGAGCAAGAATATGACATCTAACACTTTTTTTTTTTAAAGAACCAAAAGGTAAGTATATGGGCTGATTGCCTGGTGGTGGTGCTGGCTATGCATAGTTTGTTCTGGTTACTGAAATGCTACCATATACTGAAATGTTGCCATATTTTGGCTGCCATTTTCTGGTACATTTATGACCACATATGGAATGCAGTTTAGCCTCTCTACATGTTAGTTATGTGTAAAAAAAAGGGGGGCAGCTTGTAATGGGCCTGGACTAGCTAGTCATACTTGCAAGTTACATATTCAGGCTTAATCTAAAGGAACATTGCAATAGGGTACACTGGTTTTTTTATGCCATTTTTTGGTTCAGATTGGTTCACATCATTAGATGGTCATACTTGCAAGTTAGATATTCAGGCTTAATCTAAAGGAACATTGCATAGGGTACACTGGTTTTTTATGCCATTTCTTGTTCAGATTGGTTCACATCAGTATATAATGGGCTTTTTGGCTTCTTTTTCTGGTACTAACTGATCCTATGCTACTGGGCTGAAGTACAGCAAATACAAGTAGATTCCCGATACAAGTGTTGCTCGATATTTTAAAGTTTTGGCAGTTACTCGAGCTTACTTTATGGTTGCTGTTTTGAGTATTGCATACTGGATCCTACTTTGATCTACTGCTGTGCTTTTTGACTGGTTTTTTACTGGATCCTACTTTGATAACCTTAGTTAATCTGATGTTGAAAGCTTGGTAGCACTACTGGTTTTGCTACCGAAATGGGAAATATGACAATGCTGGAAGTACTTGGACAATTAAACTGCTACTGATGATTATTTTTGGATACGTTAATATATGCTCTTGGGTAAACATGCCTATTACAGATTCTACTAAGATCTGGCGGGCGTGATCTATAATACACTCTTCTGGTTTTTACCTAGTCTCTGGATAAGGCTAGCTTGGTCAAATGATAATCCTAGTTGTTTCTGGCTTTGAAGGGCTCGACATTGGAACACATTTTTAGGATAAAAACTACTTAACTAAGCTTTCTACATACAATGATATGGATTAGTTGACATTTTGTACATTATTAGTGCTAGATATATGAGCAACTCTAGCAAAAAAATAATAAAAATCCTCGAGATTTTAAATATGCAGGACAGTAGCTAGTCTAATTTTTTAAGCTTGACATGGATAACAACTGATAGATTCTTTGAAGCCTGCCATACGTAGCCAAGTCTAACATATATGTTGTCTTGACTATATGGATGCAGGTGAGAATTCTATCTTGGCTTAAAGAGGTTTAGCTCTTGCAGTCCGACGTTGGAAGCATTTGATGCTGCAATTGGGATAGTTTTTGATACCTTTGTACAAATTCCTTTGGAATGATACTTCATTCTTACTATACTGTACAGTTTTGATTCAAAGACTGAATTGTTTCTGTACATATCTTTGCCTTGACATCTTTAGCCAGTTGTCTTTTTGAACATCTTGTTCAATTGGTGTGTTATTTATTTAGTTTAACAGCTACACACACACACACACACACACACACACACACACACCTCTGCGCCTTTGGTCAGACCAGATGGCCATAAACTATATCGACAACGTCGGGAGAGCAACAAATGGATTGATATAAAGGGGGAGCATAAATGGGAGCAAGGAGCAAAGAACATATGCTTGTAGGGGAGCAGAGCAGATGGGAGGGTGAGGGGGCAACATGACGGTGAGAGAAAAGCCGCACAATTGCTCAAATAGGGGCAGTGAGCTCGGTTGGGGTTAAGTACCCTCTTCGTACGACCTGTGTGTCGCAGCCCCCATAGGCTATAATGATTCCCTTTATTCAAGGGTGCATCCACAACCCAAGATGGCTCTTGTAGTTCAACATGCAAATTTGCAATCGAGACAATGCGAGTGGGTGGCCCCCATCCATCCTGCATGGAAACTTGAGGGACTGTCTGTAAGAGACTGCAAGTTTTCCATCCTACATGGCAACCTAAGGGTGTCTAAGCGACTGCAAGATTGGGCTCATGGTGGCTACAAGCATTTGCAGCCACGTGGAGTTCAATGCTGTCTTTTTAATATATATATATATATAATAGATATGCAATAAGGAGAACACACTCTCCTCCATCTTAGTGTGGTTTTTTCCCAATGATTGTCCTCTTCTCTTCTTCCCCTTCCCACATGCACACATGGACATACACCACTTCCCACTTCAACTAGTATTAAAACATGAAGATGGCATGGCCCTGGCTTCCCAACACCCTCCCCTCACCTCGCGTGTGCAAAGACCTTAGCTTTTGAGGAGATGAAAGAGCTCACAGAACCGGATTCGCATACGAAAAAGAAATCATAACTCGAAGCTTTTGGGGGAATCTTTTTTTTTTTTTTTTGCAAAACTCACAATAGTGAGTGATATATTGATAATAATCCCAAAAAAATACATTACAGACCCTGCTCACCCTCGAGCCAGGGCATCAACAGACTAGCAACCAACTATAACCCACAAAGTAACATCGGCTATTAAGGGAGCCACCCTGCAGAAAAGGAATCCAAATATCAATAACCCCTCAGTACATACCATAATTGCCGATTGGGCGGGGCCCATAGTCCCCATCACCAGGGGCTCGATCCGAAGTGCCACCATGGAGAAGGCCCTATCACAATCTTGAACCTTAGATAAGCTAAGGTGCATTGCTTTGGAAAATAAGAGAAAAGAAGCTTGGAAACAAATGTGAATTTGAAACTTTAGAAATAAAAGAGTTCTCCAAAAAACAAAATTAAAATGCCTTCTTGAAGCTTTTGGATTAACTTTATCAAAGTCTTGGTGTCTTTGGTTTTGGGAAGGTTGAAAAAAGCTTCAACCGAGTAAATTATACCTGGGTCTATCTTGCATTTCATTAATTAATTGGAGCAGGAGATTCGCTCTCTCACTTTTTAGAATGCAAAGTCTTAACCTTCTGCCCCAGCTCCCACGCTCTCCAAACCTCCATCGCCCATCTGCAGCTACCCTCTGTGCAATCCCAACTCTGCACATTGATGGAAACCTCGCGCAGCCTCACTTGCTCTCCCAGCTCACCTCGCCATTCCATCTCTCTCTCTCTCACTCACACACACACAATTCGAGAAATCAATGCTCTTTAAATCTTTTGATGTACGCACTACCTGAGGTTCGTGCGCGCGGTGGATAAGACATCAAAGTGGTCGAGGGGATGGCCTGCGCATCTCTCCTGTATAGCTGAGCACGATTCCAACGCACTCTGAAGGCTAGAGAATCTTGTGGCCCCTGCAGTTAGAGGAACCATTGGAGGCAGAGAGAGAGAGAGAGAGAGAGAGAGAGAGAGAGAGCAATGCAATGACGAGGGGATGTCCTACGCTAGCCTGTCGTCATCGACCCCGCTCCGCTTCTCCCATCCTCCAACTGCTTCCCACTTGGCTCCTTCGTTCCAAACGAGCTTGAGACAAACAGAGCCTTCGCTTGGGCCCCAAACCCCGAAAATACTCTCTTCCTCTCTCTCTCTCTCTTCGCCACGTGCCAACTGCAAGCAATGCGAAAAAATCTCTTTGCACTCCCTTTCTTTGCATTTCAACCCCCCAGGCATCACCCAAGATACCTCCTAAAAGAAATGGAAAAAAGATTGCAGGGACATATTTAAGGCTTCTATGAAATAAATTGAAGGGTGAAGGGAGCTCCAAAGGCCACCTTAGCAAATTCAATTGGAGTAGCTCACAGATCTTGGAGAGCTCAAAGGGAGAAGTTTTTTGTTTCATTGTGTGTATGCGCGTGCACGTACACACGCACACATACACACCCCTCATGGATCTTGGATCTTAAACATATAAGTTTTGTGTTTCATTGTGTGCACACACTGTACACACACACACACACACACACATCGATAGCCCAACTTCTCTTCTCCACAACAGACTCTCAGGTATGTACCAAGATTTATATGACACCTTGCCCATGCACACCGCCCTTCGTCAGCATCCTTGGGCATCATTGGTTTTGTACCCAAAGCTTTGTATCGGTGGCTTTGCACCGGCATGTTCGACACCGGCTTCCTCAACTTTGGCATCAATTTTCTCGACAACAGCTCAGCTTCGAAGTCCCTTGGCTTTAGCTCTTTCGACATCATTCCGACAAAGACTCAACATCCCAACTCCCTTGATACCCTAGACATCGATAGCCCATTCTTGGTAGCCTACCATCACTACACGCCTATGGATTGATGACACTTATAGTGAGTGATTTTTTGAGTGGGAGCATATTTTTTGGCTCTCCTTGGGGTCTCTCAAGGGGTTGGTTTCCTAAACACAGCGCTCGAGATAGAGTATCTGCATCAACACCACATGTTTTAGTGTTCTAACCGAGGACTTTATTCCAATTGAGACGTATTTTTCCTGAGTTTGCTCTTATTACAAAGGAGAGCCTCTTGAAATTTTGCCAAATTTCTCGCCATAGTTTTTGGCATTCTCATCATGGTGATCAAATCTCGCAAATATGATATCTTCTTCTGAAAATGACATTTACAAGAAAGTTTGATGGCATGAATTTTCGATATGAAAAGATAAAATCCATCATGTGCTAATACAAAAGGGTCAATTGGGCCAATCTTTAAATGCCAAGAAGGCAATAATTATAAAGATGTGAGTGGAAGATGCTTGATGCCGAAGCTAAGTCCACTATGCATCTACAACTTGTAGAGTATGTGTACTTCACCATAGTGGGTGAAGCTACTACTAAAGCCTTATGGGACCAGCTACGCAACAAGGTGTACTTGATGAAGAAGCTCTTCAGCTTTATATGAAAGAAGATGACACGATTTCTGAGCACTTGAATGCCTTCAATGTACTTTTTAATCAATTGACTTCACAGGGACTTGATTTTGATAAGAAAATCCATCTCTTTATTGTGCTCTTTACCCTCTTCATAGGAAATTTTTTGCACAACAATTAGCAAATCTGTGTCTCAGGTCCAATTTGCTTATGATGGTGTAGTTTTCAGTCTACTTAGTGAAGAGATATGTAGGAAGTCTATGAGACTGCAAAGCAAGTGCTATGATATGTACGAGGCTATACATTTCATTTGCAATGAAAGTGGTTAAATAAGAGGGGACATCAAGATAGAGAGGGAGACATGTGGGCCAAAGGAGCCAATTTAGAGGCAAATTTTTTTGAGCCCCAAGCGAGGAATGAACCCACTCCCAATTTGAAGGCAAAACAATTGGAATATTCTTAGAATCATGTTTATGTGTCTTGTTATGATTTGCTGAAAACTGTACCAAAATTGGGCCTTGAGTACATTTCTAATGCATCAAAAAACCTCAAAACTGAATTTTTGTTAGTGGAGCATTGAAAAAAATTTGCCTTTTCATGAGGATTCTAGTGCAATGTCTAAATATTCAAAATCACTAGATTTGCCAACAACCCACCCCCCCGCCCCCCCCCCCCCCCCCCCAAACACACACACACACACACACACACACACAAAACAAAAAATATTAAAAATAATTAGCTTGTGTATAAATTGTCTCTAAATTGGCTCCTTCACCCTAGGAAGTGTGAGTTGAAGGCAAGGTGATGAGCATGAGGTGGTGCTCGACAAGCCAAGCCAGGTCTGACTCATTGTGCTTGCATTGTTTTGTGATGCTCTTGAATTAACTTATGTTAATAACCTTTGCCTAGATGAAGTGAACTTGTCGCTTGTTTGTTTGGGGGGGGGGGGGGGGGGGGGGGGGGGGGGGGGGGGGGGGGGGGGGGGGGGGGGGGGTTATCAGAGTGAGAAATAGCTCTTGAATCAACGTATGTTTATTCACGATGTGATTGGAGCGAAGGTGGTGCTAGTCATGGGGCTACAAAATCTTGGCAAGAGCTCACTCTTCAATTGCATGCATGAACTGGCAAAGGAGGTGGCCCCACAAGGATATTATAGGTGCATATTAACAACAATCATAAAAGGCCTACCATATAGTAGCATACCGTCATGCTACAACATGTGTCCTAGTGATCAACATCTAAGGAGTTGCACTCGCACAAAGGGCCTCATACCCCTTTGCCTCACTGATGCCATTATTTGGATATTCCCTAGCTTCATCCCCTCTTTGAGCCTGGAGGTGCTTTCATCCATTTTTTATTTGATGCAATTCTACAATATACGTCTTAACAAGAGTTTATATTAATTAAGAGGTTGGCCTTGACAAACTATTAGCCCCGACGTGGTCTACCCTAAGTCTCGGGGGCATCTCAGGGGAATTGGTAAGGAAATGCAACAGAGCAACGGGAGTCTTAGAGTTGGGGGAAGAAACCAGATACTTCAAGAACTCCATTTTGCACTGGTCCCCCTGGGTCTCTAAAGTTGTAGATCCACCACAAAGTCCCTATTGGATAGAAACAGCCAGGAAACTGAATAATAAGGGACTGAATCAACTTGGGCACTTATGGGATGGTGACAGCAAGAGGTGGAAAACCATTGACCTTCTGGTAACCCAATTCCAACTTAATGGCTTGGAGATATTGCTGGTCGACAAAGTGATAAAAGAGCTTGACAATGTAGTGATGCCAATCTGTGAATCGGGAGGTTTGAATGGAATGCCTGGAGATGGCCCGGAAGAAGCAGTCTCTTATGGAAACCCCATTCTAAATGCATATATCATACAACGATGCACAGAGAAGAATTGGTCTAGCCCCCTTAACGAGATATGGAAAAACAATGGTCGGAGGAATGGTGGGAGCAAGTAACAGAGAACATCTGGAAGCCAAAGTTTCCGCAATACATGAAGGTATTTCTATGGAAGGTAATGTGGGGTGCTCCTCCAATGGGGGTGAAGATACAAGAGAGAGCCCTTGACAGTAGGACCCATGTCCTTACATTACCCCCTCCTCCCCCCCCCCCCCCCCCCCCCCCCCCTCTGAGAATCATTTTCATCCTCAAAAACGAATGTAGGAAAACGATTGGGCTAGATCGATGCTTGGGGTGCAGGTTAGCTAGTGAGGATCTGGACCATCTATTCATGGAATGCCCGGCTATCAGAGGCATCGCAGGGAAAATATGCAAGTGGGTACAAAGGACATGGAAAAATGGATTTCAAGACTGATTTATTCCTTAGAGGTAAGAAGTTGGAAGGTCCTGCCTTCCTCATCAGCACTCCCTCATCAGCACTCAAACTATCAGATACTTCTTCTTCCATAATGTATGGTAGATAAGGAACCGCTGAGTGTTTCAAGGAGATCCTGAGGTGGCAAGCTTCACAGAGATTATACAAGAAAGAAAAGTGCTAATATGGACACTCGGGTGCAAGTAAAATTTGGAAGATTATCCTAGGACTACTCATGCCTTGTTGTCAACAGATGGTAAGTAAAGCTTAAAATTTTTGTTAAAATTCGATGGTGAAAGGTCTCACTGCAAGGCGACAAACATCCAGCTTGTAAACTTTTGCACCTCAAGGCTCGTTAGGAGCTTGAGGTTAGTTGTGTAATATTATGATGTGTTTAATACAATCCACTCACGAATTGTGAGTTTTACCCCCAAAAAAAAAAAAAAAAAGAGGTTGGCCTTGACTAGAAAGGGAGCCTTGAGCCCTTGCACCAATGCAAGGGGGCCCCACACTCTTTGGTGGACTCATGCAAGTATAAAACCCCATAAAGTACTTCCAAGGTCTTGAACTTAGTCTCCCTTGACAAAGGTGCTCCCAAAAGTTTTTATAGGGTTTTGATTAGAAAGGGGTGCTAGGTGCTCGCTAGGTGAATTTCTTTAAACAACATGGATTTAATAAAATATCCATTTTTTGGTTGTGCGTGAGAGTTCACAAAAATAAGAGTTGAGGTCGGGTGTATTGCATATCTAAATATTAGAGTATTGCTATAGTATTAGTGAATGGCTTGAGAGATGTTATTAATGAGGTCTCCATGGTTACCATCTTCACAAGCTCGATGAGTGATAGTAAAATGTGTCTCTTTGAGATTTATTGCAATAGTATTTAAATGTTTTCATCCATTATGTATTAGAAAATAGTCAAATTCACACATATTTTAATTGACATTTCTTGGAAAATGTGTTAATCAAAGGCTGAATTTGTGATGGCTCTCTTGTCTCTTAGATTGAACAAGTGTGTGACCCATCCTCCAGACGGGCAGGGAGGTGATTGGTGTCATAAAATCTAATATCTAACCAACCCAAATGATTTTCTCGATTAAATTGATCATTTAATGTGAGAGAATAAACAAGAACAAGGGTTAGAATATAGACATGTGCTTTCAAATCTATCTCAATACAGGACCAATGGTAAAGGGGTCCAAATCTATCTCAATACAGGACTAATGGTAAAGGGGTCCAAATGAGAGATGGTATGTCAAAGAGAAAGGCTAGCCAATGGAGCTTAAAACACCTTAGGGTTAGCTTCATTAAAGACCTCCAAAGGTTAGTGTTAAAAAGCCCTTTTATCTTTGGTAAGCTAGGGCTTAGCTTGAGATGGGAACCCGGGCTAACTTGAGGTGCTTGTCGTGCTTGATGACTAAGGTGCTTGTCGTGCTTGATGACTAAGATGCGTGAGGTGCTTGCTGACTAGGGAGCCTGAAATGCTTGTGGGAACACTACCCGGGCTTGAGGTGCTTCTAGCTGCTAAGGCTTTTTTAGGAGTATGGTCTTTTAGATAAAACTTAATCTGCTCTAGAATCCTCGTATGATTCTCCGAGTTGTGTTTTATTTTCATGTGGAATGTCATTCTAAAGTGTTTGTGATCCTGAAAGGAAATATGTGAGCATAGAATTAGTCTTGTGGGTTGGGCCTGCAATCCTTAAAATCGGCAAAGTTAGAGACTATGATTGCCATGAGCAGGAGACCAAAAATACATTCTATGAGGGGCCACCTAACACCAGTTAAGGGTTTATAGACTATGGGTCCCACTTAGAACTATGCTTCAAAACTATTCTCTAAAGCCAACGTCCCGGTTTTTTCATAGAATGAAAAAACCTTATGTTTAGGACATGTGTGTAGCTGTTTTACCATAAATAATAAGACATAATTGAACTTTTTACATTCAAAAAATAGCTGGCTCGAGAGAGAAGGAATGATATGTTAAGTATGGAGCCTGATTTACCCTCGTAATTTTTTGTGGTAAAAGCGCACATTTGTAAGGCCCCCATTATGAGGAGAAGCCATCGTGCGTGAAGGAAAATCACTCACCGGAAACCAAAATTTTCACGGACAAGAATCAAGGGCAACTTTAGAGGCCTTGGGGGCAGAGGCCCCCGAGACTTTTTTTTCGCCGGAATATTCCTTTTCCGCCGGAAAGTGGTCGGAAAACAACCGGAAAGTGGTCGGAAAACAACCGGTCGGTTGGCCGGTAGTCAATGACCGATGGCTGGTGGTCGGAAGTCAATGGCCGGTGGCCTGTGGTCGGAAGTCAATGGCGGGTGACCGGTGGCCGAATTCAAAAGCGGACTTGTCTTCTCAAGGGCGGCCACACATGGGCGGATTGGAGGGTCCGATTTGGACTTATTCGCACAAGGACGGATACACATGGCTGTCTCTCATTAGAGAGGGCAGCCCTTTTGGCCTATAAAAGGAGGCCATTTCTACACACATTTCATAGTGTGAAGTTGATGCAACAAGGTGAGTGTGAGGTGGTGAGAGGGAAGCAAGGCGGGAGCTCTATTAAGGGTTTAATTCCTTTGTAAACTACTTCTTCTTTTGAAGTGCTAAAGCCATTGAGTGGCTGCTTTCCCGTGGACGTAGCCCACATTGGGTGAACCACGTATATCGTGTGTACTCTCTCTCTCTCTCTCTCTACTCTATAATCTCTTGTGTGTAAAATCTATCTCTCTCCATTAAGTAATCTACTCAAATATCTATTTAGCTACGTCTTATTTCCTAACATGATAAGTACAAAAATAACTGAGTCTCAAAATCATCTTTGTACAATGTTTATATGAATGAAGTTTCATTCCAGTATACAGATATCAGAAGTAGTTCCCTTGTCAAAAAGTGTCTATGTAATCATGTAAGGACAACTGCTTAAAGCCAAAAAAACCTCCAAAGATAAGATAGAGTCCTTACTTGCATCCATCCAAACAAAACAAGAGATATGTTAGCCTTGAATGTGTTTTACAGGTATCAAGTGGACTATATCAGTTGTTATCCATGTCCATCTTTAACAAATTTCTTTAAAAAAACTTCAAGCCTTGGTCCATATTATTTTATTTTATTATCCAAAGGTATTTCAGAAGATCATACTATATTTAGAACTTGTTCCATTGATGAAGCTTCATATCCACTTTGCTAAAAAGCAAAAGCTATATAGATTATATTTCTTTTAAGAATAATCAACAAGGTTTTTAGTATTTACAGATAAAGTTTAACCCTAATTAGGGTTCTATGTCCTTCTCCTTCCTCAAGTGTTACTTACCTTCATTCTCCGATGAGTAAGCCTATTAGCATAGATGTTTAGATATAAGCCCGATGTCAAGCTAGACCAAGTGTGAAAGATTAAGTGTGTGTTCTCAAAAAGGTATAGTTAGTATGCCACAAGCCAATCGGCTAACCCCCAATCCATTTATAATGTTGCACACAGTAAGTAGTCCCGGCCTTTCTATATAGACATAGCCAACCCATATGATGTACTATACCTGTTTTAAACAGCAAGCAACGTTACACCTTAGAAGTGTCATATTTTGCCATGGCCCACCATATGGTGGCTTTAATTTCATCATGTTGTACGACTGATTATGGCCCCAAGAAAAATTCAGATTTTTGCTTAAGTGCCATTATCAATAGTAAAAAAAATAGTGAATATCGGGTATGAAAAACCCCTTTTTTATTAAATTTTTTGGTGTACCTGCAATTAAGTAATGACCAATTTAAAAAAAAAAACCAAGTTGTTGTACCATACTAATATTCCCAATAGAAACCACGTTTACCATGTAATGCCAGTCAAAGCCGACCACTATAGCGATCCTTACCAGGTTGTAGCATGAGGAACAGAGCCCACCAAGCAGAGGTCCAATCAGTTATATCATGCCCTTCTAAGTATAGTCATCCCGGCTATTTAAGTACTTTGAATATTAGGTATGAAAAAATCGTGAATATCGGGTATGAAGAACCCCTTTTTTTCAAAACAAAATTAAACCTTCAGTTAAATAATGACTAGCTTTGAAAAAAACCCGTAATAGTACCATAGTAATGCTCCCAAAAGAAACTACCTTTATCATGTAATGCAGGTCAAAAGCCAACCATTGTAGTGGGTTCTTACCATGTTTTAGAACAAGGAACAGAGTCCACCAAACAGAGGTCCAATCACTTATATTATGCCGACTATTTAAGTACATTGAATATTGGAAAAAATCATAAAAAGCGGGTATGAAAAATCCCCTTTTTAAAAAAATTTGTACCTCCAATTAAATAATGACCAGTTTTTTGAAAAAAAGCCGTAATAGTACCATAGTAATGCTCCAAAAGAAACCATCTTTATCATGTAATGCCAGTTAAAAGCCGACCACTGTAGTGGTTCTTACCATGCTATAGAATGAGGAACAAAGCCCACCAAAATAGAGGTCCAATAACTTATATCATGCCATGCTAAGTATAGTCATCCCGATTATTTAAGTATACCATTTGCTAAGTACATGCATTTTTATGAAACAATGCTTTACCATTTAATCAAAAAAATGACAGTAACAAGATTATTGATGTTAAGCTTAGTGACCAACCTGCATTGGTTGAATTGTAAGCTCCATGCTTGGTGGAACAGAGATGAAAAAACACACATTCCTTACTCTTGATGCAAGTAAAACACACGCAAAGCTAAGTGAGGGGCAGAATGCACCCTCACCTCTTTAAATAGAAGGACGGTCGCCCTCACTCATGGCTCATCGTCTGCAGTGTATCCTGAGTAGATCGAGCTCCCCCTAGGGAAATGTGGAAGAATAGCCGCTGCAATGCACAGTAGGTTAGACCTAAGCGCCTCATGGCAATTAAAGATTGTAAAAAGTATTTTTATCATGCTTTGTAACCATCACACCCTTCTAAGGGTTCTATCCCATGTTTCAAGAGTAATAGGTCCCCTTAAATAGAATTTGGAGCATTGACAAAAAATATTCCATAATCTGATGTTTAAAATAGGCTACCAGCAAGTGGTTAAGTGTGTGTTTCAATAATATTAATACATAGACACCAAAGAATTTGACCAAATTCAAAAGACACTAGAAACTATGTCAGGAAAGAGGGCTGTATAATTCCATTATCATGTCAAAAAATGGTCTTATACACAAGTGGGGAAATTTAAAAAGCTTCCCTAGTAAGGATGAAGAGATACAAGTCCTGCAAATCTCCAGACCAGCAAAAATTTGATAGCTTAGAGTTGAGAAGGTAACCCTCACCTGCATCCGTAGAGACAATATAACATTTAGTTAGTATTGGCACTGACTGCAGGTGATGCATAGGTATCCCACTTGTTATCGATGTCACCCAACTTTAAAATTGCTATCAATTAAAGTAAAGAGATGAAAACTTTTAACCAGTGCAATGGGAAAAAATGTTTTAGACTTATGTGTTTCACGATATCAAAGACCATACAACTCTATCAGTTTAACAATCATAAAAAACCAAGCTGTATGGGGACAAAATGTAGTTTTTTTTTAATCAAAACAGATTAGTCTAACCAAAACAAACTTAGATTTAGGAATTCTAAGTGGAGCTCTTTTTAATTTTACAAGCTCTAAAAAGGAAAGGTCGGAGGCGAGCTTTGGAGGCTATCTTTGCCCCGAAGTGGACTACGTACGCCCGTCTCTCCACTTGGCGGAGTTTGGCATTTATTGCCGCAATTTTTTAGGTTCTGAAATTGTGCTCATGCGTGCCGTTAATGTATATTTTGGTGTTTCCTATAAATATACAAGTGTTAGCTCCCAAGGTAAATAATACTAACTTGAATTAGTTACTACCTTTTAGGTTTACATCATCCCATCTACGGGTCATCTTAGTCATATCCCAAAAAAAATTGCTGTTATTAAGGTTTTAGCAGAAAGAAACTCTCAACAGCCCAATAGCTAGGTTCATTCCGGTCTTCAGAGAGCAAAAGAGATGACACAAAGGTAAATATCAATACTCTTACTAGGTGACGGCCCTGCCAGAATTATCAATTACAAGAAACATATCACAAAGTTTCAAAAAAGAGCCATAAGAAGTATAAGCCCTCTTTTAGCATGTAAAAAGAGATGACACAGTCAGCTGGTACATGTAATAAGCTTTTTAGAAAAACAAGCAAAGTGCAAAAACCAGTTACAGCCAAGTGGAGTTGGCCTAAAAAACATCTGTCTGAGATTTATAAGACTTAAAATACCAAGAAGACTCAGCTCAGTCCTAGTAGCATACTCCCGAGGAGATCCTACCAAGTTCCAAAGATCCCCAAAAAAAAGGTCAGTAAATAGCAAATAAAAAGAGGGACCAGTCTTCAACCAAAGGAAAACCACTCCCAAGCTTTATTTAGGCTTTTAAACAGCAACCACCAAAGTGATGAAAACTGCTAGATTTTTTTCAAAACCAGGATCGTGTTTTTTAAGCATTGATCCAGTAGATCCCAGCTCAAAAAGAAACAAAGGTATCCTCTTCCCCATCTTGGCGGTTCAAGGAAACCATAACATAAACACATAAGACCTAGTGTAACAGGTGTCAACACTCATTATTTACAAGGGCAGCTCAGTACTGAGTAGAAACTAGTTAATACGGCAGTATATGGATGTTATCATCATCTACTAAGCCATAAGTATTTACATAACCTGATGTACGGAAGAAAAGTAAGTTCTAACCGATAACCGTTAGCCAGCAGCCAGCTTAAGAGCGCCATATTTGGTTATGGCTAAACATCCAAAATAAGCAAGACCCGGCCCAAAATCTAGTACAGAAAATCAATCAGCACCCAGTGAAAAAGGGCCATGAGATACCCTTTAATACAAAAAACCTGGATAACTTTTTAAGAAAATTATTCTCAGAATTTTTCCAGATCAGCATGATCAAAGTTTTCCACTATAGCAACATTCCCAAAATCTCTGGCCAGCAAAAAACAAACCAACCCAATGAGATGCTTCTACCTATTTAACCATGGATAGAAAACTATAGCCAAGATAAGAAACCATCGTAGGCCACATGTTGTTGAAACATCCAGGCCTAAAGGACACAAACCAACTATATTGTGTGAAGTAAAAGAGAGACACAAAACCATTTAGACCGCTTCCAGATCCGCAAGCTATCTTGACAAAAAACCAAGAATCCGATATCCGAATGTTGCCAAAGTTGTGTTCTTGGACACCATAGCAGCCAAAAAAACACAAAAAGCTGTACAAGAATGATGCTCAATTCAAATGTAGGTATAAGCATTCAATCAACAAAGAGACAGCCAATACCACAAAATAGCATAGTTGCATTAAGTCACAAGCCAACTATATAGTTGCATAAGCAAAAAGTTCAGGTTAGTAACAAAACAAAAGAGACTGCAGCCATGATTAGCCACTCCATTATCCAACACATTGACCATATTTTCATAGAGTTATACTGATGCACCTCAGCCCCAAACAGAGAAGTGGCCTAGCTCCCAACCAGAGCTCCAAAACTCAAATATTCCCAAACCCATAGTCAACCTTAGTGGAGTTCCAGCATGCCAAGTTCTATCAAAACCATCGGCTATATCAAACAAGCCATAATGCTGTCATGAGATGTAGGAAAAAAGACCATAAGAACCAGTCCATAAGCCATATAAGTCCTATTAAAATAAAGAAGAGCAGCAACAACACATGAAGCTTAAAAAGCAAGGTATCCACCTCATAGTTGTATAGGTAAATTGATTGCAGAATATAACCGATACGGCTTTCCAAACAAATAAATAAAGTTCATGCCAATAGTGCAAAAGTGAATTCAGTCACAATCAGTTGCCCCCTTAAGCAAAGCGGTGAAATGGCCAGACTTTCATGGAGCCATATAGATGTAGCTCAACCCCAAACAGAACAGTAACACATCTCCCAAACAGAGAACCATTCATATACCATAGGCAGACCTAGAGAAGCTCCCCTAGGCCAAGTTCCACCAAAATCACCAGTCATAATATGTATGTTATATTGCTGTAATGCCACACATGGCCTATCAGAATGGAGAAGAGCAGCTACAAAACCACATGAAGCTGAACCTAAATAAAGCTCAATATAAATGCAGGCATAAGCATTCAATCAACCGAGTTCTGCGAGTATCCTTAAGTCAGGCATGGTATTCATGCCAAAAGACCAAAATCCCACTACTTAGTTATAACCATAGAACATAAGTTGCTTGGCTAAGCACAAGAGCCCTTTAAAAACAGTCCGGTCTCTAAAGCAAGCAAGCCTAGACAGAAGTTCATAGAATAATCGACAAAATCTGGATATCCTTTACTAGTACAAAATAGAGACAGAACCTGGGTGATATTTTAACCTGAGAATTTTCCAGATCAGAGTTTTCTCATTACAGCACCATCCCCAAAATCTCCGGCCAGCAGAAAACAACCAATCCAATGAGATTTTCCTACTCATTTAGTCATGGGTAGATAACCAAAACAACGATATGAAAACGTCGTAGGCAACTTACAGTCGCATTATAACGGAAACAACCAACTACATTGAGTTAAGCAAAGGAGAGAAAAAAACTATTTAGACTGCTTCCAAACCGCAAGCCAGCTTTTTACCACAAAAATTAAACAAGAGATCAAGTATTTGAAAGCCCATGTCCAACAGTAATACCTGTGTTTGAGTTGGAGCAGCCAGCTCCACAACTGCCAATTTATCTTTCCCTTTAACCATCACTCAAAGCTTTTCCCCAACAAGAGATAGTGCGACTACTGAGTGGTATTTGCAAACACACAACGAAATGAACAAGTGCACAACACTAAGTGAGCTCCAAGAGAGCTCACCTTTATATACAACTCGCGCAGCAGCTGGAGGAGTGGGAGAGATCCATACGGACGATCCCCGAGGTTAATGCCTTCGGTGGCGTTATGAGTGAGCAGAGCAGAGCGTATAGGAACCCGCGCAACAGAGTGCAGGAGTGAGGGAATGAGTGCACCGTGTAGAGTGGGGAGACAGAACAGAGATCACAGGCCGGCTCGATTTGGGGGAGGGCATTAAGTGTAATGGCCATATGCCCCCCAATATTAGGAGATAATAAGTTTTATCATGTAAGGGTAGTGCCCCATGCAAGAGAGTTTAATAATCCAGTTTAAAGGTAGGTAGTATTAGAGTAAGTGTACGAGTGTGTAGGAATAAATGTCAAGAGTAATGTAGGTTTTTGAATAGCTAGCGGCCTTCATAGGTATTGTGTGTGTGTGTGTGTGTGTGTGTGTGTGTGTGTGTGTGTGTGTGTGTGTGTGTGTGTGTGTGTGTGTGTGTGTGTGTGTGTGTGTGTGTGTGTGTGTGTGTGTGTGTGTGTGTGCCCCATGCTAGGCGGTTTAGGAATCTAGTTTTAAGGTAGGTAGTGTAAGAGTAGGTGTAAAGGTCCCAGTAGCGGCCATAGCTAGAGAGAGTTAAGATAGATAGATAGATAGTGTGTGTGTGTGTGTGTGTGTGTGTGTGTGTGTGTGTGTGTGTGTGTGTGTGTGTGTGTTCCAATAACAATATAACATAAACACCAAAGAATTCTTTCAATTTACAAAAGACACTAGAAACTATGTCAGTGAAAAGGTGGTATAATTCCCATTCATGGTACAGAACAGACTTATACAAAAGTATAATAGAGTAAGAGCTTGAAGATGTATCAGTCCACCATCTTCACTCCAAAGAACTTTGAAAACCATAGTTGAGAAGGTAACCCTCACCTGCACCCATGGAAACAACACAACTTTCAATTAGCATTGGCACCGTATGCAGGTGATGCATGGGTATCCCACATGTTATAGATGTCACCCAACTAAATTGTTTTCAAAGATAAATAATAAGAAATGTGAAGTTACACCATTTGGAGCCCCTTTAGCCTTGCAAGCTCTCATGATATAAGCTAGATCATACAGGCCGTTGTTATACGCCCCACAAGTACGTCGACCCCACTATATAGTGTCATACACCAGATATTTAGGCAAAACCTCTATCAATACACACCTTCCAAGGTTACATTATTCGATATTTCAATATTTGTTCAAAAAATCCAGGGATGTTCCACAAATGCCCCTATTCTTAATGTACTTCCCAACCACATACTGCGAGCAGCTTAACCAAATTTACTATAGCTCACAACCCATCTTAACCATAACAATACTCAGCCATCGTCATCATAACCAACCAGTCATATTGTGCATTTAACCAGTTATGCTTTATCACCAAAGACGCAATGATATGGACCTTAACTCAACCAGATTAGAACCCTTGATACCTAACAAGAGTCACATCCCTTAGTATAACTACCATGGCAGCATTACCAGACCATACAAGCCGATGTTTAATATTCCCTAAGTAGGTTACCCCACTGAAAACATCAATCAACCTCTCTATCTAGGAGCAGTAGAATAACCACTACCATCATTCATAACCTAGTCAACAACCACCTAATCATGGCAAAATGTGCAAAGTTTTTTAGTATATACCTGAATTGAACATGAGTGGTAAGCTCGATTTCCAAACCGGAATCACCCTCTGGAAAAATATTCAGATGGTATAGACCAAGTAGTAGACCTTTAATCATATTGTGAAGTATGTTCCAACCCAATCATCCAGTATTGTATGAGGTTACCTTCTTTCTATTTTAAACAAACCAAGCCTTTGATAGGACCATATATATTCAACATCAGAGAAACCCTATTTTTGAATCGACGCCACCAAACTAAGCCATAGCTACAGTCGGCTGCATCTCCTTATGAATCAACAATAAATTGAAAGTTTTTTCTAACGGTAAATAAACCAAGCATGCTATAGCCTAAACTGGCATAGTAGAAGTAACACTCCAGTATTTGCAGAAGGTACCATAACATCAAATGAGTCACATACACCATACGGACAGTAAACCATTGTAATTCCATAAATCACCTCAGAAGGAGTCAGAGCCGCCAACTCCACAATAGCATGCTTATCCTTGCCTTTTGCCATATAGCTGATAACTAAATGCTACCCTTTGCAGAAATTCCAATCTTAAAGCATACGAACTCTTACACTCACCTAGGACACACAGTACCAATGCTAAGTGAGCATGAAAGGTAACCTTTATAGAGTTGAGAGCCTGAGGCCGCTTTCCCTTTACAGTAGTTTGGCACGCCGAGTTTCAAGAGGAAGATGATATGGTCCCCCCACTACATTTATTGGTCGCACTCCCTCATAGTGGTGAGGCGGGCCCTCCTTCAGTTGCTCCAAAGTTGTGTACAGAGAGCGGGTGAAATGGAAACACAAAGAGAGAGAGAGAGAGAGAGAGAGAGAGAGAGAGAGAGAGAGAGAGAGAGAGAGAGAGAGAGAGAGAGAGAGAGAGAGAGAGAGAGAGAGAGAGAGAGAGAGAGAGAGAGAGAGAGAGAGAGAGAGAGAGAGAGAGAGAGAGAGAGAGGGGGGGGGGGGGGGAGTTTTGAAAGAGAAAAAAGGGAATAACTAGGATATTTAGAAAATGCATTAACACAGACTGCAGGTGGGTCAGTATGGTTTAACGCAGAAGAGGGCAAATCTAGACTATCGGTGCTTCTTCATGTTACTTAGCTATTAATATATAGTTAGGTGTCATTTAAGGCACCTCCAAAATATCAATTATTGGATTACCTACTATAATACACCCAGGACTCCGTAGGGCATTTAGTCAGAGTAAATAATCGGGCAATAGGTCCCCCCATTTTTACACTATTACCAATATCCCCAGTACACCAGTAACCCTAGTCCAATATAATGCAGTATCGATACCAGTATCAATACAGTATTAGTACACAAGTGGCACCAGTACCGATACATGTAGCGCCGACCCAGTCTATTATAGTACACAAGCAGCCTAAGTACTAAAAGTTGTTCAATACCAACACATAATTAGAGTCAGTATCAGTCTCATAAGCAGCCCCAGTACCAGTTCAGTATACTACAATACTCAAACAATACCAGTCCCAGGATTCGATATCACATAAGTGGCATCAATTTTTGTTCAGTACAGTAAAGTATCAGTATCAGTATCAGTACTAGTTCATTAAACTACAGTACCACTACCAGTATCAGTTAAGCTCTACTACACCAGTGGCATCAGCACTCAAACACAAGTGGCTTCGGTCTAGTCTATTATAGTACACCAACATTATTAGTACCAGTACTAGGGTTGCGCCACAAATGCCCATATCCTTAATGTAATCTGCACCACATATTGCTATATGAGAAGCTTAACCAAAATGACTATAATTCACCACGCATCTTGACCATAACAATATTCGGCCACCATTATCATAACACACCAGTCATTCATTACAATTAATTAATTATGCCCAAGAACCACAGATGCAATACTTCAGTAACAATACAGTACCAGTACACAATTAGCACCAGTACAAGTCTCACAAGCAGTCCCAGTACTAGTTCAGTATAGTGCACAAGCAGTACCAGTCCCAGAACCACTATATCACACAAGTGGCAACAACATAATAAAGTAAAATAAAGTATTAATACCAGTACAGTATAGTACCAGTACATAAATAAACCTAGAATCAATACATATGTAGCATCAGTTCACAAGTAGTACCAATTCAATAAAATAGTAGTACACATGTAGTTCCATTTTGCTTCAATAAAGTACCAGTACCAGTACAATATATTACCAATACTCAAGTAACACCAGTATCAGTACATAAGTAGTACTAGGGCTAGTCTAGTATAATAAGTACCCCTACCAGTATCAGTACATAGGTAGCACTAGTACCAGTACCAGTACCAGCTCTAGTATCAGTACACAAGTAGTACCAGTATCAGTACAGTGATTTTAACACTTATCCTAGCAATGTGTGTGTTTAAGTATGCAAAATCCGCTCATAATTAAACCATACTTAGACAATTGTATTAAATAATACATTAAATAACAATATTTTAAAACAAGAAGTCATAAACCTCAATTATCATTTCATATACACCAATACAACATTCTATATCTAATGGATAATACAATCATTTAGACCAAAAACTTGATCTTTGATCACTACAATATAATATCTTAGTGTTGTATCTTATGTGCCCATCCTTTGGGATGAGCTTCCACTACATCTACATGTAGAAGGATCCAGTTGGTATATTAGCCGGTACACTGGACTATCTCCCGTTACTGCTGCAGTTTTTGTTGTAATCCCAAGGAAAGAATCTCTTACCTGTCATCACCATCCAAGAAACACAAGCCCGATTACTTGGGAAGACAGGTGTCAACGACTCCCTCCCCTTGTTATTGGTGTCAAAAATTACAGCAAAAACTAACAACATAACATAGATCAAATATTATATTTAAAAGACTGAGCAATTTATTTCTGATATTGTTTACATCTTTTAATCCGAGAAAAAATCGGACAGCGTCTCCTTTGTAAATTGGATCAATTTTCAAAAGTCCAGTCTAATGCCATCTCCTCTAAGACCCCCACTTGAGGATTAAGGCTCTTTTCACAATGTGTGCAGATTAATTCAAAGCAAATTACAAACCTTTGTTTCAAAAATTATGCATTTATCCATCAAGAAAGGATAGCATCAAACAGCTTTGTGAATTCATCACTTTATACTTTCCTGCATCAAAAGTAAGCTCCTGCATAGAAGTACAATTTAAGAGAATTGGTTTTTTCTAGTATCTGTAGTAATTTGTATTGCATCCTTCTTCTACAATGTTTACAGCTATGCATTTGTTCTTGCTAGCCTTGAACACAAATAAGTTAATTCCAAGCTAATAAAGTTGGGTAAGGTAGCCTTGAAATGATTCACTACCTTCCCATCTCATAGTACATTATCCAATCCAAAAACCGCTTTCAGAAGATATACCATAATGTTATTTATCTTCCTATAACTGAGATACCAAAGGATAATACCCGTATCGATCAAAGCCAGAAACCAATACTTTACCAGATGTGCATATCTTTTATCAAAAGAGACATGTATGTGGATCTAGACAACCTCCCAAAAAGGTATCCCCTTTTATCCTTAGGAAAATCCAGTTTTTGGAATACTTAACCTTTATGAATTCGTTGTGTAAAAACCATGAGATTCCAGCTTTCAATCTATGTAATTAATATGAATATACAGCTTGGCATAGGTTTCAGAGCTTGACATAGGTTTCAAAGTTTATTGATGTTTATGTACCATACCATCATCTAGATTACCCATCTCTAAAAGTAAAAATTTGGACAGCATCTCCTTTGTATAGCGGATAGATTTTCAAATTTCTAGTCAAAGCCATCTCTACAGAGACCCTCACAGGAGGTTAACGGCCGTCACAAAAAGAAAAACAAGTTCAAAATCTATAATGCCCTTGTAGTTCTATTCTTCCAAAGTTAATAACCCTGCATTTGTTTCCATTACCAATTTACCACTCATCTGAGTACATATTGTACTTTTTCTTGCCAAAAAAAGCCTGCAAACCAAATGTCTAAATTCTATATTTGATAGTGCAAAAACTATGAAAGCCATCATGTATATGTCTATGTGTAAAGCTATAGTACGCCAAAACAACCAGAACCAGTTAAAAAACTAAGCAAACTCCATATCAAACAAAGTACTGAATAGGTGTCGTTCATGGATTAAAGTACTTTTTTGCCGTCAATTGGGAAATTGATATGCTTTATCATAAAGCAAGAATGAATATCGTGTCCTAAATTCCGATTCTCGACATAAGCACAAGTTAGTGTTAAGATTTTGCCAGTATTTTGCCATTGCTTGTGACATTTTTCCAAAAGAGACCAGAAGACGTCATCAAAAGACATAATAGAAGTCATAATATATGTTTTTTCTTAAAGCAAAATATATACTTTCTACCGGACTGAGTAGGTGCGGATGCACCTACCTGGATGATGTTACTTTCCTGTTTGTTGAAGCAAGTGTTGTGTGTCAGAGCCTATGCAGTAGTAGCCCGAAGATACTCCACACCAGCCATTGCAAGGAAGACCATCTTGCTTGCCAATTTGATGTATGTACTGAGATACAGAAGAAGTTGAGAAGGCTACTTCCAGACACTGTTTCCCTACTCATTACTCAATTCCAGAAGGTGCTTCGAGTATTGGAGGAGGCTTAACGATGGGAGATCGATGGAGGAGATATAATGTAAACCCATGTGGTCTGCTGCATCTCGCTAGTATGTAAAAAGAGGGTGAACCCAAAATTCATGAAGAGGATTGTAACACCAAATAGCTATGTGGACAGTGTCTCTCAGGAGGAAGGCTAAACACAGCACGCCATCCTTCAATCTTCTGTGTGTGTGTGTGTGTGTGTGTGTGTGTGTGTGTGTGTGTGTGTGTGTGTGTGTGTGTGTGTGTGTGTGTGTGTGTGTGTGTGTGTGTGTGTGTGTGTGTGTGTGTGTGTGAGAGAGAGAGAGAGAGAGAGAGAGAGAGAGAGCGTATACTCTGTAGATAGCGTCACCAAGGAAGAGATCATAAGTTGTGAATATTCAAGCACCTATGTATGTATGTATCTATGTGTGTGTGTGTGTGTGTGTGTGTGTGTGTGTGTGGGAAAGAGAACATGTATACCAACTGAGCAGACTGAGGGATACGGTGTTCGGAGGTGCAGGAATCTAGCACATAGCTTCGTTTGGGCTAGGATGGACAGTTCACACGATACTGTGCTTTTTAAAGCATAAGAACAGTCATCGGATAAGCTATTCAAATGAAAGGTCGACATGTGTGCAAGTTCAATCCCTTTAAAGCTCCTTATTGCAAGCCATGTGGAGGATATGTGTGTTTAAATATATGCACTATAAAAGGTAGATTAGCCCTTGTTTTTTTTCCATAAAGCCTCTGACTATTGGGATCGAAAGGAAGGTAGGTGAGGTAGGTGCAGATAAGTAGGTGCAGATTTGCAAAGAAGTAACCACTTCTCGTGATATACCATATCCCTGATCATGGTGACTGTCTAATCATATTTAACTGGGTTTCCTTTTATCAAACACGACTGGGTGTGTTGAAGCAGGTGTGTAGTTGAGTAATTATGAGTGGCTATATATTATCTTTCATACATGACATCTACGATTAACTTCTGAGTAAATGTGTGTGCAACTATAAGTCCGAAAGGTGACGCTCTTTGTCTAAAACCAAACCCATTCTCTAAACCTTGAAGGTTATGTGTATAATAGAGGCCATTCTAAAAGATGTAGGCATGAACCCATGCCCAAGACTGACATCGGCCTAAAGCACCAAAAACGGAAGCTGTCAGCCAAGGGTTAGCCAACAAACTATCAGCTAGATAAGTGTGTGTGTGTGTGTGTGTGTGTGTGTGTGTGTGTGTGTGTGTGTGTGTGTGTGTGTGTGTGTGTGTGTGTGTGTGTGTGTGTGTGTGTGTGTGTGTGTGTGTGGCCCTCCCCCATCCCAGAGGAGAGATCCACTTGGTGGAGGATGGTCCACCAAGTGGACCATCCCCCACCAATTGTAATAAATGCTTCCTAAAAATTTCCATGTTTTATAGCTCAATCACTTGTACGGTGTTAAAAAGGTTTAAATGCAAGATTACTCATTTGTAATGTGTTTGAACAGAACTTAGATGTAAGTACACCCAATTGTTGTATGATAAAGGGGTCCTCCAGGGAGGAGGGTAAGGTATTATGAAAACTACATACCTGATATCTCATGATTTGGTTGATGTCCCTCCAAATTTGTGGATTATGTCGTGATGTTGGTTACTATACAATACTCCAATCCTGCAAGATAAAGATAACTTGAAAATCCACACCTAATCGAGGGTGGTCAATGATTACAGTATATGGATTATATGTAAACATGTAGATGCTTGACCAATTTAGGAACTGAGAGCCCCGACCCGTCCCTTTGGATTGGTTGGATCAAGCTAATAATAATGTAACTTGTATTAAAGAGTAGGCAATCCAATTCTTAGGGTAGAAATACCCATATCTTGACAAAAACCGTTTGATTCAAGTCAGGAAAAATTGGAGTAGCTATATTATTATCTGATATATTATCTAATTCCAATTGCTAAGTATGGCACTAGTCCGATCAAAGACTAGTAGGGAAAATATATGTGTGTGTTTAAGTATGAAAAATCCCCTCATAATTGAACCATACTTAGACAATTGTATTAAATAATATATTAAATAATAATATTTTAAAACAAGATGTCATAAACCTCAATTATCATTTCATATACACAAATACAACATTCTGTATCTAATGGATAATACAATAATTTAGATCAAAAATTTGATCTTTGATCACTACAATATAATATCTTAGTGTTGCATCTTATGTGCCCATCCTTTGGGATGAGCTTCCACTACATCTACATGTAGAAGGATCCAGCTGGTATATTTTAGCTGGTACACTGGACGATCTTCCGTTACAGTTGCAGTTTTCGTTGTAATCCCCAGGAAAGAATCTCTTACCTGTCACCATCCAAGAAACACAAGCCCGTCAAAACTGGCATTACTTGGGAAGACAGGTGTCAACGACTCCCTCCCCTTGTTATTGGTGTCAAAAATTACAGCAAAAACTAACAACATAACATAGATCAAATATTATATTTAAAAAACTGAGCAATTTATTTCCGATATTGTTTACATCTTTTAATTCCAAAAAAAATCGGACAGCATCTCCTTTGTAAATTGGATCAATTTTCAAAAGTCCAGTCTAATGCCATCTCCTATGAGACCCCCACTTGAGGATGAAGGCTCTTTTAACAATGTCTGCAGATTAATTTCAAAGCAAATTACAAACCTTTGTTTCAAAAATTATGCATTTATCCATCAAGAAAGGATAGCATCAAACAGCTTTGTGAATTCACCACTATATACTTACCTGCATCAAAAGTAATCTCCTGCATAGAAGTACAATTTAAGAGAATTGGTTTTTCCTAGTATCTGTAGTAATTCGTATTGCATCCTTCTTCTACAATGTTTACAACTATGCATTTGTTCTTGCTAGCCTTGAACACAAATAAGTTAATTCCAAGCTAATAAAGTTGGGTAAGGTAGCCTTGAAATGATTCACTACCTTCCCATCTCATAGTACATTATCCAATCCAAAAACTGCTCTCAGAAGATATACCATAATGTTATCTATCTTCCTATAACTGAGATACCAAAGGATAATACCCGTATCGATCAAAGCCAGAAACCAATACTTTACCAGATGTGCATATCTTTTATCAAAAGAGACATGTATGTGGATCTAGACAACCTCCCAAAAAGGTATCCCCTTTTATCCTTAGGAAAATCCAGTTTTTGGAATACTTAACCTTTATGAATTCGTTGTGTAAAAACCATGAGATTCCAGCTTTCAATCTATGTAATTAATATGAATATACAGCTTGGCATAGGTTTCAGAGCTTGACATAGGTTTCAAAGTTTATTGATGTTTATGTACCATACCATCATCTAGATTACCCATCTCTAAAAGTAAAAATTTGGACAGCATCTCCTTTGTATAGCGGATAGATTTTCAAATTTCTAGTCAAAGCCATCTCTACAGAGACCCTCACAGGAGGTTAACGGCTGTCACAAAAAGAAAAACAAGTTCAAAATCTATAATGCCCTTGTAGTTCTATTCTTCCAAAGTTAATAACGCTGCATTTGTTTCCATTACCAATTTACCACTCATCTGAGTACATATTGTACTTTTTCTTGCCAAAAAAAGCCTGCAAACCAAATGTCTAAATTCTATATTTGATAGTGCAAAAACTATGAAAGCCATCGTGTATATGTCTATGTGTAAAGCTATAGCACGCCAAAACAACCATAACCAATCAAAAAACTAAGCAAACTCCAAGACACAGAAGAAGTTGAGAAGGCTGCTTCCAAGCATTGTTTCCCTGCTAAATACCCAATTGCAGAAGGTGCTTCGAGTATTGGAGGAGGCTTAAGGATGGGAGACCAATGGAGGAGGTATAATGTAAACCCATGTGGTCTGCTGCATCTCGCTAGTATGTAAAAAGAGGGTGAACCCGAAATTCATGAAGAGGTTTGTAACACTAAATAGCTCTGTGGACAACGTCTCTCAAGAGGAAGGCTAAACACAGCGCGCCATCCTTCAATCTCCTCTGTGTGTGTGTGTGTGTGTGTGTGTGTGTGTGTGTGTGTGTGTGTGTGTGTGTGTGTGTGTGTGTGTGTGTGTGTGTGTGTGTGTGTGTGTGTGTGTGTGTGTGTGTGTGAGAGAGAGAGAGAGAGAGAGAGAGAGCGTATACTCTGTAGATAGCGTCACCAAGGAAGAGATCATAAGTTGCAAATATTCAAGCACCTGTGTGTGTGTGTCGCGGGGGGGGGGGGGAGGAGAACATGTATACCAACTGTCGCAAGGAGCAGATTGAGGGATACGGTGTTCGGAGGTGCAAGAAACTAGCACACAGCTTCGTTTGCGCTAGGATGGGCAGTTCACACGATACTGCGCTTTTTAAAGCATAAGAATAGTCATTGGATAAGCTATTCAAATGAAAGGTTAACATGTGTGCAAGTTCAATCCCTTTAAAGCTCCTTATTGCAAGCCATGTGGAGGATATGTGTGTTTAAATATATGCACTATAAAAAGCAGATTAGCCCTTGTTTTTTTGCCAAAAAGCCTTTGACTACTAGGATCGAAAGGAAGGTAGGTGAGGTAGGTGCAGATAAGTAGGTGCAGATTTGCAAAGAAGTAACCGCTTCTCGTGATATACCGTATCCCTGATCACGGTGACTGTCTACTCATATTTAACTGTGCTGCCTTTTATTAAACACGACTGGGTGTGTTGAAGCAGGTGTGTAGTTGAGTAATTATGAGTGGCTATATATTATCTTTCATACATGACATCTACGATTAACTTCTGAGTAAATGTGTGTGCAAGTATAAGTCCGAAAGGTGAGGCTCTTTGTCAAAAACGAAACCCATTCTCTAAACCTTGAAGGTTATGTGTATAACAGAGGCCATTCTAAAAGATGTAAGCATGAACCCATGCCCAAGACTGACATCGGCCTAAAGCACCAAAAAGGGAAGCTGTCAGCCAAGGGTTAGCCAACGAATTGTCAGCTAGATATGTGTGTGTGTGTGTGTGTGTGTGTGTGTGTGTGTGTGTGTGTGTGTGTGTGTGTGTGTGTGTGTGTGTGTGTGTGTGTGTGTGTGTGTGTGTGTGTGTGTGTGTGTGTGTGATCTCTATGCCTTTTAATAGGTTTTCAAACCAAATAAAGTGGTGACACTTGAGAAACAACTCGTGTATTAGCGTGTGTGTGTGTGTGTGTACCCGCCCTTTCCTAGGCACCATATTCTATGAGGTAGTAGACCCATAGAATATGGGCCTACTACCTCATTAGATATATCTTATTCTGGTTTAATAAGATTAATCAAATTCTGTAGGTCATATTTAAGACCTGTCCAGCTATGTTTTGTCAGTGAGTTACTGATACAAGCGACAAGGTCTTTTTTTGAAAACCCGTTACTAATATATTTGTTAATAAGGGTAGTGATTCCTTCAAATGCTATAAAGCTCTCAGACGAGGCATACACAATAAGAAAGAGTATACCTAGACAGGTATGTAGTGAGTTTTTGAAAGGTCTATTGCTTTTTCTTTTTGTAAATTCAGAGAATACGAGTTTGAGATTTTCCCTTTTCCAGTAGAACTTCGTATTAAAATTACCCGCAAATGGGGAGGTAAGCGTAAACTCCATATTTAGGAAGTGAGTCTTGGAAACGATCCATTTTTCTTGCCATAAAACTCTATCAGAGTACGTTGGTTCAATGTTAAGACAAGACGGATAAATATCTTTAAGTGTATCTTTGAACATAGGATTATTAAGGCTACATAGGTCATCCATAAACCTGAGGGAGTGCTGAAAGTGTGTAAGTGTCAACGTATTATCAGGATTACTAATCATTTTTAAGATCCATTGGTATTCGTAGTGACATAGATAAAGATTACACATAATCGGAGAACATGAAAATCCCATTGGGATACCTAAAATTTGTTTGTAACAGGTAGCACCTACTTGGATGCAGCAGTTATTAAGGAGCCAAGAGATATATTTATACAAATCATCCTCTTTTAATACGAAAGGAGTGGATTTATTCGATTTTTTTACCCAACCTTTATGTATTTTTGTTGAGATACATGTAAATCCGAGCTTTTTTCTGTGCGAAAAAGCCAACTTTATAAGAATAGATAGAGTGTTAAACAGACCTTCAGGTCCATTTAGAGGAATATTCTCATAACATTGCGTTATGTCTGCCGTAAAGATAGAGAAAATGTTATCTGGGAGGTTAATAGAAACCTCAGCAGCGTTTTTTATGATCCAAAAAGGGCAGCAATCTATATTTCTGAATTTTTTGAGATCCTTGCGTTTGATAGCGCAAATAGCTTCAATTTCTTCCAAAATACAATTTAAGCAATAAGTGATATCATTTGTAATTTGGGAAAAAAGGCAATTGGAAGCGTCAGAGATCCATCTAAATTTATGCTTATGATTTTTATAAGTTGGGAAGAGAACAGGGATTTTCAGAGAATTGGGATAATAACCTAGTCCAGCAAGTTCCATATTTAAAAGTGTCGCAGTATCCAACGTCGATGTGGCCATTTTTAAAAATTCAAGACCGTTGAGCCTAGAGTATGCAGATTCAAATGCTAACCTTTTACAAATAAAGGAAGCAGTATTAGAGGCTTTATCAAGTCCAATAATGAACCATCTCTCCTTAACTTCTGAAATGGAAGCTTTTAAATTAGGGGTAAGCCAGGTAGTATCAGAGCAAAGCCATTCTTGCGGCATAAGCCTAACTTTATTCCAAAAAATATTTTTTAGCGTAGAGGTAAGTAGGATGTTAGCTTCTTCCTCCAGTTGGAGTTTTAGGGCCAAGTCGGCCAGGCATTCAAGTAGAGCCACTAAGGCCAGCTGAGGATTTAGTGGAAAAGGAGGAATATGGTTCAAGCCTTTTTTCAAGAGGTTCCTTATAGGAATATCAGATATAATTCCCACCTCAGTAGTACACACATGTGAGCCAAAGTTAGTAAACGCCTTACAAAATTTCGAAAAAAGATGACAAGAACAGATAGGAACTTTTTCATTACGCAGGAATTCATTCGAATAAAACAGATTCTTGATAGGGGGCAAGTATTTCCAACCAAACATCACTTCTTTTAGTAATAGAGGTGATCCAAAAACATGTCCAGAACATTCTGAAAAGATAGCTTGAGGAGTAAAGAAATCCAAAATCTTGCTAGTAAACCAGCAATGTGCAAATACTCTATTACAAGCTTCATCCTTCGGCGGTAGGTAGAGTCTTCCACAGGCGTTCTTTTGTACCTGTAAATTACATATCCAAAAGATTTCTGATTGGTAGGTTCCTTCCCCGGCTTCTCACATAACTTCTACCCCTCCCTCTTTCAAAAACAGCATCACTTGAGGAGGGAGTCAGAAAGGAGGTGTAAGAAGCAGCAGGAGAGATGAGAGTGTTAGGACGTTTGGAGACTTGAGTTTCATCATCATCAATACTAGGCTTGATTTGCCCCACAATACTCTTTATTCCTTTGTAACTGCCATATGTGGTTAGAAGAGTGCCACACTCATCTGAACCAAGCTCCTGGAGGGTGTCACACATAATAGATCTGTATTGAATAAAAGCTATCTGAGCTAGGACTAGCTCCCTAGCTTGACCACCAAGCCATGAGCAAAAAAGGGAGAGATGAAATTCTTCAGCTTTGTCAGGAAAGATACTCGGTAGATTGTTGAGGGCAAACCAAATTGCATGGTCAAACCAGATGATGCTTGATTCGCAAGACGCTTTAGGGTCTAAAAACCTGCATGCACACTTAAGGTATGGCCTGAATACATTCCATACTGTTTCAGTATAGTAATCTGCATTGCTTTTACTAAAGGTCATTACACCTTTGGTTCTTGCATATAACCCAGTATTTGAACTGCACTTTTTTTTATCCAAGAAATTCATATTGAACGGAGCTTTAATCAGATCACCTTTATCCAAAAGCTGAATTCCTTTGAGGACTTTAAGTCTGCACTCCTCAATAGTGGAAGGCGCCAAGTTGGCAAGGAAGACCCAAGTTTCCATCGAAATAGGTGCAATAAACCCTTTATTTGGGAACAACCATAGTTTGTGCTCTACGCCCAAGGATTCTACCTCAATCTAACGCGAAGGTAAAAAAGGAAAGGCCCTAGATACTTTCGGCACCATATCCAACAGGGACGCTTCACTAAGTGAGCAAAGGTCCTTCTGAAATTCTTTTACTGCTTCCAAAGCAGCAGCATCCCTACAAAATAGGCTGTTCGGGGGAGGAACTATAGGAGTAGAAGGAGCCGTAATAAAGATGGGACTAAGCCCGCAAAATTTTCTAAGGAGATTGGAGAGTTCAGATCCTTTAGACGAGAAGGAAGCTAAGTCTTCCATATGGGTTTTTGAAATACCAGCTAGATTCGAAGCAAACTCCAGCAATAGGTTGATACCATCAGATTTATTCTTGACAAGGAGAGCAAGCACCTTCATCCATTGGTCAAATGAGATACGCTGGACAAGAGACAGACTAGAATCCTTAGAGGCATCACAAATTAAGGTTGAAGCCTCATTATCTTGTATACACTTCAATACAAGTAACGAAGCGACGGAAAGGGGTTCCATAGGAAGAGAGAGCCCTTGGGATAAGGAAACAATCTGCATAGATTTTCAAGAACATTTGTTAGATTACATCGTAAGGAGGAGTTGAGTGGTCTAGAAACCCTTATCCATCTTTTTACTTCTTATTGAATTTTACAGTCCTGTGTAAATAGGGCCGAATTCTATAAGAGATATAAGGAAAGAAGCTTTCAATTTCTTTAGCAAGCGGTAGTTTTTCTGAAATCAGAGCTCTTTTTTCCGGGTCAGAGCAGACCGTTATTCTTGCAGTGAGCTTTCCAGTAACCTGGTAGACAGACATAATACACTAGTGAAATGAAAAGTAAAAGACAGGGGATTTTTTTGAAAAATGAGAGTATAGAGTGGAATGGTAGTGCTAGCAACCTTTCACCAGTCGGGTCAATGAGAACCACAGTGACTGTGTGATAGCACCCCAGCCTATTATCATATAAAAAAAGATTTATATAATAGTAGGCGATTTTTTCTAACTAGAGCTAGGGTCTGAGAGAGACAACCTACACGTCAGTCTCTCTTATGCGTTTATTGTGTGTGTAGTAGTTCTAAATATATAAACCTATATATACGCAAACGAACACCACAGTTCACAGACCACTAATTCTAGGACAATAGAGTGGAATTGTACAATAATCTATTTGCAGATGAAAAAAAATATTGTACAAGGCAGTATAGATATCAATGTAAATCATGGGGTGAAGCCATCCCCAACTTCGAAGTAATGTAGCTTCAAGTTAAGCGAACATCCATAGTCATCACCACCTTAGAACTGAATGCTTTAAAAGAAGGTAGCCCTCACCTGCACCCATAGCCACAAGAAAACAATTCGTTAGCACGTGAGTGTATGCAGGTGATGCTGGGCATCCCAGTTGTTATCCATGTCACTTTTAAAATTTCACACAGTTCTTATCTAGTATCTTTGTTTAAAATAAAACAGATCCATGGATTATTGCCAATCCAATACGGAAAGTGGAGTTCATCTTAGTGTAGCTGTTCTAATATTAGGATTTAAAAACTTAAGGAAATTTCCCAAACCTTAGTAGGTTTTTTATAGGTAGTTTTATCCAAGTCAGACACGACATGCCTTCTTAATCGGACACAAAAGCACTACAAACTAAATGCCATGAAAGGCCAATTTTCAGTTATGGATAGCACCTAATTCGAAAAAAAAAAATTACTTTCGGACCAGATCATAATCCAAAATACTTTTCAAGTATATATATTTTATAAACCAAAAAAATTTAACTACTCTTCAGATCTAAGCCCTTTCAAGCTATAAATCAAAAAAAATTTAAAAAAAACCCCCGTTGTCATTATGCAATGACTAACAGCCTTTTGCCAAAGTTTGTAATAAAACTAGTCATCATACGCTAGTTTTTTAGATAGCTCAGTCATTAGAGTACGTCCCGCCATTTTTCGAAAAAAAAATTATATACTTGAAGTAAACGTATCAAGTCAAGAGCATATTGCATATCAGTAGGCCAAGTGAAGTTCACATAAATATGAGATATCATCTACGAAGCGAGTCATACGGTGTAGAGTTTATTTGTTTTTTCTCAAGAAAAAAACACTGTCCCAGCCAGAAGCAGTTATTTGATATGCTGAATCAGAGATTCGCCAAGCAGACCTTACACTACATGAACCATCTTGTGAAATATTATGGTAAAAAAAAAACGAGGGAGAAGAAACATAACCAAATTTCCAACAATTTAGGGTATGCGAAGCTTATTTTCAGCTTTCCGAGCCTCATCCAATTAGGCAATCAACTTGGAACAGCTTTATCCGTTCAGCCAGAGTCTCATTAGACTTTTCACGACATTAGGTATAAGCATCAAGGACACGGTAAGTCGGCAGTCAGTAAATGTACCTATCGTAAACCGAACCTCAAGTTTTTCACCTTTATCAGAAAATCCGACAGTCTCTGTACACAGTTTTGAGCTATACATATTTTATATATATTTTTATAAAACCATCAGCGTGATTCAAAAACCCTGCAGTAATCCGAATCATACTTACCTTCTTCAAGAAATCGGCATCTTCAGCCAGTCCACTTAATACAAATAATGAGTTACAACCATTCTTTAAAAAGTTTCATTTTTAGCTTCCAGATTACAAGTAGTACGCAACAACCTCGGCACAAAGTAATGTCAGCAGTCATTTTCAAGTTTTTTAATTGCTTCAAATCAACACCCATTTAATGCATAACATCAATATCTTCATCTCATTACATCCCACTAGGATGCCATACAGTACACTGCTCGAGTCACAGTCATCTGGTAACACTATACTCCAGCCACAGTTTCAAAATTCCATCCAATATCCAGTCCGAGCACTTCCTCTAGCACCCGGTCAAGTTAAAAGAACAGTCACAATCTCTCATTGTTAGCTGGTATCTCAATCATAGTTTTTAAGGTCACAATTCCCGTCAGGTACACAGGCAGCATTTGATTAATAATATCACCCCCCCTTTTTTTTTTTTAAAACATAGATAAAACCTGCAATTTATTCCTTAGTAAGCAACACCCCCGGCAAAAAAAACCCCATGGCAGCAGAAAATAAATTTTTGTTTTAAATGCTTTCAAATCAACATCGTTCGCTGATATGTATATTATCAACATCCTTATCACATTCCAACCCATTCGGCTGCCCCCCATTGAATCTTTTAGCATCATAATCATCTGGTAGACAAATGCCCCTGCCATAATTTCAAAGATTCATCAAGAACCCAGTCCAAAACACTTCCTCAAGCACCAGATCCAAGAGCTGTTACATTTTACCAACATTCACAAATATACCAATCATAAATTTGAAGCATGACTTCCCGTTACGCAAATAGGCAGAATCCATTTCATATTATCTCCTCTTTGTTTAAAAAAACTAGAAAATCAACAGAAATATAACCTGTAAGCTTGACGCAGAGGTCTCCATGATCACTTTATCACTTTTTTTCGGCATGATGCAGTAACACAGCAACGCAGAATTGCAAGTAAATCAGAGATCACAAATCACAGTGCTAAGTGAGCATAGGTGCTCACCTGATGATCATTTATAGGCGAGCTTTCTGTCACTCTGCAGACGGGTACGAATACTGCACGCTTCCCTATCACGGCCGGCTTCCAAGACCTTTTACTCCGGGATCTTACTCAGCATAAGATCTGTGAATGTGAAGCCTGAGGAGAAGCCAGACGCGAGCTCACGAAACGTCTCAGCTCAGCCAAGCACGGGAAAACCTTACAGACTGCAGAACGCCAGAGCGTGATACACATAATAGGGTACTGCAGATACTGAAAAGCTCTCATACGGTGAGATTTATACAAGGATTGTTTTTTTTAAAAAGGCGGTCCCACACTCACACTACAACAAGTTATTAAATCAATAAAGTGGCACTAGATAGCAAGTGAATGTAAGCCCAGAAAAACCGATATACGGTCTTTATACAAGCTAGTGCCCTCAATCTATGTTGGATACAAACCGCAAGTATTCTGTACCACCATATCTCTTCATAGTCTAAGGTAAAATCTCTGTACACTAGGACAGTTTTTAGAGACAGAAGCTGAAGCAAAACTAGATGAGGCCTACAAAGTATAGTGCTTTTAACCACAAACATTGGGTTCAGTCATCAATCAGTCTATATAAGACGAGCATCTCTTTTTTTTAAAAAAAACAAGTGTATAGCAACTGTTGAGAGTAGCTGATTCCAAGTTTATAAGTAAATATCCAACATTGTTATCAGGTGTCTTCTTCTGTTATGGCTCATACTGGGGAACAGGTTTTAGCAATATCTATTGCACATCTTCAGCAGTCAAGTGAGTCTACTAAGCGAGCCACACTCCTCCGTTACGAACGACTTTTATTTCCGCAGTTAGGCACATCTGTGACTCAGACGAAGTGGTGGACACATCAGAACCGAGTGACTAGGGTGACACTTTGGAGTAGAGAGCATTTTAGGAATAACATTCGTCTGGCGATGGTAACTGAAGCAATGGGTATAGGGCCACGATACTATTATGTAGAATACTCAATGAAGCGAGGTTTCTCAGAGCGATTATACCTGCTAGCGCAATTTCTTCCTTTTCGAAAGATTTTTTTGTATCGCAGTTATGGCCAGCCCCTCAGAGGTTATTTCAATATCACACCACGAACCTTGGAGTATGGTGTACTCTTATCCACTCGAATCCTACCTTTGTCAGAACGTCCAAACACCTGTTTCTACTGTGATAGCTGTTTGTGTGATCATGTCATGGATGGTCTACTAGACATGTAAATGTGAAGAGCAAAGAGGGGGTTTTTTTTGAAAAAAAAATTCTTTTCAAACCAAATAAAGTGGTGACACTTGAGAAACAACTCGTGTATTAGCGTGTGTGTGTGTGTGTGTGTGTGTGTGTGTGTGTGTGTGTGTGTGTGTGTGTGTGTGTGTGTGTGTGTGTGTGTGTGTGTGTGTGTGTGTGTGATCTCTATGCCTTTTAATAGGTTTTGACAAGCAAGGGCCCTGCTAGACATTGCCCGCCTACTGTAGGAGGAGGTCCCCAACTTAAAAACACCCCCCATCATGCTAAATTGGTCATGTAGGTCTTACAGGCTACCTACAACTTCTACACTACCCATTTGGTCAAGTTCTAGGACCTCCAAGCTTACAATTGATTCCCTTCTTGATTAGAGTTCCACATTTCCCCCGTGTGGCTCAATGTGCATCTCATGTGATACCTTATCAACTGTAGGCAGCATGATTGGATGTTTTTCAACCCTTAGAGACTATAAAAGATCTACAAAAGTCTAAGGTTCCATTAAAGCTTCAATCTATGTTTCTAAGGATCTTAATATATTCAAAATAATAGAAAAATTTTATGTAAGAAAAAATGCTTAATTTAAGATTCATAAAATATCATACTTTATCTAATTTGCGATTTTCTTAATTCATTTTCCATAAAAGAATGCTAAGTTTTAGTGGATAAGAAGGTGGGTACATTGCAAACCCCTTTTGATATTAGTGTAGAATGTGTTGCTGAAAGCATTGGTTTATATGGGTAATTTATTGGATTATTCACTTGCAAGGCAACCATGGTTTTTGTCACCACCCAAACTCAATTTTTTGGGAAGGCAACCTTATGAACAATTCTATGCAACTATGAGTAATTTACCTCCACTAGTAAATTGTCACCATCAATGCTAATCACGAACAAGTACATGAACAAAAGCGCATTGGGGCCCCTATTTATGGCTTCTTGAGGATCTCCTTTCAAGTAAGTTGAACCATACGTATCTAAATTAATATGAACGACAACCTCACACACACCCTCAAATTGTTGAACAAGCTGATGGTTTGGGATCTCTGCACCTTGTTGGTCAACAAAATTCCAATTTTATTTTTTAAAGTTTATAATAAATATTTGAGGGGTTTTTCCCACAAAATGACCTGAGAAATATCTCAAATTCTTAAAGATTTCTTGCAAAGCATTAGTTCTTATTTACAAGTTCAAAATTGTAATAGCACACAAAAATATATGTTATATCTTGTAAGTTGGGAACTTGCACTAAATCATGTCGACCCCAATTTGATTCACAATCACCTTAAGTGAGTTACTAAAAGATTAGACTGCACTTATGTGTTAGACAAATTTCACGAGATATTCTTGCGTAGATTTGGCATTGACGATTGAAAGCCTATTGCTACCCCCATGGAGAAAGGTTTGATGCTCAATCTTCATGATGTTGGAGACTACTTTGAGGTCATCTCTATCGACAGGTTTGGGTCCAATTGAGTGCATATCAACTTTCCATAATTGAAATCTAACCACGTTTATTTGCAATGGATACAAATAAGTGCAACAAGGTGCAATGAAGTATGTACATTTTTTGCCACCAATTTTGACATTATAAGGCTATAATTGGGTTTCCAATTGCATCTTTATGAGTGTCATTCCAAGTTTGAACAATCCACTATTATTTGTTTTGGTTATGTGAGAGTGGGTCCCAAATAGCCCAATCAGTCAATTAATTTATTTGGGTCTTGTTGAGTCCCATCAAGCTTAATTAGGACCAATTTGAGAGCTCATGTAGAATTGGGTCTTGTTGAGTCCCATCAATCTTAAGTAGGACCAATTTGAGCCCTCATGTGGAATTGGACTCAACCTTTTTTAATTAAGTGTCGCTAAGTCAAGTATGTTCAATTAAGTGCATTTGGCATAAGAAACCCCATTTTGGGTTTAGATGAGTTGAGTTTGGTGTGTATTCAGTATTGAGGTTATTTTGGGTGTGGCAGAGTACCAAATGGATGGATTTACATTGCCTTAGTTGTTGATTAATAAGTGATGAAGGTAGCTAAGAAGACATCTTTGTGACCGTCGATGCCTAAAAGCATAACTGGAATAAAACATCTAACTAGATCAAGTCCTTTAACTCTATAGAACTTGCATCGTGGCTTGTGTGGCTTGTGTGACTGTTAGTAGATAAATATGGAGGGTTGCTTTAATGTTGTTGTCTTAGACTACAACCTTCCTTCCCTTGATCAAATGTTCTAATTTCATATGCTTTGCTTGCATTGATAGAGGTTCATTAAGTATGGAGGGTTGCTTTGATGTTGTTGTCTTAAACTACCACCTTTCTTCCCTTGATCAAATGTTCAATTGTCATACGCTTTTCTTGCATCGATAGAGGCTCCTTAAGTATATATCCTAGAAGCATCAATTTGTAGCAAATATGTTAATGATAGATGTAAGCACGTGCCCATTTCGATTTTTCTTTTATTTTAGAAAGAAGAGAAATACTTGGATCCAAAAGATTCAAGTTTACATCACTTCAATTATATGTGGTTAGTCGTATCCATATGTATGATTGGCATTATATCTCTCGATGCATCATATGTTGTACATTTAGTTAGTCCATTGTTTGACCTTGCAAATGATTCCACTTGATGTAAGGATATTACTATAGACAAACTCTATTGTTTGTTGCATGATCTAAGATTATTCATATAAAGATAGTAGTGTATGAAAATATGTGTAGCAAAGATGTTACTTCAAATTGTGATTGGCAACACCTTCATAATACATGTGTTTGCTCACTTATTCCCTTTACTAGAATCTAGAGATAATTGTAGCAAGAACAATAGGACATGCTTACAACCAACATGTGTGCACATACTCAAAGCTTCACACATGCACGCACGTGCAAAAGAAAAGCACATACATGCATGTATTATATTTATCACTATATATATCAACCTTGGGAAATACATATGCAAAATCACTACAATTGATTCCAAAAGTGTTTAGAAGAAAAGATTTGTCTTTGGCAAAGACCACCACTTCACAACTTCAAGAAGGTTTAAAAATTTCTTACAAACTGCAAGCAAATGTAAGCTAAACTTATAGGCTCTAACACTCCACCAATCAAGATAATTTTGTACAAGCATGCCCTCTAGGAAGCTCAAATTATCCTGCCACACAAGCATTATATTGAATGAAGAAAAAAAGGTTCTTCTTGAATCACTCTTTCCTCCACTAGGGCTAGGGTTTGCATTCATAAATATGAGGAAGAAGCTCATATTAGCCTGCCACATAAGCATTGTATTGAATGAGGAAAGAATGATTCTTCTTGCACCACGCTTTACTCCGCTAGCACTAGAGTTTATTGAATTCATTAACTGAGGAAGTAGCTCTCCTTGGACCACTCTCTCCTCCACTAGGGTTGAAATTTCTTAAATTCTTGTGTTAAGATGCCCTTTTGAGTGGGAGGTAATTCATATCCTGCTCTTAGGTGCTATATGCTAGTAGTTTACCAATTTGCCCGCGCTACCTTTCTATCTTTGCCTTCATGAGATACTTTGGAGTTTGAATGGTTGCCGGTGATACTTCATCAACATATATGCTTTTCCAAAAGATCATAAATCTTTGATTTATGGCTCATAAGAACTTTTCTTGCTTTCCTTTAAGTTTAAAAAATTCTCTTGTGGAAACATAGAATAGCTCCTTTCTTGTACAAGGAGTATAGATAGATAATATTCAAACTCTTCTCACATGCTTATCTCCCAAATTCTATCTCTATGTCAGACTTTCTCTCTCCCTTACAGGATTTTGGTCTTTTCTTGGGTTACCGTCTACTTGTACTTCAGTGGTTGTGATAGCAAAGCTTGTTGTTTTAGCTATGGTTGCCTCCATATCTTTTCTTAAGGCCTTTAGCTATTCCTTAAGATTGTCATTCACAATAACAGCTCAAGAAATTCATGGACCAATGAGGCAAAATGTGGTTCAAGAAGAACCACAAGACAAAGAGCATCTACCACAAATTTCAAAGGGTGGTAAACATCAATTCAATCTATTTCCGTTGTGAGGAAAGATGTGAATAGTACATCCATGAGTTTGATTTGAAAGCAAATCCTTAGGCAATAAAATTTACAAACATTCCCAAGCAGCTAGGAGATTATCTGATGGATGAAGCTTGTATACCAAGCAATGTGCAAATTATCAAAGTATTTCTACATGAGTCTAAAACTTATCCATGATGCTATTCTTGAAGTTCTTATAAGTACTACAAGCTAGTTTTAGAATTTATCTCTAGAATAAGGATCCTCTCTCCTATAAAATTTTCATCCTAGTATCACGAGATCACAAATAGGTCCAATATCTATTCTCTAAACATATTACGCAACCCCCTTGTTTTCAAAAAGGCATTGAAAATTTACCTCTTCCTTAGTATATAGACTAAGGTTTTCCGTTTTGCTAATGTGTAGCTCCTAAATATTCTTTTTGGCCAAACGCATTCACCTCTAGAATGTTTTGTTTTTCCCAAGATGGGAATAATGAGCAAAAGTTCATGCTAAATCAAATGAAATAGGCTTCATGTCTAGGAAAGGGAGTGAAGTTGTGTTAATGGGTTGCCACAATGAACGATGCAACATATCTAATTGAGCACTAGCATAACAATGTCAACCCATTTGGGGCATAGAGACCATGTTGGCTTGTCCAACACAACAAAATGGCCTATGCACAAGGACCAATGAGCTAACGAACAAAAACAACAGATTAAGATTACTAGGTAGACAATCTTAACTAGACGCTTACTAACTAGATCGTGTGTTTTGATATGGTGTAGAGAAAATGTGAACAAGAAATTCAAAAACCCAAAATTGGAGAGAAAACTCCACCTTTTTACTAGATGCACAAAATGTCACTTTTTTGGGCCCCACATGTAGTGTCATTTTCAAATCTCTTTAAAATGTGTCCTTTTCCCAATAATTCTCCCTCCCAAAGCACCCATTTTCTCTTTTGCTCCAAATTTCAAATTTCCTTCTGCTCCTTCGGTCTTTTCTCTTCACTTTTCTCTACACCATATCCAACCCATCATCTTCCCCATATCCAAGATTTGGCCATGAATCCTACTAAGAGAGGTATCTATCATTTCCATGTTGAATAGGGTTTGTAAAACTTATCCTAGGGAAAAAAGCACATTGACCTATGGACAAATGGTAGATTGTATCCTATAGACCCCATCATCAAATGCACCTCACCATTTTTTGATTGCTCTTCATTGATGAGATTTGTAGGAAATGGTATGCAAAGTCTATTAAGCTATACACAAAACCTTGTAGCAAAAATTAACATTCTTAAGATGGATTTTTGGACTTAGGGTTGCACACACAGCTTGGAGAAGACAAAGGAAGCTCAAGGCACACAACTGAGAGTATATTACTTGGTGTGCAATGGAAAGATAAGTTAGCCCTAGAGTATACAATGCACAAGGGAAAAAACCTCCTAGTGAGGGGGAAAATGCCCTGGTGGTCCTAAGTGTGTTCACACACATCACTACCACATGTATATGGTAACAAATCCCCCCTAGAGTGATGCGGTGAACAAGAGCTGGCACATAGAGTAAAAGGAAGTGCCATGCCTCGAGGACATGATCAGTCCACAAAGGGGAGTGAGCCCAAAGCTTTGTGGAAAGCTTCAAAATTCTCGTGAGAAAATGCCTTTGTGAAAAGATCTGCAAGGTTATCCTGTGCTGGCACATAAGCCAAGATGATCTTTCCTACTGAGAGCCTCTCCCTGACATAGTGGTAATGCACCTCAATGTGCTTGTTGCAAGCATGAAAAATTGGGTTCCTTGCAACTGCCAATGCACTCTGACTGTGGGTGTAGATAGTGTTGGGTGTGCCCTATCCCTATCTTGTCCAACACCCAAAATCAACCATAAGACGTCTGAGCCATACACACTCAACCTTAGCTGTGAAGACTGCACTGTAATTAGCCTCACAACTCAAAGTGGTCACATTAGGTTGCTTCTTTCTCAACCATGATATATATGAACTACCAAGCATGAAACAAAAACCATTTGTGGACACTCATGTGTCAAAACAACCAGCCCAGTCTGAGTCCAAAAAAGCATGTGGGATAAAACAAGCCAGGTTGTAAAGTGCCACTCAAGTAGCAAAAAATACTCTTAACGGCCTGCCAATGCTTAGACCTTGGGCTATGCATAAATCTGGACTTGTGAGACTGCAAACTGAATATCCGGTCTCGTGTTGCATACATAAGTGAGGCATCCAATAGGAGTTTGGTAAAGAGTAACATCTACAGGATCACTAGCATCATGAAGACTCAATTTCAAACTTGTTTCCATGGGAGTGGCAATAGGTTTGCAATCCTCAAGTCCAAACACATAGCAATGTCTCTATGTAACTTTTCTGACAGAAGGCAATACCACCATCACACTGCTTATAAGTATAACCAAGTAATGATGCAACAGTCCAAATCTTTTAGCTTGAAAGTAGCATTCAAATCAACCTTAAATTCAGCAATATGTCTCTCATTTGGTCCAGTGATCAGCAAATCATCCACATAAAGAACCACAATGAGAGTACATCACCCTCACGCTTTACATACTATGTGCTTTCCGTTGGACTGTTACAAAAGCCTTGTTTGACAAAATGAGTGTCAACCTTCTCATACAAAGCACGAGGAGATTGCTTCAACCCATACAAAGCTTTGTTACATTTGCACACCTTATCCTCTTGTCCTGTTTTGATAAACCAACGAGGCTGCGTTCCTAAAATATGTCACCATTCAAGAAAGTACTAACAATGTCTGACTGTATACCCAAGTAATGATGCAACAGCCCAAGTCTTTTAGCTTGAAAGTAGCATTCAAATCAACCTTAAATTCAGCAATATGTCTCTCATTTGGTCCAGTGATCAGCAAATCATCCACATAAAGAACCACAGTGAGAGTACATCACCCTCATGCTTTACATACTATGTGCTTTCTATTGGACTGTTACAAAAGCCTTGTTTGAAGAAATGAGTGTCAACCTTCTCATACAAAGCACGAGGAGATTGCTTCAACCCATACAAAGCTTTGTTACATTTGCACACCTTATCCTCTTGTCCTTTTTTTATAAACCAGCGAGGCTGCGTTACATAAACTTCCTCAAATATGTCACCGTTCAAGAAAGCACTAACAATGTCTGACTGATGTACATTCCAACCAAAATGAGCTGCCAATGCACATAGAAAATGCACATTAGTCATACGACGAGTGGGAGAAAAAGTCTCTTCATAATCTATGCCTTTTTGTTTTGCATAACCCTTTGCAACAAGTTGATCCTTATAGCGATCAAGCTCGCCATCTACCTTGTATTTCAACTTGTAAACACACTTTGTACCAATGGCCTTTTTGCCAAGAGGCAAATCACATAAAGTCCATGTGTCATTTTTTATAAGTGCATCATAAACTGATTGCATGGCAGCTATCCAATTTTTTGAATTCGTTGCTTCATCAAAAGACAGAGGTTCCTCAACATCATTGTAAGCTAGACAAGGCCAAAGAATAACAATGTGATGCATAAGATGCATGGCAAGAGCCTAAACGAGTGCAGCTAGACAAAGGTGCATCCAATTTACTATCACACAATGTATGCACCAGCTATTTTGGCATACCTCTAGCGTGCTCATTTTCAGCCCTTTCCTCATCAAGTACATCATGTACATCTGCATCAGTAATAGGCTAATCTGTAATATTTTAGAAACCCCCATAGTTTGTACATTTGCCTCATTGGAATTTACATTCAAACTTCCACCGCTGAAAAGAGGCAACAAAGTGTCATAAATGTCCTGTGAGCTTACATTATTGTCTCTAGTACATGACAGCAAGGGTTCAACAGAATCTTCCACAAACACAACATCCCATGAAACCAGTATACATTTTGTTTGTGGATGATACATCCTGTAACCTTTGCTTTCAGCACTATAACCAACAAAAATCATTTGACAACCTTATCATCCAATTTTTTTGCGTTGTGTTTGTGGCACCAAAGCATATGCCAAATAGCCAGAAACGTGCATGTGCTCAATAGAAGGCTTTCTATCATGCCATGCTTCATATGGAGTCATAGACTGCAAAGCTTTTGTAGGAAACTTGTTAAGTACATAAGTGGCACACATGATGGCCTCAACCCAAAACAAATGCGGCAAAGCTTGAATTTTGACCATACATCGTGCCATTTCCATATGTGACCTGTTTTTCCTCTCAGCAACACCATTTTTTTGAGGTGTATAAGGCACTGTACATTGGTGTTTTATCCCACGACTAGCAAAAAATGCATTAGATTCATGAGACATATACTCCCCCCTCGATTGGAAAGGAAGGTACCCATAGTACATTTTGAGACATTTTCAACCATAGCCAAAAAAAATTTGAAGCACATTAACACTTCGAACTTCACTTTAAGTGGATATACCCATGCATGCCAGGAGTAATCATCAATAAAAGTCAGGAAGTAAAGATAATTGCCCAAGGATAGAGTTTGCATGGGCCCACAAACATCACTATGCATAAGCTACAACCCCATGTGGCCCTAACTGAGCCATCCTTTGGAAACTTAGAATGTTGCATCTTACCCAAAATACAGCCTTCACAAACATGTTTGACAGGTTCTTGAAGAGGCGGCAAAGAAGCAACCATATCAGAGTTTTGTAAACGCAGCAAATTGGCAAAATTTAGATGACCAAAACATGCATGCCAAAGTTTGGCATCTGAAATAGCCTTTGAATCCACAATTGCATTTGCAAAATTCTACCCACACTTGTCATACAAAGTGAGCTTATACAGCCCACAATATAAAATGCTAGATGCAACAATTTCATCAGCAAAATTGAGATCACGTACTGTACATCTGTCATCCACAAATTTGACTACAAGACCAAGTCTAGCAAGTGCAGATATAGACAGAAGATTCTTCTTGATCCCAAGTACATAAAGTGCATCAGCAAGTGTGAAAGAACTGCCATTTGCAGCAGTGAGCACAATTTTTTTAACTCCCTGAATCGGATCAGAGGCATTGTTGGCACAAGTAATTGAATTCCCATGAGGAACCGACTCAAGAGAGGTGAACAAATCACGATGTGAGGTAATGTGCTTTGTAGCACCACTGTCAAAATACCACACATGTGAATCTACAGCAATTGCCATGCAAGCATCATGGACAGCAGTATTATAGATAAACTCTGCACTAAAAGCCCATTCTGCATCAACATCAACATCACAATCTCCTTTCATAGAAGACTCAAGATTAGCTGCATTTGTAGTGGAACCAGCATTTGCAGTGGTGCCCCACCCTCTTTCTTCTTAGCCTCTTTGGCCTTACTAATTGATCAAGTGATCATTAGTTTTACAGTAATGGCAATACATCTTCTTTTTGCCCTTATCACCAGAATTTCCAAACGAATTGCTGCCAGTAGAAGCATTAGGAACATGTAATTTTCCACTCGTAGAAGAACCATGAGAAATAGTTGCATTATTGTTACCACCTTTTCTTTGAGTAGCAATAAAGGCATGTTCAACTCCACGCTGTCTAGTTTTGTTTTTTCTGGAAAGTGACTCTTGCAATAGCAATGTGCATAATGCATCAAACTTAACAACTTCATGATTTCCTTGGGTCATAAGTCTCCGAGCTGACCCAAAAAAAAAAAAAAAGACCTGCAAACACTCACCAAAGCTCACAAAAATTGGAGAAAGTGAGCAGGCGTGTATGGGAGTTGTTGGCAACTAATCTCGAGAGGATGCAACCTGCTCTGATACCAATTTTTGGAATTAGGGTTGCAGGAAAAACCACACAGCTTGGAGAAGATGAAGGAAGCTCCAAGCACGCTACAAAGAGTATATTACTTCATGTGCAATGGAAAGATAAGTTAGCCCTAGAGTGATGGGCGTATATACAATGCACGGGGGGGGAAACCTCCTAGTGAGGGAAAAAATGCCCGGGCAATCCTAAGTGTGTTCACACACATCACTACCACATGTATATGGTAACAACCATTTTCTACAACAGCTCAAGGATTCTCCTTATCATCAACTTCAAGAAAGCAAGGAGAAGGTAAAGAACCTGTAGACATTGGTAAATACAACTTAAACAAAAGAGAGTTTGGGCTTAGACAAAGACAAAGGAAGTTTAAGAATATTGAGAATCTCAAGCAAGGAGGTGGAGGCTGCTGCAAAATAATCAAATCAATGAGGTAAAACTGGTTTATTTTCCAAATTGGTGCTTTTGTTTTGCAAGTTAGCATCTTTGGGTACTATAGTTTTTGTAAGTTTGTGTTTACTTTAGGTCCTTAGTTTAGTCTTTGTAAGTTTGTGTTTACCTTAAGGTCCTTAGTTTAATTAGACTCTTTACAAAGAAACCTTGGAGAGCCTTTCCACATCAATGACATATATCATGGTAGGAAGAAAGACCTCAAGTTGAACTCTTTCGACAATTTGCAGAGGGAAATGATAAAATTATATGATCTTCAATATATTGAGGTGAATGGGCAAGCCATTCTTGTGATCACATTAGATGAAAGTTAAATTATAAAGGATAAAAAACTTTTGAGGATATCAATAACCCTCATGAATAGAGCTCTTGATACCACAAAGGGAAAAAAACCCTAAAAATTTAGTGTGCGATCACATAAGAACATTTGGTGGTTGAGTACTTTTGAAGTTAATAGTGACGATTTCAATGTGTTAAATTGAGTGTTCTATCACACTAGTATCCCTATAATAATCAAATTCCAACAAGTTGCATAGGAATTAGCTAAATCCTACTAATTGAAACATTCCCCAAATAGAAACTCTAAAGATCCAAACTTTCGAGTTGTTTTAGGTGTTTCTTTTTCTAATTTCCACATGCGCGCATTGCATGCGTGTAGTTTGTAGAATCATTGAGAAGAGTGTATACCTTTACATAGGGTTTACATCGAAACTACAACCTTTATCATCCAAAGAGATTTCCATAAAAAGTATTGGACATCTTCGGAGAAATGTGGTGATTGAGTTAGATCCCAAGAGATCATCTGGTGGAAATAATGTTCCTAGGAAAGCTTTTATTAGTGGAGTGAAGGCCATAAATTTCACCCCACTAATAGAAGAGGTCATCTAGTGGAAATAATGTTCTTATGAGAGCTTCTATAAATGGAGTGAAGGCTAGGACCTTCTTAGGAATCCATGGAAAACTAGGTAATAATTATGAATTATGATTTTCTTTTTTTTTTCGACCCTTGCATACGTGGCTATAGGAATTCTCTTTTTTGTACAGCATATTACACTCCTTAGTTTTTAAAGAAATTTGGAAGTTTGTCAATCCAGTCAACTCGAAGTATGGAGAAGTCCCATTACCAAGCAAGAACCAAGTTTTTCAAACACACTAGACATGGTGGAGAAGCTCAAAAAGCCAATAGTTTGCTTCAAGTATTCCAGTGGGTGTACAAACAAATGTGGCACAGAACAGATCACAACAAGAAGCCAAAAATTATTAGAAAATTTTGATATTGCTACATCTATACAAAGGAGTATACAAAAAACAAAAGATGCATATAGTAGGTCATCTACAAATGAAAGGTTTTTACAATGGCTTTCTACTAGAGAGAGCCAAGGAAGCAAATTGGGACTAATACAAGGATCAATTGTAGTTACTTGATCTAGCATCATGATTTTCATTAATTTCCCTCCACTTCAAGTACTCTTGCTTCTTGTAACCCTGCACAACAGCTTGCCTATGTCACTAGAAGAAGCAAAGAGATAACTAGCCATAGTGTCATAGTATGCACTCCTTGAGCCCATATATCCTAGAGCAAGTCCAACAACTAGAAAGGAGCATTAAATATTTCCTTGACATAGAAAACTTTGATAACTGCTTGACTTGGTAGAACAGTTCCATCATCTATCATCACTTATCTCTTCAACCTCTTCAATCTCCATGCCGTCCAAACTCTTCTTGATAGAAGCCTTTTCTGTAAAAAGAGAAAAGCAATAAAATTCATACATTAAGACCACTCAACCATATACATCACACCATATTTCACAACTCAATACATATAGAAGGTGTCTAACTTAAGATATTTTGTATTTAATACATGTGTCCTCCCTATGAAAAAATACAATGCATGGAGAGCCACCCGTATACATAGTTTTTGTGCGAGGACATATCTTGAAAAAACTCAATCAAAAGATTATACTCCAAGAAGTGTCCTCCCTGCACAAAAATACAATGCATGGTGTCATAATAACTAATATCTAATTCTCCTAAATTATTTTCTCATCTTAAACTGATCATTTAATATGGGGAAGTGCCACGGGAGAAAAAGCTAGAATATTGGTTAAGTTAGCAGACCAGCCACAGTAGGGATCCAAAGAGGGGGCCATTTGCAAAAGAGCAATGTGAAACAATGGGCTTTAAAGACCCTAAGGTTCAGCCCATTAAAACTTCCAAAATGTTAAGGTTCCAAAATTTAAAGGTTGTGTCCAAAGGTCTAAAGCTTAGGAATATTGGATGCTTTGTGTGTGTACCAACAGTCTTCACAACTCCTACAAAGGAGGGGGCGATCTTTGCAAGTAGGGGATGAGAGATAAACACACACACACACACACACACACACACAAGCTTCCTTTACACAAAGGGAATGAGGGACACATGTCAGCTCCCTAGGCCAGATGCCCACAAGGTGTACTCAAATCCTATTGGATGGCCATGGAGGTGGACCAATGAGAATTAGGCTAGAGTAAATCCTGTTTAATTAATTTAAAAACATTTAACAAAAGAACCAATAAGAATTAATCTCTCTAGAAGACTATTGGACAGTCTCCCAAGGGGTCCAATGAGCATTCAGCAGCCCAATGGCTTGCGTGATTCCTATTGGCCAGGAGACAAAGGGGTCCAACGAGGGTTTAGTTGCATTAATTAATTACATAAAGCTCTCACAAAAGGGGAAAGGGGGACAAATGTCAGAAGTCTATCACTTATGCTCCTTAACTCCTATTGGCTAAGGCTGGAGAGGTCCAATGGGATGGTAGCATGAGCAAATAGCACGAGGGGTCGACCAAGAGAGAGAGGGGGCTGAATTTTCAAAGGCATTATTGCATACACACTCACACTAACTCATGTGTAAAGCAAGAAGACTCTCTCTCTCTCCTTCTCAAGCTTTAATGGAAAGCTTATCACCTACTCCAAGCTTGTGAGAAGGGAGGGCTACACCAACAACTCTTGGCTTTGTGATGCAAATCCAACAAGGAGCCAAGCTTCAATGCATGCTCATCTCCTCTACCGTGCTAATTACTAAGCTATGCTATGCTAATATGAGTAATTATGTGAGGAGATGTACATCTTTCTCATAAGACTACTCCTTCTTCCTCTCAATCTACTCTCATACCCCGCTAGCTCTCACCATCTTCGAAGGTGTGTGAGGTCTTGGGTCTGAGATCGTGAGGGAATTGATGTTCAATTTTATAAGTGTTTTCCTTAGTGCTTGAAGCTTCCATCTTCATTGCACTAGCTAGTATTTAAAGAACACAAAGAATTGTATTGTAAAATGTCTCTCTTGATGGGAGAAACCATAATACAAAGCCTTTTGGAGGGGGGACCGGCTCTATGTAAATCCGGTCCTCAACTGTTGCCAATAGCTCAATTTCTCTCTGTTTTGAAGTATTTTTCATGCTATCTAACTAGGTGTTATACTTTTTGTTGCTCTCTCAACCCAAGCACTCTTGTTATTCTCATTAGGAATCTATTCTAATAAAATGCTCACTATGTTCATGCTATTTTCTACTACACACAAGTTACTAGGCCATTAAATGTTACATTGGTATTAGAGCACAAGGTTTCTCTTTTCTTGCTGAAGAAGGGAGGTCATCAAGCTAGCTATAAATGGTTGGTACTATTAATTGCATTTGAGTAAGTAGAATAGGGATTTTTCAGCCTTCCAGTGCGCTTGCCTTCGTGCAGATAAACGGGGCATCACCGTCGAGAGCTTAGGTCTTAATAGTGGAGTCCGACGGGGCTTGCCTAACTGCTTAACCACTATTGAGCTATTAGAAGCTTGACAAGAGCCAGTGTTTTTTTGGTGTTGAAAGACCCTCTCTTCTATTCGTTGCAATTAATGGTATTCGAGCCACGAGTATAGTATGTTGAGTGCTTTTCTAAAGGGGTAAAGAGGAGTAGCAACTAGGGCTTGAAGTGCCAAAGTACACCTAAAAAGTTTACACCTAAAAGTTGTTAGAATGGCTGACAATAGTAAAGAGAGTAAAATTAATGTTGATATCTTTGATTTTGCTAATGAGCAGGCTACTAATGATGCCCTATGCTTGTTAACTACCTTGTTTCTAGGCTTTAACAAGCCATGGGCAATCCATCCCTCCAAAAAGAAGTGCAACGGCAGCTTTGTGCTCATGGGATTCTCCAAGCTCCTCACCATGACAAGAGAGTACCTAGGAAGCCTCCTTGCAAGACTCCCAAAAGAGGCCTCTCTCTGATTTGGGAAGAAGAACAGGATCCATACAAAGGGCTCAAAAATTTCCTTCATGATGATGCATCTCCTTCTCAAAGGAGAATTCAAGAGCCCCTACTAAAGGAACGAGAAAGAAGTGAGTCTTTTGCCACCTCAATGGAGATGGCTCCACGAAGACGGCGGGCTAAACGCTCTCCATCACCTCCAAAACGGAGAAGACAATCACACACTTCTCAACACCATAATTCAAAGAGGGATGACAAAAAGCAAGAGAAGAAAAAGGCGAGGAGAGGACACCCTCTTCTCCATCTTCTTCATCCTCTTCCTCTTATGAAAGTGATGGTGCAGACAAAGAAGATCAAAGCAAGAAAAAGGCGAGAAAGAGGTCATCCTCTTCTCCATCTTCCTCAAATTCTTCATCCTCTGAAAAAAGCAATGGCGCAAGTTTTGAACCATCAAAAAGAAGAGGCCATAGAAAATCCTATGCCGCATGGAAGAGGTCATCCAAGCTCAAGAAGTTCAAAGAGGGAGGGAAGAGCATTTCTTTCCTTACCTTTGATGGCACCTTTGGTGCTACAAACAAAGTCTTGGCCTTTATCCAACAATTTAATGCGGCGTTTGGAGATGAGGGCTTCACGGAGTCCTCTTAGCTACTCCGTGTAGCTATGCACTTTCAAAAGTCCACCAGGCAATGGTGGTCTAGCCTATGGGCCAATGGTGAAGCTCAACAAACATGGAAAGCTTTAAGAGCTTCCATTATGAAGCAATTTTTGGCCACTGATGCCAAAGACAAAGTACTCACCAAATGGCGAAGCTTGAAGATCTCTCCCTACAAATCCATTCATAAATATGTAGACAAGTTTTGGGATTTACATCTCAAAGCCACTGTCTTCAAAAAGATTAGATCAAGTTTGTGGAGACGACGTCTCCCAAACACCAAGTAGAGCTTGTCACTCTACTATGGAAGATTGATAGGACTAATGTGAAGACATGCTTGCGGTAGCTTAGGCTCTCAAGCACCAAATGGATTAGTCATCCATTCTGGAACGATGTCATAGGGTAACATAGGGATCCTCTACCCGCTAGAAAAAGAACTAATGAATAGGCTTTATCTTCTGTACCCCATAGTCGAGGACGACTATGATTTCAAGAGAGTGGAAATGACATAGTAACTAATATCTAATTCTCCTAAATGATTTTGTCATGTTAAACTGGTTGTTTAATATGGGGAAGTGCCAAGGGAGAAAAATCTAGAATATTGGTTAAGCTGGCAGACCGACCACAGTAGGGATCCAAAGGAGGGAAAATAGGGATCCAAAGAGGGGGACATCTGCAAAAGAGCAATGTGCAACAATGGGCTTTAATGACCCTAAGGTTCAACCCATTAAAACTTCCAAAATGCTAAGGTTCCAAAATTCAAAGGTTGTATCCAAAGGTCAAAAGCTTAGGAATATTGGATGCTTTGTGTGTGTACCAAAAGTCTTCACAACTCCTACAAAGGAGGGGGCAAGCCTTGCAAGTAGGGGATGAGAGAAAAAAACACACACACTCACAAGCCTCCTTTACACAAAGGGAATGAGGGACACATGTCAGCTCCCTAGGCCAGATGCCCACAAGGTGTACTCAAATCCAATTAGATGACCATGGAGGTAGACCAATGAGAATTAGGCTAGAGTAAATCTAGTTTACTTAATTTAAAAACACCTTATAAAAGAACCAATAAGAATTAAGCTCTTTAGAAGATTATTGGACAGTCTCCCAAGGGGTCCCAATGAGCATTCAACAACCCAATGGCTTGCCTGATTCCTATTGGCCATGAGATAAAGGGGTCCAACAAGAGTTTAGTTGCATTAATTAATTACCTAAAGCTCTCACAAATTGGGAAATGGGGACACATGTCAGAAGGCTATCACTTATGCTCCTTAAATCCTACTGGCTAAGCCTGGAGAGGTCCAATGGGGTGGTAGCATGAGTAAATAGCAAGAGGGGTCGACCAACAGAGAGAGAGAGGGGGGGGGGGTTGAATTTTCAAAGGTATTATTGCATACACACTCACACTAACTCATGTGTGAAGTAAGAAGACTCTCTCTCTTCTTCTCAAGCTTTAATGGAAAGCTTATCACCTACTCCAAGCTTGTGAGAAGGGCGGCCTACACCAACAACTGTTGGCTTTGTGATGCAAATCCAACCAAGAGACAAGTTTTAATGCATGCTCATCTCCTCTACCATGCTAATTACTAAGCTATGTTATGCTAATATGAGTGATTATGTGAGGAGATGTACATCTTTCTCGTAAGACTACTGCTTCTTCCTCTCAATCTACTCTCATACCCCGCCTAGCTCTCACCATCTTTGAAGGTGTGTGAGGTCTTGGGTCTAAGACCGTGACGGAATTGATATTGTTTTTATAAGTGTTTTGCTTAGTGCTTGAAGCTTCCATCTTCATTGCACTAGCTAGTATTAAATGAACACAAAGAATTGTATTGTAAAATGTCTCTCTTGATGGGAGAAACCATAATACAAAGCCTCCAGCTCCATGTTAATCCGGTCCTCAACTGTTGTCAATAGCTTAATTTCTCTCTCTTTTGAAGTAATTTCATGCTATCTAACTAGGTGTTATAATTTTTCTTGCTCTCTCCACCCAAGCACTCTTGTTATTCTCATTAGGAATCTATTCTAATGAAATGCTCACTATGTTCATGCTATTTTCCGCTACACACAAGTTACTAGGCCATTAAATGTTACACATGGAGAGCCACCCAACCATATACATCACACCATATTTCACAACTTAATACATATGGAAGATGTCTAACTTAAGATATTTTGTATTTAATACATATGTCCTCCCTATAAAAAGTACAATGTGTGGAGAGCCACCTGTATACATAGTTTTTGTGCAAGGAGGACACATCTTGAAAAAAATCGATCAAAAGGTTATACTCCAAGAAGTGTTCTCCCTACACAAAAATACAATGCATGGAGAGCCACCCTTATATAGTTTTTGTGCAAGGACACAACTTGAAAAAACAAAAACATTATACTCCAACAAGTGTCCTCCCTACGAGATTTTTATTATGCATGTATAGGTATTTGAAAACACTGAATTTGCTTAGGGAGGACACAAGTTCAATGAAAGATATACATCTCCATTGAAAACACTGAATTCTCTTAGGGAGGACACAAGTTCAATAGAGGATATACATCTCACTACTAATAGATTAATAAAAAAATGTGTCCTCCCTACGTAAAAATACAATACACGGATAGCCACTCGTATACAAATTTTTTGCTCAAGGAGGGCACATGTTGTGAAAAAACTCAAAAAAAAACTTATAATCCAAGAAGTGTCTTCCCTAGGTGATTTTAGTGGGCACAGACAGGCATCCGAGTATACTAAATTTGCGTATGGAGGACATAAGTTCAATGGAGAAAATGAAATTTGTTCACAATAAAAAAATAACTGAGGGAAAAAAATATACCTTTATATTCATTAAGCATCATTTTGAATTAAAGTTCACGATCAAAAATCTGGACATAATTGAGAACATTAAGAATAAATAAGGTTTAGACAAATTTTGGGGTATGTATAGCATGTCAATTATGAGGCTTGAACTTTGTACACAACAATCAAATCCATGCAAAAAGGTTATTTTTTGTCTTGTAATTTTGTACAAAATGCTTACACTAAATTCACGCAAGGAAGAAACCTCCTTTTTGGGGCCTATTTTCCCTCTCCAAGTATCCAAAAGAGGCAATTTAGGAGTTGATCCTAGAAATTTTGGGCCTTCCATATGTATGCACTGGCACAATCAAAATCGTCCTTTTTGAGTCACATTGTTAGTTTTTTTTATTTTTTATTTTTTAGTACCTTGCTTGAAGAATTTTAAGGGTACTCTAATTTTCTTGCATGAGGGACACCCTTTGCTAAACAATATTTACCCTGATAATAAACTTGGATGATATCCACCATCTTCTATATCTGAATATAAAAGACAAGTATTCTTCCAAATTGTATGCTTCTTTTCACTTATACTAGGGTTGATGATACAGGGAGTGAAATTCATTAATGGAAGGTTCCTAAAGAGGAGGTGAAGAAGGAGGAGCTACACGATGAATCAAAAGCAAACCAAGGAGAGAGCTCAAAGCAAGAAGAAAAGCCTGCACCTAAAAGACTATCACTTAAGAAAGGATTTGATACCAAGATTTCACTTCAGTTTCTTTCTGAGAAGAGAAGATTTTTTCAAAGAGTGATATGCATCAAGGAGATTAAAAGAGCACAGAAGTCACTCACTATGGAAATTCTTAGGCTTCCTTTCTAGAAAATTTACAATATCCCTTTTTGAAAACCAGCCTTTTGTATAGATATACCCCTTGTAAAATCAAACATTTTGATCATAAACTAAGAAAATACAAGTAAATTTAACCAAAGGCTTCCATTGTTATAGTTTCATTGTCTCCAAATCAAGTATAACTCCCAATATAGTATTTCAACTTCTGTTGTGATCGTGGCATCTTTTGAATATGTCTTTGCATGTTGAGTTCCATCTAATTTGTTGAAATACAAGCAAATTTAACCAAAGGCTTTCATTGTTATAATTTCATTGTCTCCAAGTCAAGTGTAACTCCCAATATAGTCTTTCAATTTTTGTTACAATTGTGGTAGCCCTTGGATATGTCTTTACATGTTAGTTCCATCTAATTTTGTTGAAATTAGCATATCAAGCCCCAAAGCATAATCCATGCCATCTTCTAGATCTACACCCAAAGCGCCTAAAAGTTGAGATGATGAAAATTGGCTCAAAGTATACATCTACCTCCTCCTCTACCTTCCCATCCTCTATGGTCTTTTACTCATCCCCATTTCTCTTTTTCTTCTTCTTCTTGTTCTTGCTCATAGGAAGTGAGGAAGAGAAGCATGCATCCTTTCCCATATTTCTATTTGTATTGCCCATTGCAAGTAGCCCGCTTGAGCTATTTATAGTGTTATGACGCAAGAGCATGTGGTATGATAGCACTTTCTTTTTTTTAACACATAAAAACCATATTGGTTCAGGTCACTAACTTCTTTTATAGATAAGTTATTTTTACTGATCTTGATAGCTTATCTTGCTTTTTAAATCTTCTTCAACAAGCTACTTACTCATCTCATCCTTATCCTTATCTTCTCTTTCTTTTTCCTTTTCCTTTTCTTTTCCTTTTTTCTTATCTTTTTCTTTATGCTAATTTTATCAAAATGAAGAGATAATTTCCATGCATTGGTTATGCCCATATTCCCATGGTGTGCACCAAAAGCGTCTTGCAAGTACACTAGGATGCTTGGATTGAGCCCAAATTTACTCGAATATTTTTTAAATTATTATTAGTATTAATATCTTTTTCTTTTTCTTCTTTTAAGTCGGTAGCTTAGATGTGTTGGCCTTGCATAAGGGCTAAAAGAAGGCCCTGACAAACTCCCCAACAAAAAGAAAGAGTTTTCTTTAGCTTGAAACTATAAAGGAAGATGGTAAATCTTCAATCGCAAGTTACACCATTAGCTTCTAGGTAATGCTACTTCGTTCTTCTCTAGTTGATTCATCTATATAAGGCACAATCTATCATTTTCTCTTACAATATTCTTACCTTGAACTTCCTCTCATTTCTCTCTATCTTCTTGCCAAGAGCTTATTAATAATTTTTTAAAAACCCTTTTTGTTGTCTCTTTGCTCATTCCCTTATGAATTAGTGGTTTTATATGTGGTCATTCCTCATCTGTAGCAAACAAGTGAATCTATAAGGAGAGAATTTGTGGAGCGTTATGAGTGCCTGCTCTTCCCTCACCTCAGAACTTCAGTAGCTCAAACCAAATGGTGGACATTTTGAGGCATAACAAGGGTGACACTTTGGGGTCGGGATCCTTTCGCAACAATGTACGCCTGGCTATGGTTATTGAAGCTATGCATAGGTTTGGGTCCTTGATATTACTATGTGATGAGGTCAATGGATCAGAGTTTTTTTGAATGAGTTTTTTTGCTTGCACAATTCCTTCCTCATCAAAAGATATATCTTTTCCCTCACTTTGGTTTACCTCTTAGAGGGACCTTTAACTTCTCACCTCATACTAGAGAGATCAGTGCAATAGTTTCGCAGCAAATTCTTCATATGGATGAAAAGCATAATATGTGCCCTGCTTGTGATAGTTGCTTTTGTGATCATGTGATGGATGGTCTTATTGACTTGTCAAAACTTATATCTTGGTTGTATCTTGTTATCGTATAGTAAAATCTTGGTCCTTGTCTTAAATCCTTCTTCGTTGATTTCTCGTGACGAATACAGTTAAATTTGTTCTTAGTTTCCTGTATCTGGTATCTTGTAGTAGTCATAAGATAATTTTGGACAAAACTAAATCTATTTATATATTTATTTTGCAATTCGATACAGTGATCTGAGTTACAAAATTTAAAGAATAACACTAATCTTGTTATTATGTAGCAAAAACAATCGTATTACAAAAGGTGGCATTACTTGAGTGACATAAAAAGTAACAAGATGGAGCTTGTACTCATCGATTACATCGGCTATAGAAGATTAATACGATCACAAAAGGAGAAATCTCAATACAAAAAGATGAGGAAACTAAGAAATAAGACGTTCCTAGCCCACCAAGGAAGTACCTTCAGTGGAATAGCCCTCCCATTAGACCAAAATTTCCTAAATCGTTTTGTGTAGCAGCCTCGGCTCCTTCATGTCTAAAATTTTCTCTAACTCCATCCTCATACTCTTCCTTAGTCTCAAGAATGGGAAATTGTCGATTTCAAAAATGTATATTGAAATTGTTATATTGTTGGAAAATTATAAATTGTATAATTCTTGCATAGACCCCTGGGGAGTGGATCTCTGAAGGGACTTGTCAATGGAATCCATTGGACGGTCATCTTGGAGTGATTTTGACTTCCGCATACCTTATATAGGCCTTATTCAATTTAGAGAACTATGAAATACATATCCTTATTTAAGTGATGACACATTGACCAAATTTGGCTCTAACCATTAAATAGCTTTCTTATACAATGGTGTAACTATTGAGCCAAATATTATTAGCTTTTTCACACATTCCACCATTCTATACATTGTTTGGTGCTTTAGTGTTTCCTTTTTTACTTACCCCATAATAATTATTTATATATTTACCTCTCCTTGATTGGGGTATTTTTGCTAGCGTTGAAGCCTAGATCTACTCTTCGTAAAGCATAGCTCAAAGTTGTATTTTGTCACTGTGATTCTTTTGGCATTGAGCAACCTTAGCAAGAAGGAAAAATGGGTTGTTGTATATAGGAATTCTTTGATGTTGGTGTAAGTCTTGCTTCATGTCCTTTGTTTCAGATCTTGACTTAGCTTATGAGAATATTTTGGGAGCCATATCCATGCTAACCCATATCCATGCGTTACTTTGGTAGAGCCCTTGTGCTTCAAGTAGCTTGACTAGAAGAATCCGTTGTTAATGTTTAGTACAAGATTCTATCGACCTAGTGTATAATTTTTTAATCTTTTTGTTGTATCATGCGGCTTTGGAATCCACTTAAATTCTGGTTGAAAGCATCTTGGGAGGTAAAGACCTTTGATTCTAAAATTTTAGCTTTGCCTGACTTTTACTCCCTTCCTTGGTTGATGATTTCTTCGTGCCTTAGTTGTCCTTGGCTTCTCTTCATAGGCTATGATGTGTGGCTTTGGTACCCATATATCTCTTTGACCTTCAAAGTAGCCTTGTACTTCCAAGCTGTATAGAGAAGTTATCGACCCCATGTGCTTGTTTTTCCTTGCTACATGTGAATCTTCAAGCCAGACTGGATCATTGACTTGAACATAAGTTTTTGGGAGAGGCACTTTCTTCACTTTCTTTTGCTTCATTTTATAATAGATATTTTGGTTGATAGACCTTTGATTTTCTATTTGGACTTGACTATCAAGAGTCATTCCTTGTGCTTAACAAAGACTCTTATGGCACATTTTTCTTCTCAAATGTGGATATGTCTCTAGAACCAATTGAAGTAGACACATATGAGATGTTTCTTTGAAAGGCTCCACTTTAGCTTTACCCTAAATTTCCTTGATATGTATCCTTGACAATAGTAGGGATTGACCTCATCAAACTTTGTGACTTTGACAAGCTAGATCTCCACCTTGACCTACTTCCTTCTCTTTCCACCCATGTGCTTCCTCCTCCTTGTCAGCCTCCTCCTCCAACATCCTCCCGCTTCTCCATCTCCTCCTCTAGTCACCCTCTCTTCCGCCATTTCCTCCTCCAGACAATCTTCCTTTGTCTCCTCCTTCCTTCCTTAGGGTCCTCTTCTCTTACTCCCTTCTTCCTCTCCCACCCTCTCACTCTCTAACCCCTATCCCTTCCTCCGTGTCTTTTGCTCTCTCTCCCTCTCTCCCTCTCTTTCCCTCTTAGTATTTCTCTCTCTACCTCTTCCCTATACTTCTCTCTCTCTCTCTCTCTCTCTCTCTCTCTCTCTCTCTCTCTCTCTCTCTCTCTCTCTCTCTCTCTCTCTCTCTCTCTCTCTCTCTCTCTCTCTCTCTCTCTCCCCCCCAAAATCCCACGTGCCACATTTAAAGAAATCTCGCATTCTTTTTTACAATACACTCCATTTTTCATTTTTCAAACCAAGATTGGAAAATTTGGTATCGTGATGGCTTCATACTATGGATATACATTAGCAACTACCAAACATGAAAAAACTTATGACTAGAACACTTCAGGAGAGAACTGACATTTTTTTATAGTAATTATGTTTTTCAATTTTTGGCCCACATTTGAATATTTTGGTGTCCGATTGACTTGCTATGCTAATATATCATCAACGATCAAACATGGAAAATTTATGCCTCGATCGCTTTATGTGACATTTTGCGTGCTTTAGCAAAAATTACGTTTTTCAATTTTCGGTCCAAATTTGTAGATTCAAATGTCCGTTGACTTGATATATGTTGGGCAATGTATATGTACTATGATACATTAAAAATATTTAAACATAAAAAAGAATTATGGGTCTATTACTTTAAGTGCGAATGGATGTTTTTTATTAAAAATTTGCGTTTTCTCACTTTCTCACCCAAATTTGAAGAATCTGGTGTCTGATTGACTTGATATCTGGTGGAATATACCTATGTACTATGTATATACATCAACAACCATAAAATATGGAAGAAGTTGTGCCTTTACCACGTTAGGTGAGAATGGGTGTTTTTCATCGAAACTATGTTTTTTTCTCTTTTTGGCCTAAGACTCGAGATTTGCCGATCCAAACAGCTTGGGATCTTGCATGCATATTCTATATGCTATGGTTATATTTGATCCACAATCATTTTGTTCAAAAAAAACCCTGTGGCCATGTTTTGAGAAATTTCAATATTCTCTTTTACAATGCACTGTTTTCGGTCCAATTTGTTGATTCTGGTGTTTGATTGACTTGATATTTGGTGGTCTAGATCTATGTACTATGTATATACATCATAAATCATCAAACATGGAAAAAATTATGACTCGATCACTTTTGAATAGAATTTGCATTTTTGTAGCAGAATTTGCAATTTTTTGTTTTCGACCCAAGTTTGAAGATTTTGATGTCCGAGTGGCTTCATATCTAGTGTACTAGGACTTTGTACTTTGTATATAGATCAAAAATTATCAAACATAGAAAAAGTTATGACTTATCACTTTAGGAGAGAATTGACATTTTTTAGCAAAAATATATTTTTTAATTTTTGGCCCAAATTTGAAGATTCTAATGTCCAATTGGCTTTCTATTTGGATAACTAGGCTTATGTACTATTATAATACATCAATAACCATCAAACAACATGGAAAAATCTACGCCTCGATCACTTTAGATGAGATTTCATATTTTTTAACGAAAATTATGTTTATCAGTTTTTGACCAAATTTACAGATTCTGGTGTTCAATCGACTTGATCTAGTGGGCCAAGCATATGTACTATGAAAATCAATCTTCAAGTATGGAAAAATTCATGCGTCTATCACTTTAGGTGACAATGAACATTTTCGGCAGAAACTACATTTTTCACTTTCAAGCCCAAATTTGCAGAATTGGTGTCCGATTGACTAGTATCTGGTGGGCTATACCTATGTACTGTGGATATACATTAGCAATCATCAAACATGAAAGAAGTTATACCTTGGATACTTTGAGGAAAAATTGGCATTTTTCATCGAAACTGCGTTTTGTTTCTCTTTTTGGCCTAAGTTCGTAGACTTGCCAATCCAAACAGCTTGGGATCTTGCACACATGTTGTACATGCTATGGATATATTTGATCCATGTTCACTTTGTTGAGAAACCCATGTGGCCACAGTTTGAGAAATCTTGACGTTCTTTTTTATCACACTACATTTTTTACTTTCCAGTCCAAATTTGGAGATTTTGGTTCCGAATGGCTTCACATCTAGTGTGTTGACTTTGTACTAGTATTATATACATCAGCAATCATCGAACATGAAAAAAGTTATGACTCGGACACTTGAGGTGAGAATTGTCATCTTTTAGTAGAATCTGTATTTTTCAATTTTCGACCCAAATTTGAAGATTCTGGTGTCTGATTGACTTAATATCTAGTGGACTATGCCCTATGACAATACATCAAAAATCATCAAACATAGAAAAATTTAGGCCTTGGTCACTTTAGGTTAGATTTTGCTTTTTTAAGCAAAACATAAATTTTTCAGTTTACGAGCGTCCAGTTGACTTGATATCTGGTGGGATAGGCCTATGTACTATGAAATTACATTATCAACCATCAAACATGGAAAAGGCTATGCTTCAATCACTTTCAATAAGATTTTTCTTTCTTTAGTATAAACTGTATTTCTCAGTTCTCAACCATTTACAGATTCTGGTGTCCGATTGACTTGATACCTGGTGGGCTAATCCTATGTAGTATGAAAACACACTAGCAATCATTAAACATGAAAAAAAGTTATTCGTCGATCACTTTAGAGGAGAATTGTTGTTTTACGTAGAAACTGTATTTTTTACTTTCATGCTCAAATTTGAAGAATCTGGTATCGGATTGACTTCTCCTCTGGTGAGCTATGTTTATGTAATATAGATATACATCAGCAAATCATCAAACTTGAAAAAGTTTTACCTTTATCATGTTAATAGAGAATTAGTGTTTTTCAGTGAAACTACGTTTTTTCCTCTTCTCGGCCTAAATTTGGAGATTCGCTTATCCAAACAGCTCTCTCTCTCTCTCTCTCTCTCTCTCTCTCTCTCTCTCTCTCTCTCTCTCTCTCTCTCTCTCTCTCTATCTATCTATCTCTATCTGTCTATATATATATATATATATATATATATATATATATATATGTGAGAATCACATTTAAATCACATTCTGATCACGCTCATACTTCAAAATTCAATCATCACCAACAACATACATAGATCACATTTTGATATTTAAACCCAAAATAACAAAGATACTAAGTATGCCCCAAAGCACGACCTGAACAAACATTATTGCATTGAGCCTTGGGGTTACAACATTGTCTACACACTTATTTTTGTCCTCTCGTCAGTTCCTTTTCTGTGTCATGAGTGCCATCTCCTCTACGACTACGTATCAACTCCACTATTGTGTGCTCTACTTCCTTGTCATGCCCTACAAAAACTATATCCAAGTATTGATTAGGCACATTGTTATGCATCAAAAATTAATTTATTGTTCAAGATTTGTCTAAACATCATGGTTGGAAGAAATTATAAACATTTATCAATTACTCAGAACCTATGATATACTTTGCTTGCCCTTTCAAAAAGTCTTGTTCTTGACATAATCCGATGCTAACCCAGGATGTGCATGTAGACCTTCTAGATATGGGAGTAAATTCATGAGGAGCACATACTCCTTACTCTCTCCCTCATAGCTTCTCAACGTGACAAGTATGTGAGGTGGGTTTGCAATTGCCTTCTTGAGGTTGTCATCTACTAGAACAGTGTCTAAAAGATCTCTGATGTATGGTGCAACCATTTGAGATTTAAAGTCCTTCACAAAAACAATACATTGAATGATGGGCATCTATCATCGATGTGTCTCTCTTCACAATGTCCTTGATGCAAGCAAAACTTGAAAAGTGTCTCACCGTTCTTGACCTCTTATATTTACTTTTTATCAAGTCCATAATTGGGGTGAGATTTTGTTCTTGCATGGAGCTCCACACCCCTACATCGAAAAGCTCAAAAATCACTCTAAGCAATAGCAATAGGCCCGATCGTAGTGACTCTACCATTCACCCAATGTTATGCATATTTGCAGTGGGAAGGGGCACTTTCCCACTGCCAGCATTTCAAGAGGACATTGTTCACATCGAACACAATGAGTTTTCTTTTGGCATAGCAAGAAGGGGATGTGAATGTGCCTTCACAACAATCAATTACCAAACAAGCCTTCCTTATAGTGACTACTAGATTACCACTTTACACTATTGGTTTAGGGTTGACACTTACCATTGTATAAATATTGTAATTCTGATGCTTCTTGATCTAGCAATATTATGTGCCGGGCAATTCGTAACATCCGACGTGCAAGGAGTCCACATCCTGCATAGATTTGCAACACTACATTTTCCTTCTCTTGATAGAGGGAGAGTAGCTTCTCAAGTAAGTCGGACTTCTCTCCCACTACAAATATAGCAACATCCAAAATACAAACCTAGTAAATGAAATATGAAAATACTCTAAAAGTGAACATGTTGAGGACATCGGACATACCTTGCCAAGGTGATACATCTATTTTGCATTGCCATTGTCTATCAATGAATTAATCCATGATAACGTCCAAATCAAAACACCGACCGAATTCTAAATGCCCTAATCTTGTGGAGTAGAACTATTTCCAAGCACTCTACCATCATACAAACCATGTGAGTAGTTTATTACCTGAACAACACTATAAACACTAAATGGAATTTCACAAAGTACCATAACCATATATGGTCAACGTAGTACCCATGTTTAATGTAGTACCCATTTGAGGTGCAAAGCTCGCTAAGCTCCATGCATGTTCTTGGCGACATAACACCACCAAATTTCTCTTCTCATCAAGATACTCCCTGGCAAGGCCAAAAATCTTCTCTATTTGATTGATCTCAATATGATTCCATGTTGAGGTCCTGTCAAGTGTTATCTCCACGACGCTTGTGTTGAGTCATTGTCTTTATAAACAATTGCAAAAAAATATTATCTTTATTTCTTAGTAAAAAACTATTAATTATGTTAATTGTTACCTCTGTTCCAGTCGCTTTTATAGTAGGTCTTGAGACATTGGATTGTTTAGATGCTCTTGATGCTACGCTAGTGGCTCTTACTAGGAATAGCTTTTGGACTCTTGTGCAACTCACCATGTCATGTGCCCTCACATGCTCACAAGATGGATGGACTGCAGACTTAAGGAAATTGTTCACACACCAGTTGTCAGTATAGGCCAAAGGCCACAATTCCCAACACACTGTATCACTCAGGAGAGCTTATGATCACTCAGTGTTGATCCTTTGTATCAATTGTGCGTTTCAAGCTAGAACCTAATTTTAGGTTGCCAGTCAATCATTCCAGAGTCTTATAACCTTGGATCTAAATCTAAATTTAAACCAATTGTATCTAGTTGTACTCTTAACTATATTCTGTAATCTAAACTACATTTTGAGTTGTCTCATTCAATGCTTTGTGATTTTAACTTGGTTATTCATTGTAGTACAGAAATTTGTATCAAGTATGGTGCCAGTTTCATATGAATTTGTCATATGGAGTTTGCATGTTTGATTGTATGTCATTTGGTCATCTAGTATGCAAAGATTTAAATTCTTGACTAGTAACTCTGATCCTAACTACAGAATAGCTGTCAAGCTCCATCTCATTTCATTTTGACAATCATAGTGGTGAGATAAAGCTCTTGTTAGGAACTAGTCTCCCAGGTTAGAGCTCAAAGGTAGTTAGCTATTTGCCATGCCTACACGACGTCCAACACGAGGAAGGAGAACTTCCACACCATTTAGTAAAGAGGAAAATCACATTAGTAATGTTGCAAAAGAATCAAATCAAGGCTATGAGGATCTTTAGCTGTGTTCTCAGGGAGAGGGGACTAAAGTAGATTCATGCATTAGAGATGCTAACACACATCAAGTTCTTTAACAATCTAAGCATTCAAGGAAAAGGCATTTAGAGAGGGAGGGTTAAGGATGCTCTCATTCACATGATTCTTGGCATTCTATCAAGAAGGAAAAAACTAAGGTCGCTAATGATGCCAATGATGCAGGAGACACAAGCACAAACAGTCTATAACCCTGTAAAGAAAAGGAGCCAAAAACAGTAATCAAGATAGATGATGATTACCACATCAAACCTAGGCATCAAGAGACAGAAATTGATCACCAAATCAATCCAGACATTGATAGACAAAAGTTAAGTACCATGACAAACCTATACACTAGGAAAAGGCCAACGACCTAAAAATTGCATTCTGGACATTCAGAGGCACCAGGAGGGATAACCTCAATGTTCATATCCAAGCCTTTGAACAATATGTTGACCTCAAGGACATCGACAAGGATGATTGGGCAATATTTTCCTCAGATGTTGAGAGATGCAGCTAGAAAGTGGTACTACCATTATCCAAAATGTAAACTAAGAACTTACAGTAGACTAAAGAAAGCCTTTATTATGGAGTACAATGAAAAATGAGGGGATGAAGACATCTTCTGTGAGTTGGACAACATACACAAGGACAAGCTATTTGTAAGGAGACATGTAGGCAAGATTAAGGAGCTCACTATAAAGCTACATGAGCCACCATCTGAGAAATGAATGAGAGCCTGGTTTCTGAGTGGGTTCCATAGCAAGAAGTTAAGAGAACAAGACATACTAGCGCCAACCGTGAAAGAGCCCTTAAATTGGAAAAACATGCCAAGAAGGGGAAAGGTTGAAAAGCAAGAACCAACTCAAGTTCCAGTGACTCCTCTTTAGAAAACATATCATCAAGCTCCAATTCATTTGACCATAAGTACTTTGAAGAAGAGCCCAAAACCAGGAAGAAAGGTCATGGACAAAGAAAATTGAGGAATTGTCAAGATAGATATCTGGGAGCTCAAAGATCGGACACACCCTAGGAGAGGTAGAAACTTGGTGCATCAAATGAAAATCAAAGAGCACCTAACAAATGAATCCATTCAATGTACATATTGCAAAGCTTATGGCCATGTATTCAACAACTGTAAAATCAAATACACCATTTTAAGGAAGAAAAGGAAAATGGAGCTGATACAAGTGGTCAAGCTGGGAGAGGAAGATACTAAATTTTTTCTAATAAAGGTCGAGGAAGAAAAAAATTAATTGGAAGGAATTTTAGCTATTATACATGTAGTATGGACACTTTTCATCACAATGTCATGACAATCTGAAGATTGAAGTGACTGATGGAAAGATGGCAGAGTCAGTACCAGTGTGTATGATCACTAGGAGCTCTGGTGTTGTCATCAAGGAGATCCCATAGGTACCAGTGAGACAACCCAAGCAGAGTGAAGATAGCTAGCGAGTAGTGGGAGAAGAAAAGGGCAGTATGGAAAGCTAAAGGAAAAGCCAAAGAAGTAGATGAGTGGCATGATCAAAGGGTCTAGGATGCTCAGATTGTGCAAGATCTGGAGAAGAGAAAGCCAAAGATGCCTAATGCTCATAAGCTAGATCCATTTGAAAGCTTTTGCCACGAGCTTGAGTAGCTTTAAAAGCTTTAGCAAGAATCCCAATGGCTAGTTCTAGTGTGCAGACTTTTGAGAAGAAAATAGAAATTCCAATGACTTGTTTTGGTGTGAACAGTCTTGAGAAGATAGAAAAAATTCCAACAACTAGTCCTAGCTTAAAGAATCATGAGAATGAAGTATTGCAAGTCAGAGTAGACTTGGAGAGTGTTGATTAAGAGAATCTAGAAACATGAAATGTTTGAAAAGTACAATCTAATTTTCCACGAAAGGATCCATCAGTGAAGAGGCAAAGGAGGCCAACACAGGTGTGGCACTACGAGGATAGCTTTCCAGAAGGGAGATCATCTAGTTCATTCAAGTTCTAGAAATGAGCAAGATGAGATCTATGTAAAGGTATGCAAAAGAATCCAAAGGCTCATTATAGAACCGGGTGACATTAGAAGCTCAATGTGAGTTCTTGTGGAATCTGGCGGTAAAGAAATTGTATTATTTACGAAGGAGCTTACCAAACATTTATTCTAATAAATTTTTTTAATGACGTTTTTTTTCGGGACAAACAATCATGTCTGGGTCAAATCACAATATGGTAGAGAAGATGCACCATCTCTGAAAAAGACATTGTAGATTTATGATTCTGTCCAAGAGGAACGGAAAGATGCAGAGATCAAGGAAGGGAACTATGCTATGAGTGGTCCATATAAATTGGGCTAAATCCAAAGAGTGATGGAGCCCATCCATGAAGGGCAAGCATTTAAGGAAAACATGCAGGTGGACCTAGACTCACTCCCTTGTGGATGAAGATTTTGTTGTGTTGTGACAATTCCCCCCCTTGAATGGAGTTTTTTTGTATATGGTATCCTAGTTTGCTCAACCCTATCTAACTATGAACCCCTTCCTTTGATTCCTATGTATTTTTCTCTCCAATTAAATTCATAATGAGCTTAAGAAGAAACATGTTTTTTGAAATAGAGCATTGAGATAATTTTTTAAAAAATAATCAATTTAGCTACCGTTTACTTTTCTTTTCATGATGAATCTAATGCAATTTTTACATTTAAAAAATGACAAAAGCTCCACCAAATTTACTATTTTTCATCCAAGTGTCTTCTCCTCTACCCTAGAGGGCTCCCGCATAGGCTCACTAATTGGTGCAAATGGAGGGATGTCCTTTAATGAGACAATAGCCCTATAGAGCATGTTTAATGAGATAATAGCCCTATAGAGCATGTTGCATTTCACATTTGCCACTACACAAAATTAGGAGCATCATCTTACATTTTCAATGGGTGCTTGAAGCACCCCATATTTCCTCATATTGCCATTTTTATAGCTTGAAGCGAGATCCACAAGAACTGTTTGACTAACTTGCATTTTTTTACATGTAGTTGCAAGTTACTTTCCAACTTTTCATGCAGTATGGGGCTTGCGCTTGAAATTTTGAGGAGTCCTTTGCTTGCCTTCCAATCTAAACATGAATAAATAGAAACTTATGAAAAAACCCATTCTTGTTTGGATGATTGTTTGAGGTTGACTTTTGAGCCTTACTTTATTGGAGTTGGTATTTGATATGGATTGAAACTTATTGATTTTGGATTTTTTTCTTGCAAAAGGAATTGTTAATTGTTTACTACAAAAGGAACTGGTGATTTGTCTATTACCAAAGGAACTGGTAAAATTTTCAGGTGTTTCCTGATACACTGTTAGACTGATGTACTCATACTAGTTTGGTGAAACTCTATATAGGAAACAATATTCTTTACTCATTGGCTTAGAAGTGGTCAACTTCTTGTTTTTGCCTAAAATCAGCATTTATTTATTTTTGGAACCATTTTGACAAAAACACTTATTGCCATGCCCATCAAAAGGGATAATGAACTTTTGATGGAAATTACGGTTGACTGAAACCAATTAATATGTAATTATAATATAAAATGCTGAACTGAAATTTGAATATTGTATTGGAGCCTATAAGGAAGGCATTGCCTCTCTGTGCTCTACTTCTTGTTGATTTTTAAAAAAAAACATTAGCTTTTTTAACAAACTCTTGAAGTTTGAAGTAAATAGGAAGTCCTTGCCTCTCCATGTTGTACTTCTTGTTGATTCTAAAAATAATAATAAATCTAGCTTTATTACCAAAATCTTGAAATTTGGATCAAATAGGACACTAGTTAATCGACTAATTTCAAAGTTTGACATGGATAACAACCAATAGGTTCCTTGATACTTGTACACGTAGTCAAGGATAAGGAAAAATCTATTGCGTTGTTTATATAGATTCATGTGAGAGTCATATCCTTGCTTAAAGATGCTTAGGTTAGCTACCAATCAAAGCTTGAAAGATGAAGACCGAGTTCATCTATAGACCTACTTCTTCTTCTGACATATATAATAATTAAAACAAGTGAAAATTTCACGAGGCCTGCCAATTAAAGGTGATGTAAGTATAATTTTTTAGCATGCCGATAGCAAATGAAGTTAACTTAAGAAGCCCTTAAGCATGATAAGAAGTGGTACATTGTAATCGAGATCAGCTTTTGAGGTTCTTGAGAACAATGAATACGGTTCTACCAACCGAGCAAAGAATGCAATTTCACATATATCATAGACATAGCTTTGAAGCCCAAACAATTAAATGACCTATCAAATAGCTTTAAAAATTGTATAACAACGCAAAGCTAGCCTAGAAATTATGCAGGTTTTCAAGAGACCTTGAAACATCTTTAAACATGTGGTATAGTGGAAGTGGAAAACTGCATCTTTAAACATGTGGTATAGTGGAAGTGCCAATATGGTGTATCTACATCAACCAGAGCTCCAAGTTGTTCAATGATATCCTTTCACTTTAGAGGAGGCCATCTTTAGAGTAAGCGAGACATGTCAGCAAGAGAAGCTTATTATTGATCTCATGTAAAGCATGATCTATGTTGTAAAGTAGGCTTCCTAAAGTGCTCTGGCACAAAGTACATATGAGCCAATGCTTGAATTTGATGTAAGAAAAGCCCTCCAATATGCAAGGAGTCGACATACATGCAGCATTAGCTGAAGTCCAAAGAAAAAGAAGTCTTGGAAACAAAATTTTATAGCAGCTAGAGAGGTTGGCACTCATGAGAGAACAAAATTAATGTGTCCGTTGGGTTGGGTGTTGATCTTTAGAGCACAAAGAACATCACCACATCCACCATTCTGCATTGTGTACTGCTATTGACTGATCTGTCCCTCAAGGCAAGGAATAAAAAAATTATGGGTAAGCAAGCAACATTGGCAACTCTTTGCTTTTTCTTCTCCTACACACATCTCACAAGCTTCCATTTCATTCACCATCGCTACCCGACCATTCATTCGAATGCAACTGCAGGATGTACTGGATCCATTGTCAAGGAGGAACTGGGTGTGGTAAAGAGGAAGCATGCACGAAACTCGGTAAGATTTAGGGGCCTTTGATCCCTCTTGGCTTCATGTCTTCCATAGGTCGCACACACAAAGAGTTGTCCTCACTGGCCAACTCCAACGCCCCCAAAGGGAAAACCTTGCAATGATCTCGCTAGCTGCATGTAGGCAAACTCCTCCTTTCATAATCAAGGCAGCTTTCACTTTGCTAGCCCCCCATGCATGACTGCTTTCTCTACTAGTGATATTTCCTCTAATTTTAGTCCTACTTTGCACGCTTTGCTCCCAATTTTGTCCCATCTCCAAGCTCCACATTTCCTTATGGTGGCAACACTAGACAATGCGGGCTGGGAGGAATGCGCTTGATGATAGTCTCACTTATACAAAGATGTGGCCGACTCGTAGTTGATGATCTCTCTTGCCCCTCTTCCATGGCACCTATATCGTGCACTGAGCGAATTCCGTCGCATCATGCTCAATGCCACCACAATAGTCACGTCCTTCACAATTTCACTTGCTAAAGAAACAATGCTCAATCGCCAAGCTGAAGGGACACGGACAAACATGTAGTTGCTAGACACATCACAAAGGAGCAATCGACTCCTTGAAGCTTGTTATAGAAGAGCTTCAGAAATCCTATGATTCTAAGATGGATTAGAGCGTGGTCACACGAGGCTTAGTTATCCGTAAGCCTGGCGGACTTCTGACAGGAGCGCAGAATGAAGACCGGGAGCAGCAAGTAGAGAGAGGGAGAGTCGGGCGCAGGCAAGAGAGAGAAACTCAGAGAGAGTCTGTGGCGACCGGGCAACATTTTGCAACTATGCCTTTTTAGGCATAGTTAGCCTACAAAGCCGGTGGACACAATTGAAAAGCTGCTTCACGTCTGACAGCATACGAAAAACTAAGCTGCGCGTGACCATAGCCTTAAACTCATAGGGATGGCACCCACCAGCAAGTCGAGCCCCATGCTCAACATCATTTGGGTAGTGAGATAATTATGTCGCCCTCCAATCTGTTGCAGGAGAAATCCAATACCTATGTGGTCCTAAGGTCTGCATCATTGTTTAAGAGGTCCTACGTAGTCAAGAATTCATCATTGGAGTTGGGGCGAGAGTTTCTGGTGTTACACCTGCAAACTGCCCAGTTCTCTACTACAACCACTGCCCTGGATTTATCTATTGAATGCGAACCCTTGACCATGGAGGCAATCTTCGGGCAAGAGGAGCATGGAGCTCCAAATCCACCTTGACCTGTATCCTTTCTCTTGAAATGCCACCCTGTCAGCTTGCTTCAGTGGGTCCGCGTTGCTATTATTTTTTTTTGAGAGAGTAGAACTTTGAAATTACAACACACACACCCAACCCCCGTAGGTGGAGGCAATCCGACTCTTAAGGTGAGTCATCCCAGCCGGGTTGGGGTGGCCAATCCATCATTTGGACTAGGGGAACAACCCTTAAGGGCTACATGTCATACGAGCTGTCAAGGGGGTTTGAACCCAAGACCTTTGACACAAGGGGCTCTTGCTCTACCAATTGAGCTAGCTCTTGTTGACACCGCGTTGCTATTGTTGCAATAGCCCATCACCGCATCATAGCTGTAGTTACGTGAGTTGCTCTACTATCGAGGCTATTGAATGCCACACCAACGACCTTCAATGAACTTTGGTTCTTTAAGACCCTAAATTGCTGACAAAAATGGAGAAACCAGGCCCTAACAGCTTCTTGTACACATAGGTGTGTGTGCAGTTTCAAGAGACCACAAGCAAAGGAGCAGGAGAGATGGACACAGGCTCTCAAATCACCCTTGTTCCAATGGATGCCCAGCCCACTGCCGTTCCTGCTACACTTGCTAAGCTTCAGGTCAAGAAGGACTTCTTCCGATGCCCCCAAAAGCTTGACGATGAAGACCACTTTGTAAATGACCAGTACAGGAGCCCTTCCCCAAGAGCTTCTCACACTGCCCTTGACTATGGCAACCTCGCTTATATTATCTCTGGAATGGCGACCCCTTCTTTTCACCGAGAGATAGCCCAAGATGCCCATTGACATCGAGATCAATAACTAGAAATCTGGTGGTATAAAATAGGGTTTTGAATGGGGCTGCAGACGACTCGTCATCCCCATAATTCTATAAAGTTTATGCTTTGGGGGTTCGCCTTCAGCTGTTGGTTGCAAGCTATTGGTCGAATTCGGGCGCAGCAAGAGACCAGGCTAGAGGTGGACATGATAGAGAGACAGAGGCATGCAGATCAGATCGTGACAACGGACAACAAGCGAGACCACGGAATGAGAAGGATCTAGCAAGGCTCAAGACATGTGGCTCATGGGGTGGGAGGTTGGTGCTATGGCGTGCATGATCAGAGCAGGCCCGCAGGGCACAGAGAGAGAGAGAGAGAGAGAGAGAGAGAGAGAGAGAGAGAGAGAGAGAGAGAGAGAGAGAGAGAGAGAGAGAGAGAGAGAGAGAGAGAGAGAGAGAGCATTGTGTGGGAGTTTGGTAAAGTAAGAGAGAGGTTATAAAATATTTGTTCCCTCCTCACTTGTCTGGGCTCGTGCTCCTCAACCCCCCTCCTTCGCCATGTTTGCTCCAGCCTCCATCCACCTTCTCCGGTTCCCGCTCAATACTTTCTTCACTACCATGCTCAAGCTCGACTCTCTCTCCTTGCTCGCTTCTACTTCCACTCGGCCTAGTGACTTTGGCTGCTTGAAAGTCCTTGCAAGAGCGCAAACCTTCTCTGGTTGTAGGAGCTCGATTGTAGAAAGCAACCATAGAGCTTTGCAGCCATTAGAGATGGTTAAGAAAAACACTTGCTGTCTGCAGGTTCATCATGTGCTTAGGTAGAGATAGAAATGGGCACGTAGCCGCCAGTCTGATGCGCACAAAGAGAGAGAGAGAGAGAGAGAGAGAGAGAGAGAGAGAGACTGACTGTTGAATACGACAGCATCTCTACAAAATATTCTAAGGTTTCTTGGTCATAGTGGCCAATTTCTCGACTTTATCACTTATCTAATGTGAAAAATCATGATACAACAAACTTCACGCTATGGAGTCCTTAAAATGAGTGTCCTCTCTCTCTCTAGCAACCAATAAAAAATCTCTAAACTTTCATTTTATCAAAAAGGGAACACATCACTATGGCCTCAGCCTTTTGGACGGTCAAAAACATCTAAAATAAAATGTTATTTTTTTTTTTAAAATAATCTTCTCTTTTTCATTAGCAAAAAGGGAAACCATCACTAAGGCCTTCCCCCTTTGGGGCAGGCAAAAAATGAGTATTTATTCTAACTAGAGTGTACAAAAATGCATCAAATACAAAAATGTTTTTGTGTATATACAATCTTGTTGTTTCGAGCCAGCCATCTTCTGAACACAATGTTCTTTTGTGTTTAAGTAGTCTATTTAAAACAACAACACACACATATTCTAAACATAAGGCCCTACCAGGCAATGGGGTGGACCAGGACATTGGCTTTGGAGTACACTTTGTTTACGGTCTTTGGATAGATCCATTGTCGATAATTCCTTCAAAGGTTGGCATGTGTTAGGCAGATTGGACAAAGGCCATAGAGGGTTCAAGATATAAGAACTACCACTTTCACTCCCCTTTTTTTAGAAATTTGTGATGTTTTTTTTCAAGAAAGTTTATATTCAAATTGACAGCTTATTGGAATACAATGTTCACATAAACATTGTCTAATTTTGGCTTACAAAGCCTTAAAACTCCTATTAGAGTAGTATATGTTCACAGAAACATTGTTTAATATTGGCTCACAAAGCTTTAAAAACTTCTATAATCTATTAGAGTACAATGTTCACAAAACCATTGATTGTTCTTACACAAGTTTTGGGAGAAACTAAACAGCACTCTCGTAATAGTTGTTATTAGAGATAACCACTTGTCGTTAATTATGCTTTATTTACATACTCATCATTATTGTGGGACCATACTCAATGGGCCTATTACCTCATTGAGCATGGTTCATAGGAAAGGGCAGGTGCACACACAGGCGCGTGCGCACACACACACACACACACACACACACTTACACTTTGTACATGACGTAGTCAGCCTTTGACTCTAACCAGATACTTTCCTCATCTAAAAGCTTCGACTTCCATGAAGATCTTTTAGCTATCAATTTATTCTTTGACCTTTTCAAGTGGTAAGCATGTCTTTACTCTTATAAGAGGATGATACCCAAGCTTTAGGCTTGGTTCAGACAAGCCGGTGGAAGAGTTAAAGGAAGGTGCGTATAGCCAATGTGGCAAACTTTGAATGAGCAGAAAAAGCAAGCTTCTTCTCCGGGCCCGCCAATGATTAGGCGACCCCCCCCCCCCCCCCCCCCCCCCCCCCCCCCCCTCAAAAGAGTTCTCTTCGTGGCCTCCTTTTTAGTGTAAAAGAGGGGAAACAAGTGTTGAACGTTGCATTACACGTTCACAAACACACGCGTAGCTACTGTGCTATCGTTGCTCGTTGAAATCGTTTTGTGCCATATCCTTGCAAAGTAATACTATTGCATTGTTTGAACATTAGGAGCGAAGGCACTTCGATATGGGCGATTTGCCACGTGGCTCATCTGAATCCGATCTTTGTTAAAAATCTCTAATGTTTTTCTTCCTTGGAGAAAGTCCTTCACGGTCTACCTTGCAAACTCGCTAAAGGCAACACACACACACACACACACACACACACACACACACACACACACACACACATCTACACTCTTCCAATATTTGCGCCTCCAATATTTGGCAAGAGAAGCAAGCCAATCATAGCATGCCAAGTGGCACTTCTCACATCGATCCATTGTTCAAATCACTTTAGGCTGGATAAAGGCTTTTCAAACTCTCTAACATCCCAACAACCATAAGATCATCACACCCACATGTTGGAGTCTAGTTTATTTCACAAAAAAGGACGCTATGGAGTATAAAAAAGTAAAGGTGACAAACTTTCTATTTTTTTTTAAAATAGCAAGGCAGAGCTAACCGCCCGCCAAAATATCTTGGCCCCCCCTTTCTGCAGCGCGTTTTGTGTGTGTGTGTGTGTGTGGGCGGGGGGGTTGGTGGTGACAGGCAGCGATGGCTGCAGAGGAGCTCTCTCTCTCTCTCTCACTCGTGCGCTTGCTGTGGCGGGCCTCTCTCTCTCTCTCTCCCCCGATTGTCTGTCGGACGCGCTAACGCACGACATCATTGTTGTTTGTGCTCTAAGTCGACGCCGGCAATTGTGCTGCTCTCCCCGTCGCATCGCCCTCCAACATTGCAAAATGCCACATCAGTGGCATATTGTAATGCCACTAACTAATACTAACCTTTGTGTGCCACAAAATAATTAATTTAAATGGCACCGTGTGTGTAGGCCACACAAGTTAGAATATTCACACAGCTGCCGTGCCGTGTGAACAGCACGGATTGCGAAATGCAAGGCGTGTGCCCGCACTTAGCCAATCAACTCCAATGGAGTTAGCGTCGAGCAAGGCCATTACTGCGCGGGCCTTAAGTTCTGCACGTTATGGACAGACCTCGCGGCTTGCTCTCGCATGTGATGGGAACAGCTGGAGACGCCCAAAGGTATGGAGTTACTGGGATGGAAGGAACTGGCGAGGATGTGCTGCAGCGAATCTAGGGAGCATCAGCGTCATTGTGGTAGAAAGGCACAAGAATGCCCGAGAGCTGGTGGACGTGCTATTGTCACTCGTAACTACCACTGCTGCATGCTCAATGCGTTTCATCTTTTTCGTTTTTGGGTTCTAAGGTTGAGCGTTTACAGGTTTTTGAGTGGTGGAACTTGCACAGGTGGATGGCTCAGACAGGGGTGCGCTGCTTGGAGAGCAAGAGCGAGGCAAGGTGGACCAAATAATAGCAAACCTGGAGCAGCAATGCATGCCGGAGCCTCTTAAGAGCCCCTTTCTTTTTGGAGGTTAGCTCTCCTCTGATCTATGCAGATAGCATTTCTGAAAACGTTACTAACTAAGATAGTGTGCCTACTATTGAAACCTGAGAAATAGTTCCCAAGTGTAGAAACTTCCTGTAGTCACTTTGTGTGATGCATTGGAGAAAATAGCTGTTTAAGATTGAAAAGACGAAAAGGCTATCACATTTGTATTAGAGGAGTGTTTTCAACACAGCTAGTGTGGAAATTTTGTCACGCCTTGTTTTGAGTCTACTGTAAACATCTCTAGCTTGATTGTGTGTACATATGTGGGAGTGTATGTGCAGGCCCCTGCTGGTAGGGCTGGTCACCCAGCATCTGTAGGTGATTATTGACATAGTTGGAGTATGCTGCTTGTACCTTGCCCAAGTCTGCGTGCCTTGTGACACACATAGGTTGAGGAGTTGGCTAATTGCAGTTGTTTGGAGGTGGATTTGAACCCGCAGGTGCTCAAGTGTTTACTTAGGGCGCGCTCTAAAAAGAGACAAAGTAGTGTTTGTTGGCTGCATTCTTCATTTGCAATGGGGGACAGGAGTGCTGTGATTGCAGCCTTGGAGGCCTTTGAAACTTGCATTGTCTATAGCAAGTGGTATTGGTGGCTTGCTCTTGTGTTGCGTTTGCATCTTGCCCATGGTAAATGTGTTTGTAGCTAGGTAGGATGGTGTCACAAAGTGATGACGTGGCATGGCCTAAAGGATAGAGCCTGGACAAAAGGACCTAGGAACTCACGGGAAGAAGTTTAAGATTTAACCAATTTATGGAACTTATCCGAGTGGCTTGATTTTATGAAAACCCACTTAATAAGTTGTACCAACCTATTTTACCTCGGTTGAGGGGTCTAAAACCTTGAAAATTGCGGGCTGTATGGGCGTTTGCTATGTGCAACGCTGTTTGTGCTGACAGGCTGACGTGGCATGCCCTACGGACAGCCCGTGGGGGCTAGCTTTTGGGGCTCCAAACTCTTTTAGAACCTCAACTTTTTCATGTAATTGCTTTTAGCTAGGCCAAGGGCCTTTATAAGTGTGCCCTGCAGGGCCTTCTCTTCTGGCGAATTTGCTTGGGAGCACTGCATAGAGGGAGAGGGCCCTCGAACATTGTACTTGTTGAAGCATAATAATAAAGAAATACTGAGAAGGGGCATGAGTCTTTGGGGTGTAAAAGTCCGCTGTGTTGTGTCGTGTTGTCTCTTTCTCTCAGTTTTGTTCAGTTGTTTCAGTTTCTCTCACTTGTGCTGCATTAGATCTTTGGCTTGGGGTGTCCAAGTCTATTACATTGGTATCAGAGCTCACACGATTCTTCTTCTACGGAGGATCTTATCCCTTTACTTGCAACAATTATACATTCAGTTGATGAATCTCGCTAGGACTGTTACATTTGACCACTCAAGTAAAGAAAAAAACAAATGGGATTCCAACGGGCATCGACCTCCTTATGACGAGTCCGGAGAAGAGACCGGTCCATCTTCACCCACAGCTTATAAAAGAGTAAATATGCAGCACGCTTCACCAACAACAGGCCGACAACTGTGCTCGACAAATGCTATGGTACTCCAAGGATCCCTAGTATGCGAAATTTTTGGCGAAGCATCCGCTTGACGAGGTGCACTCTCGATGGCGTGCTGCCATTCGTTCGCCTCTCAAGTGGGCTTTAAGGAAGAAACCTACACCGGCGGTACCAAGACAAAGGGTGTACTCTGAGGACGAATTTGATGAAGCCGCAGAGCGATGAGTCAGTAGACTCATGAAGACTAAGAGGCGGTCATGGAAAAAGAGTCGAGCAGTAGACTATCTCGGTACTTGGTTGCAAATCTACCTTTGAGGCCGCTAGTAAACCAAAGAAGCGTGTTCGCTTCAAGGATATCCCAATTCATCATCGTCCTCTTCTAACAGTTCAGAGAGTTCTTCTTCGCCTGACTCCAGTGATGAGAGCAAAACAGACAGGTATCGGAGAAAGACTCTGAAAAACAACAAAGGCAATAAGAAGGCAAAAGAAGAGTAGATCCCGCAGGAAATCTTGGAAGCATTTTGACAATTCGGATGAGGAATCCTCGTTCTTTGAGAGTTCAAATTCCAATGAGCGGATGTACGCGAGGAAGAGAAAGTATTTATATAGAGCCAACCAATAGGACTACCTTGAGGATAAGGGCAAAAAGGCCGAGGATTTTAAGGAGGGTGGGTAGGCTTTTAAGTTTGATACGTTTTCAAGCTTCAAGAATACCCATAGAGCCCCCGCTTTTATCTAGCAGTTTGACATCGCTTTTAAGGAAGGACGTTACTCAGAGCACTCCAAGGTACAAAGAGCGGCATCATATCTCAAAGGAGATGTGCAAATATTTTGTCGCAGTTTCAGTTTCAGATCGTCCATGTTTATGGAAAGAGGAACTTGGTGGGGGATGCGTTATTTTGGTGGTTCACCATCAACACTTCGAGGATATGTTGATCAGTACGCCACATATCCAGACTTTGCAGACATCTTTGAGCGGTTGCAGAGTGGGGAGCCAGTTGCAGGCTATGTTGTAAAGGAAGGTTATTTGACAGAAGACTATGTTGTGTGTTACTTAAGGGTTGAGGAAGAAGGTTTTGACAGAGTGCACTCTCCACCTTTTGCGGGCCATCACGGCATTGACACCACTTTAAAAGGTGTAGAAAGGTATTTTTATTGGCCGAGCTCAAAAAGGATGTGGACGAGTTTGTTCCCAATTGTTTGGTATGCCAAAAGGTTAAATGTGATAGGCATAATGCATGTGGTCTACTACAAACTTTACCTATTTCTAGCTGACCTTGGGAGAGTATAGCAATGGATTTCATTTTTGATCTTCCTAAGACTTAGAGAGTCGGCATGATGGCATTTGGACAATCATCAATCGATTCAACAAACAGGCTCACTTTATTTTGGTAAAGAAGACAGTTAAAGCCGACCATTTGGCTAAACTGTTTCTCTCAGATTTTCAGATTACATGGTATGCCTGAATCTTAAAGTTTCAGATAGAGATCCTCGTTTCATGAGCTTGTTTTGGAGGGCAATCTAGGAGAATATAGGCACAAGGCTTAAATTCTTGTCCTTGTTTCACTCACAGAAAGATGGGCAGTCGGAGATAGCCAATTCAGTGGTTTTGGACTTGTTGAAGTCGTATATCTCTGATGAGAAGACTCAATGGGTGAAGTATTTGCCCTTGGTAGAGTTTTCCTACAACAACACAATACTACATACGTGTCAGGTACAGCGGAAGAGAATAAGGATTTTGCTCGGATCTAGTACTCCGCAAACAAACACAAGGGACACTTTACTTCACTTGAAAGAACTGAACTGAACTGAAAGAAAGAGAGATGACGAGAGAGAGAAAAGAGACGACACGGGGATGTTGGGTCCCAACCCTCAAGGGCCCCCTTGCTCTATTGCCAGAGCAAGTACTTTCTTTATTCTTGCACAATGCTGCTACAATGACTAAATGCTGAGATGCTGATGCTAATGGGTACTGACACTACTGATGTTGGGTACTGGGTACTAAGGTACTAAAGGGATACTGAGGTTCTATGTCGAAGACGACAATTTCGACGACGGGTATTGCGTGTCTATGTCGAAGATGGGGAGGTCGATGACGAGGTCTATGTCGAAGATGATGAAGTTGACGACGAGGTACTAAGGGTCTTTGTCGATGATGATGAAGTCAACGATGGTACTGTGTCGAAGACCGTGAAGTCGACGACGGTTCTATGTTGAAGACGGTGGACGACGGTTCTGTGTCGAAGACGGTGATGTCGACGATGGGGTCTATGTCGAAGACGATGATGTCGACAACGGGTATTACTGGTCTATGTCGACGACGACAATGGTGACTTTGACAATGACGACGATGGTGTCGTCGTCAAGTCCGGGACTGCGATGACGATGACGAAGGTGTCGTCATCAAGATAGGGATCTGCGATGACGATGACGAAGGTGTGGTCATCAAGATAGGGACTGCGATGACAATGTTGACGTCGATGGTGTCGACGATGACGGCGTCAAAGCTGAAAACTGAAAATGCTGGGCTGTCTGTTGAAAACTGAAAATGCTAGGCTGATTTGGGCCTTCTTCTTCTGGAGAAAACGCTAGGGCTGTTGCTGAGGTACTGCCTGACTACTGGGTGCTTGCCTCCTTGTGTCCCTGCTTCTTCTGCTTCTACTGAGTGCCCAATGGGTTTCTTTTATAGATCTTTAGCAATTTGCCCTACCTACTTTTCTAACAAACTTACAAAAAGAATTCCAAAAGTCACTTTTAATGAAATGACTTATAAGAGGTGGTTCGCGTGGTAAAATGCCTGCATGATGAAATGACCGTTCTTGTGCAAGAGAGGGTATGCAAGTGTGATTGGCCTGGACATGCACGTCCTGCTAGAGGCTCACAAAGGTGCTAGGCTTAGTCCTAAGCTAAGACTCATGCTAGACTATGGCAGAAGCGTGTCCACGTGGTGCAAGTGAAGTGCGCACGTGACACCCCCCCCTTTAAAAGTGAGGCACAACTGCCAAACTTCTTTCTGTACTTCTTATGCTGACTGATGAATGCTTCTGATGCCATGGATGCACAAACCAATGCAAATTTCTCGGAAACCAGGGTCTGATGGTACTGCGGGTGCTCTGGGTGCTGTGGGTACTGTTGGCGATGCAAACACCGTGTAAGGGTGTCTAGCCTTACTACGATTGCTGAATATCAACCTGGGCTCTATACCAGATTGTGCTGACTCTGCCTGCTGTAGGGAGAGTTGTTCCCCGAACATTGACTCTGGTGAAAACATTACCGGTGTTGAGGGACCAAGGTGTAGTTCCGGAGTCCTTTCCAAAGGTTCTATGACGAGGGAAATGGATGCACGCTACATGCGAATACGAATGCAGAAGAGGTTAGGGATCTTGAAACCGGCCTGTTCAATCCAAAAAGGGCGGTAGACTTTTCTTTAAACCTTGATTTAGCTTTCACCCATTATTAGTCGTCTATTTTACCTGTACTTTCAAGACACAACAAAGGGGAGAGGGATACAGGCTGCTAGATTGCACCTGTATGAGTAGACGGACACCAGATTGGCCCCTAACTTAGGCGCCCCTTTCGGTATTTCTTTATTGTTCAAAAGAGGGAATAAACGCTGTGGTTCCCTACAAGCTGCCCCGCACAAACTCGGCTGAATTTCCACTGTTCCAGCCTGATTTCGGCAGCATAACTGTACTAGAACCCTTCACGGTCAGTATTCCCACGCATTGACCGACTTTCCCGACGCATACGGGCACTTTACAAAACCTGGCGAGAATCTGCAGCACGCTGAATTCTCTGTTTTCAGCCCTGAAAATGCGCCAGATCGCCTGTACAGCGGTCCCCTTGCGTCCCCGAACCTCCTGGGGGTATTAGGGTCCGTTTAGGGCCAAAACCCTAAACCTGCAAAAATACACAGCAGGCTGTAATTCACTGTTTCGGGCTCCGTTTCGCGTGCCGGTCGCATCCCTAGCAAGTCCTCGAGCTCCCGCACCTGTAGGGCTACTTGCCCTTTGAATCGGACGAGATTTCTGGCGTGAAACCTCTCCGAATTCACCTGTACCTGCGGGGGGATTAGCCGCTAGCTAATCCAGTACCTGTGCAAGAGGCTCTTGCCTCGGCAATCGCGCATGAACCCACACAACTGTACATTGGTCAAATGAAGAGCCCACTAGAGGGGCATAACATACTGCCAAAGGGGAGAGAGAGGGCAGTGCGTAGCGTGCAGGGCATCACTCCTGGCACCGCACTGTGCATAAGAGGGAAAGTAAGCACTCCATAGCTCTTAACCTGTGACAGAGACTTGCAAAATGAGCCTCCCAACTATAAATCACGTTTTTGCCTTCTCTATAAGTAGTAAACTGGCCTCAAAGTGCCAAGTGTCACTCATTTGTGCATTTTCCCGCTTTAGACCCTCGGGTCTAAAAATATCTCACCTGCAGCCTCTGTTGACTTGGCCACAGAGTAACAAAATGATCCCCATGTCAAACTGCACGTAATGACGCGAAGACATTTTCAGGTCCCAAAATAGCAGTTCCCTAAATTTTAGGAGATGCTGCCATTGTATCTTTCTAGGTCATCCGACCCTCTTTGTACACTGCGGCCACATCCAGAACTGAAATGTAGCCTCTGTAGCAAAGGATTCCACTTTGGCTAGTCAATGACCCCACTTGGCTAACCATAGTCCTTGTCCAACCTTAGTGCTCTCTTGCCCTCAGGCCCGGACTCCCTCTGGACAGTTCCACACTAGCTATGCAATGCAGGGCAGTTAGATTTCCCGAGGGGTGTTTCCAAAAAGTGAAAGTAAATAGATAATAAGAAAGAAATCAACAAAAAGGATAGATAGTAGTCACACACTGGTGACATACCCCCCTCTTGAAATCTCAAACGTCCTCGTTTGCATCTATGTCGTACAAGCTCCTAGTCAACATTGATGTATTCAACACCTGTCGACACATGTACGACACATACATGCTCATTGTCAACCCTGGTGTATTCAACACCTCGTCGACTCATGTATTGCCTGCGTGTGAACCCTGTCCCAATGACATAGTGGTAGCTTCACACTCTGCCATTGCTTTGAGTCACTAACTTTCCAATGACAAAATGGTAGCTGCACATTTTGCCACTGTCTTATAGTACACGTTGGATCCCGTAACACTTTCGAGCATACCCAAACCGACAGTTTAAGAATGCAGTTACACATGTACTCTTCAATAGAAGCAATCACTGTATCCTTGACAAACTGACAAGAAATACTCACTTCTATAGCACTAATCAAACTTTTGGACATTCCATAAGAGCAATTGCCAAACTGACAATCTGTACAGCTCTAACATTCATGTAACAGGTATTTGATTTGAGCTCACTTTAAATACCTTGTACATCATTTGTTTCAGAAGCCATTGTCACACTGACAATCCATTTAGCTTTGAAACTCAAGGGGTCAAGGTAGGTTGCAAATCGAAGGCTTCCAGGTAAAGTGATAACACAGTTGGTGACTCTGCAAGTTCACCTTCTTCCATCCACTTAGCATCCATTGGTGGATAGTTTCTGAACTTTACCAAGTAACGCCTAGTAACCTTGCCTTTCACTTTCCTTTCTTTGTGTGCCAAAATCTGTTCAGGGACCAAGATCTCGTCAAGTTCCTCGACTTCCGGCTGATCTTCAGCTGGCATATCTTCTGGCACATCACCCACATAGGGTCTGAGAAGACTCACATGAAACGCATTGTGAATCTTCCAGCTGTCAGGCAATTTCAGCCTATATGCAACATCACTGATTATGTCGCACACTTGAAAAGGCCCATAGTAACGCATGCTGAGCTTTGGAAATAGTCTTTCCTTGCCCTTCATCTTCTTTAACCTTGCCTTTTCAAACCGTAGAAGCACCCAATCACCAAGTGAATATACCACTTCACGACGGTGACGATCAGCTGCTTTCTTTTGCTTTGCCTGAGTCCTTTCTAAGGCCACTTTGACCTTCTTGTACATTTCATCCATGTCCTGAACATACTTATCTGCTTCAAATATCTTGTCCTTTGTATGCAGTATGGGAGGAACTTTCTTGCCACCTTCAACTATCTCAAAAGGTGCCTTGCCAGTTGATGAATGCACTGTATTATTGTATGCATACTCCACCAATGGCAAATACTGCTCCCACTTTCCTTTATGCTCTGACACATAGCACTTCAGCAGATCTAGGACAGTAGAATTTGCCTCTTCTGACTGCCCATCTGTTTGAGGATGAAATGACGAAGAGAATTTGAGCGTGGTACCCATATTCTCAAACAAGCCTCTCCAGAACAAACTTGTCATGCGTGGATCACGGTCGCTAACAATCGACTGTGGCATGCCATGATACTTGAAAATATTGCTCATAAACAAGCGTGCCATCTGATCTGGCTTTATCTTCTTCCTGACAGGAATAAAATGAGCCTGTTTGCTGAATCTGCAAATAATGGTCCAAATACCATCGTTTCCTGTCTGCGTTCTCGGAAGATCAAAGATAAAATCCATAGCAATACTTTCCCATGGTTTATCTGGAATAGGTAGTGGTTGCAATAACCCTGGTGCCTTTTGCCTGTCAAACTTGACCTTTTGGCATATTAGGCATTCTCGCACAAAGGCATCCACATCCCTTCTCAATGTAGGCCAATAGAAGAATGTCTCAACCGCTTTAACTGTAGCATCGATACCACGATGCCCTGCATACGGTGGGACATGACTCTCTTCCATAACTTTGCGTCGCAATGGCTTTGTGACACACAATCTGCCATGCATCATCATGAACCCGTCTTTAAGAAGATAGTGTTCATGACGTTGTCCATCCATTAGTTGCTCGAAGACCCTTGCAAAATCTTCATCATTTGCATACTGTTCTCTCATATCATCAAGTTCATGATGATAAGGAATCGACACAGCTGAAATTTGTGGCTTCCTTGACAAGGCATCAGCCACAACGTTCTTCTTGCCTTCCACATGCACAATCTGAAAATGGAACATGGACAAGATATTTGCCCATTGCATATGCTTCTCAGATAACTTTGTCTGTGTCAAGAAGTATCGCAAGGTCTGATGATCCGTTTGGACAACGAAATCTGCACCTAGCAGGTAGTGTTTCCAACTTAAGAGCGCATGAATCACAGCCAGTAATTCTTTCTCATAGACCTGCATGGTCATCTCTGGCCCTTGCAAAATTCTGCTCTCATAGGCTACTACCCTGCCATCTTGCATTAGCACAGCACCAATGCTACTACCGCAGGCATCACACTGGACCACAAATGACTTCCTAAGATCTGGCAACACAATGACTGGATCTGAAGTCATCTTTTCCTTTAAGAGATTAAAAGCTGAAATCTCTTTCTGTGTCCATCTAAAGGTGACTGCCTTCTTTTGAAGAGCATGTAAAGGTGAAGCAATCTCAGCGAAATTTCGGATAAACCTTCTGTAATAGGAGCATAGTCCCAAAAAGCTTCGGACATCATGCACCGTCTTCAAATTTGGCCATGACTTGATCGCTTCGACTTTTGCAGGATCCATTCTGACACCGTCCTTTGAGACAATGTGTCCCAGAAAGTGAATCTCTTCCAGAAAAAACTCACTTTTCTTTGCATTGATGAGCAACCTATGACTGCGTAGCTCTTTGAACACAATGGCCAAGTGATGCCTATGCTCCTCTTCATTCTTTGAATAGACTATCATGTCATCAAAGAATGTACCAACAAACTGCTGGTGTGGACGGAAAATTCTGTCCATCATCCTATTAAACGTAGCAGGAGCGTTTGTGAGACCAAAGGGCATCACTAAAAATTCGTAAAGGCCAAACGTCGTTCTAAAAGCAGTCTTGTGCACATCCTCTGATCTAATGCGGATCTGATGGTACCCACTCTTTAGATCTATCCTGCTAAACATACCTGCTCCTTCTAATTTGTCCATAATATCATCAATTCTAGGTATAGGGAACCTATTCTTGATGGTATTCTTGTTCAGTGCACGGTAGTCGATGCACATACGCCATGAGCCATCCTTTTTCTGCACCAACAACACTGGAGAACAGAATGGAGATGAACTGGGCTGAATCAGCCCCTTTTCTAACAGCTCCTGTACTTGGCCCATTATCTCTTTCTGCTGAGCCGCACTAACCCTGTACGGAGGCTTATTTGGTGGGCTACAGCCTGGCACCAAATCTATCGCATGGTCCTCGGGTCTCTCTGGCGGTAATTGAGACGGTAATGAATCGGAAAAACAGTCACTATACTGTTGTAAAAACATTGACCTTTCTTTATCTAGCACAGATAAATTTGATTCATCACAATCTGACACTTCACGTGCAAAAACCAAGTACGCAGAAAGATGCTTTTTCATTACAGAAGTAATAGCAGAAGCTGATACAGTAGGAATAGACTCCCCTTTAAGCTTTACATCCAGAATATGAGTCTTTCCCCTGCTCTGTACAGTGATCTTTTTGTTGTAGGCATCCATGATTCCCTGTACACGAAATAACCAAGGAATACCTAACAACACATCACATCCGTCCAGTGGCATGATGTAAAATTCTTCAGCATCTACATAGGACTGGATATGTAGACGCAACTTTCCAATGATGGGTGTGACAGCCTCTGTATGGCCAGGACATGCCAAACCTGCCTCTGCTGTATACCCCATCTCTTCAGGTCTGATTCCCAACTTTGAAGCCAATTCTGGGGAAATGAAGTTGGCTTTGGCACCTGGATCAAAGAAGATAAGCACTGTTTGATCCCTAACCTTTCCCCATGCTCTGCAAAGCTCACTTGCATCTGAATTTGGCTTGTCGCCCACCATATCTGGCACTAGACCAGCCATGGGCTTCTTTCCTTTCTTGTCTTCCTTGTCTTCAGAATCAGCTGGCCTTTTCTTTGTAGGACAGTTGTAAGCAATGTGGCCAGGCTGCTCACATATAAAGCATTTGTTCTCTGTCCTCAGGACCTTCTTTTGCTCTTCTGACTTGCGAGGAAAACGTCTTTTCCATTTCTTTGCGGGTCCTTTTTCTGATTCAGCCGTAGCTTTGTCTTTCCCTGCGTTGGCCGACTCCTGAGTCCCTTTAGGAGCCTCATTGGGAACGTGCTTCTTGGCTGAATTTTTCTTGCCTGATCCTGCCTTGACGCCAGTGTTAAATTCACAATCTTCTCCCTTGAGCAAACCATTGCCAGTGTTTGCTACCTCGATGAGCTGCGTCAAAGTAGTGACTTTTGTCTTCGTACAGTACTTTCTCAATCCTTTAGGTAGGCCACAACAGTATTTTTCAATCTGTTCTGTCAATGGCACAAACCTATAGGAAGTTACTGGAAGTAGAGCTTTCCAAAACTTCCGATTGTAATCATCCAGATTTCTGCAAGTGGCAGCATTTAGCTGGTGCCATTCTGTCATGACATCTGCTTCAAAGTCATCAGATAACCATGCTGCTGCAAAAATCTGCTTGAAGTAAATCCATGTGGACGGAGCTTGCCCTTGAAGCAATAAAGTTGTCCACCATTGTCCCGCATTCCCTGTCAAGAAAGTGGCTGCCTTGCGGACCTTTGAAGCCTCTGTAAAATTTCCCCCTGCATAGGCCTTATCAAACTGCTGGAGGAATGAAAGAGTCTTCTTCCTGTCATCAAACCCTGTAAAGGTCGTGAATGACACTCCTTTGCCACCTTCTTTGTACGGAGTTGGCCTCTCCAGCGGCGTTAAATTGTCATATGGAAGTGACTGAAACATGGGAACACTATTAGGGTTCATCTGTGTTCCTTGGCCGCTATTAACTTGACCTGGAAATGCCATATTTGGCTGCTGATTTGTAATTCCAGCCATACCAAAATTTGCGTGTGGCATCCCGAATTGTCCCTGAGTGCTTTGAAACCCTGGTTGCATACCCATGACACTGTACATGGGGTTAGGCATCATCGTTTGAGCACCCCCAAACACTGTTCCTGGCGTATAAAACTGATTTCCAGGTGCATGACCAGCCATGCTTTGGAATACGGATCCACCTCCAAAATAGCCAGGGTGTACTGAAGGTGGTGGGAAGACCTGTTGCATAGCCTGTAAGTTGCTTCCCTGCCCATTAGAACCAGCTATAGGCGGTTGAAAGGTGGCGGGCTGAATTGGTACAGCTTGAAAGACTGGCATCTCAGCCACCTGTTCTTGCACCTTAGGCATACGTTGTGGAGACTGCATGTTCTCCGTCAAGTGTACAGGTGTTTCCATTGACTGTGCGGTATGAATCACCTGTGTTCGAGCCTTAACAGGCTTTTGAATATGATCCAGTGACCCAACTTGCTGAGACGGAACAGGAGGTTGCAGAAAGGCTAAAAACCTCGGATTCTGCATTACTTGTGTGAACATAGCCACAGCAGTAGCCAACTGGGTCCTGAATATATCATCATCAGTCTGTGGTGGTCTTGAGGACTCACCCACTTCATGTGTCTGTTGACCCTGTGAAGAGGAAACCTCTTCAGTCACATCATCTGGTCTGTCAGCCATAATTGCAATTCCCTGTGTCTGGTCTATGATCCCTTGTGTCTTCAAGTCCAAAACTGACCAAGGCTCACTTCTATGGGAAAAAGTGATTTAATCCCGTCGATGGAACCATGTAACCGGCCTGTTCAATCCAAAAAGGGCGGTAGACTTTTCTTTAAACCTTGATTTAGCTTTCACCCATTATTAGTCGTCTATTTTACCTGTACTTTCAAGACACAACAAAGGGGAGAGGGATACAGGCTGCTAGATTGCACCTGTATGAGTAGACGGACACCAGATTGGCCCCTAACTTAGGCGCCCCTTTCGGTATTTCTTTATTGTTCAAAAGAGGGAATAAACGCTGTGGTTCCCTACAAGCTGCCCCGCACAAACTCGGCTGAATTTCCACTGTTCCAGCCTGATTTCGGCAGCATAACTGTACTAGAACCCTTCACGGTCAGTATTCCCACGCATTGACCGACTTTCCCGACGCATACGGGCACTTTACAAAACCTGGCGAGAATCTGCAGCACGCTGAATTCTCTGTTTTCAGCCCTGAAAATGCGCCAGATCGCCTGTACAGCGGTCCCCTTGCGTCCCCGAACCTCCTGGGGGTATTAGGGTCCGTTTAGGGCCAAAACCCTAAACCTGCAAAAATACACAGCAGGCTGTAATTCACTGTTTCGGGCTCCGTTTCGCGTGCCGGTCGCATCCCTAGCAAGTCCTCGAGCTCCCGCACCTGTAGGGCTACTTGCCCTTTGAATCGGACGAGATTTCTGGCGTGAAACCTCTCCGAATTCACCTGTACCTGCGGGGGGATTAGCCGCTAGCTAATCCAGTACCTGTGCAAGAGGCTCTTGCCTCGGCAATCGCGCATGAACCCACACAACTGTACATTGGTCAAATGAAGAGCCCACTAGAGGGGCATAACATACTGCCAAAGGGGAGAGAGAGGGCAGTGCGTAGCGTGCAGGGCATCACTCCTGGCACCGCACTGTGCATAAGAGGGAAAGTAAGCACTCCATAGCTCTTAACCTGTGACAGAGACTTGCAAAATGAGCCTCCCAACTATAAATCACGTTTTTGCCTTCTCTATAAGTAGTAAACTGGCCTCAAAGTGCCAAGTGTCACTCATTTGTGCATTTTCCCGCTTTAGACCCTCGGGTCTAAAAATATCTCACCTGCAGCCTCTGTTGACTTGGCCACAGAGTAACAAAATGATCCCCATGTCAAACTGCACGTAATGACGCGAAGACATTTTCAGGTCCCAAAATAGCAGTTCCCTAAATTTTAGGAGATGCTGCCATTGTATCTTTCTAGGTCATCCGACCCTCTTTGTACACTGCGGCCACATCCAGAACTGAAATGTAGCCTCTGTAGCAAAGGATTCCACTTTGGCTAGTCAATGACCCCACTTGGCTAACCATAGTCCTTGTCCAACCTTAGTGCTCTCTTGCCCTCAGGCCCGGACTCCCTCTGGACAGTTCCACACTAGCTATGCAATGCAGGGCAGTTAGATTTCCCGAGGGGTGTTTCCAAAAAGTGAAAGTAAATAGATAATAAGAAAGAAATCAACAAAAAGGATAGATAGTAGTCACACACTGGTGACAGATCTTGTCTCCAACTCCTTCCATACTCGCATACAAAGCTAGGAGATCTTGGTACTCAAGATCTGGGTTCTCGTGTATCCGATGTCGATCTTCTTTCAAAGACATGGCAATGAAGATGGAATCTAGTAAATCCATGGTGAGGACTCAAAAGATTCTTCAATAAACAAATTTGGGAGAGGTTCCTTGGGTTCTTGGGCTCGATGGTTGTTCTTGGGTTCCTTGGGGTTCTTGGTTCTTGAGGTTCTTCTTTAGGTTCTTGGGGTTCTTGGTTCTTGGTGGTTCTTCCCTTGAGTTCGCGAAACCGAAGCACACAGAGCTCTGATACCAATGTCAGGTGCATCGGAAGAGAATAAGGATTTTGCTCGGATCTAGTACTCCGCAAACAAACACAAGGGACACTTTACTTCACTTGAAAGAACTGAACTGAACTGAAAGAAAGAGAGATGACGAGAGAGAGAAAAGAGACGACACGGGGATGTTGGGTCCCAACCCTCAAGGGTCCCCTTTGCTCCATTGCCAAAGCAAGTACTTTCTTTATTCTTGCACAATGCTGCTACAATGACTAAATGCTGAGATGCTGATGCTAATGGGTACTGACACTACTGATGTTGGGTACTGGGTACTAAAGGGATACTGAGGTTCTATGTCGAAGACGATGATGTCGACAACGGGTACTGTGGGTTCTATGTCGAAGATGGGGAGGTCGACGACGAGGTCTATGTCGAAGATGATGAGGTCGACGACGAGGTACTAAGGGTCTTTGTCGATGAGGATGAAGTCGACGACGATATTGTGTCGAAGATGGTGAAGTCGACGACGGTTCTGTGTCGAAGACAATGATGTCGACGACGGGGTCTATGTCGAAGACGATGATGTCGACGAGGGGTATTGTTGGTCTATGTCGACGACGATGACGTCGACGACAATGGTGACTGTGACAATGACAACGATGGTGTCGTCGCCAAGTCCGGGACTACGATGACGATGACGAAGATGTCGTCGTCAAGATAGGGATCTGTGATGACGATGACGAAGGTGTGGTCGTCAAGATAGGGACTGCGATGACAATGACGATGTTGATGACGACGATGGTGTTAATGATGACGGCGTCAAAGCTGAAAACTGAAAACGCTGGGCTGTTTGCTGAAAACTGAAAATGCCAGGTTGATCTGGGCCTTCTTCTTCTTGAGTAAACGCTAGGGCTCTTGTTGAGGTGCTGCCTGACTATTGGGTGCCTGCCTCCTTGTGTCTCTGCTTCTTTTGCTTCTACTGAGTGCCCAAAGGGTTTCTTTTATAGATCTTTAGCAATTTGTCCTACCTTCTTACAAACTTACAAAAAGAATTCCAAAATGACTAATAAGAGGTGGTTCGCGCAATAAAATGCCTGCATGATGAAATGAGTGTTCTTGTGCAAGAGAGGGTATGACTGGCCTGGACATGCACGTCCTGCTAGAGGCTCACAAAGGTGCCAGGCTCAATCCTAAGCTAAGACTCATGCTAGACTATGGCAGAAGCGTGTCCACGTGGTGCAAGTGAAGTGGGCACGTGACAATACGTCCACGGGGAAGGCATTATTTGAGATTATCGAGGGTGTCAGGAAGGTTCCACCTATTTTGAGCACCAAAGATAAGATTTTTGAAGGAGATCAGTATACACTAGATGTGGCCGTTGCTTTTGTCAAGGTACGGGAGGCTCTAGAAAAGTCTGAAGCATGGCACAAGAAGGCAGCAGATAAGCATCGACGTGACTTGTAGCTGAAGGAAGATGATTGGGTTCTACTACGCTTTGAGAAGGCACGCCTATGGAAACGAAAGCGTAAGGAGAGGCTTTTTCGAAAGCAAAGTATGCGATACTATGGACTGTTCTAGATCCAAGAAAAAATCAATGATGTTATCCTTCAGATTGAAGTTACCAGATACTCGGAAGATTGACAATGCATTTTATGTGAGTCTATTGAGACCTTTCAAAGGTGAGGTGCCAGTGGACAGGGAGCCAAAGGAGCAGGCCGAAGTGGAAGAGATAAAGGAAATTATTTATCACGATTGTGACGTATTCTTGAAGCTAGTATCACCTCTCTTTGTAACTAAGTCAGACTTTGTAAATAATTAATTTATTTACGAGAAAAGAATTATCTAATTAGTTGTGTGCACACCAGAATAGACCTAGCAGTTCTAAGGCCTTAGGTGAGCCTAAATGCGGGCCACAACACCTCAGAGGGACCTTAGCAGAAATTACCCTGAAGCCCTAGTGATTGGGAAATCGGGTCTTTAGAAAGGGGTAAGCAGTAGCCTCAGATTTTAGGCTCAGAAAAATACGTGCGTCAGTACAAGCACATGAATGAGATGGGGTCCTTAGAACAGTGACCCTAAGGCTAATAAAGCTAATAAAGCCTTAGGGTAAGTTTCGTGAAATTAAATTTAACGGTTCGTGCCCGGGCGGGCGGCTGGACAAGTGTGAACAGGTAAAGGCGGTGCAGTGCCCGTGCGGCATTGCGCCGGCAGACCTTTGGTGTTCTCATAAAAGAATCATTGGTAGCAGTTGTTAGTTAGTTGCACATTTTTTTAATTAATGAGCTAGAAGTTTTTAAAGTCAAAAGTTGAATGGTTTTTAAGTTTTTAAAGTAAGTGTGCCAAGTGGCACACTTACCAATGCAAACTAACTCTCTCTCACTCTCACTCTCACCCTCTCTCTCTTCCTAGCGTCCCCTCTCCTTGATGGCTATTTAGGAGCCCCCCTCCCCCATTTTCAGGGCTGGCAGTGCACCTACCCCCCCCTAATGTGAGCGTGCTCTACGCGGTGAAGCCCTCCATTGAAGCTTGAGAGCAGCCCCTTGCGACATATGTGGTAGCCTTGTGCTCCCATTGTCAAGAACAAGGGATCTCACAGTCATAGACACCTTCTGGTGAAGTTTCATCGCGAGAAGCTGCCTTAGACGCTCTCTTAGCAGAGTGCGGCTGCTGTAATTCTCTGTTTTCAGCCCCTAATCACCTCGATTAGGGCTGTTTTCAGCAGATCAGCCATAGAAATTCTCTTCTCTCTCCTTATCCTAAGTCTACATCAAGTTTGGCGCGATTCCATCGCGAAGAAGATCTCTGTTTCGGCGTAGGGGTGTACACAGGTAAGAATTTTAGGTTATGTGCAGAAAATTACAGCAAGCATGTGCGTGTGCATTTTGCTTGTTTCTCTTTTGTGTTCGATGCATGAATGAATGAGCATGAAGGCAACACATAACGGAAGATGGACTTTCCTCTGTGAGAGCTTCCGATGAGCTGTTTTGGAAGATAGACTCTCTTTTCGAGAGCTTCCGACCAGTCTCGCAGAAGAGGGGAAATCCCCTAAGCAGTAAGAAAGTGGAAACACTTTCTCAGTCAGTAGTCAGAACAGAACAGAAGAAAGAATGGAGGACGGGCGTATGTCCCGTTCCTGTGCTTGTAAAGATTCTCCCTTAGTATTAAAGATATTCTCTTTATGGGGGGACCAGCCCATCTTCTGATCCCCAATGAAGTGTCAAGTTTTCTCGCTCCATCTAATTCTCTTGAGTATTTGAAGTGCAATTAAATGTCAGTTTACGCTTCCGTATTTTTGTGACACTCTTTTTGTTTCTAATGCAAACATGAAGAGACACCAGATCAGAGACCCCGATTCTCCAAAAAACGCGTCTCTTCGCTTAAAGGTCACACCTGTTCGGCGAATGGACATGCCTCTTCAATGAATGGTTGCATCTCTACTCCGAATGGTTATGACTCTACATCGAAAGGACACAACCCTTGGTTTAAAGTTCTCTCTCTTGACCAATGGTCATGTCTTTTCACTTGTGTCCTTTTAATTCCCATATAAGGAACTTATTGTAACAGATTCAATCAAATCAAACATCAGTGTTCTCATCTCTTGAGTCTCAGTTAATCTTAAGTATGAAGTTTTAGTCTTAATTCTAGGATTAGCACCACTAATCCTCACAATGGTATCATAGCAATTTTTTTTCCCAAGACCCGAAAGTTGTGAGCCTCTCACCCTCGCCGCTACACTCTTAACTTTCTTTCGGAGTTGCATGGAAGCAGAAGAAAGTTGGTACACACACATACCAGCGTAAGATAACATGAATTTTTTTGTTTCAGACATAGGTAACAGACAGATACATAGATGTGTGTGTGTGTGGCATACACGGTGAATTTCTGGACACCTTCTGCGGGTAACCTTTCGTGTGCCTCTTCATCGGGTGGTGTCCCTTCATGCTCAGGCTCGCACCTGTCTCTTCATGTGAAAGGACATTAGGTTGTGCTTGCAACGCCTCTTCACTTGGATCGCACCCTTTCGTATACTGGTGTGTCTCTTCGAAGTTCGCGGGTGTGGCTCTCCCTTTGTTGGCGGCTGAATTCTCTTTGTTGGTTACTGCACATCAGAAGGGCACCTCTTCGTGAAAGAGCACCAAGGAAGGGCACCCCTTCTCAGAGGGTGCGTCAAGATGTGCTCCTACCAACTTTCAAGCGGGCTCTCCTCTCGATTTCCCTCACGCTGAATGCGCAGCAAACACAGCAGCCCACGTACAATTTTTATTAACAAATCAGGCCCAAAATTTCAATGCCCAAGTGTCCGGCCAAAGTGGACGACTGACCGGCCCCAATTTTTCAAAGCCAGTGATTAAAAACAAAAACACCCAGCAGCGTGAGAATTACAAAAGCCACGAGCAGCCACGAAATCATGCGCCAACAGCGTGCGTGGAGAAGTTCGGCAGCCTAGATTTGCATCTACCTCTTGACTGCCTACCTCTGCTAGTAGTTACACCAATGGACATCTTTTTTGCACCCGCTCCTGTGCCGGGTTCTTCCTCGCTGCCATATCGATTCCCTTTACCTATAGTGGTGGCGCAACACACACTTGTTGCAGATGGACACTTCTCTACCAACAACCTCTTCAAACCTGGTGTGTAAGATTCTAGGGGCATCCCCCAATGACTTTCTCTAGGTGGTTTTGGATGGCCTCAGTGTTCTCCTGGCAGGTTCTCCTTGCTACAACATATACACCTTTCCAGCCTCGCCACCATATTCCCTCGAAGCAATAGTATGGCCGGATCACAAGTTGGCGATGACCATATTATGCCCGAGGATATGATAGCAATTCTAAAAGAGCAGATGGCAGCCCTTCAACAGGCTATCTCTATTGTTACATCGATGGCCTCACGTTTGGACGTGCTTCAGGGTTATACTTCTTTGCGCTCCGTGAAGCATGCACAATCAGTTTCCTCATTAGCGGCTTCAGTGGCCGACCAAGAAGAACCACTCAAACCAAAGGTTTCACACCCATAATTTTCTAAATTCTCACCCAAAGCGTGGTTTCTCAAAGACAACTTGTAACAAACTTGGACACTTAAAGTTGGGAATCTACCACAACATACGTGAGCAAACTGAAAGAATTGAATAAAACTGAGAGAGAGAGGACACGGCACGGCGTAGTTCCGTGCCCAGAAAGGCTGGCCCCAAAGAATGGCGCCCCTTTCAGTATTTCTTTATTATTAATGCTTCACAAAGTACAATGTCCGAGGGTCCTCGTCTCAGTAGTGCTCCCCCGAAATTGAGGCTCTGACACTTAATTTATAGGCCCTAGGCCTTCCAAAAGCAATACATACGAAAAGCTTCGAGTCTAAAAGCATCTGGGCCCAAAAGCTAGCGTTAGGGAGAGGCAACGCGATTTGTGAAAATCTTTATAGGTGCCACGTCAATAGCGCGGATTGCGGAAGTCCATATGGCCTGCCATGTCATCAACGAAAATCGTGGGCGTCTGTAGGGTTGCCACATGATCAACTCTTCCACACTCCCTTTAGCCTTTTGTCCCTTGGGCCCATCAGACAGGACCCCATAAGTTGGTACAACTTATAAAATGGATGTCCTTCCATTTTTGGTCTCTCAGAGTGGTTCTGCAAGTGATACAACTTCTTCTGCATCTTTCAGTAGGGCTTTGACTCCTCTTTGTTTGGAGTCCGTCCTTTAGGTCATGCCACATCATCACTTTGTGACATACCCCCCTCTTGAAAGAATTGTAATTGCCCTCTATTACGCGTGCCAAACCAACAGAAGCTAGAAACTAGTTCAATAGACACTGACACTAAGTATCGATGCACTAGACAACACATATCCAGTACTTGCATGAAGACGACAACCACTGAACATTCACATGACATTCACATCACTATCCTTGTCGAGATCTTAGATGAGAATCATGATCATTGAAACGTATTTAGCAATCACACCCAGTTCTCACCGATCTCTCGTAGATGTCTTGATTGACTAAATCTTGTTACTGTCACCCCAAAATACAGAAGCGTAAACTAACTGGAAAATGCAATTCATATACTCGAGAGAATTTGGGGGAGAGAGAGAAAAGCTTGACACATCATTGGGGACTAGAAGATGGGCTGGTCCCGACTCCCTCCCCATAAAGAGATTATCTTTATTACTAAGGGAGAATCTTTACAAGCACAAGAACGGGGCAAAAGCCCGTCCTCTATTCTTTCTTTGTTCCTTTTCTGATTCCGATTGAGAGAGTGAGAAAACGACTACTAAGAGGATTTTCCCTTTGCTGTGAGATTTTGGGAAGCTCTCGTAAGCGAGAGTCTATCTTCCACAAAACTCCTCGAAAGCTCTCAAAAATGAGAGTCTTAACTTCCGCTAACTGTGTCCCTTCATGCATAATCAATGCACGCACACATGCTTGCTGTAATTTTCTGCACATAATCTGAAAATGTTACTTGAGAACGTTCCAATGCCGAAATAGAGACTTTGAGAAGGCACGCCTACAGAAACAAAAGGGTAAGAAGCGACTTTTTCTAAAGTTGAGTAATAAGTATGTGATACTATGGCCTTTCCAAATTCAAGACAAGATAAATGATGTATCCTTCAGACTGAAGTTACTAGATACTCGGAAGATTCACAATGCATTTTATGTGAGTCTGTTGAGACCTTTCAAAGGTGAGGTATCAGTGGACAGGGAGCTAGAGGAGCAGTCCAAAGTGGAAGAGATAGAGGAAATTCTCATTCCAGAATAGATCCTGGCTCACATGGAAAGGAAAGTGAAAGGGATCAGATGACAGTGCGTCTCAGGATCTTGACGATTGAGAGTGGTGTGCCAACGGATAGGGGAGGCTAGCGAGGCTACCCACAGATCCGAGGGCAGAAGGAAAGAAAGGAAAGGGAATCAGTTGGTAGATTAGGGAATTTTCCAGATCTAGATTTAGGTCCCAAGGACAGGGAGGCTAGCAGGGCTACTTACAGGTCAAAGGACAACAGGTGAAAGGGCACAAGAAAAGAACTGAAAGGTGAGCTAGGTCCACCAGATAATTTGGTCAAGGGTACTTTTTTGCCCTCGATGCAAAGTGGATGGAGGAAGAGAACCTCATAAATTCTCTTTAGAGAGAGCTGTACCTTGAAGCTTTTGGCCTATTAGCCATAGTAACAGGGAATGGCCGTTTTCAGGTCTCTGTTCCCCGTTCCCATTCCAAGTTCCCGTTCCGAATCCCCGTTCCGTATTTCAAACGTGAGTACCTATAACAGGGAATGGCATTTTGTTCCGCGTTCCCGTTCCGGTTTCCCGTTCCGATTTCCCGTTCCGATTTCCCGTTCTTGGTAACTATGCTATTAGCAGTGTCTATGCCAAAAGTTACCGATGAATAAGTAGGTCGAATCAAGTGCAATGTGGACTGCACAAGAGGGGAACCACTCCACTCCCTTGTCACATATTGCCTAGATTGAATAAAGTCACTATTTTGAGATTTGAGGGTATTGACGGGCTGACAATATTTTGCGGAATGACTTTATGAACTCTGTGCACTGAATTGGAAATTTCCTTGATTGAATTGGAGACATGTGATCTAGGTGCATCAAGAGTTCTGGATGGAATGAGATGGCTAGATAGAATGATTGAAAACACGGTGTCACAAGCGGGAGGAGTGCACACGAATAATCAACAAGATGAAAATAAATAATCTTTTAACTAAACATAGTTAAGGGAGAACTTAGAAGTTCGACACAATATTTGGGACTAGAAGATGGGTTGGTCTCCCCAACCCCCCCTTAAAGAGAATCCTTTATTAGGGAGAATCTTTTTATAAGCACAAGAACCAAGTTTCGAGGAGTTGGGTTAGTCGGAGAAAACCCCTTCGTACTATTCTTAGACTCTATGGTCGTTCCTTCCCGTGAGGGAGATCCGAGAGACGAGCTCTCAATCCCTTTTCCGTCTGTACTTGGAGTCAAGGCTCTGTAGACAATTTTCTAATCCCGTTCTCGGAATTTCCAAGCGTAGACCGAGGCCTTCCCGCTTCTCCTTCGCGATGAAGTACCTACAATCACACACAAACACGAGACAACAATTTGTATGGTGAATCCACAATGGATACCTGTCGCTCTTTGCGCGGGAAAAGCGACCTCCGTGCTTCGTAGTCTCGTGATCTCTCGCGTCTTCTAGCGACAGAGCCTCCTCTTGCTGGCACTAGCAACTCCTCTGTGAGAGGGCGTGTGATGCTTTAGCCTTTTATAGTTCCCTGGCCACGACAGGAATAGCCGAGCGCTGGCTGCCCGTGTAGAGATCGTTGGTTGTTTTTTTTTGTTGATTTTTTGTGCTTCTGCCAGAAAGAGGGAGAGAGAAAGCACTGGCTGGTTTTTGCTGCTTTATTTTCCAAGTGGCTGCCCACTTATTAAGTGGGCCGCCGGCGTATTTTAAAAATGGTATGAATCTGCCTAAAAACTCAATAAAACCTTATAAGTTAAAAACAATGCTTTCACAGCACTTCCCAGGCGTCCTTGGATGCAACCACATACACAAATGCAATGCAAACATAGATTCCTCGCGGGAAAGCGTTTGCTCTCTTGGAAAACACGTTACGGAAAGCGTTTGCTCTTCTGGAAAACACGTTAAAATATTCCGCTTTTCAAGAAAAGCTTCTCAGAACCCATCTTTATTCTTGTGCTTGCGTCTTTATGCGTATTCCTTTTTCCAGTTTGGGTTTCTTGCCAGGCCCATAGAATACTCCCTTTCTGATGCTCCCGTCACCCATCACATGACGCATCGGGAATATCCGTTTCACGGTCTCTCCTACCAACTGATGGTACAACCCCTTCGCGATGCTTAATGTCACCCATCATATGGTGCATCAGAGTTTGCCGTTCCTTATGGATTTTAATAATTTCACTAGATCTACAGTTCCTAACCTTTCAGTTCAAGTGCACATATTTAAATATTCTAATTTTAGTAAAATGAAATTACTCAGAAAAATAAGAAAATAGTCCATTTAGCAACATCCCTCTGGCTTCTAAACAGTTGTCCTCAATTGTAGTGCTTGTACATATCCTTCCAGAATCTCGGGATAGGATGCTAATTCTTGCCCAGTCATCCACTGAGCATCTAGAGTAGAATAATTGTAAGGTGTAGCGGAAGTGAATGTTGATATAGCTCAAGATGAGTGCTCCAAACTGTGCTCAAGGGTTCCTTTTTACTTACGGAAGGGAGAGCCTTCCGTTTCTTCAGAGAGAGAATGCAATGATTGCAAACAAAGTGAATGCTCCTGTGAATGAAGGTGCTGAGAGAGAGAGAGAGAGAGAGAGAGAGAGAGAGAGAGAGAGAGAGAGAGAGAGAGAGAGAGAGAGAGAGAAGAATACGACGCCAGATGATTTTCAAACCCTCCTCCAAGGGCCCCCCTCTCTATGGCGAGAGAGGTCTATGCGATAGATTGCACAAATCTGGTACAATGGTCTAGATGCAATGGACTTGGCGACGATGTCGATGACAATGGTGACGAAAAGGAGGACGGGCTGAAAACTGAAAACGCTAGGGCTGAAATGCTGAAATCTACAAAACACTGACTTTCTGCTGTTGATCTTTGACACTGTGTCGGCGAGGATGGCGATGACGACGACTCGACGACGATGTGCTAAAAACGCAGATGCTGAAAACTGGAAACAACGGGCTGAAACTGCAAACGCTGGCTGACTCTACGGTACAACGAGGATCTGCTGCGGGTAGGTGAGATCTGCGAGGCTAGGGGCTGGATCTGTTATGGCTAAGTGCTGAAAACTGAAAATGTTGATGTGGCGCCGTGGAACTGCAAACGCTAAGCTTGATCTTCTATAGGAAAACGCGAGAAAACGCTGGGGCTGATCTGCTACAGAAAAGGCCATGTGGATCTTGTTAGCTGAAAACGCTAAGGCTCCCTGCCAGTCTTGCTGAGAAGATGCACTGCAAGTTGCTAAAACTTCTTTTGCTTCTTCTGCTAAGTCTGGGCGTCCCATGTCTGCCTATATCGGTGTGGAAAACTGGGTTGAGCAGTTCTTCTACAGCCATGAAGTTGGTAATTAAATTAATAAAAATGCCAAAATGCCTGTAAAATGTATTGACACAAAACTGGCTGGGAATTGGACCTTCTGCTTGAACAATGCATATGCTGGGTGGTACAGGGTGTGCAATCAGAGGGTATGCAACTGCTCTAAGTGCCTAGACATGCACGGCCTGCTCACATACTCACAAAGGTGCCAGAACACGTCCTAAGCTGACCTGAACCCCAGACATCCGCATACATCCGTGCTCATCTGTGAGTGAGTCATGTGCAGCGTACAATACGGCATGCCTGTGAAAAGGGAACACATAAAGACGGTGACGAAAATTCAAGAAACCGCCTTGAATGAGAAACTCGAACAATGCGTGCTGACTAATTATGCCAACACAATACTTCTTGAGTGATTTCCCTGGACCTCGACTCGAGAGCCAAGATCGGTCCTTCGTGACTGATCGTATCTGTAATGAGGTTAGCTTCATTAGGAAAATCATCATGCAAATCATCATCCTTATGAACAATCACATCTTTATCATGCAAAAAATGCATGTCGTGCTTCGGAAAAGGAACGACTGAGAGAGTTTCCTTTTCTTGTTCTTTTTCGTGTTCCGTTTCATGTGTCTTTTCATGTTCTTTGTCATGCAACAAATCATGCTTCTCTAGAATGAGACTACGTGTTTTATCCTTGTCCAAGAAATGAGAGTGAGAGATTAGTGACATAGATGGAATCTTAGTGTCACATTGAAGAACCACGAGAGGTGCTCCTTCAACTGCGAGACTGAGAGTGTTTTCTTTCCAACAAACTTGTGGATTATGACCTTTAAACCACTTAATGCCAAAAATCAAATCGTATTCTGAGAGAGGAGAAATCACAAACTTTCGAGTGAAAAGTGACATTTTGAATGGACACGGTCACATCAGGACATTGATGCGTAAACGAAGAGTGCATGCCAGGAGCAAAACCAGAGGCCTCATTGGGATCAATGGGTCGAGCTTCTAGACTTACGCTCTTCACGAGAGTCGCTAATCACATCATGCATACTACCAGAATCAAGGAAGACCACAATGCGTTGATCATTCACATAACCATAACAATGCATGAGAGATGCATTGGCATGGTTGTGAGAAACTTGGGACACATTTGTGTGCTCTCTGATTGCATTAATAGAAGATGTGACTTTTGTGGGTTCCTTTGTGTGTTCTTTAGGTGCATTCTTAGGACAATCTTGTTTTACGTGACCCTTAGTGTGACATTGATAACATCTACCTTCCTTAGCATAAATGACTTGGCCTTCTGACGTTATGTATTCTCCTATAATTCCTTGTGCAGCTTTTTCATTTGGGTGAGCTTAGGTTTAGCAGGTGAGTTAGCTTTACCCTTCGATACATTTTGAGAGTTCTTTTCCGAAGGATTAGAGAAAGATTGGCTAGTAGAGTTACCATTCTTACCATTCTTACCGTTCTTACCGTTCTGTGGGTTCTGAGGAGTGTGAGAGGTTGTTTGAGAAGACTTGTTCTCCTTAGGCTTTCCTTTGTTGTGCTTCATCTCCTGTGCGAGAGCAATCGCTACCGCCTTGTTGAGATCCACTGGATCGAGTACTTTGACATCAAACTTGATATACTTGTCCAACCCAAAAAGGAATGCCTCTTTGCGCTCATCATTCGATTTGCGTAATTGGGTGCCAAGCTGCAAAACACGGTTAGAAAAGGATATGATTTGGGTACCATTTTGCTTGAGATTGCGCCAATCTTCCTTTAACCGCACTAGATACTGAGGTGGCATGAACCGTGCCTTGAGCTCGTCTGGAAGTCTGCCCAATTGAAAGAAAGGGTGCCGGCACGCCTTCCTCGGCTTCCTCTAGGTGCGCGGCCAGTTGCGCCTCTTGCCACACTTAATACCAATTAATGGCATCCCCGGCAAGATACATGGCTGTCGTCAAAGCTTTGCTATTCCCCGTTTTCTTAGTTGTCGCAAAGTAAGCATTAAATTGATGCAACCAAGAATGAATAACACTAGCATCCATCTTACCGTCATACTTACCGAACGTCAACTTCTCAATGATTGGATTGTTGGAATCCGCTTCTCCACTTGTGCTACCTGATGAATCGTCCACGTCTTTGAGTGGCTCGGATTTCGAGGTGAGTACCTGTAAGACCAACTCTTGCATGCTTTGATCTCTCTCTGCCCCACGTTCTGATTCCATAGCCGCTCGCTTTTCTTCGGTTGCGATGCGTAGAGCTTCGCGTGCTTGCTCACGCTCACGCTCCAAGGTTACCTTTCTTTCTTCGCGGTTGCGATCCAAAGCAGCGCGTTGCGCCTCTTGTTGTAGCATCATGTCCATCATTGACTTGACCAAAGCCTCCATAGGATTTGGTACAACCCGTGGCGTAGATGGAGAAGGGGGAGGGTCGGAAAAAAATGCTCCTGGTGGGGAAAATTCTTCGTCACCACCTCCACTCTCATCACCTTCACGCAAAGTATCCATTCCGCTTCGGGTGATGACTATACACTGAGATCTTGGGTACTTAAGTTCTCGAGGAACTTGGGTTCTTGAGGTTCTTGAGTTCTGTAGCTTGCAATCGATGTTTGAGAAGGCTTTTCTCTTACCCGAGCTTGACTCTTCCCTGCAGCCTTGTGCTTACACCAAAGTAGCTTTTTCCCACCTTATGTCGATTGGCCGGCCGCTAAGTGCACGGTCTGCTCTCAATGAATGAAAAGAGGAACAAGGGGAGGCTGGACAAGCCCTTCTTTCTTGGGTTACCTGCCACTCTTCAAAAACACGATTAGGAATCGACACTCTCAAGTGGACTTGGGTTACATGCGACCGCAACAAGCAAAAAATTTCTTGTGGTTCTTTTCTTGAGTGATACAGAACACTGTCAAAGCTTTGATACCAATGTAAGGTGCAACGGAAGTGAATGTTGATATAGCTCAAGATGAGTGCTCCGAATTGTGCTCAAGGGTTCCTTTTTACTTACGGAAGGGAGAGCCTTCCATTTCTTTAGAGAGAGAATGCAATGATCACAAACAAAGTGAATGCTATTGTGAATGGCGAGAGAGGTCTATGCTATAGATTGCACAAATCTGGTACAATGGTTTAGATGCAATGGACTTGCCGACGATGTCGACGATAATGGTGACGAGATGAGGACGGGCTGAAAACTAAAAACGCTAGGGCTGAAATGCTGAAATCTACAAAATACTGACTTTTTGTTGCTGATCTCTGACACTGTGTCGGCGAGGATGGCGATGACGATGACTCGACAACGATGTGTTGAAAACACAGATGCTGAAAACTGGAAACAGCGGGTTGAAACTGCAAACACTGGCTGACTCGACGGTAGAGCGAGGATCTTCTGCGGGTAGGTGAGATCTGCGAGGCTAGGAGCTGGACCTACTGTGGCTAAGTGCTGAAAACTGAAAACGCTGATGCGCTTGGTTGATGTGGGTCGTGGAACTTCAAACGCTAAGCTTGATCTGCTACAGGAAAACGCTAGAAAACGTTGGGGCTGATTTGCTACAGAAAACGCCATGTGGATCTTGTTAGCTGAAAACGCTAGGGCTCTCTGTCGGTCTTGTTGAGAAGGTGCACTGCAAGTTGCTAGAACTTCTTTTGCTTCTTCTGCTAAAACTGGGCGCCCAATGTTTGCCTATATAGCTATGGAAAATTGGGTCGAGCAGTTCTCCTACAGTCCACGACCTCATGAAGTTGGTAATTACATTAATAAAAATGCCAAAATGCCTGTAAAATGTACTGTCTCAAAACTGGCTGGGAATTGGACCTTCTGCTTGAACAATGCATATGATGGGTGGTACAGGGTGTGCAATCAGAGGATATGTAACTACTCTAAGTGCCTGGACATGCACGGCTTGCTCACAGGCTCATCAAGGTGCCAGAACACTTCCTAAGCTGATCTGAACCCTAGACCAGAGATAGCTTGTCCACATGCACATAGGGTAGATATGCACGTGACAATAATTCTTAAACTTTACCAAATACTTCCTGTAATCTTCTCGGACGTAAGTGGCCGCTCTTGATGATGAATGATCTGCTCCAATGGGAGTATTTCTTCCGTTTTCTCAACCTCAGGAGGTTAACTTGGAGGCGGTTCCACATATGGCCGGAGTAAACTAACATGGAAAGCATTGTGGATCTTCCAATTAGATGGTAAATCTAATCGGAACGTCACATCGTTCACTTGGTCAATTATCTTAAACGGCCCATAATAGCGATTGGAAAGTTTTACCACTTTTCCTTTATGAGTCGCTTGTTTCTTTAGTGTTGCCTTCTCAAACTTGAGTAAGAGGAATTGACCGACTGTTAAGTCCAGATTCCTTCTATGCTTGTCTGCAACTTTCTTATGTTTTTCTTGAGAGCGCAAAATTGCTCTCTTAACTTGCTCATAGGCCGTGCCGTGTCCATATCCCGGACAAACTCATCTGCTGCGAAAATCTTCTCCTTAGTGACAAGGATCGGTGAAAGCAAAGGCTTACCATAGAGAATCTCAAAAGGTGCTTTCCTCGTAGACAAATGCACGGTATTGTTATACGCATACTCAACAAGGGGCAAGTACTTCTCCCAGTCAGACTGTCTTTCTGACACATAAGATTTCAACATATCCAATACTGTGGAATTAGCGATCTCACTCTGTCCATCCGTTTGAGGATGATATGCAAAAGAAAAATTCAACTTCGTGCCAAGGTTATCAAACAAGGCACGTCATTGCCTGTATGCGAGGATCTCGATCACTCACAATAGACTTGGCAGCCCATGATGCTTAAAGATCTGTGCTAGAAAAATTCTAGCCATACAATCTGCTTTGATTGTTTTTTTGACTGGAATAAAGTGAGCTTGCTTGCTAAATGTGTCCACGATGGTCCAGATCGCATCATTTCCAGTTTGAGTCTTTGGAAGATCCATAATAAAATCCATGGTAGTACTCTCCCAGGGTTGATCAGGCACAGGTAAAGGTTGGAATAACCTAGGCGTCCTATGCCGATCATACTTTACTTTTTGGCAAACCAAGCATTCCCTGACATATTGATCAATGTTTGCTTTAGGGCTTGGCCAAAAGAAATATCTTTCCAATGCTAAGGTCGTAGGGAGAATTCCCCGATGACCCGCATAAGGTGAAGCATGTGCTTCTTCCATGATTTCTTTCTTAATGGTTATGCCACGCAAATTGCTTGGTGGTGATAGAGGTAACCATCCCGAATAGAATAGGGATATTCATATGCTCCGTTCTGTAACTCCAACTGGAGGAGAAGTCTGGGTCATTCAGATATAATTCTGGAAGTGATTCCAATTCTTGGTGATACACAAAAGTAACTGCTTCTCAGATAATTTCCGTTGCGTAAGAAAATACCGCAAACTCTGGTGATCAGTTTTGATCACAAAATCCGCTCCTAGAAGATGATGCTTCTAGGTAGACAAGGCGTGGATCATTGCCATAAGTTCCTTTTCGTAGATCGAGGCAATCGGAGGCATGCAATTCTGCATCCTTAAGTCGTCTACTTTCATAAGCCACTGCATGGGCTTCTTGGTTAAGCATTGCACCGATGCAATCACTTGAAGCATCGCAGTGAACATCGAATGGTTTCCGTAAGTCTGGCACTATCAAAATAGGTCCATGGCTTAATAGGTACTTTAGTCTATCAAAGGAACCTTGTTGTCTCGATCCCCATTTGAAAGGGATCTTTTTCCTTGTTAGGTCATGAAGTGGTCCTTCTACTTGAGCAAAACCTCGAATAAACCTCCGATAGTAAGAACACAATCCCAAAAAACTTTGTACGTTATCTATTGTAGTGGGAGTTGGCCAATCTTGCACTACTTAGATCTTTGCGGGATCCATTTCCACTTGGTTGTGTGAGACTATATGGCCGAGATATTGTATCTCAGTGAGGAAGAACTCACTCTTCTTTGCATTCACATAATACTCGTGCTTTCGCAATTCTTGAAACACTATGTCCAAGTGCTTCCGATGTTCCTTCTTAGTCTTTGGAAAGATTAGTATGTCATCAAAGAACACTCCTGTGAAAGCTCGGTGTGGGTTGAAAATTCGATCTATCATTCAATTGAATGTGGCAGGAGCATTGGTCAAGCCAAACAACCTTACTAAAATTCATAAAGTCCAAAAGTTGTGCAAAAGGTAGTCTTATGGATATCCTCAGGGGCCATGCGTATCTGATGATACCCGCTTTTTAAGTCAATGCGACTAAAGATGCTTGCTCACTGCAACTTATCGAGAATATCATCAATATGGGGTATTGGAAAGCGATTCTTGATAGTGATCTTGGTTAGAGATCGATAATCTATGCACATTCTAAATGTGCCGTCTTTCTTCTGTACCAGTGGAACTGGAAAGTAGTAAGGCGAAGTACTTGGTTGTACTCGACCTTTTTCCAGAAGCTCGTTGACTTACTTCAAAATTTCCTTTTGTTGAGCAAGACCAACCCAATAAGGGGGTAGGTTTGGGGGAGAGCTACCTGGTACGAGATCAATGCGATGATCTTCCGGACGTTCCGGAGGTAGCTTGTCTGGTAGAGTATCCGTGAAACAATCTTTATACTTTTCAAGAAATTGAAAAAGTTTAATTTCCAAACTAGAGAGCTAACCCTCATTAGTTTTATCTCTTTCAGGTGCGAAAATCAAGTAAGCAGAAATGCACTTCTTTATTTCCTTCTTAATGGAGATATGGCTTACGATAGGGAATAGCCAATCCACTGCATCAACAAAAATTTAATGTTCTTGCCCTCATGCTCAAAAGCGAGGGTCTTTTCTACATAATCTGGGACCGGTTGCATATGGTAATGCGATGGCATACCCAAGATGATATCACATCCCACGATGGGTGCCATCGAAAAGCATTCGCGGTCCTTGAAGATTGAGTTGTCCTTGCTCGGGAGTTGCATTAGCGGTCAACCCCTCGAATGCCGAACCGGAAGTGACCGGAGTTCCAAGCTGAGCCGGTTTAAGGCCCAAGTGTTGTGCAGTTTCCAGTGAGATGAAGTTGTCCGTCGATCCAGGGTCGTAGAGGATCAACACTCGCTGGTTATTCATAGATCCCCAGCCTTTAAGGAGTTGGCTCTTCCCTACTTCCAACTTTCGCATCTTTTCCTCGTCTGAAATCTTCATAAAAGGTGTAACTTTCAGAAGAACCAACCAAAACTTGTCAACATAGACAATTTCCAAATCCGTTCTCGGAATTCCCAAGCGTAGGCCTTCCGCCTTCCGCCTTCTCCTTCGCTATCAAGTACCTGCAAACAATCACACACAAACACGGGACAACAATTCGTACGGTGAATCCACAATTGATACCTGTCGCTCTTTGCACGGGAAAAGCGACCTCCGTGCTTCGTAGTCTCGCGATCTCTTGCGTCTTCTTGCGGCAGAGTCTCCTCTTGCTGGCACTGGCAACTTCTCCTTCGTGAGAGGGCGTGTGATGGTTTTATAGCTCCCTGGCCACAACAGGAATAGCTGAGCGTTGGCTGCCCCCGTAAAGATCGCTGGCGTTGTTTTTTTTGTTTTTTTTGGTGCTTTGCCAGAAAGAGGGAGAGAGAAAGTATTGATTGGTTTTTGCTGCTTTATTTCCAGGTGGTTGCCCACTTATTAAGTTGGCGGTCGGCGTATTTTAAAAATGGTCTTAATCTGCTTAAAAACTCAGTAAAACCTTATAAGTTAAAAACAATGCTTTCACAACACTTCCCAAGCGTCTCTAGATGCAACCACATGCACAAATGCAATGCAGACAAAGATTCCTCTCGGGAAAGTGTCTGCTCTTCCTCGAAAACAGGTTAAAATATTCCGCTTTTTAAGAAAAGCTTCTCAAAACCCATCTTTATTCTTGTGCTTGCGTCTTTACGCATATTTCTTTTTCGAGTTCGGGTTTCTTGCCAAACCCACAGAATATTCCCTTTCCGATGCTCCCGTCACCCATCACATGACGCATCGGGAATATCGGTTCCCCGGTCTCCCCTACCGAACTAATGGTACAACCCCTTCGCGATGCTTAATGTCACCCATCATATGACGCATCAGAGTTTTATATTCCTGATGGCTAATTTCAGTAGATCTACAGTTCCTAACCTTACGGTCTAAGTGCACATATTTAAATATTCTAATTTCAATAAAAAGAAATTACTCAAAAAAATAAGAAAATAGTCCATTTAGCAACACACGGTGTTCAGTGTGAACTAAGTGTGTGATTTTGTGAACTGCATGCTATGTGGATGTACTGTCTTGTGGGGATGGTCATGCCACATGGGCATGGTTTGCTTGATTTAAATGTGAAATGAAAAGATAGAATGTGATAGTAGCAAGATTTGGTAGATCAAGACATCCGTGAAAGATCAGTGCGGTCTGGATGTGATCTCTAAATGGTTACAATGATCAAGTAATCCTCAACAGAATTGTGATTGATCAGTGGCTGATGTCTTTGAGAGGTGCTGGATTGGTGGAGTCTAGTGTATGATGAGTACATAGAGTCAGTGTCTATTGAAGAAATTTTCTATCCTTTGGTTGTTTTTGTAGGCGTAATCAAGGGCGATTACAATTCATTCAAGAGGGGGGAATGTCACAAAGTGATGACGTGGCATGACTAGTTGGAAAAGAAATGTCCGAGGGGACAAGAGAAATTGAATCGACCAACTTGAAGAACTTTTGATGACCGGCCGTGGGGCTTAAAACCCTTAAAACCCAAAGCTTGAACTTTGGAGGGTTTTTTCGTAAATGGAGCTGATGATGTGGTAGCTATCTAGACACCCCCGTCTTGTGCTGATGACGTGGCAGGCTGTACGGATTTCCACAAATCACATTGGCTGATTTCAGCGCCAGCTTTTGGAAGCAAATGCTTGTGGCTTTTAAATTGATTGCTTTTGGGGCTCTGCTTTTAGGCAACCCTCATACTGTTTATGAAGAACCCAAGGGCCTCACTTTCTAGAGCATCTGGACGTAGAATCAGAGGACCCTTGGGAGTTACTTTGCTGTGAGCAATAATAAAGAAATACCGAAAGGGGCGCCAGTCTTTGGGGCCAAGGCTTTTGCGCGCGAAACTCCGCTGTGCGGTGTTGTCTCTCTCTCTTTCTCTCTAAGTAAAGCTCAACGATTTTGAAGTTTCTGTTCGTGTGCTGCTATTGATTTCTTGCTTGGAGTGTCCAAGCCTGTAACACTTTAATCCATCTGGGTAATTTGTGACAAAGGAGCGAAGTAACTCCCCTCTTGTATAGTCCACACCGCACCAGATTCACCCCGCTGATCATCGGTAACTCTTGGAATAGTCAAAGCGACACCAAAAGCCTCAAGGTAAAGCTCTAATATCCGAGGAGTATCGTTAGGTCTAATCTGGAAAATCTGTTTTGATCTGGAAAACATTCTGCTCTCATAAGCTATACGGCCCTCCTGCATTAAGACCATTTTGAGTTTGAAGGCCAAGGGCCTATGAATATGAACTTAGGGCCACTCTAAACTCAGTGTGCTAACGAGCATATGAGCAGAGAAGACCCTTGTACTATGTAATATTTGCTCAAGCATTAATATAAAAATAAATACCGAAAGGGGCGCCAGATTTTGGGGCCAATACCTCTGGGCACGGAATCACGCCGGGCCGTGTTGACTCAAGGGAATTGTGATTAAATTTGTGAAGTATTTTTTATTGATTCTCTCGTGTGTCGTGTCAGATTCCTAACTTGAGGTGTTCAAGTCCTGTTACAGCAAGAGGATGGGTTTCTCCTTACAATGGATTTAAGGAGTTGCAGCTTTATATCATCTTGCTTAGTGTTGTCACAATCAAAGGCCACATTGGGTGGAGATCTCAACTGGGACGCTTAGTCCAGCCAGGATGCCCCTTGGCACCTTACTGCTTTCTTTTTTTTCTTGAGCCATGTTGCTCCGCTTGTGAGGTAAGATTCCACAATTGTGAGGTCTTGCTATGCCTTTGCATGGGTCACTAGATTTGTTGGATCAAGAGTATGTAGATGACACTTTGCTCTTTGCACATTGTGACAAACACGCTTTGGATTTATGGGATGCTCTAGCTACCTTTTGCTTGGCCAGTGGTGCACTCATCAACTGACACAAGTCTTTTTGTTTGCTTGTAGGATTTGATGGGGACTAACAATGGGGTGTGCATGACAATTTCACATGGCTGCCCAGAGGACAGACTTGCAGATACTTGCGTTTTCATGTTGGCATTGATGTGTCTTATGAGTAGAAGTTTGAGCGTGTTTACAGTCTATCAAAAAGAAGCATTGGTATTTCCTGCATTTGTCATTGGCCAAAAGAGCCCTTGTGGACCGTCGTGAACCAGGTCCTTGTAGCGACAACCTGGTTTACTACATCTTGCATCATCTTGCACGACTCTTCACTGTGGAGTCATTGCATGTTTGCGTTGCCTAGTGTGCAATTTTCTGTGGAGTGGTTAAGATGGGTCTATTGACACACAACCACTAGCTCATTGGGATACAATTATCTTGCCTAGAAAGGTTGGAGGCTTGGGGATTATTGATCCAAAGATGCAGAGCAGGGCATTGCTTGTCAAGCTCATAGTGCGTGGTTTGTTGCTTGGGGCTGAGCAATGGAAGCAATTTCTATACGATGCTTTGTCACGTGCCTCTCCTCATTTTGGGTTTATGGATAGTGATGGCGCTTGGTGCTCTACCATGAGATTCATCTTTACAAATTCTCCTTTGCGTTTGACTCATTTGTCACCCTTTATGTGTTGCTTCTTGAGTATTTGGATGGATTTGCGACTTTCTTTGATTCAACACCCACCTTGTGTAGAGGAGGTGGAGAGACAACCACTTATTTGGAGTGCTTATGTGATAGATTCAGAGGGCCGTCGGCGAGGTGAGAGGAGGCACATTGGTTGGGCTAAATGGGATGAAGGTCTGGCAATGTCTTTACGGTGTTGATCGGGTGCTTCCATGGTTGATGGGAACAACAAAGGGTTTGTTGTATGTATGAGAGAGTGACACTTCTATTCCTCTTGATTGACTTGGCTACATTGGGGGTCTGATTGTTTTACCTTCTCATCAAGGTTGGTTTGCCCTCTTTCTGGAGACCCGATTGCTATGCAACATGGGACATAGGTGTTTGGCATTACGAAGACTGGCTATCATTGCTATCACAACAGATTGGCTTCTTAGGGTGAGGTGGTTCTTGATCAACAGTTGGATGCTCATTGGCGGCCTGTTCGATTGGTAGGCTCTTTAGGAAGGCGCTCGTGTTGACTGTGTTTTCACTATAGAGGAGGCACCGCTTTGGAGATTGTGGATATGGCAGGGATGGCCACCGGCTGAGTTGGAGGGGGATCCTGGTGAGTGACAGTGGCCTTCGTTAGAGGTTGATGGCCCCCCCTTCCATCTTTTGAGTACACTGTTTCCCTTGGGAGGAGGATCATCTTGAGAACACAACACTTGGTTCAACGTCTACGTCAATTAGAGGTCTGGTGAGATTCGTGCATCTCTCTAAATTGTTAGTGATAGTTTTGGTCATGTATTTGGACCTAAGGATCATGCACATGATAGGCTATTTCATCTGGATGATTGTGCATCCTGGATTGCCTGTTGGCACTTGGGCTAAGATTATTGGTGCATAGTTCTACACCCACTATTTGGGACGAACGACGTCAATGGGGATGTCATAGTATTTAGTCAATATTATGCATGATAGAGCTGATTATTACATTGCCTTATGGGAGATTACCATGAGTCTATACCTTGCACTTTCCTTAAGGGTGAATCTGGGCTTATCCTCGATTCATCTAGGTAAATTTTTAGTCGTATAGCGGACACGTAGACTTCACATTGTGAAGTTTTTATCGGAGTTACGACCATTTGATATTCTGCTAATTCTTTCTATCTTCTATGGTTTGTGTGCCCTATCAACTACCTCATTTTTGTTATAATTTTTCCTATTTTATGCTTCTTTTAGTGCTAGGCTTCATTATGGTTGACTCTGCCTTGCATCTCTAGAGTTATGATAGAAACTCAGTACACAGATCTATGTATTGATGTATGCTGGTGTGTGTGGTGTGGGGGCATATATTGGTGCCTAGTTCTGCACCCATTATTGGGCACTGACGACATTAGTGGGATGTTGTAGTATTTAATCAATACCATGCATGTTGGAGCTGATGGTTATATTGTCTTGTGGGTGACTACCATGAGTCTATACCTCTTTTTTCTTTTAAGCTGAATCTGGGCTCATCTTGGATTCATCTAGGCAAATAAGATTATTGGTCGTGATTGGACTGCGAGAGATGTACTGTGTAGCCTGAGTCCTTGAGGCACCGTTTCTTGGTTTGTTTATATGCTCAGACAGTGTAGAGATGTTTTTTGTATACTAATCAAAGTGGGGATTCATGATGGAGTTGTGGCTTGGGGTGGAGTTGCATGGCTTTTGCGATTTCTAGGGTCACATAGCTAACTTAGGGCTCACCCGACAAATTTGGTCTTGATGCCTACTTCGTTGGGACGTAGACCCGGGTACTCTATAGATAATTCCAGATACAGGTCATAAGTTGGATCTCTCCTTGAGGGATGGAGTTTTTTTCTTATGATCTGGATTATCACTCTGTGGACCATGTGGAAGGCTCATTGTGCTCATATTCTCGACTCACAGTCTTCCCCTACATCCACCACCTTGAGAGCTATTTGGATTGAGTTGCTGCATACTCTTCGCAGCTAGTGGGATACTTCAGTAGGCTCCTCCAAGGCATCGGAGAGGCGTCGATACTCTCTTCTTGTACATCCTCTAGGTGATAGGCCTCTGAGCATCTCAAGAGGTCTCTTTGTATAATGTGGAGAGAGAGAGAGAGAGAGAGAGAGAGAGAGAGAGAGAGAGAGAGAGAGAGAGAGGAGAGAGAGAGAGAGAGAGAGAGAGAGAGAGAGAGAGAGAGAGAGAGAGAGAGAGAGAGAGAGAGCGCTTATCCTAACGTACTGCGTGTTGCCTCTTGCTATCCGTAATCGCGAGAGACTGTACTGTGCACAGTCTCTCACTCTCCGTAATCGCGTCCGGTTGCTGGCTGTTGAGGACCCCTCATGCAGAGCTTTTGTTGTCATCTCTTGTTGTGCACGTTCTTTTTATTCGCTTGCAGCAGGCAACTTAGCGTTTTGCAGTTCCTTTGCGACGGATTTAATAGATAGACCAGCGTTTTCAGATTTCAGCATAGACACACCGCAGTAGAAGTCCTAAACCTCGTAGACCTCACCTTCTCGCAGTAGATCCTCGCGTTTGCAGTTTCAGCCCGGAAAACGCAGATTTCAGAATCTGCGTTTTCAGCGCGTCGTCGTTGCCTCGTCGTCATCACCGTCGTCATCGACATAGAGTCAGAATTCAGCAGATAAAGATTTGTAGTTTTCAGCCATAAGCGTTTTAAGATTTCAACCCGTCTCATCGTCGTCGACATCGTCGGCAAGTCCATTGCATTGCAGAGATTTGTGCAATCAATAGTAGACCGCTCTTGCCATAGAGAGTGGGGCCTTCGGAGGAGGGTTTGACAACATTCTGGTGTCGTATTCTTCTCTCACTATCCCTCAGTCTCAACACCTTCATTCACAGTGTTTATCCACTTTGTTTGTGATCATTTGTACTCTCTCACTAAAGGAATGGAAGGCTCTCCCTTTCGTAAGTAAAAGGAACCCTTGAGCACAGTTCGGAGCACTCATCTTGAGCAAAGTTCAACATTCATTTCCGTTGTACCTTACATTGGTATCAGAGCTTTGGCAGTGTTCTGTATCACTGAAGGAAACAACCACAAGAATTTCTTTTCCTTATTGCGGTCGCACGTAACCCAAGTCCACTTGGGCGTGTCGATTTCTAATCGTGTTTTTGAAGAGTGATAGGAAACCCAAGAAAGAAGGGCTTGTCCAGCCTCCCCTTATTTCTCTTTTCACTCATTGAGAGCGGAACGTGCACTTAGCGGCAGCCCGATCGACGTGAGTTGGGAAAAAGCAACCTTGGTGTGAGCGCAAGGCCGCCAAGGGGTCCGCCCGCGGGAAAGAGAAGAGCTTGGGTAAGAGAAGATCCTTCTCTAACACAAATTGCAAGCTAAAGAAGAACCTCAAGCACCTGAAGAACCTCAAGACTCAAGACCCAAGAACCCAAGATCCGCAAGAGCCCAAGTTCCTCGTGAACTTAAGAACCAAAGATCTCAGTGTATGGTCATCACCCGAAGCGGTATGGATACTTTGCATGAAGGTGATGAGCATGAAGAAGAATTTTCCCCACCAGGAGGTTTTTTGACTCTCCCCCTTCCCCATCTATGCTAAGGATTGTACCAAATTCTATGGAGGCTTTCGACACGATGATGATGGACAGAAAGTTAGAATGCGAAGAAAGAAGATTAGAAAGAAAAGCAGAAATGGATCGCAAGCACAAAGAAAGAAGAGCCGAAACAGAGCGTCAGCACAACGAAAGGAAAGCCGCGTTGGTCATACTATTTTCTAATCTGCAGGCGCAGATTAAAGAGATTCAGGAGAAGGAGACTCTCTCAGTCTTTTCTTCTCCAAAGCACGACACACATGATTTACATGATAATGATAAGCATGATGATTTGTATGATCAAGATGTGATTATTCACGAGCATGATGATTTGCAAGATAATGATGAGATTGTTCACAAGCATGAAGGTTTAGTTGATACTTTGTCTAGTGAAGAGCTAACCTCATTGCAATTCGATCGATCACGAAGAACTGATCTTGGCTCTCGAGTCGAGGTCCAAAGAACCTCCACAGGAAATATTATGTGTTCGAATGGTTGGTCAACACGCATTGTTCGAGTGTTTCATTCGTGATACTTTCTTGTATTTTATTCACTGTCCTTATATGATCCCTTTTCATAGACATGACATGTATGATGAACACGATCCACTCATGAATGAGCATGGATGTATATGGATTACTCATGGAAAGATGAAATGTTTGCATTCAAGGAATTCACATTCCATGTCTATTCCTTGGCATGACACAATATCATAAAGAGCACAAGAAGAATTGAGCATCAAGCATTGGCATTTCCATTGTGATTTGCCACAGTAGATTGATTTGGATCAGAAAGTCAAGATTCGATCCCATTGTTTGCGTGTGTTTGATGAACGGCTTGGCACTCCGTCTCTATGATCATATACATTGCATGCACAGTCTTTACAGAAGACTAGAATTTTTCCAATCACTTTACATGAAATGGGTATGTTCATGTTTTTGTATCGGAAGTGACTTTAGGAATTTTCATCCTCGGAGATTCTTGAAGAAGGTAGACGCATGACTATCAACGAAGTTGAAGCATTGAAGGAGCCACAATTGACTTTGTGTCGCTATCGGAGCGGCCGAAAGAAGCAAGCGTTGCAGATCTTTATGAAGTTAGTATCGCATGACCCACGCATCAGAGTGGGCCGGCGAAGAGTCCTTTCCAGGATTCCAGACGTTGTTGGGGATCTTCCTCGACGCCATACAGTTCGGTACCAGTACCTCACTTTTAAAAGGAGGGGATGTCACGTGCACATCTAACCCTATGTGTACGTGGACGAGCTACGTCATAACATGGGTTCAGTTCAATCAGATTAGGAAATGTTCTGGCACTTTTGTGAGTCTGTTCGCAGACTATACATGTCCAGGCACTTAGAGTAGATGCATATCCTCTGGTTGCACACAACATGATCATCAGATTTCCATTAGAACCCATCGGGAGCATTTTTACAGTGCATAGAACTATTTTCCCTATTTTAGCTAATTTTCACCTATTATTTTTAAGTGACTTTTGTTGGGAAACTGGGTAGGGCAAAATGAGTGAGGAAGTATATAAGAAACCCTCGCGCTAGCACTTTCTGGCAGAAGAGGCAGCAGGAACCACGTGTTTGACATAGCACCTTCTCAGCAATAACCCCCTAGCGTTTTCAGCCAAAGGACCAAGCGTAGCGTTTTCTTCAAGTGTAGAACCAGCCCAGTGTTTTGTAATTGTAGCAGCCTGGCGACAACAGATCACAGATCAGCCCTAGCGTTAGCAGAATAGTAGGATCAGCCCTAGCGTTTTTGGAGCAGCAGGCAACTTACCATTTTGCAGTCCCTCCCCGATGGATTCAACAGATAGACCACCCTTTTCAGTTTTCAGCATAGACACACTGCGGTAGAAGTCCTAGAAAACCTCGCAGATATCACCTTCCAGCAACAGATCCTCGCCGCACGGTCTGATCAGCGAGGTTTTGCAGTTTCAGTCCGGAAAACGCAGATTTCAGCATCTGCGTTTTCAGCGCGTCGTCGTTGCCTCGTCGTCATCGCCATCGTCATCGACATAGAGTCAGAATTTAGCAGATAAAGATTTGCAGTTTTCAGCCATTAGCATTTTCAGATTTCAGCCCGTCTCGTCGTTGTCCTCATTGTCGTCGACATCGTCGGCAAGTCCATTGCATTGTAGCGATTTTTGCAATCAATAGTAGACCGCTCTCGCCATAGAGAGAGGGGCCTTCAGAGGAGGGTTTGACAACATTGTGGTATCGTATTCTTCTCTCTCTGTCTCCCAGTCTCAACACCTTCATTCACTGTGTTTATCCACTTTGGTTGTGATCATTTGCACTCTCTCACTAAAGGAACAGAAGGCTCTCCCTTTCGTAAGTGACAAGAACCCTTGAGCAAAGTTCGGAGCACTCATCTTGAGCAAAGTTCAACATTCATTTCTGTCGCACCTTACATTGGTATCAGAGCTTTGGCAGTGTTCTCTATCATTGACAGAAAGAACCACACAAATTTTTTTTTCGACCGGCGTGTCGATTCTTTATCGTGTTTTTGAAGAGTGACAGGAAACCCAACAAAGAAGCGCTTGTCCAGTCTCCCCTTGTTTCTCTCTCACTCATTGAGAGCGGACCGTGCACTTAGCGGCCAGCCAATTGACGTGAGGTGGGAAAAAGCAACCTTGGTGGGAGCACAAGGCCGCCAAGGGGTGCACCCGCGGGAAAGAGAAGAGCTCGGGTAAGAGAAAATCCTTCTCTAACACAGATTGCAAGGTAAAGAAGAACCTCAAGTACCTCAAGACCCAAGAACCCAAGAAGCCAAGACCCGCAAGAACCCAAGTTCCTCGTGAACTTAAGAACCAAAAATCTCTGTCTATGGTCATCACCCAAAGCGGTATGGATACTTTGCATGAAGGTGATGAGCATGAAGAAGGTGAAGAAGACCAGGAGGTTTTTCCGACCCTCCCCCTTCCCCATCTACGCCAAGGATTGTACCAAATCCTATGGAGGCTTTTGACAAGATGATGATGGACAGAAAGTTAGAACGCGAAGAAAGAAGAGCAGAAATGGATCGCAAGCACAAAGAAGGAAGAGCCGAAATAGACTGTGAGCACAACAAAAGGAAAGATGCATTGCCCCTACTATTTTCTAATGTGCAGGTGCAGATTAAAGAGATTCAGGAGAAGGAGACTCTCTCAGTCTTTTCTTCTCCAAAGCTCGACACACATGATTTGCATGATAATGATAAGCACGATGATTTGCATGATCAAGATGTGATTATTCCCGAGCATGATGATTTGCAGGATAATGATGAGATTGTTCAGAAGGATGATGGTTTAGTTGATACTTTGTCTAGTGAAGCTAACCTGATTGCAGATTCGATCGATCACGAAGAACTGATCTTGGCTCTCGAGTCGAGGTCCAAAGAACCCCCATAGGAAGTATTATGTGTTCAAATGATTAGTCAACACGCATATGATTAGGCACTTAGAGTAGATGCATATCCTCTGTTTGCACACAACATGATCATCAGATTTCCATCAGAACCCATCAGGAGCATTTTTACAGTGCATAGATCTATTTTTCCTATTTTAGTCAATTTTCAGTTATTATTTTTAAGTGACTTTTGTTGGGAAACTGGGTAGGGAAAAATGAGTAAGGAAGTATATAAGAAACCCTAGCGGTAGCACTCTTTGGCAGAAGAGGTAGGAGGAACTACGTGTTCGACAGTGCATCTTTTCAGCAAGAACCCCCGGCAGGAGACCTAGTGTTTTCAGCAAAAGGACCAAGCCTAGCGTTTTCTTCAAGTGCAAAACCAGCCCAGCACTTTGCAGTTGCAGCAGCCTGGCGACAGGAAATCATGGATCAGCCCTAGCGTTAACAGAACAGCAGGATCAGCCCTAGCGTTTTTGGAGCAGCAAGCAACTTAGCGTTTGCAGTTCCTCCGCCACGGATTCAACAGATAGACCAGCGTCTTCAGTTTTCAGCATAGACATACCGTAGTAGAAGTCCTAAACCTTACAGATCTTACCTTCCTGCAGCAGATCCTCGTTGCACGGTCAGATCAGCGAGCGTTTGCAGTTTCAGCCCGGAAAATGCAGATTTCAGCATCTACGTTTTCAGCGTGTCGTCGTTGCCTCGTCATCATAGCCGTCGTCATCGACATAGAGTCAGAATTCAACAAATAAAGATTTGCAGTTTTTAGCCATTAGCGTTTTCAAATTTCAGACCCTCTCGTTGTCGTCCTCATCGTCGTGGACATCTTCGGCAAGTCCATTGCATTGTAGAGATTTGTGCAATCAATAGTAGACCGCTCTCGCCATAGAGAGTGGGGCCTTCGGAGGAGGGTTTGACAACATTCTAGTGTCGTATTCTCCTCTCTCTATCTCTCAGTCTTAGCACTTTCATTCACAGTGTTTATCCACTTTGTTTCTGATCATTTGCACTCTCTTACTAAAGGAACGGAAGGTTGTCCCTTCCGTAAGTAAAAGGAACCCTTGACCAGAGTTCGGAGCACTCATCTTGAGCAAAGTTCAACATTCATTTCATCTACACCTTACATTGGAATCAGAGCTTTGACACTGTTCTGTATCACTCAAGGAAAGAACGACAAGAATGTTTTTTGCTTGCTTCCTTCGCACGTAACCCAAGTCCACTTGGGCGTGTCGATTCCTAATCGTGTTTTTGAAGAGTGACAGGAAACCCAAGAAAGAAGGGCTTGTCCAGCCTCCCCTTGTTTCTCTTTTCACTCATTGAGAGCGGACCGTGCACGTAGCGGCCGGCTAATCGACGTGAGGTGGGAACAAGCAACCTTGGTGGGAGCGCAAGGCCGCCAAGGGATGCGCCCTCAGGAAAGAGAAGCGCTGAGTAAGAGAAGATTTTTCTCTAACACAGATTCCAAGCTAAAGCAGAACCTCAAGCACCTTAAGAACCTCAAGACTTAAAGACCCAAGAACCCAAGAACCCAAGACCTGCAAGAACCCAAGTTCCTCGTGAACTTAAGAACCAAAGATCTCAGTGTATGGTCATCGCCTGAAGCGGTATGGATGCTTTGCATGAAGGTGATGAGCATGAAGAAGGTGAAGAAGAATTTTCCCTACCAGGAGGTTTTTCCGACCCTCCCTCTTTGTCACGTGACACATCCCAACCCTATGTGTCCGTGGACAAGCTACACCATAGCAGGGTTTCCGTCAAGTCCAGTCAAGTTAGATTAGAAGTGATATGGCACTTTTGTGAGTCTATTCCTAGACCGTGCATGCCCGGTCACTCAGTGTAGATGCATATCCTCTGGTTGCACCTTGCATAAGCATAAGCATTTCCATCAGAGTCAGTTTGGGGATTCTTCAGATGACTTTATCCCATTTTTCCTTATTTTTGACAAGTGACTTTTGTTGGGTAGTCAGTAGGGCAAATTGGGTAAGTTGATTTATAAGCAAACCCAAGTTAGCACAATTTGGTAGATGAACAGAGAGCACAACAGGCTTCCCCAAGCAGCAGGTGTTCCCTCCCTCTCTCAGCAAGAACCTCTCCTACCTTGGCGAGGCCACACCCCATCAGCCAGCGTTTGGTCCACAGCTTGCTACCTCCCCTATCTGGCGTTTTTCCCATCAAGCCAACATCGCCAGCAAGACAATAAACCTAGCGTTTATCCCTGACCTCAGCAGCGTTTTCCAGCAGCACTAACGCCAGCCAACCACCACCAAGTTCGGAGGTTTTTCACCGTCAACGGGCAGCAGCAGATAGATCCTACCATCGCTAGCTTTGCCTTGGAAAATCAGCAGCGTTTCCAATCACCAAAACGCAGCCAGAATCAGCCTTCAAACTGCAAGAAAATCATCGTTTTTACATCAGTTCAAGACCTTGGAAACATAGCATCATCATCAGCGTTTTCCAGTCCCAAAAACGCAGCCTGAAAACCCTAGAACCAGCGTTTTATTCAGCCCTAAAACCTCAGCAGAAAACAGGGAACTTCAGCCCTTAGAAGTCACCGGATTTTCAGTCCTTAAGCCTTTGTGGACAGCAGATAACAGGTGGTCCAGATCAGCCCATAACCAGTCCCAGTTTCAGCCAAGAAGCCGTCGTCATCACCATCGTCGTCGTCATCGGCATAGTCCAATAGCATCAGTCCTTTGCATTCGCATTGTACTCTTTCGTGCAATCAAGTAGACCACTCTCACCGACGAGAGTGGGGCTTTCGGAGGAGGGTTTTACAACCTCTCGGTGTCGTAACTTTCTCTCTCCTTCTCTCAGTCTCATTCACTTGCACGCACAAGATCCACTCACTTTGTTCGTGATCACAGCACTCTCTAAAAGACGGAAAGCTGAAACCGGCCCGTGGGCCAGTAGGCGTTGGCTTTCACCGAAATTCTTTACTTTAGATACACATACACTGCACAAAGCACTTTGCAAAGGGAACCTGTGACGGGAATTAACACTTGAACACACACACGGCTCGGAAGCTAGAATGCCCCGAGTTGACACCGACAACCTGTAGGCCCGAAAATTGACGCCCCTTTTGGTATTTCTTTATTCTTTGAGGGTAAATTACAAAGTAGAGTCCTAGGAATCCTTTACCTGTATCCAACTAGATACTACTTGATTTGGCGAAATTTCGGCAGTATAATAGCCCCAAAACTTGCGTGAAACCAATTCCCCTGTTGGAACTCACTTCCACTGGCATAAACCCTCTGATTCATGCTCAAAAACAGTAAATTCAGCACGCTGTATTTACTAGTTTTTGCCCTGTTTTCAGCCCCAAACAGTCCTTGTACTATCCTCTGCTAGTGGGGCATAATCCCAATGGTTCTGGCTTCTGTATGGTTGAAAAACAGTCAATTTTCTGCGCATACACAACGCTGAATTTGCACCTGTACGGTGAGGTTATGACCCTCACTGGTGCCTGCTTTGGAGTAGCAGTTAGCTACCCTGTTCCTGCTCAAGGAGGCTCTTGCCTCAGCACAAAAGCATGAACCCACACAACTATACATCAGTCAAATGAAGAGCCCTCTTGTGGGGCATCACATAACTGCAGTAGGGGACAGAGAGAGCAATGTGTAGTGTGCAGGGCATCACTCCTAGCACCACACTGTACATAGAGTGGAAAGCATGCACTCCAAGCTCTTAACCCGTGACAGGTTCTCAATGAAGCATCCCCCCAGCATAAATCGAGCGCCCCCTCTTCTGCCCTTAACTTGTAATGCATCTATGAACAAATAGATGCAAAAAGGGGAAGATTTCCATGGCTGCCAAAACCTGCGTATCGCTGAAAACACAGCAAAACAACCTTGCAAACACGCATATGATACCTTTCAATGCTGAAAATGAGCTCCTTGGACCTAGGCAAAGTCATGGGAAGCTCAAAAATGGAGAGAAATGGCTGAAAATCAGAGTTAACAGCCTCCAAAACTGCTCTAAAAAGTCAGTTACGAGTTCTTTTCTCCCAAACTTGGTAAATTGGCCAAAAAGTGCCACTTGGCACTCATACATACAATTTCCCCGCATTGGGCTTCCTGCTTAAAAATCTGTCAACTTGTGCATTAGTTGACTTTGTAGCAGAGTAATAAAATGTTTCCCTTGTTGTTCTGAAGCTAATGACGCGAACAGATTTCACGGCCCAAAATAGCAGTTCCCTAAATTTTAGGAGATGCTTCCTTTGGGCTCCCACTGGTCATCTGACCATCTATCCTCATTGGAACCGCATCCAAAAGTGCAATGTGGCCCAATGGTCGGATACTTTCTGTTGGTGATCCCGCCTTGACTTTATGCCTTTATTGAGTTCCCTTCCTAGTATCCACCAACTTGCTAAGTGCGACAGGGGGACCTACATGATCTTGAACTGAGCCTAGACATCCTTTTACTTTACGAGTTCCAATGCCGACCAACTTTCCGTCTGCGGGTGAAACTACCGTTCACATTGGCCATACAATGTCCGACCATTTGCAACTTCAAAAAGAGGGTCTCAAAAATTAAACAAAAATCATTGGAAAGAAACCAACAACTAAGGTTAGAAGTTGCCACGTCCTCGTGACAGAAAGCTCTCTCTTTCCCTAAGAACTAAAAGGAACCTTGAGCAGTAAAGATCACTAATCTTGAGAAAATACAACATTCATTCCGCTGCACCTTACATTGGTATCAGAGCTTTGGAAGTGTTTTGCATTACTCAAGGAAAGAACCACAAGAACCACAAGAATTTTTTTTGCTTGTTGCGGTCGCACGAACCCAAGTTTACTTGGGCGTGGCGATTCCTAATCGCGTTTTGTTGAAGAGTGACAGGAATCCCAAGAAAGAAGGGCTTGTCCAGCCTCCCCTTGTGTCTCTTTTCACTCATTGAGAGCGGACCATGCACTTAGCGGCCGGCCAATCGACGTGAGGTGGGAAAAAGCAACCTTGGTGTGAGCGCAAGGCCGCCAAGGGGTGCACCCGTAGAAAGGAGTAGAACTCGGGTGAAGAGAAGATCCTTCTCCAACGCGATTTGCAAGCGAAAGAACCCTCAAGAACCCAAGATTCTCACGAATCAAGAACCTCAAGACCCTCAAGAACCAAGTTCCTCGCGAGCTTAAGACCCCAAGGTCATAGTGCATGGTCGTCACCCGAAGCGGCATGGATACTTTGCATTCTGGTGATGAGCATGAGAGAGGCGACGAAGGATTCTCTCCACCAGGAGGTTTTTCCAACCCTCCCCCTTCGCCATCTATGCCAGACCCTATGGAGGCAATAATGAAGCAAATGATGGCCATGATGGATCGACAGGAAGACAAGCGCCTTGCTTTAGAACGCGAGCTCGACGCAAGAAAAGAAAGAAAAGAACCAAGGAAGGAAGAAGCCGCAGCAAGAAACGCAGCATTGGAGGCCGATCGTGCTGCGCATAGATTGGCTATGGAGGCCGAGCATGAAGCTCAAAGGGAGCTTCGCAATCAAAAATTTATTGCCCAAGTCCTAGCCTCGAAGACCGATCCACCCAAAGATCGGGGAAGTTCGTTAAGTGGCGCAAGCCACGATGCGGATTCCAACCATCCAGTTACAGAAAAGTTGACTTTCAGTAAGTATGACGGTAAGATGGATGCTACAGTTATTCATTCTTGGTTGCATCAATTTAATGCTTATTTTGCGACAACTAAGAAAACAGGAAATAGCAAAGTTTTGATGGCAGCTATGTACCTTGCCGGTGATGCCATAAATTGGTACCATGCATGGCAAGAGGCACAGCTAGCCGCGCACCTAGAGGCAGCCGACGATTTCACGCCCCTCTTTTGTAGTTGGCCTGATTTCCAAGACAAGCTCAAGGCGCGGTTTATGCCACCTCAGTATCTTGTACGCTTGAGAGAGGATTGGCGTAATCTCAAGCAACATGGTATGCCAGCCATGTCTTTTTCTAACCGTGTTTTGTAGCTAGGCACTCAACTACGCAAGTCAGATGATGAGCGCAAAGAGGCTTTTCTCTTTGGGTTAGATGAATACATCAAGTTTGATGTTGAACTCTTTGACCCCACGGATCTCAACAAGGCGGTAGTAATCGCTCTCGCCCAAGAGATGAAGCACAACAAGGGAAAGCCTAAGGAGAACAAGTCTTCTCAAGGGACATCTCAGAATTCTCAGAACACACAGAATGGTAAGAACGGTAAGCATGGTAATTCTTCTAGCCCTTCTTCCTCTAATTCCTCGGAAAAGAACTCTCACAATGAATCTAAGGGTAAAGCTAAAGCACCTGGAAAACCTAAGCTAACCCCCGATGAAAAAGCTTCTCAAGGAATTATAGGAGGATACATCACGGCGGAAGTATGTGCCCACGATTTCAAAAAAGTGGGGAACATGGAGAATCTAAGGAGATGCGTTTTTGAGAAAATCGTTAAATCGACGAATTTGGCAAGATGATGCGTGGCACACACGTTTGGGTAGGACTCGAGAAGCAGAAAGCAGCGAGCGCATGCAACGAAAGCCGCAAGCAAAGAGGCGACGAGCAGAGAGAGGCAAGCAGCAAGAGGTGATCAGTCCGAATTCATTTTTCTAGAAATAACATGTTTCTTCGATTTGACAGTTGTGCCTTGATGTACAGTTGGTTTACAGCACCGTTGTTCCTGACGCTCCTCCTGTGCACGTAGGTTCAAACCTTGAGTTGCATTTTGTGAAATGGTTGACACAGACTTAGATATTGAGGCATTGGAGGAATCTCCAAAAGTATCTACCTAATAAAATAAGAGACGAACGAGTATGTAAGGAAGAACAAGTGATTTATGCTAAAGAAGGTAGATGTTTTCAATATCACATTAAGGGTCACATTAAGAAAAACTGTCCTAAGACAGTCCCACATAAAGAACCGAAGGCACCCACAACTACCACAAACTCTGTCACAACACAACCAGCATCTTCTCTTGACTCTGACACACACATTGATGAATCTCTCTTGAAGTGTTATGGTCATGTAAAAGGACAGCGTTTCATCATATTGTTTGATCCAGGTAGTATGCATGATGTGATTAGTCCCCCTCTTGTTGAGAGAGCTCGCCTAGAGGTTAGTCCGAAATCTCCTGTCGAGGTTTCTGGCTCCGCTCCTGGTATGGACTCTCTCATCACGAAGAAGTGCCTTGATGTGATGTTTACCATTCAGCAAGCTTCTTTCCGTAGGAAATTTCTCGTGTTTTCTCTCTCAAGATGTGATATGATTTTGGGTATAAAATGGTTTCGTGAACTCAATGCTCTCATTGATTTTGAAGCTAACACTCTCATTTTACATGCCAAATCTGATTCCCTCCTCACCATTCGTGTTGAGGAGGGCTTGCATTCTTTGCCTCTCATCTCGCATTTAGGTAAAGCGTGAATTACGACGAGGAGCACAAGCGGCATTTATTTATGTTGCCCCAGTTTCCCAGAGCATTCAGGCTCCAGGTAAGTATTCGGAGTTGTTTACGAAATTTAAACATCTCTTTTTGCAGGATGATCTTCCACCTCGTCTTCCACCGGAGCGGCCGGAAGACCATCGCATCGAGCTTATGGAGGGAGCGCAGCCTGTCAGTAAGGCTCCCTACCGTTTGAACAAGTCAGAGGAGGAAGAGTTAGAGCGACAACTCACGGAGTTGGTGGCTAGAGGATTCATACGTCCCAGTGTAAGTCCTTTTGCTGCTCCTATTTTGTTCGTTCGCAAGAAGGATGGTTCGTCTTGTCTGTGTGTTGATTACAGGGCATTAAACAAGATGACCGTCAAGAACAAGTTTCCGATGCCTCACATTGAGTATATCCTCGATAGTCTCAATGGGGCAAAGGTTTTCAGCAAGGTCGATCTCAAAAGTGGATACCATCAGCTACGGGTATTCAAAGGCGACATTTTCAAGACCGCCTTTCGCACTGAGCGTGGGCAATGGGAGTATATTGTTATGCCTTTTAGATTGACAGGAGCCGTGAGTACATTCAATCGTCTCATGGTAGGTCGTTTCGGCGACATGGTAGGTGTATGTGTGTTCATCTTTTTAGATGATATTCTCATTTTTTCTGCATCGTGGGAACAACATGAAAGAGATGTTGAAAGGGTACTAACTCGTTTGGATGAGTGTCAGTTGTACATTGCAGCTAAGAAGTCTAAATTTTTTCTTACTGAAGTTACTTATCTGGGTTATATCATTTTTGTAGATGGCATCAAGCTAGACCCCGCGAAGGTGGAACAGGTTCATAATTGGGATTTGCCCAAAACTGCATATGATGTGCGTTCTTTTCTTGGTTTATGTCAAGCATATAGTTTGCACATAGAGAATTTTGCACGCATTGCTGCACCAATGACTGTTGTTTTGAAAGGGATAAAGACTCGCCGTGAGCGCGTAGACTTACCCGAGGCAGCCATTGAGGCTTTCGCAGCTCTCAACGTTACGGTGACAGAAGCCCCTTGTCTTATCCTTGCCTCTTGGGATGATCCCTTTGAGGTATGGACGGATGCGAGCAATGTCGCCATAGGCGCTGTGCTCCAGTAGTATGGTCGCCCAGTAGCTTTCCTTAGCCGGAAGCTCAATAGTACGGAAAAGAATTATTCTGTTTATGATAAAGAACTTTTGTCTGTCTTTCACTCTCTTAAGCATTGGAAGCATTTTTTGTATGGTAGAGAGTTTACAATGCGCACAGATCATCAAGCCCTCAAGTGGCTGCAGTCCATGTCTAGTGCACATTGGAGTGATCGCCAAGCGTGGTGGTCACAAATTTTTGAGCAATTTGGAGGTTTGATTGAGTACGTGCCTGGAAAAGCTAACCTTGTTGCAGATGCGTCGAGTCGCAAAGGACAGATTTTGGCTCTTGAGTCAAGAACCACATTTTCTATACAGGGTGAGTCTTTTGACAGCATGAAGAATCAGTATGCAGATTCGGAGTTTGGTAAGTATTGGTTGCAGGCTCTTGCTTCCCAAGGGCCCAGCAACTATCTCATTCGTGATGGATTGTTATTTTTTCGTCAGCGTCTATGTGTGTTGTCCTCTCTCAGGCCAGCGATATTGCATGATGCACGTGACTCTCTCACGGGTGGGCACAGAGGTATGAACACCACATTGGAAAAGATTGGACGATTTTTCTATTGGCCTAAAATGCGAAAAGATGTGTTTAGTTATGTCACACATTGCACTATTTGTCAAAAAGTGAAAGCTCCTCGGGATAAGCAGCAAGGCCTCTTGCTTCCGCTGCCTATTCCCGAGGAACCTTTCCAGGATATCTCTATGGATTTTGTGACTAACTTATCACCAAGTCAGCATTCAAGGAACACTCAATGTTTAACTATTGTTGATCGTTTCGGCAAATTCTGCATGTTGATTCCTTGTAAGGCCACAGTTACTGCACAGGATGTTGCACGATTGTTCATAAAGCATTGGTACTCCCTCTGTGGTTTGCCAAAGTCCATTGTTTCATATAGGGATGTTAAGTTTACGTCCAACTTTTGGTGTGCACTCTTTGAAAATTTTGGCACAAAGTTGGAATTTTTCATCCGCTTTTCATCCACCGTCGTCGTCATCGGCATAGTCCAATAGCATCAGTCCTTTGCATTCGCATTGTACTCTTTCGTGCAATCAAGTAGACCACTCTCGCCGACGAGAGTGGGGCCTTCGGAGGAGGGTTTTACAACCTCTCGGTGTCGTAACTTTCTCTCTCCTTCTCTCAGTCTCATTCACTTGCACGCACAAGATCCACTTACTTTGTTCCTGATCACAACACTCTCTAAAAGACGGAAAGCTCTCTCTTTCCCTAAGAACTAAAAGGAACCTTGAGCAGTAAAGATCACTAATCTTGAGAAAATACAACATTCATTCCACTGCACCTTACACCCTTTTCCATCTACGCCAAGGATTGTACCAAATCCTATGGAGGCTTTCGACAAGAATGATGATGGACAGAAAGTTTGAACGCGAAGAAAGAAGATTAGAAAGAAAAGCAGAAATTGATGGCAAGCACAAAGAAAGAAGAAACGAAATAGAGCGTGAGCACAATGAAAAGAAAGCCGCATTGGTCCTACTATTTTCTAATGTGCAGGCGCAGATTAAAGAGATTCAAGAGAAGGAGATACTATTTGCATGATCAAGATGAGATTATTTACGAGCATGATCAAGATGTGATTATTTAAGAGCATGATGATTTGCAGAATAATGATGAGATTGTTCACAAGGATGATAGTTTAGTTTATACTTTGTCTAGGGAAGCTAATCTGATTGCAGATTCGATCGATCACGAAAAACCGATCTTGGCTTTGGAGTCAAGGTCCAAAGAACCCCCACTGGAAGTATTATGTGTTCGAATGATTAGTCAGCACGCGTTGTTCGAGTGTTTCATTCGTGATGCTTTCCTGTATTTTAGTCACCGTCCTTATGTGATCCCTTTTCATAGGCATGACATGTTGTACGATGAACACGATTCACTTATGAATGAGCACGGATGTATGCGGATTACTCATGGAAAGATGAAAGTTTGCATTCAAGAAATTCACATTCTATGTTTCTTCCTTGGCATGACACAATATCAGAAAGAGCACAAGAAGGATTGAGTATCAAGCATCGGCATTTTTATTGTGATTTCCCACAATTGATTGATTTAGATCAAAAAGTCAAGATTCGACCCCATTGTTTGCGTGTGTTTGATGAACAGTTTGACACTCCGTCTCTATGTTCATCTACATTGCATTCACATTCTTTACAGAAGACTAGAATTTTTCTAGTCCCTATACATGGAATGGGTATGTTCATGTTTTTGTGTTTGTAGTGGTTTCAGGAATTTTCATCTTCACAGATTCTTGAAGAAGGTAGACGCACGACTATGGATGAAGTTGAAGCATTGAAGGAGCCACAAATGACTTTGTGTCGCTTTCGGCGCGACCCAAAGAAGCAAGCGTTGTAGATCTTTATGAAGTTCAAGCATCGCATGACCCACGCATCAGAGTGTGCCCGCGAGAGACCTTTCTAGGATTCTAGACGTTGTTGGCGATCTTTCCTGACGCCATACAGTTCGGTACCAGTACCTCACTTTGAAAAGGAGGGGATGTCACTTGCACATCTAACCCTATGTGTACAAAGCTACGTGATGACATGGGTTAAGTTCAGTTAGATTAGGAAGTGTTCTGGCACTTTTGTGAGTCTGTTCGCAGACCGTGCATGTCCAGGCACTTAGAGTAGATGCATATCCTTTGGTTGCACACAACATGATCATCAGATTTCCATCAGAATCCATGAGGAGCATTTTTACAGTACATAGACCTATTTTTCCTATTTTAGCCAATTCTCACCTATTATTTTTAAGTGACTTTTGTTGGGAAACTGGGTAGGGCAAAATGAGTAAGGAAGTATATAAGAAACCCTAGCGCTAGCACTTTCTGGCAAAAGAGGCTGCAGGAACCGCGTGCTCGACAGTGCACCTTCTCAGCAAGAACCCCCGGCAGGAGACCTAGCGTTTTTAGCCAAAGGACCAAGCCTAGCGTATTCTTCAAGTGCAGAACCAACCCAGTGTTTTGCAATTGCAGCAGCTTGGCGACAAAAGATCACAGATCAGCCCTAGCGTTAGCAGAACAGCAGGATCAACCCTAGCATTTTGGGAGCAGCAGGCAACTTAGCGTTTTGCAGTTTCTCTGCGATGGATTCAAGAGATAGACAAGGGTTTCCAGTTTTCAGCATAGACACACCGCAGAAGCTTTGTAGATCTCGCCTTCTCGCAGCAGATCCTCACCGCACCGTCAACTCAGCGAGCGTTTGCAGTTTCAGCCCAGAAAACACAGATTTCAGCATCTACGTTTTCAGCGCGTCGTCGTTGCCTCGTCGTCATCGTTGTCGTCGTCGACATAGAGTCAGAATTTAGCAAATAAGGATTTGGAGTTTTCAGCCATTAGTGTTTTCAGATTTCAGCCCCTGTCTCGTCGTCGTCCTCATCTTTGTGGACATCTTCGCAAGTCCATTGCATTGTAGAGATTTGAGCAATGAATAGTAGACCGCTCTCGCATAGAGAGTGGGACCTTCGGAGGAGGGTTTGACAACATTCTGGTGTCGTATTCTCCTCTCTCTATCTCTTAGTCTCAGCACTTTCATTCACAGTGTTTTTCCACTTTGTTTCCGATCATTTGCACTCTCTTACTGGAGGAACGGAAGGCTGTCCCTTCCGTAAGTAAAAGGAACCCTTGAGCACAGTTCGGAGCACTCATCTTGAGCGAAGTTCAACATTCATTTCCACTACACCTTACATTAGTAACAAAGCTTTGACTGTGTTCTGCATCACTCAAGAAAAGAACCACAGGATTTTTTTTTGCTTGTTGCGGTCGCACGTAACCCAAGTCCACTTGGGCGTGCTGATTTCTAATCGTGTTTTTGAAGAGTGACAGGAAACCCAAGAAAGAAGGGCTTGTCCAGTCTCCCCTTGTTTCTCTTCTCACTGATTGAGAGCGGACTGTGCACTTAGCGGTCAGTTAATTGACGTGAGGTGGGAAAAAGCAACCTTGATGGGAGCACAAGGCCGCCAAAGGATGCGCCCGCGGGAAAGAGAAGAGCTCGGGTAGGAGAAAATCATTCTATAACATAGATTCCAAGCTAAAGAAGAATCTCAAGACTCAAGACCCAAGAACCCAAGAAGACCCGCAAGAACCCAAGTTCCTCGTGAACTTAAGAACCAAAGATCTCAGTGTATGGTCATTACCCGAAGCGGTATGGATACTTTGCATGAAGGTGATGAGAATGAAGAAGGTGAAGAAGAATTTTCCCCACCAAGAGGTTTTTTCGATCCTCCTCTTTTCCCATGTACGCCAAGGATTGTACCAAATCCTGTGGAGGCTTTCGACAAGATGATGATGGATAGAAAGATAGTACACGCGAAGAAAGAAGAGATGAAAGAAAAGCACAAATGGATCGCAAGCATAAAGAAAGAAGAGCCGAAATAGAGCGTGAGCACAACGAAAGGAAAGCCGCATTGATCCTACTATTTTCTAATGTGCAGACGCAGATTAAAGAGATTCAAGAGAAGGAGACTCTCTCAGTCTTTTCTTCTCCAAAACACGACACACATAATTTGCGTGATAATGATAAGCATAATGATTTGCATGATCAAAATGTTATTATTTACAAGTATGATGATTTGGAGGATAATGATGAGATTTTTCACAAGGATGATGATTTAGTTGATACTTTGTCTAGTGAAGCTAGCCTCATTGCAGATTCAATCTATCAGGAAGAATTGATCTTGGCTCTCGAGTCGAGGTCCAAAGAACCCCCACAGGAAAATCGTCCTTATGTGATCCCTTTTCATAGGCATGACATGTTGTACGATGAACACGATTCACTCATGAATGAGCACGGATTACTCGTATAAAGGTGAAATGTTTGCATTCAAGGAGTTCACATTCCATGTCTCTTACTTGGCATGACACAGTATCAGAAAGAGCACAAGAAGGATTGAGCATCAAGCATCGGCATTTTCATTGTGATTTGCCTCAGTTGATTGATTTAGATCAGAAAGTCAAGATTCGACCCCATTGTTTGCGTGTATTTGATGAACGGTTTCACACTCCGTCTCTATGTTCATCTACATTGCATGCACAGTCTCTAGAGAAGACTAGAATTTTTCGAGTCACTTTACATGGAATGGGTATGTTCATGTTTTTCTGTTGGAAGTGGTTTCAGGAATTTTCATCCTCGGAGATTCTTGAAGGAGGTAGACGCATGACTATCGACGAAGTTGAAGCATTGACTTTGTGTCGCTTTCGGCGCGACTTAAAGAAGCAAGTGTTGCAGATCTTTATGAAGTTCAAGTATCGCAAGACCCACGCATCAGAGTGGGCCGGCGAAGAGTCCTTTCCAGCATTCCAGATGCTGTGGGCGATCTTCCCCGACGCCATACAGTTCGGTACCAGTACCTCACTTTGAAAAGGAGGGGATGTCACGTGCACATCTAACCCCATGTGTACGTGGACAAGCTACGTCATGACATGGGTTCAATTCAGTTAGATTAGGAAGTGTTCTGGTACTTTTGTGAGTTTGTTCGCAGACCTTGCATGTCTTGGCACTATGTGTAGATGCATATCTTCTGGTTGCACACATCATGATCATCAGATTTCCATCAAAACCCATGAGGAGCATTTTTACAGTGCATAGACCTATTTTCTCTATTTTAGCCAATTTTCACTTATTATTTTTAAGTGACTTTTGTTGGGAAACTGGGTAGAGCCAATTTTCACTTATTATTTTTAAGTGACTTTTGTTGGGAAACTGGGTAGGGCAAAATGAGTAAGGAAGTATATAAGAAACCCTAGAGCTAGCACTCTTTTGCAGAAGAGGCAGCAGGAACCACGTGTGCAACAGTGCATCTTCTCAGCAAGAATCTCCGAAAGGAGACCTAGTGTTTTCAGCCAAAGGACCAAGCCTAGCGTTTTCTTCTAGTGTAGAACCAGCCCAACGTTTTGCAGTTGCAGCAGCCTGGTGACAACAAATCACAGATCAGCCCTAGCGTTTCTGGAGCAGCAGACAACTTAGCATTTTCCAGTTCCTCCGCGATGGATTCAACAGACAGACCAGCCTTTTGAGTTTTCAGCATAGACACACCGCAGTAGGAGTCCTAAACCTAGCAGATCTCACCTTCCCGCACAACAGGTCCTGCCGCACGATCACATCAGCGAGCGTTTATAGTTTCAGCCCGGAAAACGCAAATTTCAGCATCTGCGTTTTCAGCGCGTCGTCGTTGCCTCGTCGTCATCGCCGTCGTCATCGACGTAGAGTCAGAATGCGGCAGATAAAGATTTGCAGTTTTCGGCCATTAGTGTTTTCAGATTTCAGCCCGTCTCGTCATCGTCGTCATCGTCAGCAAGTCCATTGTAGTGTAGAGATTTGTGCAATCAATAGTAGACCGCTCTCGCCATAGAGAGTGGGGCCTTCGGAGGAGGCTTTAACAACATTCTGGTGTCGTATTCTTCTCTCTCTATCTCTCAGTCTCAGCACCTTCATTCACAGTGTTTATCCACTTTGTTTGTGATCATTTGCACTCTCTCACTAAAGGAACAAAAGGCTCTCCCTTTCGTAAGTAAAAGGAACCCTTGAGCACAGTCGGAGCACTCATGGTTTGCATGCTAATGATAAGCATGACGATTTGCATGATCAAGATGTGATTATTCACGAGCATGATCGAGATGTGATTATTCACGAGCATGATGATTTGCAAGATAATAACTAGATTGTTCACAAGGATGATGGTTTAGTTGATACTTTGTCTAGTGAAGCTAACGTGATTGCAAATTCGATCGATCACGAAGAACCGATCTTGGCTCTCGAGTCGAGGTCCAAAGAACCCCCATAGGAAGTATTATGTGTTCGAATGATTAGTCAGCACGCGTTGTTCGAGTGTTTCATTCGTGATGCTTTCCTGTATGTTAGTCAATGTCCTTATGCGATCGCTTTTCATAGGCATGACATGTACGATGAACACGATTCACTCAGGAATGAGCACGGATGTATGCGGATTACTAATGGAAAGATGAAATGTTTGCATTCAAGGAATTCACATTCTGTCTCTTCCATGGCATGACACAGTATCAGAAAGAGCACAAGAAGGATTGAGCATCAAGCATCGGCATTTTTATTGTGATTTGCCACAGCTGATTGATTTAGATGAGAAAGTCAAGATTCGCCCCCATTGTTTGCTTGCGTTTGATGAACGGTTTGACACTCCGTCTCTATGTTCATCTACATTGCATGCTTGTCAGTCTTTACAGAAGACTAGAATTTTTCCAGTCACTTTACATGTTTTTGTGTTGTTTGTGGTTTCAGGAATTTTCATCCTCGGAGATTCTTGAAGAAGGTAGACGTATGACTATGGACGAAGTTGAAGCATTGAAGGAGCCACAAATGACTTAGTGTCGCTTTCGGCGGCCCAAAGAAGCAAGTGTTGCAGACCTTTATGAAGTTCGCATGACCCACGCATCAGAGTGGACCGATGAAGTGTCCTTTCAAGGATTCTAGTCGTTGTTGGCGATCTTCCCCATTGCCATACAGTTCGGTACGAGTACCTCACTTTGAAAAGGAGGGGATGTCACGTGCACATTTAACCCTATGTGTACGTGGACAAGCTACGTGATGACATGGGTTCATTTCAGTTAGATTAAGAGCTGTTCTGGCACTTTTGTGAGTCTGTTCGCAGACCGTGCATGTCCAGGCACTTAGAGTAGATGCATATCCTCTGGTTGCACACAACGTGATCATCACATTTCCATTAGAACCCATCAGAGCATTTTTACAGTGTATAGACGTATTTTCCCTATTTTAGCCAATTTTCACCTATTATTTTTAAGTGACCTTTGTTGGGAAATTGGGTAGGGCAAAATGGGTAAGGAAGTATATAAGAAACCCTAGCGCTAGCACTTTCTGGCAGAAGAGGCAGCAGGAATCGCGTGTTTGTTAGTGCACCGTTTCAGCAAGAACCCCCTAGCGTTTTCTATCCTGCTGTTCTGCTAACGCTAGGGCTGATCTGTGATTTGCTGTCGCCAGGTTGTTACAATTGCAAAACGGTGGGTTGGTTATGCACCTGAAAAAAACGCTAGGCTTGGATCACGCATCAGAGTGGGCCGGCGAAGAGTCCTTTCCAGGATTCTAGTCGCTGTTGGCGATCTTTCCCGACGCCATACAGTTCGGTACCAGTACCTCACTTTGCAAAGGAGGGGATGTCACGTGCACATCTAACCCTTTGTGTACGTGGACAAGCTACGTCATGACATGGGTTCAGTTCAGTTAGATTCGGAAGTGTCCTGACACTTTTGTGAGTCTGTTCACAGACCGTGCATGTCCAGGCACTTAGAGTAGATGTATATCCTCTGGTTGCACACAGCATGATCATCAGATTTCCATCAGAACCCATCAGGAGCATTTTTACAGTGCATAGACCTATTTCCCTATATTAGCCAATTTTACTTATTAGTTTTAAGTGACTTTGGTTGGGAAACTGGGTAGGGCAAAAAGAGTAAGGAACTATATAAGAAACCCTAGCGCTAGCACTTTCTGGCAGAAGTGGCAGCAGGAACCGCGTGTTTGATAGTGCGCTTCTCAGCAAGAACCCTCGGCAGGAGACCTAACGTTTTCAGCGAAAGGACCAAGCCTAGCGTTTTCTTCAAGTGTAGAACCAGCCCAGCATTTTGCAATTGCAGCAGCCTGGCGACAACAGATCACAGATCAGCCCTAGCGTTAGCAGAACAACAAGATCAGCCCTAGCGTTTTTGGAGCAGCATGCATAGCGTTTTGCAGTTCCTCCGCGATGGATTCAACAGATAGACCAGCATTTTCAGTTTTCAGCATAGACACACCGTAGTGCTTCCCGTCGCACATCCTCGCCGCACGGTCATATCAGCGAGCGTTTGCAGTTTTAGCCCGGAAAACACAGATTTCAGCATTTGCGTTTTCAGCGAGTCGTCGTTGCCTCGTCATCATCCCCGTCGTCATAGACATATAGTCAGAATTCAGCAGATAAAGATTTGCAGTTTTCAGCCATTAGCGTTTTCAGATTTCAGCCTGCCGTCTCGTCGTCGTCCTCATCGTCGTCGACATCGTCGGCAAGTCCATTGCATTGTAGAGATTTGTAGTAGATCGCTCTCGCCATAGAGAGGGGGGCCTTCGGGGGAGGGTTTGACAACATTCTGGGGTCGTATCGTTCTCTCTCTATCTCTCAGCCTCAACACCTTCATTCACAGTGTTTATCCACTTTGTTTGTGATCATTTGTACTCTCTCACTAAAGGAATGGAAGGCTCTCCCTTTCGTAAGTAAAAGAACCCTTGAGCACAGTTCGGAGCACTCATTTGAGCAAAGTTCAACATTCATTTCTGCTACACCTTACATTGGTATCAGAGCTTTGACAGTGTTCTGTATTACTCAAGAAAAGAACCACAAGAATTTCTTTGCTTGTTGCGGTCACACGTAACCCAAGTCCACTTGGCGTGTTGATTTCTAATCGTGTTTTGGAAGAGTGACAGGAAACCCAAGAAAGAAGGGCTTATCCAGCCTCCCCTTGTTTCTCTTTTCACTCATTGAAAGCGGACCGTACACTTAGCGGCTGGCCAATCGACGTGAGGTGGGAAAAAGCAACCTTGGTGTGAGTGCAAGGCCGCCAAGGTGTGCGCCCGCGGGAAAGAGAAGAGCTCGGGTAAGAGAAGATCCTTCTCGAACATAGATTGCAATCTAAAGAAGAACTCCAAGCACCTCAAGAACCTCAAGACTCAAGACCCAAGAAACCAAGATCCGCAAGAACCCAAGTTCCTCGTGAACTTAAGAACCAAAGATCTCAGTGTATGGCCATCACCTGAAGCCGTATGGATACTTTGCATGAAGGTGATGAGCATGAAGAAGGTGAAGAAGAATTTTCCCCACCAGGAGGTTTTTTCGACTCTCCCCCTTTCCCATCTACGCCAAGGATTCTACCAAATCCTATGGAGGCTTTCGACAAGATGATGATGGAGAGAAAGATAGTACACACGAAGAAAGAAGAGTAGAAAGAAAATCAGAATTAAATCGCAAGCACAAAGAAAGAAGAGCCGAAATAGAGCGTGAGCACAACGAAAGGAAAGCCGCATTGGTCCCATCTACGCCAAGGATTCTACCAAATCCTATGGAGGCTTTCGACAAGATGATGATGGAGAGAAAGATAGTACACGCGAAGAAAGAAGAGCAGAAAGAAAATCAGAAATGAATCGCAAGCACAAAGAAAGAAGAGCCGAAATAGAGCGTGAGCACAACGAAAGGAAAGCCGCATTGGTCCTACTATTTTCTAATGTGCAGGCATAGATTAAAGAGATTCAGGAGAAGGAGACTCTCTCAGTCTTTTCTTCTCCAAAGCTCGACACATGATTTGCATGATAATGATAAGCATGATGATTTGCACGATCAAGATGTGATTATTCACGAGCATGATGATTTGCAGGATAATGATGAGATTGTTCACAAGGATGATGGTTTAGTTGATACTTTGTCTAGTGAAGCTAACCTGATTGCAGATTCGATCGATCACGAAAAACCGATCTTGGCTCTCGAGTCAAGGTCCAAAGAACCCCCACAGGAAGTATTATGTGTTCGAATGATTAGTTAGCACGCGTTGTTTGAGTGTTTCATTCGTGATGCTTTCCTGTATTTTAGTCACCGTCCTTATGTGATACCTTTTCATAGGTATGACATGTTGTACGATGAACACGATTCACTCATGAATGAACACAGATGTATGTGGATTACTCATGGAAAGGTGAAATGTTTGCATTCAAGGAATTCACATTCCATGTCTCTTCCTTGGCATGACACAGTATCAGAAAGAGCACAAGAAGGATTGAGCATCAATCATCGGCATTTCCATTGTGATTTGCCACAGTTGATTGATTTAGATCAGAAAGTCAAGATTGGACCCCATTGTTTGTGTGCGTTTGATGAACGGTTTGACACTCCGTCTCTATGTTCATCTACATTGCATGCACAGTCTCTAGAGAAGACAAGAAATTTTTCAGTCACTTTACATGGAATGGGTATGTTCATGTTTTTATGTTGGAAGTGGTTTCAGGATCTTTCATCCTCGGAGATTCTTGAAGAAGGTAGAGGCATGACTATAGACGAAGTTGAAGCATTGTAGGAGCCATAGATGACTTTGTGTCGCTTTCCGCGCGGCCCAAAGAAGCAAGTGTTGCAGACCTTTATGAAGTTCAAGTATCGCATGACCCGAGAAGTCAAGTAATCAGCTGCATTTTGGACAGGGGCCTTCTGCACAGCAAACCCTAAACCCTAAACGCTAAATCTATAAGTAAACCTGAGCTCGCTGCTGTTGTTCCCCCCCTCGCTGCGCCATTGCGTCCCCCCCCCCCCCGCTGCCCTGCCTGCCCTCGCCCTCCTCTGCTCGCCCGCGTGCTGCTTTCCCTGCTGTAGTCGTTCGTGCCCCCCCCCCCCCCCCCCCCCCCCCCGCCCGCCTGCCTTCTTTCTTCCGGACAGCTTCCTGCAGTTCGGCTCCTTTAGCACTGTGTTTTTTTTTTTGGGACAGTGCTATGCGCGCCCAGTTGCAGAATCCTCCACCGCCCTTATCTTACGCCACAGCAGTAGACACAAATGGAGGCTCCAGCTTCGCCACAGAGGGACTCGCCCGAAGCCCCCTCATCCAACCTCGCTGAGCCCACCATTCGACTTGCTCTTTCGCCGACAGAGCAAGCGAGCCTAGCCACAGAGGTAGAGCGATTGCAGGCGACTTCGGTCATCTCCAAGATTCTCGGCACCCGACCCAGCAGAGGAGAGCTACGTGACCTTCTCCAAGCCCGCCTTCTCGTAGAGGTGGGCAAGATCTTGGACGTATAGATTCTCGGACGGAATTACTATCAGATCGAGTTTGAGACCTCCGAGATGGCGTCCAAGGTCATTGCCATGAGTCTATTGACCGTCCGAGCAGCAGGTGCCCACTTTCGACAGTGGCGACATGGTTTTGACCCTGCTTCGGATGTTCTAGTAGAGGAGGTAGACATCCCCATCTCGGTCTGCTTTCCGGGTTTGCGGAGGGAGTACTTACCACTTCTTTCCAGGATCGGCTCAGCTATTGGGACTGTCCTGGAAACACCTCGTACGGCAGCTGACATTCCCTCAGTTCGAGTTTTGGTCAGAGAGACTCACACGCTCCCGAAGGTTATTCTTTTGTCTCCGGTGAGTGGGGGTTGGTTTAAGAGTGTGGAGTATTCGGGCCTCCCGAACCAGTGCTTCATTTGTCGACAGATGGGCCATCTAGCGAAGGCCTGTCCACGGAGGAGGCCTAGACCTACACCACAGCCTCAGCCCCAGCCTGCCAGGGTTGGCCCGCAGCCACAGACAGAGACACATCGCACACATGCAGAGCCACCCTCCGAGCCTGGGGCTCCAATGAAGGAGGGATGGCAGCATGCCCGTGGTAGACGATGACAGGGGCCACAACGTCAGCCTAGCACTCAGAGTGGCCCTCAGGTGCCTACTCAGCAGTAGTGGGTTCCCACGGGGAACCGCTTTGGTCCTCTTGAGCAGGAGGAGGTCCCTGCTCCAGTCCTCATCCCAGCTTCACCTTCGACAGCCTCTCCCCCTCCAAGTTCCCCCCCTCTTCCTCATCCTCCCCCCGCCTCCTGCTCCCACCGCCTCTTCACCTCGCCCCTCTACCTCTGTGGGCCCCCCCCCCCCCCCCCCCCCCCCCCCCTCTCTGCCCCTCTTCTCTACTGCTCCCCCTTGCTCCTTCCACCCTCCCCCCTCCTACTCCTGTTCCACAGTTGTCCCAGGGGGCAGGGCCTTCTCCGGCGGCTAGGAGATCTCTTGGCATCGCCTTTGCCAGGAGTCGCCTATCGAGAGAGGGTCAGCCTTTCTTACGGCCCCCTCTGCAGGTATAGACATCTTCCCTTGCAGCTATCCCTCGTGGTCTGACGAGCATTGACATCTGGCGCCGATGGGAATTCTTCGACTACGGCTTCACTCGTTTTCTCGGCGACCCCTCAGCAGACCATGTGGCAGCCTGCTTCAGGGTCCATGCTCTGTTCCTTGCCGCTAGGGGGACAAAGGCCTTGGACGCTGCAGTTGGTTTCTCCTTTCACCTTTGCGGCAAGGTCCAGACAGAGTGGACTCTCAACTCATTGTTGGAATGGTTGCATACACAGGTCCTAGAGTTCTCTCACCACATGGGAGAACTAGGAGTTACAGACATGCTACAGACTTTGTGGCCATTGGCCAAGTTTGCGGTGACACCCCCAGACTCGGCAAGATGTAGGCACATTGTGGTTTACTTCTTTGCTGATACACAGTGTTTGCCATGCTATGTATACATTCATGAGGACTCGTGGACAGAGGAGATTGCTTTACGCACGGCTCGCTCTGCTTGGGCTTGGGCTAGGCACTCATTGCAGGCATGCCTATCTAGAGGACGGTCGGATGCGGATTACTTCCCATCCAAGCCAGCCTTGAAGATAGCCCGTCTAGCTGCTGCGGCAGCATCTGTTCTCTCTCGCTCCCCATGAGAATCGTCTCATGGAACGTGCAGGGACTAGGTGGGCCCCAGTTTCAGCGTCAGCGGGGCCGATTGCGTCAGGAGCTTTAGTGTTGCCTCGTGGGAGGAGAGATTGATCTCCTTATGCTTCAGGAGCACCATCTGTGTGAGAGCCGCATTCGGTGATGTGGTCAGCTTTTGCGTGGACGATATGATACTTTTTGGTCAGCTGCTTTTGGACTTGGAGGCATCCAGGGTGGGGTATGTATGACTATTGCGGACTCATTGCAGTAGGCCATTGTGGACAGAGGGTTATTGTGCCAGGCAGGGCTCAGTGGATTACTATGCAGGTTCAGGGTGGCCTAGTGGGTTTCCTGAACATCTATGCGCTCAATGTGGCGAGTGCTCGTGCAGTGTTTTGGTCACAGATTGTTGAGTCTCTGCCGCAGGCAGATCATTGGTGCATAGTAGGGGACTTCAACATGTTGGAGGACCCTTCTGACAGGATTGGTGGCAGCCATGCCACTGTGCATGGAGTCGAGTTGGCAGCTTGGGAGAGGTTTTGTATGACTCTGAGGGTCTCGGATACATGGCAGCACTCTGGTTTTGTGAGGCCCCCAAACAGTCTTGCCTTCTCTCGATCGGACCGCAGAGTGGGAGGAGTGAATCTATAGCGGATAGATCGCTTCTACACTAGTGACCACTTCAGTAACTTGGGAGGGTCAATGGGCATCTTGGGAGGGACCTCCTTCTTGGACCATGCACCAGTGATCCTCACAGTGGCAAACAGGCAGAGGAGTGGGAGCACGATGCTTCGCATCCCAGAGAGGGTCTTGTTGGACTCAGCACTCAGAGAGAGGGTAGAGGCTCTCTGGACAGAGGGCATGGATAGGCAGGATTCTCCTGCTGATAGAGTGGCCTTAGGCCTAGCTCAGATTAGCCATTTTTTACTTCAAGAGTCTTTGGCTCGCCAGGCTGCAGCGAGAGAGGTAGAGCAGCGTCTCAGACGGGGCATTGCTTCATTACAGAGGATGCAGGAGCAGCATCCAGACAGTCCTTGGTTGGAGGAGCAGTTACAACAGGCTCGATAAGAGCTTGCTAGCATAGAGGAGAGGCGTCATGAGTTTGCTTTCCACCGACAGGCATCTCAGTGGACTCAGGTGGGCGACGGAGTGACTGGTGCTTTCTTTGAGACAGTGGGACCTCGGCACTCGCATGCCAAGGTCAGTCAGTTGAGGAGGCCCGACGGGTCAGTTGCTTGTGAGCCCGAGGATATGCGTGCAGTTGCTACTGACTTCTACCGTGAGTTACTGTCTGCAGAGCCCCAGTCAGAGCGGCAGGATGCATGCAGGGAGCAGGTTTGGGTACAGATGCCTTGTCTTGTGATTGAGGAGATGCGTCAGAGGCTAGAGATGCCACTTCAGCTTGAGGAGCTGCACACAGCTCTTAGGGCCCTCCTCCGTGGTAGCTGTCCAAGTGAGGATGGGTTGATGACTCCCAGCTTTTTCTTGGAGTATTGGGACCTGCTTGGCCCAGATCTCTGTAGTGCTTTTCAATACATTTTGCACACAGGAGTGATGCCTGACAGCATGAGTGAGGGCTTGATCTACCTCATTCCCAAGGAGGGTGGCTCCTTGGATGAGATTCGACACTGGCGCCCCATCACCATCCTCAACTCAGCCTACAAAATTCTTGCCAAGGCTCTGAGTTTGAGGATTCAGCCACTTTTAGAGAGCCTTATACATGGGACCCAGACAGGTTTTGTCAAGGAACGCAGTATCCTTGACAACATCTTTACTTTTTGGGAGGCTTCTGCCTTGGCACGGCTCTGTGGTGAAGACCTCGTGATTCTTCTTCGTGATTTTGAGAAGGCATATGACAGAGTTGACTGGGACTTTCTAGAGGGCACTCCACGCAGGATGGGCTTCTCAGATGCTTGGATCAGAGGAGTGTCAGCCTTGTACAGACAGGCCCACAGTCAGGTACTTTTGGCAGGAGGTAGAGGTGATCGTTTCATGCTTACACGCTCGGTCATACAGGGCTATCCTCTTGCCCCCTTTCTCTTTCTGTTCTATGTGGAGGCGATGAGCAGGTTTTTGGTGTCACAGCAGGTTGGTCTACGGGGCTTAGCACTCCCTATTTGGGGAGATGAGCTACTGGATGCTGAGTTTGCCGACGACTCAGCCGTGTACTTAGATGGCCAGGAGGCCAACCTTCACAGATGTGAGCAGGCTTTGGAGACCTTTTGTTGTGCATCGGGCGCACTGATCAACTGGAGAAAGACAGTGGCTTTCTCGGTTGGTAGTGCTCCTGTGCCACATTGGATGCCAGGAGAGGGTTTCAGGTGGATTCCCTCAGGGACTGCAGTACGGTACTTGGGTTGTTAGGTTGGTTTGGACTTGTCTCCCGAGCAGCAGATTGCTCCCCTTCTCCTGTCTAACAGGAGAAAGTTGTTACATTGGAGCTCACCACGACTTTCTTTGGTTGGCAGAGTAGTAGTTGCCAACCAGGTGTTGTTGGCGACTATGTGGTACATCACTTCCTGCAGGATCTTCTCGAGTTCTTGTATCAGCCAGGTAGAGAGGCTGATCAGGAACTTCCTTTGGTCAGGACGTGACATGCAGATAGCTCGAGCCAAGGTGGCTTGGCAGGTCATCACGCTTGTTCTCAGGGAGGGCTTGGGATCATTGATCTAGCACAGCAGAGCAGAGCTCTTCTTGGGAAGTTCATCGTCAGAGGACTTCTTCCACGTGAGGAGCCTTGGAAGGAGTTCTTGCTACAGCGGCTTCGTGCCAGGGTGCCTCAGTCAGGAGGCCCTTGGCAACCTTTGACCAGATGGATCTTTACAGAGATGCGCAGAGTTGGTTTGAGCAGGAGACTGGAGGACCGCTTCGTTGTGAGTTTGCTTCGATCTTGGGAGCTCTTATGGCGTGGCCTGGAGCAGAGACAGCCGACGTGCACGGAGGAGCGCCTACGGCAGCCCCTCGTCTGGAACCCCATGGTTAGCACTCAGAGAGGCCACTTGGTTGGTAGTCGGCCTCATGTTTCCTGGGGTCCCTTGGCAGCAGGTCCAGCGCGCTCTCTAGGTGACTGGCTAGAGTTCACAGGTTTGTCAGAGGAGGTGTAGGGGCTCCAGTTTGCAGGGCATGAGAGGGGTGCAGAGCATGTGTCAGGACATCTGAGAGTCAGTTCCAGCTAGGCACTGTAACCGGCCTGTTCAATCCAAAAAGGGCGGTAGACTTTACTTTAAACCTTGATTTAGCTTTCACCCATTATTAGTCGTCTATTTTACCTGTACTTTCAAGACACAACAAAGGGGAGAGGGATACAGGCTGCTAGATTGCACCTGTATGAGTAGACAGACACCAGATTGGCCCCTAACTTAGGCGCCCCTTTCGGTATTTCTTTATTGTTCAAAAGAGGGAATAAACGCTGTGGTTCCCTACAAGCTGCCCTGCACAAACTCGGCTGAATTTCCACTGTTCCAGCCCGATTTCGGCAGCATAACTGTACTAGAACCCTTCACGGTCAGTATTCCCACGCATTGACTGACTTTCCCGATGCATACGGGCACTTTGCAAAACCTGGCGAGAATCTGCAGCACGCTGAATTCTCTGTTTTCAGCCCTGAAAATGCGCCAGATCGCCTGTACAGCGGTCCCCTTGCGTCCCCGAACCTCCTGGGGGTATTAGGGTCCGTTTAGGGCCAAAACCCTAAACCTGCAAAAATACACAGCAGGCTGTAATTCACTGTTTCGGGCTCCGTTTCGCGTGCCGGTCGCATCCCTAGCAAGTCCTCGAGCTCCCGCACCTGTAGGGCTACTTGCCCTTTGAATCGGACGAGATTTCTGGCGTGAAACCTCTCCGAATTCACCTGTACCTGCGGGGGGATTAGCCGCTAGCTAATCCAGTACCTGTGCAAGAGGCTCTTGCCTCGGCAATCGCGCATGAACCCACACAACTGTACATTGGTCAAATGAAGAGCCCACTAGAGGGGCATAACATACTGCCAAAGGGGAGAGAGAGGGCAGTGCGTAGCGTGCAGGGCATCACTCCTGGCACCGCACTGTGCATAAGAGGGAAAGCAAGCACTCCATAGCTCTTAACCTGTGACAAAATCTGAAAATGAGGCTCTCCCCTCTTCAAATTCAGCGCCACTTCTTGTTGCATTAGGCAAGGGCACCAGAATGTGCCACTTGGCACATTTACAAGCATTTTCCCGTTTCGGGGTTGCCGCCTAAAAATATCCCAAGCGGTTGCCCAGTTGACTTCACGGCAGAGTAAGAAAATGTTCCCTTTGTCATTCCGGAGGTAATGACGCCAACACATTTTCAGGTCCCAAAATAGCAGTTCCCTAAATTTTAGGAGATGCTGCCATTGTATCTTTCTAGGTCATCCGACCCTCTTTGTACACTGCGGCCACATCCAAAACTGAAATGTAGCCTCTGTAGCAAAGGATTCCACTTTGGCTAGTCAATGACCCCACTTGGCTAACCATAGTCCTTGTCCAACCTTAGTGCTCTCTTGCCCTCAGGCCTGGACTCCCTCTGGACAGTTCCACACTAGCTATGCAATGCAGGGCAGTTAGATTTTCCGAGGGGTGTTTCCAAAAAGTGAAAGTAAATAGATAATAAGAAAGAAATCAACAAAAAGGATAGATAGTAGTCACACGCTGGTGACATACCCCCCTCTTGAAATCTCAAACGTCCTCGTTTGCATCTCTGTCGTACATGCTTATTGTCAACACTGATGTATTCAACACCTGTCGACACATATACGACACATACATGCTCATTGTCAACCTTGGTGTATTCAACACCTCGTCGACTCATGTATTGCCTGCGTGTGAACCCTGTCCCAATGACATAGTGGTAGCTTCGCACTCTGCCATTGCTTTGAGTCACTAACTTTCCAATGACAAAATGGTAGCTGCACATTTTGCCACTGTCTTATAGTACACGTTGGATCCCGTAACACTTTCGAGCATACCCAAACCGACAGTTTAAGAATGCAGTTACACATGTACTCTTCAATAGAAGCAATCACTGTATCCTTGACAAACTGACAAGAAATACTCACTTCTATAGCACTAACCAAACTTTTGGACATTCCATAAGAGCAATTGCCAAACTGACAATCTGTACAGCTCTAACATTCATGTAACAGGTATTTGATTTGAGCTCACTTTAAATACCATGTACATCATTTGTTTCAGAAGCCATTGTCACACTGACAATCCATGTAGCTTTGAAACTCAAGGGGTCAAGGTAGGTTGCAAATCGAAGGCTTCCAGGTAAAGTGATAACACAGTTGGTGACTCTGCAAGTTCACCTTCTTCCATCCACTTAGCATCCATTGGTGGATAGTTTCTGAACTTTACCAAGTAACGCCTAGCAACCTTGCCTTTCACTTTCCTTTCTTTGTGTGCCAAAATCTGTTCAGGGACCAAGATCTCGTCAAGTTCCTCGACTTCCGGCTGATCTTCAGCTGGCATATCTTCTGGCACATAACCCACATAGGGTCTGAGAAGACTCACATGAAACGCATTGTGAATCTTCCAACTGTCAGGCAATTTCAGCCTATATGCAACATCACTGATTATGTCGCACACTTGAAAAGGTCCATAGTAACGCATGCTGAGCTTTGGAAACAGTCTTTCCTTGCCCTTCATCTTCTTTAACCTTGCCTTTTCAAAACGTAAAAGCACCCAATCACCAAGTGAATATACCACTTCACGACGGTGACGATCAGCTGCTTTCTTTTGCTTTGCCTGAGTCCTTTCTAAGGCCACTTTGACCTTCTTGTACATTTCATCCATGTCTTGAACATACTTATCTGCTTCAAATATCTTGTCCTTTGTATGCAGTATGGGAGGAACTTTCTTGCCACCTTCAACTATCTCAAAAGGTGCCTTGCCAGTTGATGAATGCACTGTATTATTGTATGCATACTCCACCAATGGCAAATACTGCTCCCACTTTCCTTTATGCTCTGACACATAGCACTTCAGCAGATCTAGGACAGTAGAATTTGCCTCTTCTGACTGCCCATCTGTTTGAGGATGAAATGACGAAGAGAATTTGAGCGTGGTGCCCATATTCTCAAACAAGCCTCTCCAGAACAAACTTGTCATGCGTGGATCACGGTCGCTAATAATCGACTGTGGCATGCCATGATACTTGAAAATATTGCTCATAAACAAGCGTGCCATCTGATCTGGCTTTATCTTCTTCCTGACAGGAATAAAATGAGCCTGTTTGCTGAATCTGCAAATAATGGTCCAAATACCATCATTTCCTGTCTGCGTTCTCGGAAGATCAAAGATAAAATCCATAGCAATACTTTCCCATGGTTTATCTGGAATAGGTAGTGGTTGCAATAACCCTGGTGCCTTTTGCCTGTCAAACTTGACCTTTTGGCATATTAGGCATTCTCGCACAAAGGCATCCACATCCCTTCTCAATGTAGGCCAATAGAAGAATGTCTCTACCGCTTTAACTGTAGCATCGATACCACGATGCCCTGCATACGGTGGGACATGACTCTCTTCCATAACTTTGCTTCGCAATGGCTTTGTGACACACAATCTGCCATGCATCATCATGAACCCGTCTTTAAGAAGATAGTGTTCATGACGTTGTCCATCCATTAGTTGCTCGAAGACCCTTGCAAAATCTTCATCATTTGCATACTGTTCTCTCATATCATCAAGTTCATGATGATAAGGAATCGACACAGCTGAAATTTGTGGCTTCCTTGACAAGGCATCAGCCACAACGTTCTTCTTGCCTTCCATATGCACAATCTGAAAATGGAACATGGACAAGATATTTGCCCATCGCATATGCTTCTCAGATAACTTTGTCTGTGTCAAGAAGTATCGCAAGGTCTGATGATCCGTTTGGACAACGAAATCTGCACCTAGCAGGTAGTGTTTCCAACTTAAGAGCGCATGAATCACAGCCAGTAACTCTTTCTCATAGACCTGCATGGTCATCTCTGGCCCTTGCAAAATTCTGCTCTCATAGGCTACTACCCTGCCATCTTGCATTAGCACAGCACCAATGCTACTACCGCAGGCGTCGCACTGGACCACAAATGACTTCCTAAGATCTGGCAACACAATGACTGGATCTGAAGTCATCTTTTCCTTTAAGAGATTAAAAGCTGAAATCTCTTTCTGTGTCCATCTGAAGGTGACTGCCTTCTTTTGAAGAGCATGTAAAGGTGAAGCAATCTCAGCGAAATTTCGGATAAACCTTCTGTAATAGGAGCATAGTCCCAAAAAGCTTCGGACATCATGCACCGTCTTCAAATTTGGCCATGACTTGATCGTTTCGACTTTTGCAGGATCCATTCTGACACCATCCTTTGAGACAATGTGTCCCAGAAAGTGAATCTCTTCCAGAAAAAACTCACTTTTCTTTGCATTGATGAGCAACCTATGACTGCGTAGCTCTTTGAACACAATGGCCAAGTGATGCCTATGCTCCTCTTCATTCTTTGAATAGACTATCATGTCATCAAAGAACGTACCAACAAACTGCTGGTGTGGACGGAAAATTCTGTCCATCATCCTATTGAACGTAGCAGGAGCATTTGTGAGACCAAAGGGCATCACTAAAAATTCGTAAAGGCCAAACGTTGTTCTAAAAGCAGTCTTGTGCACATCCTCTGATCTAATGCGGATCTGATGGTACCCACTCTTTAGATCTATCCTGCTAAACATACCTGCTCCTTCTAATTTGTCCATAATATCATCAATTCTAGGTATAGGAAGCCTATTCTTGATGGTATTCTTGTTCAGTGCACGGTAGTCGATGCACATACGCCATGAGCCATCCTTTTTCTGCACCAACAACACTGGAGAACAGAATGGAGATGAACTGGGCTGAATCAGCCCCTTTTCTAACAACTCCTGTACTTGGCCCATTATCTCTTTCTGCTGAGCCGCACTAACCCTGTACGGAGGCTTATTTGGTGGGCTACAGCCTGGCACCAAATCTATCGCATGGTCCTCGGGTCTCTCTGGCGGTAATTGAGACGGTAATGAATCGGAAAAACAGTCACTATACTGTTGTAAAAACATTGACCTTTCTTTATCTAGCACAGATAAATTTGATTCATCACAATCTGACACTTCACGTGCAAAAACCAAGTACGCAGAAAGATGCTTTTTCATTACAGAAGTAATAGCAGAAGCTGATACAATAGGAATAGACTCCCCTTTAAGCTTTACATCCAGAATGTGAGTCTTTCCCCTGCTCTGTACAGTGATCTTTTTGTTGTAGGCATCCATGATTCCCTGTACACGAAACAACCAAGGAATACCTAACAACACATCACATCCGTCCAGTGGCATGATGTAAAATTCTTCAGCATCTACATAGGACTGGATATGTAGACGCAACTTTCCAATGATGGGTGTCACAGCCTCTGTATGGCCAGGACATGCCAAACCTGCCTCTGCTGTATACCCCATCTCTTCAGGTCTGATTCCCAACTTTGAAGCCAATTCTGAGGAAATGAAGTTGGCTTTGGCACCTGGATCAAAGAAGATAAGCACTATTTGATCCCTGACCTTTCCCCATGCTCTGCAAAGCTCACTTGCATCTGAATTTGGCTTGTCGCCCACCATATCTGGCACTAGACCAGCCATGGGCTTCTTTCCTTTCTTGTCCTCCTTGTCTTCAGAATCAGCTGGCCTTTTCTTTGTAGGACAGTTGTAAGCAATGTGGCCAGGCTGCTCACATATAAAGCATTTGTTCTCTGTCCTCAGGACCTTCTTTTGCTCTTCTGACTTGCGAGGAAAACGTCTTTTCCATTTCTTTGCTGGTCCCTTTTCTGATTCAGCCGTAGCTTTGTCTTTCCTTGCGTTGGTTGACTCCTGAGTCCCTCTAGGAGCCTCATTGGGAACGTGCTTCTTGGCTGAATTTTTCTTGCCTGATCCTGCCTTGACGCCAGTGTTAAATTCACAATCTTCTCCCTTGAGCAAACCATTGCCAGTGTTTGCTACCTCGATGAGCTGCGTCAAAGTAGTGACTTTTGTCTTCGTGCAGTATTTTCTCAATCCTTTGGGTAGGCCACAACAGTATTTTTCAATCTGTTCTGTCAATGGCACAAACCTATAGGAAGTTACTGGAAGTAGAGCTTTCCAAAACTTCCGATTGTAATCATCCAGATTTCTGCAAGTGGCAGCATTAAGCTGGTGCCATTCTGTCATGACATCTGCTTCGAAATCATCAGATAACCATGCTACTGCAAAAATCTGCTTGAAGTAAATCCATGTGGACGGAGCTTGCCCTTGACGCAATAAAGTTGTCCACCATTGTCCCGCATTCCTTGTCAAGAAAGTGGCTGCCTTGCGGACCTTTGAAGCCTCTGTAAAGTTTCCCCCTGCATAGGCCTTGTCAAACTGCTGGAGGAATGAAAGAGCCTTCTTCCTGTCATCAAACCCTGTAAAGGTCGTGAATGACACTCCTTTGCCACCTTCTTTGTACGGAGTTGGCCTCTCCAGCGGCGTTAAATTGTCATATGGAAGTGACTGAAACATGGGAACACTATTAGGGTTCATCTGTGTTCCTAGGCCGCTATTAACTTGACCTGGAAATGCCATATTTGGCTGCTGATTTGTAATTCCAGCCATACCAAAATTTGCTTGTGGCATCCCAAATTGTCCCTGAGTGCTTTGAAACCCTGGTTGCATACCCATGACACTGTACATGGGGTTAGGCATCATCGTTTGAGCACCCCCAAACACTGTTCCTGGCGTATAAAACTGATTTCCAGGTGCATGACCAGCCATGCTCTGGAATACGGATCCACCTCCAAAATAGCCAGGGTGTACTGAAGGTGGTGGGAAGACCTGTTGCATAGCCTGTAAGTTGCTTCCCTGCCAATTAGAACCAGCTATAGGCTGTTGAAAGGTGGCGGGCTGAATTGGTACAGCTTAAAAGACTGGCATCTCAGCCACCTGTTCTTGCACCTTAGGCATAGGTTGTGGAGACTGCATGTTCTCCGTCAAGTGTACAGGTGTTTCCATTGACTGTGCGGTATGAATCACCTGTGCTCGAGCCTTAACAGGCTTTTGAATATGATCCAGTGACCCAACTTGCTGAGACGGAACAAGAGGTTGCAGAAAGGCTAAAAACCTCGGATTCTGCATTACTTGTGTGAACATAGCCACAGCAGTAGCCAACTGGGTCCTGAATATATCATCATCAGTCTGTGGTGGTCTTGAGGACTCACCCACTTCATGTGTCTGTTGACCCTGTGAAGAGGAAACCTCTTCAGTCACATCATTTGGTCTGTCAGCCATAATTGCAATTCCCTGTGTCTGGTCTATGATCCCCTGTGTCTTCAAGCCCAAAACTGACCAAGGCTCACTTCTATGGGAAAAAGTGATTTAATCCCGTCGATGGAACCATGTAACCGGCCTGTTCAATCCAAAAAGGGCGGTAGACTTTACTTTAAACCTTGATTTAGCTTTCACCCATTATTAGTCGTCTATTTTACCTGTACTTTCAAGACACAACAAAGGGGAGAGGGATACAGGCTGCTAGATTGCACCTGTATGAGTAGACAGACACCAGATTGGCCCCTAACTTAGGCGCCCCTTTCGGTATTTCTTTATTGTTCAAAAGAGGGAATAAACGCTGTGGTTCCCTACAAGCTGCCCCGCACAAACTCGGCTGAATTTCCACTGTTCCAGCCTGATTTCGGCAGCATAACTGTACTAGAACCCTTCACGGTCAGTATTCCCACGCATTGACCGACTTTCCCGACGCATACGGGCACTTTACAAAACCTGGCGAGAATCTGCAGCACGCTGAATTCTCTGTTTTCAGCCCTGAAAATGCGCCAGATCGCCTGTACAGCGGTCCCCTTGCGTCCCCGAACCTCCTGGGGGTATTAGGGTCCGTTTAGGGCCAAAACCCTAAACCTGCAAAAATACACAGCAGGCTGTAATTCACTGTTTCGGGCTCCGTTTCGCGTGCCGGTCGCATCCCTAGCAAGTCCTCGAGCTCCCGCACCTGTAGGGCTACTTGCCCTTTGAATCGGACGAGATTTCTGGCGTGAAACCTCTCCGAATTCACCTGTACCTGCGGGGGGATTAGCCGCTAGCTAATCCAGTACCTGTGCAAGAGGCTCTTGCCTCGGCAATCGCGCATGAACCCACACAACTGTACATTGGTCAAATGAAGAGCCCACTAGAGGGGCATAACATACTGCCAAAGGGGAGAGAGAGGGCAGTGCGTAGCGTGCAGGGCATCACTCCTGGCACCGCACTGTGCATAAGAGGGAAAGCAAGCACTCCATAGCTCTTAACCTGTGACAAAATCTGAAAATGAGGCTCTCCCCTCTTCAAATTCAGCGCCACTTCTTGTTGCATTAGGCAAGGGCACCAGAATGTGCCACTTGGCACATTTACAAGCATTTTCCCGTTTCGGGGTTGCCGCCTAAAAATATCCCAACCGGTTGCCCAGTTGACTTCACGGCAGAGTAAGAAAATGTTCCCTTTGTCATTCCGGAGGTAATGACGCCAACACATTTTCAGGTCCCAAAATAGCAGTTCCCTAAATTTTAGGAGATGCTGCCATTGTATCTTTCTAGGTCATCCGACCCTCTTTGTACACTGCGGCCACATCCAAAACTGAAATGTAGCCTCTGTAGCAAAGGATTCCACTTTGGCTAGTCAATGACCCCACTTGGCTAACCATAGTCCTTGTCCAACCTTAGTGCTCTCTTGCCCTCAGGCCTGGACTCCCTCTGGACAGTTCCACACTGGCTATGCAATGCAGGGCAGTTAGATTTCCCGAGGGGTGTTTCCAAAAAGTGAAAGTAAATAGATAATAAGAAAGAAATCAACAAAAGGGATAGATAGTAGTCACACGCTGGTGACAGGCACCCCGGTGGATGGGAGCCTTTACACGACTGGAGGTTCTCATCTAAGTCAGGGCCTGCTTAAAGACTGTCCCAGCCCTATTCTTCGAGCTTGAGGGTGGGGGACGACTACAGTGAGTTGCAGTAGAGGCCCCACTGGTTGCAGAGTGCTGTTTTCATAGGATCCGAGTAGTGGGCATCTGTGGGAGCACTTGCGGCATAGACCCTGGCCCAGCAGCTCTTGAGATTGGACACTGGAGGCTGTGGGCTTGGGAGTGTTGTCCACTGGCACGAGTACAGTGGGATCCTGGTGAGTGGCTTTGTAGGGACCACTTCTCTTCTGCAGACCACCTAGGAGTCGTGTTCTTTCAGTACACTGTTCGAATGGGACGTCATATACTAGTAGCAAAGAGAGAGGCCCGCGCCGCTGCAGCACGTCATTGGCAGGAGGAGGGTCTCACAGTCGAGTTCTTGGCAGCCGTTTGGGAGAGGTTGTGGGACTCCAGACAGCCGAGGCGAGTCACCTTGTTTCAGTGGCTGGTCGCTCACAGAGCTACAACAGTAGGGAGCTGGCTAGTGCATAGTGGTCTCTAGGCCGCATGTGCAGCTTGTGACCATTTGGTGGATAGTCTGCGTCACTGTCTTTGGGAGTGTCCCTCGGCCCAACAGGTGTGGCTACGAGTTCTTCGGCTGATGCCTGCTCTCTCCACGGCTCGACAATACACTTGGGGGGCAGCGGCTTGGTCCACCCTCACGGGCCCGGCACTTGAGTTTGAGCTATCTTCCACCAGCAGGATGATAGTGATGCAGGAGGGGCGACCTACACACGAGCCTGCTACAGAGCTTACTCCACAGGAGTGGTGTAGTGAGAGAGAGGAGCGTTGGGAGCTCATCAGTGGCTTGACACTTTGGTTCATCTGGCGGGCCCGCTGTTTCTGCATCTTTGAGGCTCGCCCTGTGCCACCAGCAGAGACTGTTCGTGACTTTTGCCTAGAGCTGATCCATACTCTCAGAGAACAGCTTGAGGGACTACAGGGCAGCTCCGATCGCATGCAAGAGCGCCGCGAGGCTTTCCTTCGACTCTGGTGCCCTGGGCCTTTCTACACCATAGTCCAGGGTGTGCTCAGATGGCACTATCGTCCACTTGTGTGGCTCTTCCCTCCTCCCATCTCTTGATTTAGCCTCATTGTATATATGCTGTTTTTTCATTGGGAGAGTCTCCCCATCATGTTTGTTGTAGCCCTCTCTTGCAGAGGTGGTTGTAGCCCTATGGGCAGTTTTCATTAACTAATAGAAGGATCTTTTTCTTGGAAAAAAAAAGGATCGCATGACCCACACATTAGAGTGGGCTGACGAAGAGTCCTTTCGAGGATTCTAGTCGTTGTCGGCGATCTTCCCCGACGCCATACAGTTCGGTACCAGTACCTCACTTTGAAAAGGAGGGGATGTCACGTGCACATTTAACCCTATTTGTACGTAGACAAGCTACGTCATGACATGGGTTCAATTCAATTCGATTAAGAAGTGTTCTGGAACTTTTGTGAGTCTGTTCGCAGACCGTGCATGTGTAGGCACTTAGAGTCGATGCATATCCTCTGGTTGCACACAACATGATAATCACATTTTCATTAGAACCCATCAGGAGCATTTTTATAGTGCATAGACCTATTTTCCCTATTTTTTATAAGTGACTTTTGTTGGGAAATTGGGTAGGGCAAAATGAGAAAGGAAGTATATAAGAAACCCTAGCGCTAGCACTTTCTCGCAGAAGAGGCAGCAGGAACCGCGTGTTTGACACTGCACCTTCTTAGCAAGAACCCCTAGCGTTTTCAGCCAAAAGACCAAGCCTAGCGTTTGCTTCAAGTGCAGAACCATCCCAGCGTTTTGCAATTGTAGAACCCTCGGGACAACAGATCACAGATCAGCCCTAGCGTTAGCAGAACAGCAGGATCAGCCCTAGCATTTTTGGAGTAGCAGGCAACTTAGCGTTTTGCAGTTCCTCGCAATGGATGCAACAGATAGATCACGCATCAGAGTGGGCCGGCGAAAAATCCTTTCCAGGATTCTAGTCGCTGTTGCCGATCTTCCCCGACGCCATACACTTCGGTACCCTTACCTCACTTTGAAAAGGCGAGGATGTCACGTGCACATCTAACCGTATGTGTACGTGGACAAGCTACGTCATGACATGGGTTCAGTTCAGTTAGATTCGAAGTGTTCTGGCACGTTTGTGAGTCTCTTCGGAGACCGTGCATGTCCAGGCACTTAGAGTAGATGCATATCCTCTGGTTGCACACAACATGATCATCAGATTTCCATGAAAACCCATCAGGAGCATTTTTACAGTGCATAGACCTATTTCCCTATTTTAGCCAATTTTCAGTTATTATTATTAAGTGACTTTTGTTGGTAAACTGGGTAGGGTAATAGAGTAAGAAACTATATAAGAAACTCTAGCGCTAGCACTTTCTCGCAGATGAGGCAGCAGGAACCGCGTGTTCGACAGTGCACCTTCTCATTAAGAACCCCCGGCAGGAGACCTAGCGTTTTCAGCCAAAGGACCAAGCCTAGCGTTTTCTTCAAGTGCAGAACCAGCCCTACGTTTTGCAATTGTTGCAGCCCGGTGACAATAGATCTCAGATCAGCCCTAGCGTTAGCAGAACAGCAAGATCAGCCCTAGCGATTTTTGAGCAGCAGGCAACTTGCAGTTCCTCCACGATGGATTCAACAGATAGACCAGCGTTTTCAGTTTTCAGCATAGACACACCGCAGTAGAAGTCCTAAACCTGGCAGATTTCACATCCTCGCCGCACGGTCAGATCAACGAGCGTTTGCAGTTTCAGCCCGGAAAACACAGATTTCAGCCTCTGCGTTTTCAGCGAGTCGTCGTTGCCTCGTCGTCATCGACATAGAGTCAGAATTCAGCAGATAAAGATTTGCAGTTTTCAGCCATTAATGTTTTGAGATTTCAGCCCCTCTCCTCGTCGTCCTCATCGTCGTCGACATCGTAGGCAAGTCCATTGCATTGTAGAGATTTGTGCAATCAATAGTAGATCGCTGTCGCCATAGAGATGGGGCCTTCGGAGGAGGGTTTGACAACATTCTGGTGTTGTATTCTTCTCTCTCTATCTCTCAGCCTCAACAACTTCATTCACAGTGTTTATCCACTTTGTTTGTGATCATTTGCACTCTTTGACTAAAGGAACGAAAGGTTCTCCCTTTCGTAAGTAAAAGGACCTCTTGAGTACAATTCGGAGCACTCATCTTGAGCAAAATTCAACATTCATTTCCGTTGCACCTTACATTGGTATCAGAGCTTTGCCAGTCTTCTGTATCACTCAAGAAAAGAACCACAAGAAATTTTTTTGCTTGTTGCGGTTGCACGTAACCCAAGTTCTCTTGGGCGTGTCGATTTTTAATCGTGTTTTTGAAGAGTGACAAGAAACCCAAGAAAGAAGGTCTTGTCCGGCCTCCCCTTGTTTCTCTTTTCACTCATTGAGAGCGGACCGTGCACTTAGCGGCTGGCCAATCGACATGAGCTGGGAAAAGGAAACCTTGGTGTGAGTGCAAGGCCGCCAAGAGGTGCGCTCGCGGGAAAGAGAAGAGCTCGGGTAAGAGAAAGATCCTTCTCTAACATAGATTGCAATCTAAAGAAGAACTTCAAGCACCTCAAGAACTTCAAGACTCAAGACCCAAGAACCCAAGACCGGCAAGAACCCAATTTTCTCGTGAACTTAAGAACCAAAGATCTCAATGTATGGTCATCACCCGAAGCAGTATGGATACTTTGCATGAAGGTGATGAGCATGAAAAAGGTGAAGAAGAATTTTTCCCACCAGGAGGTTTTTCCGACCCTTCCCCATCCCCATCTACGCCAAGGATTGTACCAAATTCTATGGAGGCTTTCGACAAGATGATGATGGACAGAAAGTTAGAACGCGAAGAAAGAAGAGCAGAAAGAAAAGCAGAAATGGATCGCAAGCACAAAGAAAGAAGAGCCGAAATAGAGCATAAGCACAACGAAAGGAAAGCCGCGTTGGTCCTACTATTTCTAATGTGCAGGCGCAGATTAAAGATATTCAGGAGAAGGAGACTCTCTCAGTCTTTCCTTCCCAAAGCATGACACACATGATTTGCATGATAATGATAAGCATGATGATTTGCATGATCAAGATGTGATTATTCACGAGCATGATGATTTGCATGATCAAGGATGATGGTTTAGTTGATACTTTGTCTAGTGAAGCTAACTTGATTGCAGATTGGATCGATCACGAAGAACCGATCTTGTCTCTCAAGTCGAGTTCCAAAGAACCCCCACAGGAAGTATTATGTGTTCGAGTGATTAGTTAGTGCGCATTGTTCGAGTGTTTCATTCGTGATGCTTTCGTGTATTTTAGTCACCGTCCTTATGTGATCCCTGTTTATAGGCATGACATGTTGTACGATGAACACGATTCACTCATGAATGAGCATGGATGTATGCGGATTACTCATGGAAAGATGAAAGTTTGCATTCAAGAAATTCACATTCCAGGTGTCTTTCTTGGCATGACACTGTATCAAAAAGAGCACAAGAAGGATTGAGCATCAAGCATCGGCATTTCGATTGTGATTTGCCGTAGTTGATTAATTGAGATCAGAAAGTAAGGATTCGATCCCATTGTTTGCGTGTGTTTGATGAACGGTTTGGCACTCCGTCTCTATGTTCATCTACATTGCATGCACAGTCTTTACAGAAGACTAGAAGTTTTCCAGTCTCTTTACATGGAATGGGTATGTTCATGTTTTTGTGTTGGAAGTGATTTTAGGAATTTTCATCCTTGGAGATTCTTGAAGAAGGTAGACGCATGACTATCGACGAAGGTGAAGCATTGAAGGAGCCACAAATGACTTTGTGTTGCTTTCGGCGCGGCCCAAAGAAGCAAGCGTTGCAGACGTTTATGAAGTTCAAGTATCGCATGACCCAGGCATCAGAGTGGGCCGGCGAGGAGTCCTTTCCAGGATTCCAGATGCTGTTGGCGATCTTCCCCGACGACATAGAGTTTGGTACCGGTACCTCACTTTGAAAAGGAGGGGATGTCACGTCGTGCACATCTAACCCTATGTGTACGTGGACAAGCTACGTCATGACATGCGTTCAGTTTAGTTAGATTAGGAAGTGTTCTGGCACTTTTGTGAGTTTGTTCGCAGACCGTGCATGTCCATGCACTTAGAGTAGATGAATATCCTCTGGTTGCTCACATCATGATCATGAGATCTCCATCAGAACCCATGAGGAGCATTTTTACAGTGCATAGAACTATTTTCCCTATTTTATCCAATTTTCAGTTACTATTTTCAAGTGACTTTTATTGGAAAACTGGGTAGGGCAAAATGAGCAAGGAAGCATATAAGAAACCCTAGCGCTAGCACTTTCTGGCAGAAGAGGCAGAAGGAACCGCGTGTTTGATAGTGCACCTTCTTAGCAAGAACCCCCGGCAGGAGACATAGCGTTTTCAGCCAAAGGACCAAGCCTAGCGTTTTCTTCAAGTGCAGAACCACCTCAACGTTTTGCAATTGTAGCAGGCCGGCGACAGCAGATCACAGATCAGCCCTAGCGTTAGCAGACCAGTAGGATCAGCCCTAGCGTTTTTGGAGCAGCATGCAACTTAGCGATTTTTTTTTTCCGAGAAATAGATCCTTCTATTAGTTAATGAAAGTGCCCATAGGGTGACAACCTCCTCTACAAGAGAGGGCTACAACAATCATGATGGGGAGACTCTCCCAATGAGAAAACAACATATGTACAATGAGTCTAAATCAAGAGATGGGAGGAGGGAAAAGCCACGCAGGTGGACGGTAGTGCCATCTGAGCACACCCTTGACCATGGTGAAAAAAGGCCCAGGACGCCAGAGTCGAAGGAAAGTCTCTCTGCGCTCCCGCATGCGGTCAGAACTGCCCTGGAGTCTCTCGAACTGTCCTCTGAGAGTATGGATCAGCTCTAGCCAAAGATCCCGAATAGTGCCTACTGGTGGTACAGGGCGAGCCTTGAAGATGCGGAAGCAGCGGGCCCGCCAGATGAACGAGAGTGTCAGGCCATTGATGAGCTCCCAACACTCCTCTCTCTCATTGCACCACTCCTGTGGAGTAAGCTCTGTAGCAGGCTGGAGTGTAGGTCGACCCCCCTGCATCACTATCATCCTGCTGGTGGAAGATAGCTCAAATTGAAGTGCCGGGCCCGTGAGAGTGGACCAAGCAGTTGCCCCCCAAGTGTACTTCCGAGCTGTGGAAAGAGCTGGCATCAGCCGAAGGACACGAAGCCACATCTGCTGTGCCAAAAGAGAGTCCCAAAGACAGTGACGCTGACTCTCCACAAGATGGTCACAAGCTGCACAGGCGGCCAAGAGACCACTATGTAGAAGCCAACTCCCAACTACAGTAGCTCTGTGTACAACCAGCCATTGGAACAAAGTGACTCGTCTCGGCTGTCTGAAGTCCCACAACCTTTTCCAAAAAGTTGCGGAGAACTCAGCTGTGAGACCCTCCTCCTGCCAATGAGGTGCTGCAGCAGGACAAGTCTCTCTCTGCGCTGTCAGTATGTGACGTCCTAGTCGAACAGTGTACTAAAAGAAAGGGACACCTGGATGGTCTGTAGAGGAGAAACGGTCCCTCCACAGCCACTCTCCAGGATTCCATTGTACTCGTGCCAGTGGACAGCTCTCCCAAGCCCACAGTCTCTAGTGGCCAGTCTCAAGAGCTGCTGGGTCGGGATCTATGACACAAGTCCTCCCACAGATGCCCACTACGCGAATCCTCTGAAAACAGCTCTCTGCCACCTGCGGGGCCTCTACTGCAACTCAGTGTAAGCGTCCCTCATCATGTAGCTCGAAAAACAGGGAGGGTATAGTCTCTAAGCAAGCTCGAACTGAGATGAGAACCTCCAGTCACGTGAAGGCTCCCATCCATCTGGGCGCTGCTGACTCGAGAGGTGCGAGCCACTCAATTGGTACTGCCTCGAGATGTCCTGACACATGCTCTGCACCCCTCTCATGCCTTGTAGCTGAATGCCCTGAAGCTCGTCTGACAAGCCTGAAAATTGTAGCCAGTCACCTAGAGAGCGTGCTGGACCCTCTGCCATGGGACCCCAGGAAACATGAGGCCGACTACCAACCAAGTGGCCTCTCTGAGTGCTAACCATGGGGTTCCATTGAGTTGAGGGTCGCCATGGGTCTCCAGCCTGAGGCACCCTAGCACTAAGCCGCTGAAGCAAGAACTCACAGCAAAGCGGTCCTCCAGTCTCTTGCTCAAGCCAACTTTGTGCATCTCTGTGAAAATCCATCTAGTCGAGGGTCGTCAGGGACCTTTAGCCTGAGGCACCCTAGCACTAAGCCGCTGAAGCAAGAACTCCTTCCAGGGCTCCTCACCTGGAAGAAGTCCTCTGACGATGAACTTCCCAAGAAGGGCTCTGCTCTGCCGTGTTGGGTCTATGATCCCCAACCTCCCTGAGAACAAGGAAGAGTGATGATGTGCCATGCCACTTTGGCCCGGGCTATCTGAGTGTCACGCCCTGACTAAAGGAAGTTCCTGATCAGCCTCTCTACGTGGCTAATACAAGAACTCGAGAAGATCCAACAAGAAGTGATGTACCACATAGTAGCCAACAACACCTGGTTGGCCACTTAACTGTGCCTGCCAAAGAAAGTCTTGCGGAGCTCCAATGTAACAACTTCCTCCTGATAGACAGGAGGAGGGGAGCAATTTGCTGCTCGGGAGACAAGTTCAAACCAACCTGACCAGTGACAGCCCAAGTACCGAAGTGCAGTCCCTGGGGGAATCCACATGAAACCCTCACCTGGCATCCTATCGGGCGTAGGAGCACTACCTACCGAGAAAGCCACTCTCTTTCTCCAGTTGATCAGTGCGCCAGATGCACAACAAAAAGTCTCAAGAGTGTGTTCACACCTGTGTAGGTTGGCCTCCTGGCCATCCAAGCACAAGGCTGAGTCGTCTGCAAACTCAGCGTCCAGTAGCTCATCTCCCGAAATAGGGAGCGCTAAGCCACGTAAACCAACCTGCTGTGAAACCAAAAACCTGCTCATCGCCTCATCATAGAACAGAAAGAGAAAGGGGGCAAGAGGGCAGCCTTGTCTGACCGAACCTCACCTCTACCTCCTGCTAAAAGCACCTGACTGTGTGCCTGTCTGTACAAAGCTGACACCCCTTTGATCCAAGCATCTGAGAAGCCCATCCTGCGTAGAGTACCCTCCAAAATATCCGAGTCAACTCTGTCGTAGGCCTTCTCAAAATCGAGAAGAAGAATCACTGGATCCTCATCACGGAGCCGTGCGAGGACAGAAGCCTCTCAAAAAGTGAAGATGTTGTCAAGGATACTACGCTCCTTGACTAAACCTGTCTGAGTCCCATGTATAAGGCTCTGAAGAAGTGGCTAAATCCTCAAACTCAGAGCCTTGGCAAGAATTTTGTAGGCTGAGTTGAGGATGGTGATGGGGCGCCATTGTCGAATCTCATCCAAGGAGCCACCCTCCTTGGGAATGAGGTAAATCAGGCTCTCACTCATGCTGTCAGGCATCTCACCTGTGTCCAGGATGTACTGAAAAGCACTACAAAGATATGAGCCAAGCAAGTCCCAGTACTCCAAGAAAAAGCTAGGAGTCAAGCCATCCTCACCTGGACAGCTACCAGGGGGGAGCGCACAAAGAGCCGTGTGCAGCTCCTCTAGCTATAGAGGCAGCTCAAGCCTTTGACGCATCTCCTCAGTCATAAGACAAGGCATCTGTGCCCACACCTGCTCTCTGCATGCATCCTGACGCTTTGACTGGGGCTCTGCAGACAATAAATCACGGTAAAAGTCAGTAGCAATTGCACGCATGTCGTCTGGCTTTGAAGCAACTGACCCGTCGGGCCTCCTCAACTGACTGACCTTGGCATGCGTATGCGGAGGTCCCACTGCCTCAAAGAAAGCATCTGTCACTCTGTCACCCACCTCGGTCCATTGAGATGCCTGTCGATGGAAAGCAAACTCATGGCGCCTCTCCTCTGTGCTGACGAGCTCCTGGCGAGCCTGCTGTAATTGCTTCTCCAACCAAGGACTGTCTGGATGCTGCTCCTGCATCCTCTGCAAGGAAGCAACACCCCGTCGGAGATGCTGCTCCTCCTCTCTCGTTGTAGCCAGGCGAGCCGAAGACTCCTGAAGAAAGAGCTGACTAAGCTAAGCAAGTCCTGAGGCCACTCTGTCAGCAGGAGAATCCTGTGAGTCTAAGCTCTCTGTCCAAAGAGCCTCCACTCGCTCTCTGAGCTCAGAGTCCAGCAAGACCCTCTCTGGATGCGTAGCATCGTGCTCCCCCTTCTCTGCCTATCAGTCACTGTGAGGATCACTGGTGGATGGTCCGAAAAGGAAGTCTTGGCCAAAATGCCAACAGTCCCACCCAAGTCACATAAGTGATCACTATTGTAGAAGTGATCTATCCGAGATAGATTCACTCCTCCCACTCGACGGTCCGAACTAGAGAAGGCCAGGCTGTGAGGTGGCCTCACAAAGCTAGAATGCTGACACACATCTGAAACCCGCAGTCATACAGAACCTCTCCCAAGCTGCCAACTCATCTCCATGCACAGTAGTATGGCTACCTTCAACCCTGTCAGCTGGGTCCTCCAACATGTTGAAGTCTCCCCCAGTGCACCTTTGCTCTGCTTGTGTGGCAGAGACTCTGCAATGTGAGCCCAAAACTCTGCATGTGCGCTCGTTGCATTGGGCGCTTAGATGTTCAGGAAGCCCATCAGGCAACCCTGAACCTGCATAGTAATCCACTGAGCCCTGCCTGGCACAATAATCCCCCTGCTCACAATGGCGAACTGCAAAGAGTCCATAATGGTCATACATACCTCACCCTGGATGCCTCCAAGTCCAAAAGCAGCTGACCAAAAAGTCTCATAGCGACCACGCAAAATCTGACCGCTCTCACAAAGATGATGCTCCTGCAACATAAGAATGTCAATCTCACCACCCACAAGGCATCTCTGCAGCTCTTGACGCAGCCGACCCCTCTGACACTGAAACTGGGGCCCTCCTAACCCCTGCACATTCCATGAGATGATCCTCATGGAGTCAGTGAGAGAAAACAAATGCTGCCACAACAGCCAACCTCGCTATCTTTGAGGCCCGTTTGGATGGGGAGTAATCCGCATCCGAACGACCTCTAGACAAGCGCGCAAGAAGTGACTGTCCCGCCTAGGCCCAAGCTGAGCGTGCAGCCTGAAGGGCTACATCCTCTCTCCAAGAATCCTCATACACAAAAACATAACACGGAGGGCACTGATTGTCAGCAAACAAATGCACCACAATGTGTCTGCAATCCGTTGCATCTGGAGGTGTCCCTCGTGTGGTGTGAGAACTAAGTAGCCAGGGTCTGGAGCTAGTCCAGGACTGTGTGCTGGGTCCACTTTGTGATATCTCTACCGCACAACGGAAAGGAGAAACCCACCGTTGTGTCGAGGGCCTCACTGCCTCTAGCTACAAGAAAGAGGACGTGGACTCGAAAGCTGGCCTCCTCCAAGTCGGGAGAGGAATCACCTAGAAACCGAGTGAAGCTGTAGTCGAAGAAATCCTGTCGTTTGCGAATGTCGAAGCTGGTCAGGCCCCTGGGGATTGCTGCAAAGGGAGAAGTGAGCACCAAAAAAGGTGGCCTCAAATGGGGCTGTCCCTCTCTAGCCACACATGGTTTGTAGCGAAAGCACTACCAAGAGAACGCCTCGCGGCAGAAGCGTGTCCAGTACCCTGCGTCTGAGGAGGAGTGGCGGAAGGGTCGGGAGACGAGGCTGTGGGTCTCATCGGGGATAGAGGAGGGACGGGGGGCGAAAGTGGAGGTGGGGGAGGCAGCGGCTTAGGGAGGAGGACGAGGCGGTGGTGGAGGAATAGAAGTGGACGGGGCCTCCGCAGGCAGGTTGTAATAGACTTGGACACTCCAAGTTAAGAATCAATGGCGACAGCACCAAATAACCACTTCAAACAATTCACAGATCACAATAGATTTTCACTGGCCCGGCGGAGTTTCGTGTCTATAGATATTGGCCCCAAAGACTGGCGCCCCTTTCGGTATTTCTTTTTGTATTAATCAGTTCAAAAGTACAAGAGAGTGGCTCGGGGTTCACTCTTAGAGTCCGCGTCCAGATGCTCTGAGAAGTGAAGGCCCAAACCACTTATTTAAATGTTTACAAGGGATGCCAAAAGCAGAGCCCCAAAAGCTTCAAATCAAAAGCAACTGCTCTCTCTCTCTCACAGAGAGTCAAAACTTGAAAGCAAAAGCATTCTCTCTCTCTTTCTCATTGCGTAGAGAAAAAGCAAGATTTGCGTCGCTCAAGATTTGCGTCTAGATGCTCTGAGAGTGAACCCCGAGCCACTCTCTTGTACTCTGAACTGATTAATACAAAAAGAAATACTGAAAGGGACGCTAGTCTTTGGGGCCAATATCTCTAGGCACGAAACTCCGCCGGGCCAGTGCAAATCTATTGTGATCTGTGAATTGTTTGAAGTGGTTATTTGGTGCTGTCGCGATTGATTCTTGACTTGGAGTGTCCAAGTCGTTACACAGGCCCTGCTGAAGGGGGTCAAAACGGTTCCCAGTCGGAACCCAGTGCTGCTGAGCTGCGAAAGGTTGGCCACCAGGTGGAGCAGTGGGGTACACAGGCCCTGCTGAAGGGGGTCAAAACGGTTCCCAATCGGAACCCAGTGCTGCTGAGCTGCGAAAGGTCGGCCACCAAGTGGAGCAGTGGGGTGAGCTCTCCCCTGACGGCGGCGGCCAGACACTTGCTGCCAACCATCAGCTGGCTGGTCACTGGTCTCTGTCAAAGTACCAGCCTGTGCATCCTGTGTAGCTGGCTGCTTGGCATGCTCAGCCTTGGGAGGTTGCGCATGCGCTGTGGGTCGAGGTCTCCCGCGAGGATAGGCCTTTGGCATATGGCCCATCTGCTTGCATATGAAACATTGGTTCGGGAGACCCGAATACTCTACACTCTGTCTGATCCATCCCCCACTTACCCTAGGCAGCAGTACCACCTTGGGGAGGGAGTGCGTGTCACGAACGAGAACCCGCACAGTAGGTAGATAGCGGCCCTGGCCACAATTGAAGCTGCTGTGCGTGGAGACTCCAGAACTGTCTCGAACATGGGACCAATCCTGGGTTGGAGGGGATGGTACTCTCGCCTCAGGCCTAGGAAACAGACCGAAATCAGTAAGTCTGCCTCCTCCTCGAGCACGTCTGTAGTCGGGTCAAAACGGTGATGCCAACGTCGGAAGTAAGCTCGAGCTGCTTTGATGCCGAGTGGGCTCATCGAAATCGCCTTGGTCGTCATATCTGCAGACTCGAACTCGACGTGGTAGGCTGGTAGTACCCTCTCCCGAGGATCTGGACATCGGTGATCTTGTCCACATCGGAGAGAAGACGGGCCTGTAGTAAGTCCCGAATCTCGCCCCGACTGGGCCGAGTGCCAATGATCTTACAGATAATTAAAGTTGCTTTCAAGCGCTCCACTTCGGCCATCAAGCTCGCTGCTCTTCTGATGAAAGAGCAAGTCGAAGGGTCGGCTCCACGGTGTCGGGTGAGGGATCTTCAGTGGAGTCTCTCTGTGGTGGAGCAGAAGCCGCCATTCTGTGTCTGTTGCTGTGTCGAAGAAGGGCGGACGGGTAGGCTGAGAGCTGAGGCGGGCTGGGCGCGCTGGCTGGCTGCTGCGCAGAGTGCAAGGCAGGGCAAGGCGCGAGCAGGTTGGGGGGGAGAGAGAGAGAGAGAGAGAGAGAGAGAGAGAGAGAGAGAGAGAGAGAGAGAGAGAACGATGGTGAGGGCGATGGGCTGCAGGAAATGTGCGTAGAGGGAGGGGGTGGAGGCAGCTGCAGCGAGCTTCAGGTGTGTACACGTTGGCAACTTAGCGTTTTGTAGTTCCTCCGCAACGGATTCAATAGATAGACCAGCGTTTTCAGTTTTCAGCATACACACCGCAATAGAAGTCCTAAACCTCGCAAACCTCACCTTCTCGCAACGGATCCTCGCCGCACGGTCAGATAAGCGAGCGTTTGCAGTTTCAGCCCGGAAAACGCAGATTTCAACATCTGCGTTTTCAGTGCGTCGTCGTTGCCTCGTCGTCATCGACATAGAGTCAGAATTCAGCAGATAAAGATTTGCAGTTTTCAGCCATTAGCGTTTTCAGATTTCAGCCCGTCTCGTCGTCGTCCTCATTGTTGTCGACATTGTCGGCAAGTCCATTGCATTGTAGAGATTTGTGCAATCAATAGTAGACCATTGAGGCTGAGCGCTCTCGCCATAGAGAGTGGGGCCTTCGGAGGAGGGTTTGACAACATTCTGGTGTCGTATTCTTCTCTCTCTATCTCTCAGTCTGAGCACCTTCATTCACAGTGTTTATCCACTTTGTTTGTGATCATTTGCACTCTCACTAAAGGAACGTAAGGCTCTCCCTTCCGTAAGTAAAAGGAACCCTTGTGCACAGTTCGGAGCACTCTTCTTGAGCAAAGTTCAGCATTCATTTCCGCTGCACCTTACACTCAGGGTGGAACGAGCAAAAGTAGGCACTTGGGGAGCAGATTTGGGGCTGTTTGGAGGACTTATTTGGGGCAGCTGAGGGCAGGTTTGGGGTTGTTTAGGAGTTGATTTGGGACTAAGCTGAATGGAGGTAATTCAAGCCTTACTTTAGTCGACTGTTCCGACCCGCCCTCCTCCCCGTTCTCGTCCTGTTCCGGAGCCGCCCCCCCCCCCCCCCCCCCCGTTCCCGTTCCCCGTTCTTGTTCCTCGTAACTATGGGCGGTGGAGGAGGTGGTGGCAACGACGGTGCTAAAGGGAGTTTCACCGGGTAGAAGTCAGATGGTTGCACCAGTTGCAGAGTTCATCAAGGAGGAACACAAATAGTATGTAGAATCAAGAAGTGCCATCTTGCCCTACTTGCTCTAGAAGGGATCGGTGTGCTCTTAGAAGAGCAGATGCCTATAGCCTTGATACCACTGTAACAAGAGGGTACCACGTGCCAACTGAAAAGAATAGAGAGAGAGAGAGAGAGAGAGAGAGAGAGAGAGAGAGAGAGAGAGAGAGAGAGAGAGAGAGAGAGAGAGAAGAAGAAGAAGAGAATATTTAATGTCGTAAGAAACTATCCCAAGAGACCTTAAAGATCTATCCGACGAGGAGAGTTGAACTCAAGACTTGGGGAGAGAGAGAGAGAGAGAGAGAGAGAGAGAGAGAGAGAGAGAGAGAGAGAGAGAGAGAGAGAGAGCGAGCACTGGCCCCAAAACCCTGGTGTCCCTCTCGGTATTTCTTTTATATTGCTTCAATCAAGGTACAACAGTCGGGTACTCCTATGCTTCCTACACTCTGGAATGCCAGAAAGAACCCCCCCCCCCCCCCCCCCCTTCTTCCTTTACAGATTTCCTTGGCCTTGAAAAGGAGTGAACATGAAAATCTCTCATCCCCAAAAGCAATTGAGTCAAATGGTGGGACCAAAAACTTGTTCTGTGATTTAGGGCAGTCCGTACAGTTGCAACATCAGCAGTTCCGCAAATTGCGGGCCATTTCGTATAGTGCTGCCACGTCAGCAATTTGAGCGTCCTTGCCATGCCAGCATTTTAGGGTTTGTTTTCATGGTCAGTTTGTCCAACTGTAGCTCTTCAATGGCCCTAACTTCCTAGGGTTGGCCACGTCAGCAACTTGTGACACAATTCTTTGCAGTTAGTAATTAATCAATATGGACAGGACCTTTAATCACATGATGAATCAGCTTGTACCTATCAAGCAAAACCAGTAAGAATCCTCAAGGATTTTGTTCAACTTGCACACAAAAGTGACTAGGTTCTAGACTCCAGCCAAGGAAAAGGAATAAAATGAATGGCTTATGTTCGGGTAAAACAATTTGAAATAGGAATGCGAGATAGTTGTCTACCAAAAAGTGACAATATTGGAACTCATGCGGAGTTTGTTGTTTGGGTGACCTTGCTTAGTTGCTTGGGACATTGATTTGTGCTTTTTTCTCTAAAGCAAGAGCCCTAGTGTTAGCATTACTCAGCCCATTGTTGCATAATGGGGTTTATCCTTTTTTTTTTGGGGTAACTATTTTAATTAGCATTTGAACTTTGGAGTCTTAAAAAAAAGCCTCAAGACTATCATTTTAATGCCAGCATGGTGCTGTTACTGAACAATGCTAAGTTGCACCCTTGCTTATGTTTAGAGTGGGATGTTGTGTACTCGTCTAATCCAACTGCAACTGGAGGCTACTATCGAAGTGTGATAGGCCGCGCACTTTTGAAGACCAAGGAAATGGTGCAGATGGTCAAGGAACCAGATTTTGTGAGCAACAAAGTATCATTCGCTGCCTTGGGCATATTGGATGGGGAAGTATCTTTAAAAGGTGATTGGCTCTATTTAGTCTCTAGTAGTGCGTTTAAACGTTTTCTTTTGCTTCTTGTTGATTGCCAGCTATATGACATCCATATATACACACACACGTACATGTACACATTTACACACAGGGAACCACATGCGTGCATGTATTTGTGGGTGTACGCGCGGGGTTGTATGGCGGTTGGCTATATGCAGTGATTGCCTTCTATGCATTTGTAAAGTTTCTTATTATTTTCTATAAAGTTTGGAATTTTAGGAAAGTTGTGCATGCATAAAAGGCATTTACTGCTTACAGTGGACACTGCAACTGTCATTGTTAGGTTGGGGAATGCTTTATGTAACATCATGCTTATACTTGACTTTTGGGACGATGGGCTTCAAGCAGGGTTCAGGAAACATTTTTTGTGGACCCGGCTTTGGAACCTTTTCACACTCATATGAGCAGGCTAACTCCAAAGAGAGGGATAATCACACTAAAAATCTCATATTATAACTAAAAAGTCCATCATTTGAACCGGCTTAAGAACCTTCTCACCCAAATTTGAGCCGGCCATTTTTCATTTTGAATGGGCTTTGGATAAAGTGAACCTATCTTTTCCCGAGCGCTATGTCGTGTAATGCCAATACTTGGTTTCTAATTATTTCTGTAAAGAGGTGTGACTTTTTGAATGTGTGGTCTTCAAGCTGTGTGTCATGTCAGCATCTGGTTTTCAAAGGATTGTATTGCTGTAAAAAGGGTGGTTCGTGGTCTTTTTAGTTTTAGCTACACCGATCATCTCCCCCCTCGGTTTCTTTCCTTTGTGCTGCTTGTTCTCTAGTAGCTCCCCACTTATTTCTTGTCAGACACAACAAATGATAAAGAGAAATGTGACTAAGAGATCAGAGATCACACTAATCCTTGCAGCCCTTCTTGTCTGGTTTTTCTATTGCTTTGCTCTTTAGTTCTTTGTTTAAGGAATGTTCTTGACCTTCAAAGAGAAGGAGAAGAGGTGAAGGTCATCTTAAAGAGAGATGGAGAGAGAAGTAGATACACCATGATGGGGTCCTAACGAACCCTCTCAAAGGCCCTCCTCTCCATTACTAGAGTGGTATTTGCTTGTGAATTGCACAAATGATGTGTATAAGAACCGTGCGTTGATGCTCATGCAATGATGATGATACCATTGGTGTAGATCGACCCGAATGGAAAATTTGCACGTCATCCGCATTCTTTGAGACTCCGAACTGTTCTACCCAATGGCTCCAAGCAACTCCTATGTTGAGGCATCTCTTGGGGATGATGGGAAGGTGTATCTGCTGCTTGGGTGAAGATAGGGATCCATGGGACTGATTTGATTGTGAAGCTTCTTGGGTCTTGTTCCAGCTTCTTCCCCAGATCTAGGGCTACAAGGCACCACAATAATTTTCCAAAATGCAGGTGTTGAGGGCTGTAACTGCAGATTCTTCACAACGAAAAGGTCTCGAAGAGGTCGCCATTGCTGGCTGTTGGCGGCAGCCCTAAAAATGCCGATACTCTCTAAAATTTTGGATCCTTATTTGCTACATGATGGTAAGGGAGGGGTTACTTTGTCTGTCCCTTGCTTGGATCTAGGGCTGACTACAATTGACTGTTGCCTTGATTGTTGTATAACAAAAGAAAATTTTAGCAGATGACCGTTGTGTTTGTGGATCTCCATTCCAATGGAAATCATTCAATGAATCCTAGAGTCCGTACCTCTAGCACCATACCTGATCCTTAATAATTGTGACTGCTGCAAACAGTGCAAGATCCGAAGGACTTGTTGGCGATGAGATTTTGTGGGCTTCGAATGAGCGAATTGAGAAGTCCCACTGGAAAATTGAGGTCAAACTGGGTGTTGACCAACCAAGTGAGGAACCCAGACATAGTTTTTTCATATGGCAAACGCATATGGGTATGAAAGTATGGAAAAGTATGATTGAGATTCCCAAGTAATTCCATCTGTTGCATGCCATTCAAGGCCCAAGAAAACATGCTACTAATGAGACTAATTAATGATTGCACTTAGAAAAGTTTGATAGCCAGTGCGTTCAAATCTTGCACATGCCATTAGCGATTGATTTGTAATTTTCAATTCACCATATAAATCTTGTGTGAGTAACTATGGTTTGATCATATCATACGCACGTCATATGCCAAATATCATACTGGAATGAAAGTAGTTAAATTTATGAAAAAACTATGACCATCTTTGCATTCTTCCTCATCTTGATGTGATTGATTACTAGTGGTGTACTCTTGAGGATAATGAATGACCAAGTATGAGCATTAGCACCTCAAAGAGGCTTTGATAAACGATCGGACTCTTGAGCACACCGTCGGCTTGATACCATATCAAAGTCACGTCGGTAAAGGTGAGTTGTATGATAAACTGGGCTGCAACGGGTGACGGTGACCCTCAATGAATGGGACATCTCTGTCGAGGGATGGTCAGCGAGCTGAAGGAGGCGATTGCTTGCTCTCTGTGATTAGCCACGTGCCTGCAAATGAAAAATTCTTGAGAGAGATAGATAGATAGATGGATTGAATTATCGTCCACGGAGGTCAGATATAACCCATGGGACCAAAAACAAAACGTAACAATCGCTCCAAGTATGTGAGGGCGTTTGATACATATCAGTTAAGGACCGAGGGTCCATCAAAAGAGTAGAGGAAAATAGCAGGTGAAGAGATAGCTGATTTGGGAGTTTTGAATTCTTGGATGATGGTTTTACCGCCTTGATAGACTGCCCATTTACCTTGCTTGTGCGCTTCGTGCATCCTCTTGAGTTCATTTGCTTTCATCTTGAGTTGTGTTGGGGTTAATTCATCGATGATCCAAAGCTTTGTTTCCTTCAAGAGTCGGGATTGGCGTAGCAACTTGATCCGCTCCTCTTTGTCCTTGAAAATGAGAATACAATGCTTGGGTGGCACATGCCTATGTGTGTCGTTGATCCAAGAAACGGTTTCGGGTTTGATCTGAACTGGTTGAAGAATGTCATTAAGTTTGGTGATTGCTTCTTCGAGGTGTCCTCGTCGAGTGCACCATGGTGGGTCGAGCCCCCCGATGACGACCTTAAGGCTAAGAGATTCTTGTAGTCGGCACTCTTGCAGGGCTGCTTGTATCTTTGTCTCAATCTTTTTATGCGCTGCCTCATGAGCTTTCTTTTGGACGACCATGACACTCTCAACGAGGGAGGATGCGACTTCCTGTGCTTTTGCAAGCAGAGTTTGGCTCTCTACTTCTTTCCCATCCTCAAGTTTACGCAAACGTTCCTTTAGTTTTCCGTTCTCCTCAATGAGTTCTTGAACCTTAGCCTCCAGATTTGTAATCCTTGCTTCTTGTCGAGTGATGAGGTCTTTCCTTGGCGCAACTACCATCGCAAGAAAACTCAAAGAGCTTGTGCGAAAGATTGCAGTACCAAAAGACATGTTCGACACCGCAATAGCCTTAACTTTTGTTTAAACACGGTCTAAGAAAGACCTAAATTTCAAAAAGAAATGTTGAAGCAAACTTCAACCTTAGCCTTCATCTCCGCCTTGTTGAAACCTGCAGCTTGATACCGATAGCTCTCTGTTCGCACCACCGGCAATAGATTCACAAAGGCGATAGACTTGATTTAGGAGCAAGACCAACTGGGAGGTCAAATGCGTTACCAAATTGCCTGTCGTGCTGCCCCCGCCCTACCTGCATATGACATGCCTTGGAGTGTAATGACATGCTTCAAAGCATATAGTTGCACTTTAAAGCATATGACCGCCCAACCAGCCCACCTTTGCCAACCCTTCGCTAACGTGCCACCCCCGTCCGCCTCTTAAACCTGCCCACCCCCGCCCCGCATGTCCATTCCTGCCCCACCTGCGACTCTCTCTCACACTCTCTTGCACACACACATTTCAGCCTCTTTTGCATTTGAGGGGTACACTCCTGCTCACTCACATTACAACCTTTTCTAGATTTTAGAGGTGAGGAAGGAAACGTCAAGGATTCGGTCTAATGTATTTTTCATCGGCTCTCTCTCTAGTATTATGGCACCCTCCATTTCAGAAGATCTATCTCACAAAATTTGTGATTGTTTTGAGGTTCTCTCTCAAAGAGGGGTTGTTGGCCGCTTGGTGGGATTTTCCTATACTCGTGTCAACATCCGACAGTGGCTCTTGTGCAACTCTTAACTAGTTTGGATGAAGGCAAAGTAGAGGAAATGAAACTGGCCCGTAGGGCGGTAGGCTTTAGCTTTCACCCGAAATTCTTTACTTTAGACATAGACATAGAGCACTTTACAAGGGTAACCGGCGACGAGAATTAGCACTTAAGCACACACACGGCTTGGAAGCTAGAATGCCCCGAGCAGACGCCGAAAACCTGTAGGCCCCAAAATTGGCGCCCCTTTCGGTATTTCTTTATTCTTTAAGAGGGTATTTACAAAGAAGAGTCCTAGGAATTCTTTGCTTGTATCCAGCTAGATAACACCTGTTCTGGCAAAATTTCGGCAGCATAACAGCCCCAAAACTTGCCCAAAACCAATTCCCTTGCTGGAACTCACTTCCACTGGCGTAAACCCTCTGATTTCTGCCCAAAAACAGTAAATTCAGCTCGCTGTAGTTACTGGTTTTTGCCTTGTTTTCAGCCCTAAACAGTCCCCGAACTGTCCTCTATCAGTGGGGCACTGTTCCCAATGGTTTTGGCGTCGGTATGGCTGAAAAACAGTCAAAATACAGCGCACCAGCGCTGAAATTGCACTTATACGGTGAGGTTATCACCCTCACTGGTGCTTGCTTTTGGAGCAGCAGCTAGCTACTCCTGTTCCTGCTCAAAGAGGCTCTTGCCTCAACAAAAAGGCATGTAACCACACAGCTGTACATGAGTCAAATGAAGAGCCCTCTTGTGGGGCATCACCTTACTGCACGTAGGGGGGAGAGAGAGAGAGCAGTGTAGAGTGCGCAGGACATCACTTCTTGCACTACACTGTACATGAGAGGGAAAGCTTGCACACGATAGCTCTTATCCTTTGGCAAGAGCTTGCAAATGAGCCTCCCAGCTAGAAATTCAGCCCCACTTCTTCTTGCATGAGGAAAGTGCACCAAATTGTGTCACTTGGCGGGTTTATAAGCAATTTCCTGTTTTGGGGTTGCCGCTTAAAAATCTCTCGACTGGTTGCCCAGTTGACTTTGCAGCAGAGTTCTAAAATGTTCCTCTTGTCATTCCGAAGATAATGACACGAATAGATTTCATGGCCCAAAATAGTAGTTTCCTAATTTTTAGGAGATGCTTCCGCTGGGCTCCCATTGGTCTTCTGACCATCTATCTCCATTGGGACCGCATCCAAAAATGCAATGTGGCCCAACTGTCGGGTACTTTCCTTTGGTGACCCCACCTTGGCTTTATGCCTTTATTGAGGTCCCTTCTTAGTATCCACCAATTTGCTAAGTGCGATGGGGGGACCTACATGATCTGGAACTTAGCCTAGACATCCTCTTACTATACGAATCCCAGTACCGACCAACTTCCTGTCTGCGGGTGAAACTACCGTTCACATTGGCCATATAATGTCCGACCATTTGCAACTTCAAAAAGAGGGTCTCCAAAATAAAACAAAAATCATTGGAAAGAAACCAACAACTAAGGTTAGCAGTTGCCACGTCCTCGTGACATAGTTAACAATTGCCACGTCCTCGTGACATACCCCCCTCTTGAAATTGCAAACGTCCTTGATTGCATACCATAAATACACTCCACTGATGATCTTGTGTTGTTAGCACTCTTTTATCATCGCATGTATCCGCAAGAAAGGTCGTAACACATGGATACAAATGACTTAATGAGACCTTCATACTTCTGTCATTTCCATCTATTACACCGAATTCATATGTACATTTGATGTGCTAGTCCTATCATTACCCCTCCTTTGAACACGTTGGGTTGGGGCATAAGTAGGTTGTAACCCAAAGGCTTCAAGGTAAAGCTGCAATACATTTGGTGACTCTGACAGTTTTTGCCAGTTCATGCTCTTCCATTCACTTTGCATCCATAGGCGGATAGTTCTTGAACTCACCAAGTAGCGTCTTAGAACCTATCCTTTAACTTTTCTGTCCTTATGTGCCAAAGCTTGCTCAGGTACCAGGATCTCATCAAGTTTCTCAACTTGTGGTTGATCCTCATCTGGCATATCTTTTGGCACATCACCCACGAAGGGTCTTAGAAGACTCACATGGAACACATTATGAATCTTCCTCGCATCAGGCAATTTGAGCTTGTAAGCCACATCACTGATCTTGTCAAGCACTTGAAAAGGCCCATAGTAACGCATGTTGAGCTTAGGAAACAACCGTTCCTTGCCCTTCATCTTCTTTAACCTTGCCTTTTCGAACCTTAACACAACCCAATCACCAGGTGATAACAACAATTCACGATGGTGACGATCAACAACTTTTTTCTGCTTTGCCTGAGTCTTCGCCAAGGCAACTTTAATTTTCTTATACATTTCATCCATGTTCTCAACATATCGATCTGCCTCAAAGATCTTGTCCTTTGTATGCAAAATGGGAGGAACTTTTTTGCCACCTTCAACAATCCCAAAAGGTGCCTTGCCACTTGACGAATGCACCGTATTATTGTGTGCATACTCAAGCATAGGCAAATACTGTTCCCACTTGCCCTTATTATCTGACACATAGCTATTTCAACAGATCTAAGACAGTAGAATTAGCCCATAGTAACGCATGTTGAGCTTAGGAAACAACCGTTCCTTGCCCTTCATCTTCTTTAACCTTGCCTTTTCGAACCTTAACACAACCCAATCACCAGGTGATAACAACAATTCACGATGGTGACGATCAACAACCTTTTTCTGCTTTGCCTGAGTCTTCGCCAAGGCAACTTTAATTTTCTTATACATTTCATCCATGTTCTCAACATATCGATCTGCCTCAAAGATCTTGTCCTTTGTATGCAAAATGGGAGGAACTTTTTTGCCACCTTCAACAATCCCAAAAGGTGCCTTGCCACTCGACGAATGCACCGTATTATTGTATGCATACTCAAGCATAGGCAAATACTGTTCCCACTTGCCCTTATTATCTGACACATAGCTATTTCAACAGATCTAAGACAGTAGAATTAGCCTCTTCTGACTGTCCATCGATTTGTGGATGAAACGAAGACGAGAACTTAAGCGTAGTGCCCATGTTCTCAAACAATCCTCTCCAAAACAAACTTGTCATGCGAGGATCACGATCACTAATAATCGATTGTGGCATACCATGGTACTTAAACACATTCATTGTACATGAACAAGCGTGCCATCTGATAAGATTTTATCTTCTTCCTAACAGGGATGAAATGGGCTTGGCTTGCTTGCTGAACCTGTAGATAATGGTCCATATATCATCATTCCCTGTTGGCGTTCTTGGAAGATCAAAGATAAAGTCCATAGCAATGCTTTCCCATGGCTTATCTGCTCTATCAATGGCACAAATCTGTAGGAGGTCACTGAGACTAGCGCTTTATAAAACCTCCGATTGTACTCCAACAAGCTCTTGCGTGTAGCCGAAGTAAGCTGGTGCCAATCTGTCATGACGTCGGCTTTAAATTCATCTGACAGCCAAGCAGATGCAAACATTTACTTGAAGTAGACCCAAGTGGCGGGTGCCTGTCCTTGCATTAACAATGTCGTCCACCATGTAAGCACATTGTCTTTCAAGAAAGTGGCAACTTTCCTGACCTTAGAGGCCTCTGTAAAATTCCCTCCTGCATAAGCTGTATCAAATTGCTGGACATAAGTGAGAGCCTTTGCTTTATCCTCGAAGTCGTTAAAAGTGTTGAACTTTACAGCTGCACCACCTTCTTTGTAAGCTTTCGGCTTTTCCAGTGCCCCCAAATTGTCATAAGGAATGGTCTGCAACATGGGCACTGTAATAGGAATCATCGCCACATCTTGGCCATTAACATTTTGTGTCAAAGGTGCCATATCTGGCTGTTGTCTAGAAAAACCAGCCATGCCAAAATGGCCATGCGGCACCCCAAACTGGCCCTCGTTGCACTGAAAACCTTGCGGCATGCCGATGCTACCATACATGGGGTTTAGCATCATGCCTTGCATACCCCCAAACACTGTTCCTGGCATGTACGCCTGAATTCCAAGCGCATAACCAGCCATACTCTGGAACACAGTTTCACCCCTGAAATACCCAGGATGTACCGTGGGTGGTGGAAAAACTGGGTGCATTGCTTGGTAACCAGTTCCCTGTCCATTCAAGACAGCATGTGGGCTCTGAAAGGTGGCGGGTTGAACTGGTATAACCTGTGGAATAGGCGTCCTAACCACTTGTTCAAGGATGGGAGGAACCTGTTTTGGAGCCCCAAACTCCGCAACATGCGAGTGTTCCCTATCCTGCTGAGACGCATGAAGTACTTGGGCTTGAGCCTCAACAAGCTCTGTTCGCTCTGTTGCCTATTTTGCTGTGGCACTGGTGGCACTTACAAGAACTCCATAAACCTTGGGTTCTACACTAGTTGCAAAAACACATTCACCGCAGCAACTAACCGAGTCCCGAACGCATTATCCTCGAGTTGCCCAGTCATAAAGCCCTGTATTGGAGGGACATTCACATCAACAAGAGGTACAGACAGGCGTGGCCGTGAGCTCTCGCCAATCTCGAATTTCCTGTCTGTCCTGCGGAGAGGAACCCTCTTCCATAATGCCGCTCCCTTTGTCGGCCATAGTGTAATCCCGCATTCCTGTACTCTTTGTTTTTACCAAACCAACCGAGGCTCACTCTTGAGGAAAAAGTGATTGATTTTTTGGCAACGGAACCTTGAAACCGGCCCGTAGGGCAGTAGGCTTTGGCTTTCACCCAAAATTCTTTACTTTAGACACACACACACAGAGCACTTTACAAGGTTAACCTGCGACGGGAATTAGCACTTAAGCACACACAGCTTGGAAGCTAGAATGCCCCGAGCAGACGAGACGACCTGCAGGCCCCAAAATTGGCGCCCCGTTCGGTATTTCTTTATTCTTTAAGAGGGTATTTACAAAGAAGAGTCTTGGGAATTCTTTGCCTGTATCCAGCTAGATACCACCTATTCTGGCAGCATAACAGCCCCAAAACTTGCCCGAAACCAATTCCCTTGCTGGAACTCACTTCCGCTGGCATAAACCCTCTGATTTCTGTTTAAAACAGTAAATTCAGCTCGCTGTGTTTATTGGTTTTTGCCTTGTTTTCAGCCCTAAACAGTCCCCGAATTGTCCTCTACCAGTGGGGCATTGTTCCCAATGGTTTTGGCTTCCGTATGGCTGAAAAACAGTAAAAAATACAGCGCATAACTGGGGCTGAAATCACACCTTTACGGTGAGGTTGTCACCCTCACCGGTGCCTGCTTTTGAAGCAGCAACTAGCTGCTCCTATTCCTGCTCAGAGAGGCTCTTGCCTCAGCAAAAACGCATGTAACCACACAGCTGTACATGAGTCAAATGAAGAGCCTTCTTGTGGGGCATCACATTACTGCACGTAGGGGAGAGAGAGAGAGCAGTGTAGAGTGTGCAAGACATCTCTTCTTGCACTACACTGTGCATGAGAGGGAAAGCTTGCACACAATAGCTCTTAACCTGTGGCAGGAGCTTGCAAATGAGCTTCCCAGCTAGAAATTCAGCGCCACTTCTTCTTGCATGAGGAAAGTGCACCAAATTGTGCCACTTGGCGCATTTATAAGCAATTTCCCGTTTCGGGATTGCCGCTTACAAATCTTACGATTGGTTGCCCAGTTGACTTTGCAGCAGAGTTCTAAAACGTTCCCCTTGGCATTCCGGAGATAATGACTCGAACAGATTTCATGGCCCAAAATAGTAATTCCCTAATTTTTAGTAGATGCTTCCGTTGGGCTCCCACTGGTCTCTTGACCATCTATCCCCATTGCGACCGCATCCAAAAATGCAATGTGGCCCAAATGTCGGGTACTTTCCTTTGGGGACCCCACCTTGGTTTTATGCCTTTATTGAGTTCACTTCCTAGTATCCACCAACTTGCTAAGTGCGACGGGGGGACCTATTTTAGGATGGCCTTTTGGTTTGATTAATGCTCGTGCTATGTTTAAGTAGATGAGGAATGATTTGATGAGACTGTGTCTACGAAACTTCGTGTTGTATTTCTCGATGATATCTTGCTTTACAATTGTACTCTATCCAAACATATTGCGCTTATTTATTATACACGTTGTTCTCAAAGTATTGAGAAGTGAGAAGCTTTATGCTAAAGACTTAAGTGCGAGTTTTCTAGAAAGAGCAGCTATATTTGGATCATATTATTACTTGTGATGGAATTCACATTGATCGTGATAAGCTTGACAAAGTGCGAAATTGACTCATTTTAAAAGAATGTTCACCTAATCCTTTTTAGGCTTTACTTGATTTTTTCGCGAATTTATTAAGGACTACTCCAAAGTTGCTACTCTGCTTAGACAAATTTTGAAAAGAGGGATGAAAGGACCGAAGAGTTCGGGACCTCATCATAAATGTAACCCTGCTTTAAGAGACTACAGCACTTGGTGACTTTTGCACCAAGGCTATATAGTGTGGATCCTAGCAATCCATCTGTTGTTGAGACGGATGATAGTGATTATGCAGTAGGTGCAACCATAGTTACCCGAAATGGGAAATCGGAACGCGGAGCGGGGAACGTCAACTAGTATGAAATGCCATTCCCTGTTATGGATGCTCGCGTCCGAAACACAGAACAAGGATTTGGAACTGGAAGCTAGAATGGGAACAGGGAACGGAGACCTGAAAATGGCCATTCCATGTAACTATGGGTGCAACGCTTTATCGGGATGAACGTCCTGTTGCATTTGGACGGAGGAAGCTTTTTGATGTTGAAATGCGTTATCCAACGTATGAGAACAAGCTTTAGGGCCATACTTTTAAGAAGTGGCGGTATTATGTATATTGCTCTACCTTTTTGGCATGGATTGATTCTCATTCTTTGTGGTATGTGTGTGATCGGGGTGATCTCAGAGGCCAGAAGGCTAGATGGATCCACCAATAAAGTTGCTGATGCACTGAGTTGGATTCGCGAGGTCAATGTTTTGTCTATGGTTGAAATCTCAACGGGTTGTTTCTTCCAATAGCTCTTACCACCTTCATCGTCTGTAGGCCTCATGTTGTTGTTGCTTCCCTTCGAGCTCATTGATTTGGAGTCATTGCTGGAGGTGTCTTATCTTTCAGAGGTTGCTGGGAGTATCTCTCCTGTCATTATTTACTTTACAAGAGGTTTAATTTTTTGGTCTCCCTTGTGGCTAGCTGTATTAGTTTTTATACCAGTTTGCCTACGAGCCTGCTATGTATTTACATTTGTACTTGCCCCTTTTGGATCAACCCCGTTTGGGCTTCCAAAGGGAATTCTCAAGTAATAGAAATCAGCCGCTTGTGTGTGTTTGCGCGCGCGCAACTAGAGAGAGAGAGAGAGAGAGAGAGAGAGAGAGAGAGAGAGAGAGAGAGTTCCTTTATTTCAGGGAAATTGGAGGCTCTAGACAACAGGTGGATTCAAATAAGGTTCGAGTCTCCTTATCTGAAATTTGGACGGTTTGAATTCCAATATGGAGGGACATCGAGTGTCAAGATTGCCATCATCTATCTGGACGAGAGAGTGAGATTGGGAAGAGGATCCAAGGGCTCTTTGTTTGTGTTTAGACGATTTTGACTGGTCTCACTAGTTAATCTTGCTGAGCAGAGTAGTGAGCAGGCTCTCAGGCTCTGCAATATTGCTTTTAATGCTCTGCTGTGTGCTGTATTTTTTGGAGGATATACACAGTATACAGGTATTACGCCAGCATTTCTCCTTGTAAATGTGCTGTCGTTACACAGAACCTACATCGACATCTTTTAAGACATGTCAGGCTAGTTTTGATCATGCCAAATTGAATGACCTCACCGTCTTCTGTTTATTAACCATGTGCCTTGTGCATAGATTGTTGTGGAAAAAGGGCTAGTGCTCTCCTACGTGTATGTATGCACAATTGTAGTCCTCCGATGTGGTTGTGAAATAGCTTTCTCATATGAGAGGTACACACGCATGCGCATGCGCGCGCGTGCACACACACACACACACACACACACACACACACACACACACACACACACACACACACGCGCGCGCGCGCGCGAGAGAGAGAGAGAGAGAGAGAGAGAGAGAGAGAGAGAGAGAGAGAGAGAGAGAGAGAGAGAGAGAGAGAGAGAATCTCTAAAGATTCTCCTCATTTTGATTTTTCCACTCGACGGTGACATTAATACACGTCATTTAGTTCGACTACGGATATACAAGAAAATTCTACATTTCAAACACAGAATAAAAGTATGCAGCATGCCCTTCTGTATGGGAATGATTGCAAGGATTATGATCATGTTTATCAAGAAATTAAAGTACCTAGCATTGTAAAGATTTAAAAGAATCGAGATGTTATTTGTTTGAGATGTTTTGCAAGGATTATAACTTTTATTGAAATTGAGGACACCAAATGGTAGAGATTAGAATACTATACAGATGGAAAATAAATATAAATTTATAGTTTATTGTAGAAAATATATAAGATCTAAAAGTTTTATAGTTTGCACTGCCAACAAGTGGGCTCACTTGAAAGCTTGTAGTGGGAACTATAGAAAAACGAAGAGGTACATTTCTTTCATGTAATAATGCTAATGAAGCAAATGTATACAGATAAACCCTATTATCCTTGATTTTGCACTAATGGGTCTAATTTAAAAAATTAATTAGAGGAAGATTCCCTCTTCTTTGCACTCAGATTCCCCTCCCCGCCTTTTGTACTACCACTCCTTGCCCCCCCTTTCAAAAACACCTTCCTCCAACAATCTTGATTAACAATCTTGTCACAAATGTGCAAAGGTGCATGCAGCAGACCCTAGCTAGCGATTGCGTTACTAACTCTCGGGAGAGGACTCACCTACATCAGCCCTTGGCCAATGGAGTTGCAAACTCGCTCGTTATGGGCGAGAGAGAGAGAGAGAGAGAGAGAGAGAGATGGATGGGCTTTATCGGGATAAAGAGAGCCTTCTATCCCTTTTTCCCTCGAGCATCTTCACAGATTCCTCTTTTTTTTTTCTTTTAAAACACGTGTCCACCTGTTGGGGGAGAAGGGCTCCATGTTCTTCCAAAAGACACATAGGGACGTAGTACCCTTATGGAAGGGCATATTTTCATTTTGTCACTCTAATGACAAAATATCAGAAGAATTACCATTTAATTCATTTAATTTTTGTAAGTTAGCAACATGTTTAGTAAGAACATAAGAAGGTAGCATGTTTGGTAAACAATATGCATTCATATCTTATGTATACAAGCCTAAATGTAGGGCAAAACATTCTCCACGAGCATTTTGAAAATAAGTGAACACTAGAAGAGACTCCTATATTCACATACTACTTTCCCGTCTTCAATGCTATAGCATGTCCACATTTTCTATTATAGATACTGTACTCCCCTTTTGTTGGTGGATACCTTTGAAAAATATCGGGGACTTCCATCTCCTTTGCTGAATTTTGGCTTCTGTTGGTATGCAATGTTAAATGCTATTTGACACACACACACACACACACACACACACACACACACACACACACACACACACACACACACACACACACACACACACACACACACACTTGTATACTGTGCATATGAAGAAAAACTCGCAAAAAAAATCCCCCTTCCCCCCCACCCTTCCTTTCTTAGACTCCTGCTGCCTGGACCATACTAGGTCCAAAAAACTTTTATTGATTACTACCGGGGGCCAAGCCCTTTACTAAGTAATGATGCTCTGTCGAGCGTGACTACTGCCCTCAGGGAGTAGCGAAGGCGGCCCTCATCTTCCCCCCAGTCTGTCGATCTCCATTGAAAACTATAGGCGGGGTACTCGATGCTGTATCTCCTTCTCATGGTGAAGCATGGCCTTCCTCTCTCGAGTCCGTGACATTGCACAAGGGGAAGGCTTGCCTCCTCTTGCTATAAAAATAGGTGAGGGCGCATCTCTGCCCCTCACTTAGCTATATTGGGTGTGTTGAATCATTTTGTGAAACACTTCCTGTTTGCTTGCCACTACCAAGGAAAATGGAGCTCTCCTCGGAAGTGAATCAGGCGTTCAATCCCTTCTCTGCTGAGTTTACTTTTTTTATGCACCGTTTGTTACACATACTAAAGGTTTTTCCTACCTCTTGCTTGGTAAAAATATGCATACTGTGTAGGCTTGTTTTTTGTTTTGGGCTTCTTGCAAAAACTGAGCATATTAACACTTGCTGCTGATAGTCTTAAAAGGCTGGATATAGTGAAAAAAGTATTGAGAGCATCCCTGCCATATGCATAAGAAATGGCTCCTGACCTAGAACTTGTTGGGCTGACTTTTTTAGCTTACTCTAGGCTATGTCAATTACTGCAGGTGCATATACTTTCAAAACTTTCAAAACCCGACTGGTTTTTTTGTGTGCTAAAAGCCTAGACACTATGGGGGGACCGTGGGCCTCTTGTGCATAAAAAATAATCATGGTCTGCATTATGGGGTGGCCTCACGGTGCAATACTTCTGCGTGTGCATAAATAACAGTAGATGTTGGTGAGTATGTGGTGATGAAGCATGAAGGTTGGATTGATGGCCGTTCAGGCTTCTGTTGGGTAAGAAGAAAAAGGTGGGCTGTTACTGTATACCGGCTGTGTAAATGGTTGCTACAAGGGATTATGGCCAATGGGCCACTTGGTGAAAACAAACAGCAGGTTGCTAACGCTGTGATTACTGGTTTTTTCTATCTGGCAGTTCTCGAAATCAAAGGGCTCTCTATTTCTGTCTTCCGTGATTAACTGTTTGCTTAGTATATTTTGGAACTCATATGCCGGACATTGCATATGGGAATAACTTGACATCCTTTTCCGAAGGGAAGTATATAGCAGCACATTCTTCTAAACTTTTGAAATAAGCCATGGTTGGCATGACCAGACACTATTGGTAGAGATAATCGATAATGACTCTTTGGATAAAGAAGGTAAGTGGATATTTTTTGGCTTGGGTATAGCCTCCAAGCTGTCTAGCAAGAAAATGATAAAGCTCTTTACTAATCTCATCTTTTCTTATTAGTTGGTTTAAAAATATCGAGGCATCTATAACCTCTGGTTAAACAAAAAATATCGGATCTCGCATCTTTTTACCTTTGATACCATGGGTTCTACTAATTGAAGAAGGTAAGTATACAGTTGCTTCTTTATACATAGTCACTAAGCGGTGGCTCTTGGTGTTAACTAAAACCTATAAGATGGACATGGATAACAACTGATATAGTCCATTGATATCTGTAAAACACATCCAAGGCTAACAGAATTGTTGTCTTGTTTGGATGGATGCAAGTAAGGACTCTATCTTATCTTGGTTGGCTTTCTTTTCTTTGGCAAGCAACCTTTCTGTAATGAATTACTCACTGAGGAACCATGAAGTTCTCCTATTTCTAATTTTACTGAAAGAGGATCTCTTTCGTACAATTATTGTACCTAAATAATTCTAATATTGAGTTATTTTTGTACATATCAGTTCATTTATGCCTTGGCCAGCTGTCTTTTGAATGTAAAAATTCAATTATGTCTTATTAGATAAGATTTAAACAGCTACACACACATCCTATACATAAGGTTTCTCCTTTTTGGGAAAACCGGTATGCTGGCCTAGGATATTTTCTTAGGAATGGAGCTCTAAATTGGACCCACATTCGATAAATCCTTCATGGTAGACTGGTGTTAGGTGGCCCCCTTTAGACTCTTTTTCGTGGTTCCCTGCTCACGGCTACCATAGTCTCTGACTTTTGCCGATTGAAGGTTTGCAGGACCAAGTATACTTTACTATTTAGACACTTTTTGCTAATCTTTATGTCACTTTTTCCAGGACTGCTCACGCTATAGATTGACAGCTCGCATGATCACTAATCACAACCCTAAGAATCATGCAAAGATTCTTGATCAGATTAAGCTTCACATTAAAAGACAAATACCAAAGGATGCCTTGGCTTCTAGAACTAGACCTTTCCTTGCTAGAAAAGCCAAACTATGTACTACATACTATGGCAAGAAAAAGTAAACCCGACCTCACTGTTTTTGCAGACTCTGGCCTTATCTCAAGGATTGGAACTCACCTCGGAGCCCCTCTCTGTGGCTTCATCTCTTGTCCTCAGATGTATAAGCAGTTTGGATGCTTCACAGCTTATTTATGATTCAGCTCTTGTCTCGGATAAAAATCTGTCGATCTTGCATATGTTGTCATTTAACGACTGGGTAAAAATTATGGCTACACTGGACAAGGACTCCCTAGAAGGAATTAACTTATTGACCCAATATATTGCCCAACTTCCAGTCCTTGCTACACAATATCAGCAAGAGCTTGCTCAGTTTTCCTCTTCTGGAGCTGAGCTGTCAAACTTCCTTAGAAAACTCTGTGGGCTTAACCCCTGGTTTGTCTGCACCTCAAACAACCCCACCATCCCTCCAACTGGAGGAATATTTTGTAGAGATAGTGCTGCACTAGAGGCAGTAAAAGAATTCCAAACCAATCTTTGTTCCCTCAATGATGTCAACCTCTTGGAGATGGTACCAAAAATCTCTAAAGTGTTTCCTGTCTTACCAATAAGACAAATAGAAATTGAATCTCTCGGAGTTGATCATTTGTTCTTGGCTTGGTGGATAGGCTAAGCAGATTGTGACCGCACAAATTGCCTTTAATATTTTCCGCGGTCATACGCATGATATTCTGAAAGAGCTTAAAGAAGATGAGCCGGGTGTATACCTCACCACCTATGCGGAGTCAAATTCATCACTAATCAGCTTAAGCCTTGTATTGAAGATGATGAGTCTCCTGCTCTAAAAAGAGCCAACTCTGTGGCCACTCTCAACTTCTTCACCTCGTTTTTTACACCTAGTTCCTCATCTAATCGAGGAAAATCCCGTAGTGTTACAAGAGGGAGAGGTAGATTTCCCGCAATCCGAAACTTCCCTGAAATCTAACCCATGAATATATTGCAGGTCTCTACCAATCCTTGTGGAAGAAGGATTCTCAGCAAAGATGATTCGAATCATGGTGCTATCTACATACAATGTCTGTTTCACAATATCTTTCTCGATTGGATCTCACCAAAAAACCTTTTTTGTGAGTGCTTTGACATATTTTTTGGTGATCATAAACTTCTTGACAACATTCTCATAGGATGGAAATACCATCATCCTATAAAAGGATTGGTTTTAAATAATGACTTTCTTAGACAAGAAACAATCCCTTACTGTACTTGCTTTCAATTCACCTCATTTTGCAAGAATTTTGAAGGATTTGGTAAACATGTCGGTACCCAGGATCTTAGCATTATCGATAATACCATAATACGAAGAGTACTAGCCAAAGAACTCAATCACATACCCAACTATCCAATAAACCCTTACCTTGCTCTATCAGCTTTACTTAGCTGCCTCACTGACCTTGTCAGTGCTCTCCGATTGGAGATGACACTCCAACCAGCCTTAAAGGAATTAGTGAAGGAAGGCTTCCTTCATAAAATTTCTCAACTTCCTAGAAAATGGCTTTCATCTGATAGCTCTTGGCTTACTCCTCAACTAGCTCTTGATTTTCAACTAATTGAAGATAAATGGCTTGTGGTCGGGCTTGACAAAAGTGCCAACTGTCCTACTATTATGTGCAAATACCTTGCTTGGATAGCTACTCGGGATCGAGTTTTTAGGAAAATAATTCTGTCATACTAACAAAAGACCGCAAGAGATTTCTGACAAGATCTCTAAACATCTAGAACAACTTGGCTATTCTCTTAATAACACCAGGCTACCTGTACTATTTCCTACATATAAATTTCACAAACATAAATTCAGATGGATATCTGGTGCCTCTAACTGCATCTTCATAGATATCACGAAGGATATTACTTTATGCCTCGATATTATTCTCACAGAATTTGAACTCATTTGTGTGGAGAAATAAAAAATCTGCAAAAACTTCTTAAAAATCCAATACAATCCCTTCTGGCTAACAAAAAATGCTACAGAAGTGACACTTAACCTTTCTCAACATATCTTCCACATCTTTTCAGCTCACATAACACAATGCTATGAAAACATTCCACTTAGTGGAGAAATCGACCTTAAGACTGTTTTAGCTAAGGTTATTAAATTAGCCTTCTCCAATGCTAAAAAAAGAAAGTATCATTTTATGTCTCTATCCAGAAAACCTAGATGGATTCAAACATCTCACTCCATACACCCTCTACACTTCAATGAAGCAAAGACCTGCGTCTATATCTTCTGGCTATTGAATAACTGCACTGTGATTATAAGCGGCTGCTGCTTTAACCAATGCCTTGTCATTCCTATGGGCTTCTCCTGCTTACCTCTTATGTGTAACATTTACCTTGCCTTTTTGTATTACAAACGGTGTCTAAGAAACTTGGAAACTAATCATAAAATACTTCCATTGTTCAATCATACTTTTAGATATATGGATGACCTGCTGAGTGTTAACAACAGAATGTTCTCGAATGAGATTGATGAAATCTATCCCCACTGCTTAAAGTGTTAACAATAGAATGTTCTCGAATGAGATTGATCAAATCTACCCCCACTGCTTAAAAATTGAGCCTACCTCCCTCCCAGAAAATCCAACTGCTGTTGAGAAATTCTGCAAATCAACCCAGTTTCTCAACCTTTCAATTTCCCTTAATTCCCCATCCACAGGCGGTTTTGACCTTAGATTTATTTGGAGAAAGGATCTTCTCAAGCTGCCTCATATAGAATTCATCAAAGGAAATAGCAACAGGCCATACAAGACTCTATTTGCTCCTGTATTGGGATTCTCTACTTAATTTGTTATTCGTCATCTACCTCTTCTCTGGCCTGGGAAGAAATATCTATGCTAATCAGGAAATACTTCCGGAACGGGTTTAACCGTAATCAGATCAAGAATACCATCATTCCGGCCCACAATCGACATAACTGGCCGGGGCTATTATTTCAAAACGAGAGTCTTATCTCTCTCATTAGGTAGTAGGCCCATACACAATGGGCCTACTACCGACCCATTGTGTGTGGTGCCTGGGTAAGGGCGTGCACACACACACACACACACACACACACACACACACACACACACACACACACACACACACACACACACACACACACTTGTATACCGTGCATATGAAGAAATCCTCGCAACCCCCCCCCTCCTTTTTTAGACTCCGACTGCCTGGACCATACTAGGTCAAAAAAACTTTTATTGATTACTACCGGGGGCCACTCCCTCAGGGAGTAGCAAAGGCGGCCCACATCTTCCTCCCAGTCTGTCGATCTCCATTGAAAACTATAGGCGGGGTACTCGATGCTGTATCTCCTACTCATGGTGAAGTCTGGCCTTCCTCTCTCGAGTCCATGACACTGTACAAGGGAAAGGCTTGCCTCCTCTTGCTATAAAAACAAGTGAGGGTGCATCTCTGCCCCTCACTTAGCTATATTGGGTGTGTTGAGTCATTTTGTGAAACACTTCCTGTCTGCTTGCCACTACCAAGGAGAATGGAGCTCTCCTCGGAGGTGACTCAGGTGTTCAATCCCTCCTCTGCTGAGTTTATTGTTTTTCTGCATCGTTTGTTACACATACTAAAGTTTTTTCCTACCTCTTGCGTGGTAAAAATATGCATACTGTGTAGGCTCGTTTTTTGTTTTGGGCTTCTTGCAAAAACTGAGCATATTAACATTTCATGGTGATAGTCTTAAAAGGTTGGATATAGTGAAAAAAATATTGAGAGCATCCCTACCATATGCGTAAGAAATGTCTCCTGACCTAGAACTTGTTGGGCCGACTTTTTTGGCTTACTGTAGGCTATGTCAATTACTGCAGGTGCATATACTTTCAAAACTTGATTGGTTCTTTGTTTGCTAAAATCCCAGACTTTATGGGGGGGGCCGTGGGCCTCTTGTGCATACAAAATAATCATGGTTTGCATTATGGGGGTGGCCTCAGGGCGCAATACTGCTGCGTGTGCATAAATAATAGTAGACGTTGGTGAGTATGTGGTGATGAAGCATGAAGGTTGGATTGATGACCGTTCACGCTTTTGTTGGGTAAGAAGCAAAAGGCGGGCTGTTATTGTATACTGACTGTGTAAATGGTTGCTACAAGGGATTATGGCTAATGGGCCACTTGGTGAAAACAAACAATAGGTTGCTATCGCTGTGATTATTGGTTTTTTCCATCTGACAGTTCTCGAAACCAGAGGGCTCTCTCTTTCTGTCTTCCGTGATTAACTGTTTGCTTAGTATATTTTTGAACTCATATGCCCGACATTGCATATGGGAATAACCTGACATCCTTTTCCGAAGGTAAATATATAGCAGCACATTCTTCTAAACTTTTGAAATAAGCCATGGTTGGCATGACCAGACACTATTGGTCGAGATAATCGATAATGACTCTTTGGATAAAGAAGGTAAGTGGATATTTTTTGGCTTGGGTATAGCCTCCAAGCTGTCTGGCAAGAAAATGATAAAGTTCTTTACTGCTCTTATCTTTTCTTATTAGTTGGTGTAAAAAAAACGAGGCATCTATAACCTCTGGTTAAACAAAAAATATCGGATCCCGCATCTTTTTACCTTTGATAACATGGGTTCTACTAATTGAAGAAGGTAAGTATATAGTTGCTTCTTTATACATAGTCACTAAGGGGTGGCTCTTGGTGTTACCCTTGATGGACTCCACCATAGTTTAAAAAGGAATATGAAAAACTGCTAACATAATGAATAAACTAGCTTGTCTAAAGTAATTAAAACCTATAAGATGGACATGGATAACAACTGATATAGTCCATTGATACCTGTAAAACACATCTAAGGCTAACATAATTGTTGTCTTGTTTGGATGGATGCAGGTAAGGACTCTATCTTATCTTGGATGGCTTTCTTTTCTTTGGCAAGCAACCTTTCTGTAAAGAATTACTCACTGAGGAACCAGGAAGTTCTCCTATTTCTAATTTTACTGAAAGAGGATCTTTTTCCTACAATCATTGTACCTAAATAATTCTAATAATGAGTTATTTTTGTACATATCAGTTCATTTGCCAGCTGTCTTTTGAATGTAAAAATTCAATTATGTCTTATTAGTTAAGGTTTAAATAGCTACACACACATCCTATACATAAGGTTTCTCCTTTTTGGGAAAACCGGGATGCTGGCCTAGGATATTTTCTTAGGAATGGAGCTCTAAATTGGACCCATAGTGGATAAATCCTTCATTGGTAGACTGGTGTTAGGTGGCCCCCTTTAGACTCTTTTTCCTGGTTCCCTGCTCACGGCTACCATAGTCTCTGACTTTTGCCAGTTGAAGGTTTGCATGACCAAGTATAATTTACTATTTAGACACTTTTTGCTAATCTTTATGTCACTTTTTTCAGGACTGCTCACGCTATAGATTGACAGCTCGCGTGAGCACTAATCACAACCCTAAGAATCAGGCAAAGATTCTTGATCAGATTAAGCTTTACATTAAAATACAAATACCGAAGGATGCCTTGGCTTCTAGAACTAGACCTTTCCTTGCTAGAAAAGCCAAACTATGTACTACATACTATGGCAAGAAAAAGTAAACCTCACCTTACTATTTTTGCAGACTCTGGCCTTTTCTCAAGGATTTGAACTCACCTCGGAGCCCCTCTCTGTTGCTTCATCTCTTGTCCTCAGATGTCTAAGCAGTTTGGATGCTTCACAGCTTATTTATGATTCAGCTCTTGTCTCGGATTAAAAAACTGTCTATCTTGCATATGTTGTCATTTAACGCAACTGGGTAGAAATTCTGGCTACACTGGACAAGGACTCCCTAGAAGGAATTAACTTATTGACCCAATATATTGCCCAACTTCCAGTCCTTGCTACACAATATCAGCAAGAGCTTGCTCAGTTTTCCTCTTCTGGAGCTAAGCTGTCAAACTTCCTTAGAAAACTCTGTGGGCTTAACCCCTCGTTTGTCTGCACCCCAAACAACCCCTCCATCCCTCCAACTGGAGGAATATTCTGTAGAGATAGTGCTACACTAGAGGCAGTAAAAGAATTCCAAAACAATCTTTGTTCCCTCAATGATGTCAACCTCTTGGAGATGGTACCAAAAATCTCTAAAGTGTTTCCTGTCTTACCAATAAGACAAATATAAATCTCTCGGAGTTGATCATCAGCTATGGGTTCTACCAAACAAGGCTTTCCTTGCCCCCATTCTTAGTGAAACCTGGGTGTACTTGGCCAATCTCCCAGCCTCAACAGTAGAAGACTGTAAACTCAAGATTCTCAAAGGAGGACAGTTCTTGGACAAGGGAGAACTAATTAAAGCACCCTTTAAACCTCCACCTCATCGACCACTCCAAATGCCCCTCAAATGTTGGATTGTACATACGTACTAAAGGAAGTATGGAATTTGCAAAACCCGGATTTCTATACAGAGTCTATCTGGAATATCTTCCGCCCCTATGTAAAATGTGCTTGCAAGTTTCTGGCCCCCAAAGCTACCTGTGAATCAAGCATCATGTGGTTTGACCATGCAATATGGTTTATCCTCAACCACTTGGATCTGTTATTTCAGAATAAACCTGTCGACTTTCATCTGTCCCTCATTTGTTCTTGGCTTGGTGGACAGGCTAAGCAGATTGTGACTGCACAAATTGCCTTTAATATTTTCCGCGATCTTGTGCATGATATTCTGAAAGAGCTTAAAGCAGATGAGCCCGGTCTTTACCTAACCACCTATGCTAACTTTAAAGGAGTCAAATTCATCACTAATCTGCTTAAACCTTGTATTGAAGATGATGAGTCTCCTACTCTAAAAAGAGCCAACCACTCTCAACTCCTTCACCTCGTTTTTTACACCTAGTTCCTCATCTAATCGAGGAAAATCCCGTAGTGTTACAAGAGGGAGAGGTAAATTCCCTGCAATCCGAAACTTCCCTGAAATCTAACCCATGAATATATTGCAGGTCTTTACCAATCCTTGTGAAAGAAGGATTCTCAGCAAAGATGATTCGAATCATGGTGCTATCTACATACAATGTTTGTTTCACAATATCCTTCTTGATTGGATCTCACCAAAAAACCTTTTCTGTGAGCGCTTTGACATGTTTTTTGGTGATCATAAACTGCTTAACAACATTCTCATAGGATGGAAATACCATCATCCTATAAAAGGATTGGTTTTAAATAGTGACTTTCTTAGACAAAAAACTATCCCTCACTGTACTTGCTTTCAATTCACCTCATTTTGCAAGAATTTTGAAGGATTTGGTAAACATGTATGTACCCAGGATCTTAGCATTATCGATAATACCATAATACGAAGAGTACTAGCCAAAGGGCTCAATCACATACCCAACTATCCAAAAAACTCTTACCTTGCTTTATCAACTTTACTTAGCTGCCTCACTGACCTTGTCAGTACTCTCCGACTGGAGATGACAGTCCTACTGGACTTAAAGGAATTAGTGAAGGAAGGCTTCCTTCATAAAATTTCTCAAGTTCCTAGAAAATGGCTTTCATCTGATAGCTCTTGGCTTACTCGTCAACTAGCTCTTGATTTTCAACTAGTCGCAGATAAATGGCTTGTGGTCGGGCTTCACAAAAGTGCCAACTGTCTTACTATTATGTGCAAACACCTTGCTTGGATAGCTACTCGGGATCGAGTTTTCAGGAAAATAATTATGTCATACTAACAAAAGACCGCAAGAGATTTCTGACAAGATCTCTAAACATCTAGAACAACTTGGCTATTCTCTTAATAACACGAGGCTACCTGTACTATTGCCTACATATAAATTTCACAAACGTAAATTCAGATGGATATCTGATGCCTCTAACTGCATCTTCACAGATATCACCAAGGATATTACTTTATGCCTCGATATTATTCTCACAGAATTTGAACTCATTTGTGTAGAGAAACAAAAAATCTGCAAAAACTTCTGAAAAATCCAATACAATCCCTTCCGGCTAACAAAAAACGCTACAGAAGTCACACTTAACCTTCCTCAACATATCTTCCACATCTTTTCAGCTGACATAACACAATGCTATGAAAACATTTCACTTAGTGGAGAACTCGGTCTTAAGACTGTTTTAGCTAAGGTTATTAAATTAGCCTTCTCCAATGATAAAAAAGAAAGTATCATTCTATCTCTCTATCCAAAAAACCCAGATGGATTCAAACATCTCACTCCATACACCCTTAAGACTGTTTTAGCTAAGGTTATTAAATTAGCCTTCTCCAATGATAAAAAAGAAAGTATCATTCTATCTCTCTATCCAAAAAACCCAGATGGATTCAAACATCTCACTCCATACACCCTCTACACTTCAATGAAGCAAAGATCTGCGCCTATATCTTCTGGCTATTGAATAACTGCACTGTGATTGCAGGTGGCTCTTGCTTTAACCAATGCCTTGTCATTCCTATGGGCTTCTCCTGCTTACCTCTTATGTGTAACATTTACCTTGCCTTTTTTGAATACAAATGGTGTGTAAAAAAACTTGGAAACTAATAATAAAATACTTCTTTTGTTCAATCATACTTTTAGATATATGGATGACCTGCTGAGTGTTAACAACAGAATGTTCTCAAACGAGATTGATCAAATCTACCCCCACTGCTTAAAAATTGAGCCTACCTCCCTCCCAGAAAATCCAACTGCTGTTGAGAAATTCTGCAAATCAACCCAGTTTCTCAACCTTTCAATTTCCCTTCATTCCCCATCCACAGGCGGTTTTGACCTTAGATTTATTTGGAGAAAGGATCTTCTCAAGCTGCCTCATATAGAATTCATCAAAGGAAATATCAGGAAATACTGCCGGAACGGGTTTAACCGTAATCAGATCAAGAATACCATCATTCAGGCCCTCAATCTACATAACTGGCCGGGGCTATTATTTCAAAAAGAGAGTCTTATCTCTCTCATTAGGTAGTAGGCCCATACACAATGGGCCTTTTACCGACCCATTGTGTGTGGTGCCTGGGTAAGGGCGGGTGCACACACACACACACACACACACACACACACACACACACACACACACACACACACACACACACACACACACACACACACACACACACACACACACACACACACACACACACACACACACACACACACACACACACACACTCACTTGTATACTGTGCATATGAAAAAAACCTCGCCAACACCCCCCCCCCCCCCCCCCTTTCCTTTTTTAGACTCTTGCTGCCTGGACCATACTAGGTCAAAATTTTTTTGTTGATTACTACCGGGGGCCAAGCCCTTTACTAAGTAATGATGCTCTGTCGAGTGTGATCAATGGCTATTGCCCTTAGGGAGTAGCGAAGGTGGCCCTCATCTTCCCCCCAGTCTGTGGATCTCCATTGAAAACTATAGGCGGGGTACTCGATGCTGTATCTCCTACTCATGGTGAAGCGTGGCCTTCCTCTCTCGAGTCCATGACACTGCACAAGGGAAAGGCTTGCCTCCTCCTGCTATAAAAAAAGGTGAGGGTGCATCTCTGCCCCTCACTTAGCTATATTGGGTCATTTTGTGAAACACTTCCTGTCTGCTTGCCACTACCAAGGAGAATGGAGCTCTCCTCGGAGGTGACTCAGGTGTTCAATCCCTCCTTTGTTGAGTTTACTATTTTTCTGCACCGTTTGTTACACATACTAAAGGTTTTTCCTACCTCTTGGTTGGTAAAAATATGCATATTGTGTAGGCTCGTTTTTTGTTTTGGGCTTCTTGCAAAAACTGAGCATATTAACACTTCCTGCTGATAGTCTTAAAAGGCTGGATATAGTGAAAAAAATATTGAGAGCATCCCTGCCATATGCATAAGAAATGTCTCCTGACCTAGAACTTGTTGGGCCGACTTTTTTGGCTTACTGTAGGCTATGTCAATTACTGCAGGTGCATATACTTTCAAAACTTGATTGGTTCTTTGTTTGCTAAAATCCCAGACACTATGGGGGGGCCGTGGGCCTCTTGTGCATACAAAATAATCATGGTTTGCATTATGGGGTGGCCTCAGGGCGCAATACTGCTGCGTGTGCATAAATAATAGTAGACGTTGGTGAGTATGTGGTGATGAAGCATGAAGGTTGGATTGATGACCGTTCACGCTTTTGTTGGGTAAGAAGCAAAAGGCGGGCTGTTATTGTATACTGACTGTGTAAATGGTTGCTACAAGGGATTATGGCTAATGGGCCACTTGGTGAAAACAAACAATAGGTTGCTATCGCTGTGATTATTGGTTTTTTCCATCTGACAGTTCTCGAAACCAGAGGGCTCTCTCTTTCTGTCTTCCGTGATTAACTGTTTGCTTAGTATATTTTTGAACTCATATGCCCGACATTGCATATGGGAATAACCTGACATCCTTTTCCGAAGGTAAATATATAGCAGCACATTCTTCTAAACTTTTGAAATAAGCCATGGTTGGCATGACCAGACACTATTGGTCGAGATAATCGATAATGACTCTTTGGATAAAGAAGGTAAGTGGATATTTTTTGGCTTGGGTATAGCCTCCAAGCTGTCTGGCAAGAAAATGATAAAGTTCTTTACTGCTCTTATCTTTTCTTATTAGTTGGTGTAAAAAAAACGAGGCATCTATAACCTCTGGTTAAACAAAAAATATCGGATCCCGCATCTTTTTACCTTTGATAACATGGGTTCTACTAATTGAAGAAGGTAAGTATATAGTTGCTTCTTTATACATAGTCACTAAGGGGTGGCTCTTGGTGTTACCCTTGATGGACTCCACCATAGTTTAAAAAGGAATATGAAAAATTGCTAACATAATGAATAAACTAGCTTGTCTAAAGTAATTAAAACCTATAAGATGGACATGGATAACAACTGATATAGTCCATTGATACCTGTAAAACACATCCAAGGCTAACATAATTGTTGTCTTGTTTGGATGGATGCAGGTAAGGACTCTATCTTATCTTGGATGGCTTTCTTTTCTTTGGCAAGCAACCTTTCTGTAATGAATTACTCACTGAGGAACCAGGAAGTTCTCCTATTTCTAATTTTACTGAAAGAGGATCTTTTTCCTACAATCATTGTACCTAAATAATTCTAATAATGAGTTATTTTTGTACATATCAGTTCATTTATTCCTTGGCGAGTTGTCTTCTGAATGTAAAAATTCAATTATGTTTTATTAGTTAAGATTTAAACAGCTACACACACATGCTATACATAAGGTTTCTCCTTTTTGGGAAAACCGGGATGCTGGCCTAGGATATTTTCTTAGGAATGGAGCTCTAAATTGGATCCACAGTCCATAAATCCTTCATTGGTAGACTGGTGTTAGGTGGTCCCCTTTAGAATCTTTTTCCTGGTTCCGTGCTCACGGCTACCATAGTCTCTGACTTTTGCCGGTTGAAGGTTTGCATGACCAAGTATACTTTACTATTTAGACACTTTTTGCTGATCTTTATGTCACTTTTTTCAGGACTGCTCATGCTATAGATTGAATGCTCGCATGAGCACTAATCACAACCCTAAGAATCATGCAAAGATTCTTGATCAGATTAAGCTTTACATTAAAAGACAAATACCAAAGGATGCCTTGGCTTCTAGAACTAGACCTGTCCTTGCTAGGAAAGCCAAACTATGTACTACATACTATGGCAAGAAAAAGTAAACCTGACCTCACTGTTTTTGCAGACTCTGGCCTTATCTCAAGGATTGGAACTTACCTCGGAGCCCCTCTCTGTGGCTTCATCTCTTGTCCTCAGATGTATAAGCAGTTTGGATGCTTCACAGCTTATTTATGATTCAGCTCTTGTCTTGGATAAAAAATTGTCTATCTTGCATATGTTGTCATTTAACGACTGGGTAAAAATTCTGGCTACACTGGACAAGGACTCCCTAGAAGGAATTAACTTATTGACCCAATATATTGCCCAACTTCCAGTCCTTGCTACACAATATCAGCAAGAGCTTGCTCAGTTTTCCTCTTCTGGAGCTAAGCTGTCAAACTTCCTTAGAAACTCTGTGGGCTTAACCCCTCGTTTGTCTGCACCTCAAACAACCCTGCATCCCTCCAAGTGGAGGAATATTCTGTAGAGATAGTGCTGCACTAGAGGCAGTAAAAGAATTCCAAAACAATCTTTGTCCCCTCAATGATGTCAACCTCTTGGAGATGGTACCAAAAATCTCTAAAGTGTTTCCTGTCTTACCAATAAGACAAATATAAATTGAATCTCTCGGAGTTGATCATCAACTATGGGTTCTCCTGAACAAGGCTTTCCTTGCCCCCATTCTTAGTGAAACCTGGGTGTACTTGGACAATCTCCTAGCCTCAACAGTAGAAGACTGTAAAATCAAGATTCTCAAAGGAGGACAATTCCTGGACAAGGGAGAACTAATTAAAGCACCCTTTAATCCTCCACCTCATCGACCACTCCAAATGCCCCTAACATGTTGGATTGTACATACGTACTAAAGGAAGTATGGAATTTCCAAAAAGCAATCCGGATTTCTATACAGGTGTATGTGGAATATCTTCCGTCCCCATGTAAATTGTGCTTGCAGGTTTCTGGCCCCCAAAGCTACTTGTGAATCAAGCATCATGTGGTTTGACCATGCAATATGGTTTATCCTCAACCACTTGGATCTGTTATTTCCAGAGAAACCTGTCGACTTTCATCTGTCCCCTCATTTGTTATGGCTTGGTGGACAGGCTAAGCAGATTGTGACTGCACAAATTGCCTTTAATATTTTCCGCGGTCTTAGGCATGATATTCTGAAAGAGATTAAAGCAGATGAGCGCGGTCTATACCTCACCACCTATGCTAACTTTAAAGGAGTCAAATTCATCACTAATCTGCTTAAACCTTGTATTGAAGATGATGAGTCTCTTGCTCTAAAAAGAGCCAACGTTGTGGCCACTCTCAACTCCTTCACCTCGTTTTTTACACCTAGTTCCTCATCTAATCAAGGAAAATCTAGTAGTGTTACAAGAGGGAGAGGTAGATTCCCCGCAATCCGAAACTTCCCTGAAATCTAACCCATGAATATATTGCAGGTCTCTACCAATCCTTGTGGAAGAAGGATTCTCAGCAAAGATGATTCGAATCATGGTGCTATCTACATACAATGTCTGTTTCACAATATCCTTCTCGATTGGATCTCACCAAAAATCCTTTTTTGTGAGTGCTTTGACATATTTTTTGGTGATCATAAACTGCTTGACAACATTCTCATAGGATGGAAATACCATCATCCTATAAAAGGATTGGTTTTAAATAATGACTTTCTTAGACAAGAAACAATCCCTTATTGTACTTGCTTTCAATTCACCTCATTTTGCAAGAATTTTGAAGGATTTGGTAAACATGTCTGTACCCAGGATCTTAGCATTATCGATAATACCACAATACGAAGAGTACTAGCCAAAGGGCTCAATCACATACCCAACTATCCAAAAAACCCTTACCTTGCTCTATCAGCTTTACTTAGCTGCCTCATTGACCTTGTCAATGCTCTTCGACTGGAGATGAAAGTCCTACCGGACTTAAAGGAATTAGTGAAGGAAGGCTTCCTTCATAAAATTTCTCAACTTCCTAGAAAATGGCTTTCATCTGATAGCTCTTGGCTTACTCCTCAACTAGCTCTTGATTTTCAACTAATCTCAGATAAATGGCTTGTGGTCGGGCTTGACAAAAGTGCCAATTGTCCTACTATTATGTGCAAATATCTTGCTTGGATAGCTGCTCGAGATCGAGTTTTCAGGAAAATAATTTTGTCATAGTAACAAAACATCGCAAGCGATTTCTGACAAGATCTCTAAACATAAGCTGAAAACACTATGTAGCTACTCTTAAGCACATTGAGACAGTCAAACCAATGTGGTCTTAAGATGGTTTGAAACAGACAACCCTAAGCGGATTTATATGGTCAACCTTAAGTGGCTTACATGCAACTCCGATAGCGTTAAAAAGATTGTGTAGAGCAGTTTACTTTAAGAAAATTGTTTAGAGTAGACAGCTCTAAGTAACAAAGCCATAAATTAATCTAAACATAAACAAATTAACAATTTTTCTTTGTTTAAGTAAACATTCATGTTAAACAAGTTCGTATTACTTTGTTTAAGTAAACATTTAGGTCAAAATTAGTAATTAAAGAGCCTAATTTAAAATTTTATTATTATTAATTATAACATTTTATGTGTAAATATATGTGTGTGCATATTTATGTGCATGTTGAAAATAAAAATTATATGATATCTTTATTTATATAATCTTTTGGTTGTTAGGGTTGTTATACGCATGGCCATCTTGCTGAAACCCTATTCACACTTGATGAGCACATGCAACAAGCTCTTTTACCCTTGAAATGCATTGAGACCTTGACCCAAAATGTGATTCAAAGAAAATGTGAAATGCATTGAACCTGTTTGTCAAACAAGTGTTTGTGTTTGATCTATTCAAAGGGGTTGATTATATATGACTCGATTATATGCTACAAAAAAGACATATTGTTATTGACACGTGTTGATATACCTTTAGCTGTCTAGACATATCTATTGTTTTGATTATAATGTATATGCAATATACAAATACCATTAGATTTTGATGAGTTCTATTTTTATTTTAGCATGCGCATTTTCCTCTCAAACCCACATAATTGTACCTTTAACTACTCATGGTATGTATATTAAGCATAATCTTATGTGTATGCTCCTTGTTGTTTTGAGACACTAATGATTACTTGTGAGTGAGAGATAGCTAGGTGTAGATGGACTTGTGGAGTCTATGAAATGAGAGAGAGAGAGAGAGAGAGAGAGAGAGAGAGAGAGAGAGAGAGAGAGAGGGGTTTATGTTTGTGTGTGTGTGTGTGTGTGGGGGGGGATAGAACGGGTTAGGTCTAGTGATGGCGTACTATTTATGACTACTATAAATTAAAAACAGAACTTGATAGAAATTGAACAAGGAATCCAGAGATGAATAGAAACTTTGGGGACAAGAGAGGTTGATTGAAACAAGCTCTCAAGGTAAGATTTAACTACTTGGACATGAGTTTTTGATTCATGTCACATGAAATTTCTTCATGAAATCTTGTTGACTCCACCATGCAATGAAACATCTGACAATAAATAAATTTTTGTTCATAGAAAACTACACTTCCAACTTTGCAAACGAATATGCTAGTGTGGCCACATGAGAAGATAGGTCATTTGATGGTATAAAATGGGATGAAATACATGGATACAGCTGGTCAAACAACTTCAAAGGTTGAATTAAGCTTTAGAAGACATTCATTAAGCCTATATTTCTAATATGATTGGGATTGATATCTTCCATCAATCCTAGATAGAATTTGTATGTATAGCCATCCACATTGAACTATGCAATTTGACACCATTTGAAATGCATTATGGTTTGATCCCATCAGCTCCAGGGATATTAGGCTCCTATGTAAGTTGCCCAAGTGCATCAAATTTTTCTACAAGATGCAATATATGTTAACTTTAGCCAAGAAAGACTCTATGGAGTTTTGTCTAGATAGTGACATGTGCTAGGAGTAGTGATCTAGAGGACACCATGGCCAATTCATCCCTGCCACACTTTGAAGATAGGTGCAGCTAGAGTGTCAGGGATATTTGAGTTATCCAGTGACACTCTTTATGGTTGTGTATATGCTCAATTTGTTGGAGTCTCATAGGTTTTAGATATCCTACAAGTCTAAAGTTTGAGTTGTGAGTTCAGTCTAGCACCACACAATTGCACTCTCCTTGCACATTGGAGATGACACCCCCATTGTACCTAAGAGTCTTGTGCTTGGAGCTGAGAGTGCCAACCAGAGTTTGTATTGGATCTATGAGTTAGTCGAGTCCATTGAGTTTTGAGTCTTTTGCTATGTCTTTCGGTTGTTATTCCATTTCTCTATTGTGTTTTCTTCTTGCTGGAAGGATTTCATGCATACTGCACTGAGGAGCACCCACAGTTGAGAGCATGACACACTTTCCCTGCTGCACAGTATCATGACAATTTTCTTGAGTCCAATCGAGGTGAGAGGCCAATAATAGTGGATGGCAGAACACCAACTCAATCAACCTAGGATAAGGATGATTACAGATCAGAAGTGGGTCAAGGGCAAGCCAACACCGAGAACCTGTTAAGGCGGTTACGCCGCTAACGGAAGCTAAATAGCGAGAACTCAACCAACAATAGAATTTGTCAGACGAGGACGGAGCTTGACCCGCAGGCGCATGGAAACAACTAGGTGGATTTCAAATCACCTACTCGACCTTCTAATGACAATCACTACTAAGGAAATCAAATCTAAGTTCTAAAATACGCAAGTGACTGAAATCCGTACTACGAACGAATGCTATACGAAACAGGATCAAGGATCATTGAATCGATCTCAAACTCAAGGGGAAGTCTATACACTAGGTAAGAACAACACCCTAAAGACTTGAACTGCAAAATCAATCTATAGCCACTCCGTGCGGTAAACGCATATGAAGACAGGCCGAAAAATACAGGTGATCGAAACTTGACCCGGATGGTACTAATGTGTAGCTCTACTCATTGTGGTTCTATAGATATGCTGCACGCTCCATTCCGACACACGAGTTGGAAGAAAACTCACACCGAAGCTCGTAGGAACTTACCACACATAGAAGCCGATAGCGCGCACTCTTGGTATCTGTGCGTAGCTCTCGCCGTTGCTAACACAATGGCGGTGTCGCTTCTCCAATGGCGGCTCCGTAGCTCGCGTAGCAAGTAGATAAGACTCTCACTCTCTCTCACTCTCTCTCAGACACAGTCACGGCGCTCAAAAACTCACTTTGATTAATAATCTGAATCCTTTAGGTTACAAAAACTTTGGCTTATATACCTCAGCCTTGGAGGTGAGAACATCTCTAACTAATACATCAGCAAGTGAAATTACTTCGGGATTACAAGCTGGAAACTCAATTGAGTCCGTTACTTAATGAATGGCTCAAATCAAAATTAATGTCGGAAAGACATTTATTACAATCAATGGTTACAAAAATGATGAGTGTGAGCAAAAATGTGGGTGTGATCCTCTGCTGGCTCAACACTCCCCCCCTCCGCGTTCATGTCGTCCCTGACATGACTTTTATGCTTGGTCAATAAAGTCCTGTCGTCTTGAGCATCTGCAAATGTGATTCGTATCGTAGGTTGCCGATGGTCAAGGTTGGGCCGAATATTTTGCTTTCGTGGGTGAAAAAGCCGGTGTAGAAAGCTTCTTCGAATGTTTGCATGTGGAAGCTAGGCAAAAACATAATCCTTTGGTATAGGAGGTGTAACACTTTTGGAGAAGGCTGCAATGAAAGATCATACATCATATCAGTCACTGTGTCGGCCGTCGATAGTAGACTCGAGGTCGTGGCTTTATCTGGCGCGAACACTTCAATGCAAGCTAAGAGAGTCCTGCAGATTTTTCTTGAGCATCTGACATGAAAGGTCAGGAGAGCCAGTAAAGAGCTTGATGGTGCCCGTTAGGGTTTTCACCATGTAGGCTTTACCTATTCTCTCTCCTGCCTTTGGTCCTGGCATCCTGGGATAATTAAGCCAATTTGGCTTCTTTTCTGCAATCCTGCCATGCTCTTTCCAGTTTCTGACTCTTGGCACCGGGCAGAAGGTTGCATCCTCCCGAATCTCCTTTGGTGCCTCCACCAAGTAGATGAGGTAGGCTGGGTATTTGTTCAGCCAACCTTTCCTCCATCTAGGTTGTGAATCTACTATCTTCTTTGATTGTTCCTCCTTTGTGATGTCGCCTTCGTAAAGAGCGACATACTGCTCCTCCTCTATTCTCTTTTTCGTCTTTAGCACTTCAAATTTCATCAAAGGGAAAGGCAGGCTGGGTTGCATCCACTGTTCATGGAGCACTTTTGTGTCTAGTCCCTGAAGTCTAATGGAGATTAGGAGTCTCCTCTCCCATTCCATTTCCGCCTTGGCACTTCCTCTGCTGACTTTTCTATTTGGTCATGGAGCCTTTGTTCTTCTTCTTCAGAGATTCTTGAAGTCGAGGCCACCTCTTGAGCTGGGGCTGGATCTTCAATTGTGGTTGCCTCTCCAGTTTCTGGTAGCTCTATGGCTGCTCCACCTGATTCTTCTTGTGGTGTCTCTGTCTCTCTTCTTTGTTGCTCTTGTAGATCTTGGAGCTGTTTGCGGAGGGCCTCATTCTCTGTCCGTAGTGTTTGATTTTCTAATGTGAGCCTCTCCTCTGCGGCCAATGATCCCTCCGCAATGTGCAACCTTTGCACTTGCTCTAATCTCAGCTCTCTTTGTAAGCTTCGGACCTGGTCTTCCAAAGCTGGTATGATAGCTCCCTCTTGTTCGGTTCCTGCTCTGCTAGCTCTAGGGGTAGTCCTGAGTCTAGTGATTGTTCTTTCTTGGAGCTCGACTCTCTCCCTTAGCTCAATGAGCTCATCCTTGGCCGCCTCCAACTCATCCTCTATCCGCTCCCTTGCTTCCTGTGCACTTGTTACTTCTCTTGAAGCCTCAACTAGTTGGAGTATCAAGCCGTCTCTCTCGTTTTCCGCGTCATAGAGTGATGCTTTATGACTTTCAGATTAAGTCATAGCATTCTCTAAATTTCTCTGCAACTCCGCTTCCCTTTGTTTGGCTGTCTCAATCTCTACTTCCTTTGCCTTGGACCTTTCTTTTATCTTGCTGAGCAGTTCATGCACCATGTGCATGTTCTCTAAAGCTCCTTCCGCCACCACCTCTACTGGCTTTGGCTCTTCTAGTACTTTCGGTTCGTCCAGTTTCTCTTCACTTTCTTTTTTACTCTTTGTCTTTTTCTCCGTCCCTCTCTGTTCATCTTGTTTTTGTAGGGTGATCCCATAAACTGCCTCAAGGGCCTCTTCTTCAGTGTATCCTATCTCTACCAGATCCTCATAATCATTTCTGTTTTGCTGGACTGGATCTATCTTCTTTTCTTTGGTCTCGGCCTCTGGCTTTTCCAAATCATCTGTGTCCACCTCTATTGTGGTCTCCTCCATAATTTTTTCCGTCTTCTTAGGGCTTGGTACATCAGTCATAGAGGGATATCTGTCCTCAGCTTCCTTGGCTTTCCCTTTGTCGGCTTACCCATTTTTCTCTTGAGGCTTAGTAGACTCATTTACTTTCCTTTTCCCTTTGTCGTCTTTTTTCAGCTCAGCTTTTAATTGCTGTACCTCCTCTTCAGTGTATGGCTCGACAGGTTGCTGCTCCAGAATAGCCTCTGACTCCTCATAAGCTTTAATATATTGATCGTATTGATCAATATGTGGCCTGACTGAGCTAGTTCTGACTTTAGTGGGGTCTGGCACCCACTTTTCTTCAAAGTCACCCTTTAGAGCTCTTTCCGCTCTAAACTGCTCCACTAGTCTTTCCATTCTTGCCGCTTTCTGACTTTTGGTTTGCTTGGGAGCAACCTTCTTCTTTACTTTCTTCTTAAGCGGCTCGTCCACATCCTCTGCAGGTTCTGAAACTACTTCTAGTTTTCGGCGTGCTCTTGTGGATGCCCTCTTGGATACTTCGGGCTGTTCTTCCTCCTCGTCGGCTTCTCTAAGCCACTCATTCTGGGAGGGAACCTTTGGCCACTGATCTCTAGCTCCAATAGCTTCATAAGCTATTCTTGTCAGAATTTTCGCTCCTCCTATGTACTTTGGCTTCTCGTTGTGCATGGCAATTACTTGCTCGTGGATGTGTTGAGCGTAATTCACCTCTTTTGGCATATTGCTCTTTAATGCCCATGTGATGGTGGTTGCAATGGCATGGGGTGGTGTCGTATACTTTTGCGGTCTTTTACTGCAAACATGAAGAAATTGGTTGTACAGTCGGCAAAGGGTTGCCGCTCTTGGGTCCGCCATATCTCCATAGGTCGCATTCTGTTTCTTGGGCCCATAGACCTCTATGGCCTCTCTTCTTTCCCTGACTGAGCTCCCTTTGTTGTGCAGTTTCAATGCGTCTGCAATGAGCTGTGGAGTGATCTGTACTTCTACTTTCTCTCCATCCATGGCTGTCAATGTGGCTTTTCCATCCTTCTGAATGGATGTTGCCAACTCGTACACTCTTCTTGTATCCACACCTGATGGTCTCGAGGTGAAGAAACTGTGCAAGTCTGCCCTTTCCAGGTACCTGCTGATGTCTTCTGACCTGCTATAATCTACCAATTCTGTGGGATCATCGGTACATCCACCGCTTGCCCTTGAGGATCTCTGAAAGTCCCCTGGTAGATCTTTATTCCCTCTTTCTCCAATACTGCTTCCTCCACCCAAGTTTTGGTTGGCTTGAGGGTTTCTGCTGGAATGTCAAAGGGTTCCGCTTCTGCAAGAGCATCTTTGATTGTCGGTCTTTTTCTCTTCGTTGCCGATGACTTGGCGGAATCCATGGATCCTGTAACTCCAATTTCAGAAGTTAGCGTCTTTTTAGTACTGAAAGCCGAAATGAAGCTTTTAACTATTCAAATGACTTGAAAATTGAAACATGAGCTATTCAGGGCCTAAGGATGCAAGGTAGGTGAAAAAATATGCAAAATGGGCTCAAAATCATGCTGGAGACATCATACGCGTATGATGTCTTTTGTGTCAAAATGACTTCATATTGGTTGTGCTTGTAGCTGATAGTGTATACATGAGTATCATATGCTTGGATTTGAGTTTGGATCCCATTTGGTCAAGTTTTGGCCAGTTTAGTCCAGTTCCGGCTCTTGGCAAAATTTTGAAAGGGAATTGGATTTTATGATCCAAATTGGATAAAACTTGGTGGTTCACTTTCAAATGGCATGTAGATCACTTCTGTTTGGTGGTTGAAGCCCTGAGGTGCCAAAATCACATAGTGAGACATCATACGCGTATGATGTCTTTTAGTGTATTTTTGGACCAAATTTCTCTATAAGCTTGGATTTGGCTTTAGATAGGCTTATTCAGTGGATTTATGAAGTTTGGATAGATTTTGGGCTAAAAATGGCTCTGGAGACATCATACGCGTATGATGTCTTTTTCATCAATTTTGCATGGGATTGGTTCTGTGGACTCCCCATGTACTAGTGAAGGACTGTTTCTACTCAAATCTTGGTTTGGACTTGAGTATGTTGGATTTGGGCCAAAAATAGGCTTTAGGTGAAGGATTTTCCTCAATTGGGCTAATGGGGTGATCCTCTTGACCAAATGGTTCCAAATTTCATATGTAGCATGTATTAGATATATATAATGGATGTATGATGACAAATGAGCAGTTTTGGCTCTGTAAGTGCAAATAGACATCATACGCGTATGATGTCTTTTGTGTCAAAATGGTGCTTTTTGGTTCCAGATAGCTTGTAGATGTGTTAATCAACAATCCTACAAAGTTTCAATGAGTTTGGAGTTATTTTGACAAAATTAGGACCAAAAATCAATTTTATGGCCTACTTTGCGTCTTTTTGGTTTTCCTTGGGTTTTCTAACTCCAATTCTCATGATACTTGGTTCATAGGATGTGATTAACATGTGGAATGAGGCTATGCACTCAAATGTTGAAATGGATGTGAAATCATGCTGTGAGACATCATACGCGTATGATGTCTTTTCTTGAAATGTTGGTCTTTTTGTGCAAAGAATGCTTTGTGCTAGTGCCCTAAGCCCTGCTAACTAGTTTTCAACTTAAAAAGTCATCAGTTTAGCTAAAAAGCCCCCTTATAGGCATTTCAGTCTCCGAAGTCGTCTTTTTGCCTTGGAGTTGAATTTCTTCAACTTTTCTTCTCGAGAGTTGCATTTCCAGCTCATTGGATATGTTGTGAAGCCATCTATTTGGTTGAACTTGACTTTGGCTCCCCGTTCTCCATCTTTCTCCATTTGGTTGCCCGAAAGCGTCTTTTTCACCATCGGTAAGTGAATCAGCTTTCTTTTGGGTTTTGCTTGCAAACATAAGTCATCCATGTATATTTGAAGCTGCTTGTGAAGTTTCATTTCATTCGGTCGTCAATTTCAGCCGTTATGCCAAAATGACGCTTTGTGTGTCCGCAGCCGAATCGGTTGTTTGACCACTTTTGGTGGTCCAAACCTGGAGATACTCCATGGTTGCATTGCCCTCGATGTTGTTAAGCTTCCTGAGAAGTTTTGTGTCGTTTCGACAACTTTTTCCTGTTTGCCTCTTGCAGGCTCTGTTGACCTAGGGTTTTTCCAGTCGTTCTTTCTCGAGCTTTGAGTGTTAGAAACCCATCTTCTATACTAGGGTAACCCACCTATAAGTTCTTGCAAGGTTTGGTTAGGCGGTTGTGCCACTACCTAGCATTCTACCCCATTCCCCGTCTGCTCTTGTTTCTTGGTTTTGGTCAGTTTTCGCGACAAAAGTTAATGATAAGCATCAAAAGCTTATGGCAACGAGTCTACCTCTCATGTCTGGTGTCCTCTGAGCTCTCGTAGCAGTCGTAGAAGGCTGTAGAAGGTTGGATGCTCCTGTGTGCTCTTTGCTCTCTCCAAGAAGGTAATAGTGGAAATGAGCTTGAAAGTGAGTGAAAAATACTTAACTTCGGACTTCCCGGATCACTTGTTACCAAATTTGACATGTGCTCCTATCTCGTCGTGAAATGCACTTTAGGATTTGAAATTTCTCAATTTGGACTCCGTTTGACCTGTTTCTGAGAAATCTGTCCACTTTGCCAAAATTCTGTCATTTCGGGCTTTCCGCAACTTTTCCCGAATTGTACTCAATTTTTACCATGGGTTGCCCTTGTCATTAGGATCATCACCATCTATTCTTTTCTTTTTTCTGATCTCGTTTCACCTGCTTTTTTATTTTTCTTTTACTTTTATTAAGAAAATCATAAAAAATAAAGGAAAATAGCAAATTGAAGCCAAAAAATTCCAAACATACACAATAAATAGCTGGTAACCCTGTGTATATGAATATACACTTATTTGTGATTTCTGGACTTGGATTACCACTTTTTTTCACTTTTTAGCTCCAAAAACACTCTTATTTAGTGATATTTACACGTCTAGAGACCCAAATTCATCATTTGATCTCTTCTTGTTGCAAAACAAGGTATATAAGGGCATAAATATTATCAATATCCGCAATCAAACAAAAATTGCAAAATCATGTAAGACACTGCCCTTGTAATATAATTTTTGTTTTTCTTTGTTTTTGTCGCTTGTAGCTGCTTTGTAGCTCCTGTATACCTGTATACCTCCCCCCCTCCTAGTCTGAGTCCTCCTGGACGACTATGAAGTGTCTGTGGGCGAAGCATTGTAGTTGTTTTGGTCATAAGTTCCCAATGCAATTGTAGAGCGATGATACAACAGTCTTTCCAATAAAGCTGCTCTTTGTTTGATTGAAGGATTGGTGGTCGGGTTTTGGGTTGGTTTTGGCACTTCGGTAGTAGAATCAGTAGATGGATTCTTCTTTACCTTGTTGTTTTTTTCACAATCCAAATCTGCTTCCGCTTCGCTTGTGCTTGCCACAAACTCTTTGCGACCCAAACCTGCTTTGTTCTTTGTGTTGATTTCCTCGCCTTGAAATACCTAGGAGTTTCCGTTGATTGTACTGAAGGGAGTTCCTGTTTACAAATCTTGGGATCCAAATTTGCTTGCTATAGCTTTGTGCCGTCATGAACTTCTTTGGAATCCAGATCTGTTTCACTGTCCTTGATTGTCTGGAATCACTCTGTTGTCTGGTATTGAAGACTCTGTTTTCCACCTTTGTGTTCTCTGGCACAACCTTTTTTGGTCTCCATACCAACTTTGACTCCGTTTTTTCCCAAGGTTGAGCTGTTATATTATTGCTTGTCTTCCTTATCCAATGTTGAGAGTTCCTCGTCGAAGAGCAATCCAGTTGTATAGAAACTTTTGGTTGCCATTGCTTCTTCTTTTTCTCTGGTTGTTGTTTACCTTTGTTCTTGGATTCTTCCTTTGGAGTTGGCTCTGCTCCTTTGGTGAACTTAACTGATTGACTTTCACCTTCGTATTTGATAAGCACTGATTTAGAACTCCAGTCAATCATTGCATTGTATTGCTTCTGCCATGGTTGTCCTAGCAATAATGGATGTTGTGTAGCTTGGTCTTCAACCACGTAAAACATATGAGGATACACATACTGGTTAATCTGTATATGTAAAACTGTGCATCCGACAGTTTTGATTGAATTCTCAGAGTAACTCTTTAACTCTTGCTTGGCAGTTTGTAATTTAGTGTCATTTGTCAATTGTCTATACAAACTGAGTGAAAGTAGGTTAGTTTGAGCTCCTGAATCCAATAGTGCTCTGGCTTTGATTTGGTTGGTTCCTACTTTGCATTCAATGATGGGTTCTTCTTTGTCATTATCCATTTCTGTTATACTGACTGCGTTTATTCGTATTGCTCCTTCATTGCGCTGTTTCTGACGCAGTAGTCTTCTTTTCTCCATTCTTTCCTTCGCCTCGGCTTGCGCTTCCTCCACAATCTTTTTCTTTTTCTGGACACGCAGCTTTTCTTGATGTATTTTGAGAAGCATGTCTTGGGTTAGCGGCAAAAGATACTTTTTCACTCTGCATCCACTAATCCAATTGGGCATTTCTTCTCCGTCTAATGTAGCAAGCTTGACGGCTCCACTTGGTGATAGATCTTTAATCACCAGAGGTCCCATCCCTCGCTTTTTAAGCTTCTTAGCATGCTGTTTCAGAGTGTAAACTAGGACATAGTCCCCAACCTTAAACTCTTTAGTCCGCACATGCTTATCAAAAAATTCCTTTTGTCGCCTTTTTTGAGCGTAGATAGAAGCTACTGCTTTTAGGCGAAGCTCGTCTAGCTTTTCCAGGTCATCTATTCTATCAGAAAGCTCGTGCCCTGTCCACTCTAGATCCTTAGCCACCCTTAAGGTTGAAATCAAGAATTCTATTGGTAAGATAGCATTTAGCCCAAAAACCATGTTATATGGGGTCGTTCCTATTGATGTTTTATATGCTACCCTATATGCCCATAATGTTGAATGCAACTTCTGGTCCCAGTCAGTTCTCGACTCAGATACAATCTTCGTAAGGACCGTGCATATGGTTTTGTTTGTTGCTTCAGCTTGTCCGTTTGCTTGTGGATGATACGGGGCTGATTTCCTATGGATTACCATGAATTCATCTAGAAGGATCTCTATCACTTCATTTATAAAATGTGTGCCTCGATCACTCACAATTTCTATTGGCAATCCATATCGTACAAAGACGTATTCATATAGAAATTGTGCCGTGGTCCTGGCATCTGCTTTTTGAGTTGCCTTTGCTTCGACCCACTTTGTTAGATAGTCTGTAGCCACAACGATGTATTGTGCATGAGTCTTATATGCAGGAGGTGAAATGGGTCCGACATAATCAATCCCCCATTTTGCAAAAGCTCTTGCCCCCATCATTGGTCTAAGCGGCATATCATCTCTTTTAAGTGGTACTTTGGTCCGCTGACAGTCATCACACCGTTTAACGTATTCCTCAGCGTCCATATGTAATGTTGGCCACCATATTCCTGCGGCTAAGACAAGTTTTGCTGTCTTATCACCTGAGAAATGGCCTCCACCTACTCCTCCATGAGCTTGCTCCAGGATTATCACATACTCAGACTCTGATGCGCAAATCCTAAGCTGGTTGTCTTTACCTCTCTTATAGAGTTGATCTCCTATTAAAGCGTAATCTCTAGCTTCTGTCTCTACAGATTTCTGACGAGCTTTTGACGTTCCTTCTGGGAAAGTTCTATTTGTGAGATATTCAACAATATACTGACTCCATTTCGGAGCGATCATTATCTGATATAATGTCGAATACTCTGCTGGCGGTTTTGATGAACATACAATACATACAGTGACATATTCATGTACGCTTTCTTTCATTCCTGGCCAATAGACTCCCAATTGTAACAAATTCCTATATGTGTTCCTTCTTGAACAATGAAATGCACATTCCTGAACATGTGCTTCGCGCAGATATATATTATATTCCTCAGGATTGATGCATAGTCGTAAAACATGATCATTTCCCAATTGATACAACCTTCCTGCAACCAATTGAAGATTCTTGGATTGCTGAATAGCAATATGTTTCTGGTTGTATTCTCTTCTATCAAACTCTCCTCCATAGGTTAATAGGCTAACGACATTTTGAGACCACTTCGGTATCATTTCTATGTTGAACAAGTACGCGTCTGGCATGTCGTCATCTACTCCTATAGGGTCTTCCCATTCGTCAATCGCGAAAGATGATCAGCTCTAAGATGTGTTTTTCCTTTCTTTACTACTACCGTGAAGTCGAATTCCAGTAAGATAATGAACCATCTCACTATTCTCCCGGTATTGCATGGTTTATTCACTAGGTAGAGCAAGGCTTGGTGATCCGTAAAAAACACAAACTTGTTGGCTAGAAGATAATGCCGAAATTTCTTCACAGCATATATCATTCCTAATCCCTCTCGCTCTGTTGTGGTGTAATTCTTCTCTGCATTGTTGAGCTGTCGACTGGCGTAACAGATAGGAAAATCCATGTTTCCTTCTTCTGGCTGAGCCAGAATGCATCCTATTGCATATGCCGAAGCATCTATATGCACATGGAATATCTTCTCCCAATCTGGTGATTTCAAGACTGGAGCAGTAATGAGTGCCTCTTTCAATTTCTTGAATGATTCCTCACACTCCTCTGTCCATTCAAAGTTCACTATTAGCCTGTAAAGTGGTTGGCCTATTATAGCGTACATGTAAATGAATCGTCTATAATATCCGCAATGTCCCATAAAGCTCTGTACTTGTTTCGCATTGGTTGGTCTAGGCATATCCACTATAACTTTTATCTTCTCTAAATCCGTGGATATTCCGTTTTGTGAGACAATATGTCCCAGAATTCTGCCCTGTCGGACCATAAACACACATTTCTCAGGATTGAGACAAATGCGATATGTCCTACATTTCTCAAATACTTTTCTTAGGTGTTCTAGATGCTCATCTCTCAGAAGAGAATGTACACATAAGTCATCCATGTATATTTCTAGAAACAACCTTAAGTATTCTTTGAAAGCATGCGTCATCAGCCTCTGGAAGGTTGCGGGAGCATTGGTTAGACCAAAAGGCATAACCCGATAAGCATAAATTCCCCACTCCGTTGCAAAAGCTGTTTTATGTTGATCTTCCGGTGCTATGGCTAGCTGGTTATATCCTGAAAAACCATCAAGAAAGGAGTATGCTGTTTTCCCTGATACACGCTCTAGAACATGATCAGTTATCGGCAGGGGATAATTGTCCCTGATTGTTGCAGCATTCACTTTCTTTAAGTTGACACACACTCGGAGTTTTCCGTTCTTCTTGGGTACCACCACAATCGGAGATACCCAATCGGTGTGTTCAATCTCGTATATGAATTCAGCTTCCATTAGCTTATCTATCTCTTCTTTGATTCGCTTAGCAAACGTATCATTATATGTGTATGGTCTCTGTCTGCTAGGCTTTGCGTCTTGTTTTAGTGGGATTGTGTGTTGGCATATCGATGGGTCAACTCCCTTTAAGTCCTTATAAGACCATGCAAACACATCCCTGTACTCTCTGAGAAGACTCAAAAGTCTCTCTTCCTCGCCTGGAGACAAATCTGTGGCTATGTACACCGGTCTAGGTGTCTCACCTGGAGCTGCTAAATCAACTTTTTTTGCATCCTCCGGTCCGTCATAAGATTCGTTCTCCTTTCTCTCTCGAATAGGTTGGGTTAATACCACCTTCCTATCCTCTATTGTGAATTTCCTGTAGTGAGAGGGAACATCCATGTTTTCCTTGATTTTGGCGTTTTCGTCCTCTCCACTCTCAATTTCTGTCGTCCAAACTTCTTTCAGAGTTTTCTTGAGCTCTCTGTACTTGTTTCTACGTTCTAACTTGGACTCGTGTGTTCTGTTGCTTGCGCTTGTTTTTTCTGATTTTTCTGTTTCAGTTTTCGTTCCATTCTTTTGAACTTGATTTCTTCTTCTTTTGTCTTTTCGTAAGCTCTTTTGATCATTGCCTCTCATTCTTCCAGAAATCTTGTCCTTAACACAATCTTCCGCCTTTACTAGCATTAGGAATTGATTTTTTCCTCTTATTCTAGGCATCGGATTGGTTCTAACCCCCTTTGTTTTTCTCTTTGCTCTATAGCGTTTCTGGCGTTGTTTAGTTTGGTTCGGAAAATCATAAAATCGGACATCCGTTATAGTTTCTTCGTTTCCGCTTGAATTGTCCGTTGACTCGTTGTCTGCTTCATTTCCCCACTGGATGATCGGGAATGTCGTGTGAAACACCTCTTCTTCATCTTCCTTTTCCAGTGTATCGTTCTTTTCAGTTTCTTTTTCGAGTACAGTTCTCAACATGAAGTACGGAACCACGTCGTACCCGTCCTTGTCGCAAAATTTCGTTGTGGGACCATCCGGAATTGCACAAACATCTAGGGTTGCTAGAATGTGTGTCCATTCTAATGGTTCAAGCGTGTCCTCTGGAAAGGGTTCTCCTATATAAGTTTCGTCTTCGATAGCCCTTTCTAAAACATATTCTTCTCGCCTCAGACTTCCACATTTCGAGGCTCCACACATCCATAACTCCTTGGGCTTACCTAACCAAGCTGGAAATTCGGATCCCGCCAAAGTAGCTGAATCAAACTCCTCTACCGGTGTTCGGTTCACATCTTTGTAGCTATGGTCTTTCAGGTTCACACGTGTAGTGGTTTCCATATTTCTCAGGTATATGTGATCGTAGCCCCAATCCTGGACCATTTTCAACTGTCTCATGAATGGTCTTCCCAGTATGATATCATAGTTATTCTCCTTGCCAAAATCGACAATAGCAAAAGTATGTTCGTATTCAATGCCGCAAGAAGTCACTACGACTTTCTCTAATAACCCCATAGGTTTCTCCATGTGTCCATCTGCTAATTGGAGTTTCAACCTAGTCTTCCTTATTGCTGGTTTCCCCCATTTTTTCCAGATTTCTTTTGTAGCAATGGCTACCCCAGCTCCGCTGTCTAGTATTGCCATCGTGTTCACTCCTTGGAATTCAACTGGTAAGGTTGTATTCCCCTCTTCACCTTCGCAATACTCTCCGACCTTGTTTAAGGGTACAGGCTTAGCGTTCTTTTGTGGTTTGCTCAGCTCTTGTATACCCTCTTGCAGTCTCGATGTTGGGTCTTTTATCCCAAATTTCTCCAAGCATTTTCCTACAGTGGTCCACATATGTGGTCTTAGCCTCAAAAGCTCAGCTAGAGTGATAGTGCATGTCACTGGTGTTGACAAGATCTCTATCAATCCTTGCGAGTCCATGACTTTTTCTGATGAGATTCTTCGTGAGGGAAGTGCTCTAATCTCGGATTTTGCTTCATACTCTCCTAAGTATGAAGGTAAGGTATTCAGTGAATGAGGTTTGCTCTCCATTGTTCTAACAGAGCCCCCATCTCCCCAGTAAGATTGCAGATCCAAGTCCACTTGAGATCCTGCCTCAAATTCCACTATGGGAGGATTCCTGATGTCCTTTTCCCAATTTGTCTGATTAGCTTGGCAACTTAGCTCGTTTGCAAAGTTTGCCTCTCTCACTTGTTTTCCAAAATTCATTGTAATCCTCATCTCTTCCGTAAGACCTCTGTATGACTGGATGAAAACTCTCTATCTCCTGATCGGTTGTGTTCAATACTATGCGGTCATCCTTGTGTGTATTTTCAGGCTTTTGTGCACTGGGAGTCTTTTCAGCTACCCGTGAAATGATAGTCTCTTGCTGAATTGGGTTTTCCGTTCCACAATTCATTGTTTCTCTTGGTGGTTCTAATAAGGCTTGTGCAGTCTCGATCATTCTCTGGCACATTTCAAGTCTCTGCTTTTCCAATTCCGCGTTTGGGTATGTCATCCACCTCTGTTCTTGTGTTTGGTTGTTCTTTAACCTAGCTTCGTAAGCTCTCATCAGTGCGTCCAATGGTTCGTGTACTTTGTCGACTAGCACTGATCCCCCTGAGCTTAAGCTCGTTGTTTCTTTGATACTCTTTTGTTTCGTTCTTTCCGGGCTCATCTCTCGTTTCCCGTTTTGACTCTCAAGTTTTTCTAATCTATCTTTAGTTCGCTTTAGTTCCTCAGCTAGAATAGCGTCTTCACGTTCTTTTCTCAACTTCATGCGTGCTTTTCTAGCTTTCCATGTGTTTCTCTGACTCCGCGGTCCTTGACTAACCACTTCAGTCGCTAACTTTCCATTCTCAGGTTCTCTAGTGGTTTTCTTAGCTTGAGCTCTAGTAACAACTTGCGTTGGTATCAGAGTTTCATTTTCAGACCCACTGCTGGTAGGAATAGTTTCTAGCATATTCAATGTCGTCTTTTGCACTTTGTTTGGATTCTTTGAACAATCCTCAATGAAGTGAGTAACCCCACACTCAGTGCAATAAGCGTTAATTCTAATGATTTCCGTATGTGGACAAACATTCATCAGATGGTCACCTCCACACTTGTAACAGGGTCCTAGTGCTGGTCTTGGTCCCACTTGATTCGTCCTTTGTGGATAGGATGGTCTTTGTCCTGTTAACCCTCCATGAGCTATGAACATCAATGTTCTTGCGTCCAAATTGTATCTCTCTTCATCAGAAGCACTTGTAACTGTTGGTATTCCAACATTCCCAATCATGCCCCATGGTTCTGGTTGTTTGGGTTCTTCTGGTGGGTAATACACAGTTGGAGACATGTGTGCACCAGATTCTTCATAATAGGCTTGAACAGGCACTAAGGCTTGTTCTTCCTGATTCTCTAAGGTTGGTGCATATCTAATGCCCACTGGTCTTGCTCCTGGTAAAGGTGGTTGTTGTCCCAATACCGGTTGCGGTCTTTCTATCCCCATAGGTCTGGTACATTTCCGTTGGGTATCGAGGTACTGGATGTACCTGAGGTGGTGCTAATTGAGCAGGAGGTGCATACTGACGCTCCCTTACATACCCTTTGTTGTAATAGCACTCCTCTGTTGGATGGTTTGTCCATTTTTGTTCAATAGCACACCATTTCAGTGGTTTTGGCAATGGTTTTTGGTATGGTGCCATCCTTTTTAGAGCATCTTCTATCATTTGCTCTACATTTGGCATGGTTGTTGTTTGAACATTCTTTTTAGTGGTAGTCTCGCTCGCTACGGAGGAAGAGCTACTGGATGCAAAATCTGTATCCGCTGACACCTCTCCATAAACCGTACAGTTATCCACTAAGTACAATGCTTCTCTCGTTACTTGCTCGAAACTTGTACAAGCTTTCAAGTGCAAGTCCTTCTTGAGAGTGTCGTTTCTCAATCCCTCAATAAAGAGAACAGATAGTCTGTCATCTTGTGGTCGTTCACGTACTGGACATCTCTCAATGTATTGTTTGAAGCGAAGTGAAGCTTCCTTCACTTTTTCGTGTTCTCTCTGTTTAAAAGCATATATTTGTGAGACCGTATTGTGCTTAATCCCTCGTTTTGAGAATTCCTCAGCAAACTCTCTTAGCAAATGGTCAATGTCATGGAATCCCCCTATGTTCAGTGGTTGAAACCATGTCAATGCCGTACCTTCTAGAGTAAGACCAAATCCCTCGTATTGTGTATGGAAATCTGTTATCTGCTCAGCTCTTAAGACTTGCTTAAAGAGTGACACATGTGCATACGGATCTCCTGAACCACCATACTTCTTTGGCATACACTTGGCTACTTGAGATGGTCTCATACGTCTATGGTCTGCTACCAATCTCATTGCTCCTGTGTCCCGGCTAAAGCTTTCTCTAGCATCATGGACTTCATGGGTTACCCTTGTCGGTTCCCCTGCCCTGAATCTACTACTAGGAGGTAAATGTGATGGTTCCGCTTCGAACCTTGGACCTGGAGTGGTATATGTGGGGATTGGAACTGCACTACCTCGATTCGTATCCATTGACTCTCTGGAATGTAATGATCCCATTGGTCCGGGCTTCGAGTACTGAGGTTGACTGAAAGAGTCAGCAACCTGAGTTCTTTGTCCTCCTGTCGTCATTGGGTTTTGCACTCCATTTGTTGGTGCTGGTCTTTGTGAGCTAGAAGTAACATAATACTGATGTAGTGGTCCCCCAAAGTATGTATATCCTTCTAATTCTTTCTTGCCCATTGTTGAGTATTGCCTCCCTACTTGTCGTAAGCGGCAATTTTCACTTCCGATCCCTCTGTGTAGGTAAAGACATAAAGTCTTTTTTGGTCTGTCAACTCTCCGGTGTAGGGTTCTTCACATCTATAATAGAGATCTTGCTCCCCATTATTATATTTGTATAGCCCCACATAGATGTTATCAGTGTTGATCCTTGTAGTTTCATTCTCTCTTCTTAACCTCGCATCAGGGAAGTTCATTATTGGTGCTTTCTCCTCAAGTTCTTCATCTACTTTGGCTTTGGTGCCCATCAATCCCCACTTGTCCACAATGTTAGGGTTTAGGACTACCAAGTACATGGTACCCTCGTCATCTAGATATCTATCTCCGCTATAGCTCACAGGCACTAAGTCCTTGAACTCACTAGGTCTATCTTCTATCTTTACACAATAGCGGTCCATTCCATCTTTGTAGATCTTGGCACCTTGCTCATTGTCGTACTGGTATTTTATGAACAATAGCTTCATTGTGGCGGAAGGGTTTGATGATCCTGCTGCCATATTTTCTCTGTTGTTCAGGTTCAAGTGTTCCGTGTTCGGTGAAAATCTCGTAAGATCTCTCCGAAGAAGTATCAGAAACACTTCCTTCAAAGATCGGCTCTAATGGTTGCACCCAACTTTGGTTTACACTTCCCTCGGTTGATATGACACTTGCTTGTTCCCCTTGTTTTGGTTGGTTATTCTGGAGATTCCTGCCCGATCTCAAATTCATCAATTCCCCTAAAGGACTTTAACTTTTCCGTCTCGGCAATTTGTTTTCCCAAGTTTTTGTGGTCAGAATTGATCCAAACTGATTGATACTTGGTCAATTGTTTAATCTTGTCAGTTGGACAACTTCTGTTTCATCAAGTGAGAATTTTGTTGCAGTTATGCTGAAAAAGACATTATACGCGTATGATGTCTTTTTTCACAGATTTGGACTATTTTGGTTATGCTCACTCTCAGTAGCCCCCTTATGCTCTGTCCACTCACAAAATTCAGTTTGAACTCTGTTTGAGCAAGTTATGGCTAATTTAGGCTTTTCTTGGCAATTTTCCGCTTTTGACTTGTTTTTGGTCAATTGTGATCCAAATGGGATGAAACTTGAAATATAACCTCTAGACAGCTATTACAATGGATCTGTGTTGGCAAAGTATCAAAATATGTCCAAAATTAGGTCAAAGACATCATACGCGTATGATGTCTTTTTCATCAATTTGGGTCAAGACTTGATATTTATGCTTTCTACAGTGTTTGTAACAATCTTGTCAGGTCAGATATCAAAAATAAGCAGTGGATGTGCTAAAAAGACATTATACGCGTATGATGTCTTTTGTCCCAGATTTTGACTATTCTTGGTTTTAAGCCTTCTCCAATGTTTATAATTGAGTTTCAAGTGTTTTTGTCAGGTTTGAATGTAAAAACAAGATCTGAATCCAAAATTTCCTATTTTTTGCGTTTCTTGGACTCCGACTTGTCTTTTTGGGTTTCTTTGAGTGTTAATGCTCTTGTTTTAAGTTGAAATTAGGGTATAACCCCCCTTTTGAACACTCTGGTAAAGTCAAAATTTTTGTTTTGGTCTCTGTTTGGTCATTTAGACATCATACGCGTATGATGTCTAAAGTTGCAGATTTCCAGTTTTTTGGCACAGAATCCTTCCTAAAGCTTTCTCAAGTGCTCAGCAACTCCAGATACACAAAAATTTCTCTGACTTTTGTTTATTGCAAGTTTCACTACTAACTCGACGGTTTAGTGATCTAACATGCAATCAACCATATCAAGCAAATACTCCAATGATTACTAGCTCTAGATCAGGATCAAATGAAGTCCTACCTAAGCTATTCCTAATCATAAAATGGGTTTGGTAATTGTGATTTTAAAGAGATCCACTGTCACTCACGGACTAGCAAATTCTTCTTCTATCAACAACTACTCAACACCAACAAAACAACAAACAAATCTAAGCTAAACTAAAAATACTGTCAACACGGAAGACCCAGGAATACCCCACTTCCTAGTATCTCTCGAGATCTTCGGAGTCCACCACTCCTAGATCTTTTCTAACTAAAGTATACAAAGTAGTTTATACGACTCACCTCGTAGGATTAGTCTAAGGTCACCTACTTAGGGCTCTCGTCCCGGCAGCGGCGCCAAATGTTAAGGCGGTTACGCCGCTAGCGGAAGCTAAATAGCGAGAACTCAACCAACAACAGAATTTGTCAGACGAGGACGGAGCTTGACCCGCAGGCGCATGGAAACAACTAGGTGGGTGTCAAATCACCTACTCGACCTTCTAATGACAATCACTACTAAGGAAATCAAATCTAAGTTCTAAAATACGCAAGTGACTGAAATCCGTACTACGAACGAATGCTATACGAAACAGGATCTAGAATCATTGAATCGATCTCAAACTCAAGGGGAAGTCTATACACTAGGTAAGAACAACACCCTAAAGACTTGAACTGCAAAATCAACCTATAACCACTCCGTGCGGTAAACGCGTATGAAGACAGGCCGAAAAATACAGGTGATCGAAACTTGACCCCGATGGTACTAATGTGTAGCTCTACTCGTTGTGGTTCTATAGATATGCTGCACGCTCCATTCCGACACACGAGTTGGAAGAAAACTCACACCGAAGCTCGTAGGAACTTACCACATAGAAGCCGATAGCGCGCACTCTTGGTATCTGTGCGTAGCTCTCGCCGTTGCTAACACAATGGCGGTGTCGCTTCTCCAATGGCGGCTCCGTAGCTCGCGTAGCAAGTAGATAAGATCTCGCTCTCTCTCTCTCTCTCTCTCTCTCTCTCAGACACAGTCACGGCGCTCAAAAACTCACTTTGATTAATAATCTGAATCTCCTTTAGGTTACAAAAACTTTGGCTTATATACCTCAGCCTTGGAGGTGAGAACATCTCTAACTAATTACATCAGCAAGTGAAATTACTTCGGGATTACAAGCTGGAAACTCAATTGAGTCCCGTTACTTAATGAATGGCTCAAATCAAAATTAATGTCGGAAAGACATTTATTACAATCAATGGTTACAAAATGATGAGTGTGAGCAAAAATGTGGGTGTGATCCTCTGCTGGCTCAACAGAACCCTAACCAAGGTACTGAACAAGTGGAGATGGAACCATGGATAACTGAGTCAGGAAACCCATTCAATGAATATGCTACATGTATTCAAATTGACAAGGAAGCTGAGTCATTGATAAAAGAAAAGGAGGTGGACTACTAGAGGACCAAGAAATAGAAAAGTGGAATCTTGATTCAGAGGAGAATCCCAAATAATTAAAATTAATAAGCATCTAAAATTCGAGATTAAGGAAAAAGCCAAGTAACTATTTCAAAAATTGAAAGAAGCGTTTGCTTGGGTGCACACGGATATGAAAGGCATCGATCCAAATATCTATCAACAAAGTATACCACTTAAGCCAGATGCAAGACCAGTTAGGTTGCATTGATATAGAATGAATCCCAACTATTCTAGAAGATCAAGGAAGAGATTGGCAGCCTACTGAAAATAGAATTCATAAGAGAGGTAGCAAGTGGTGACTAGCTATTCCCTATAGTGGTTGTTCCAAAAAATAACGGGAAGTTGAGAGTGTGTCGACTATCAAAAGTTGAATGCCCAGACAATCAAGGACCATTCCCACTCCATTGATGGACATGATGTTGGATAAAATAGCGATTTATGAAATGTATGGATTCATGGATGGCTATAGTGGTATAATCGTCTGAACATGAGGCCTGCACGTTCAATCGTCTGAAAAGAAATATTGGCCCATTGTGTTGGGAAGACGGACTATCCAATCTACTTTGCCAATCGGAGGTTTAGTTTAGCTCTAAATAGGAATATTCAACAATCGAAAGAGAGCAGCTAGAATGGTTTTCATCGCAAAAAAATTCAAATACCATTTATTGGGAAAGTTGTTTCACTTCTATGTTGATGATCAAGCTCTCCGATTTTTTTAATCAATATAAGGTAATAATTCAGGGGACACTAATCAGAAGCATGATGTTCCTGATGGAGTTTGAGTTCAAGATTTTCCACAGCTAGGCAAGAATCATAGCAGTGTGGATTTTCTATCTAGACGTACAGAAGGCATCTTAGCAACATCAATGAGGGATGGCCAGATCCATAATGATTGAGCATCATTTGGGATGGCTAGCCATGCATAATGGCTAGGGAAAGCTCCATATGGAGGTGTAAAATTTAGACACTCTTGGTGGATTTTTACTGAGATGCGCCGGGTCGACTTGAGCAGGACTTGGGAGGATCGCTTTGCCGCGAGTTTACTT